>NC_057854.1:105189018-105844518 GCF_015237465.2 Chelonia mydas
GAAGCCCAGCTGGCCTATGGAACTTATTGCCACACTATTGTTGGGACCATAAGCTTAGCAGGCTGGAAGGAGAGACTGGCTGTTTATATGGTTAACAAGAATATCCGGAGTTGTTGTAGTGCATTCAAAAACCAAAAAGCCACCAGGAGTTTTGAAAGGCAGTGGTTTTCAGACTGTGGGTCGTGACCCAGTAAAGGAACTGGGTCGCGGTGGCTCTGGTCAGCACCATGGACCGGGTCGTTAAAAGTCCCATCAGTGGTGCTGCCCGGCTAAGGCAGGCTAGTCCCTACCTATTCCGACACCGTGCTGCGCCCTGGAAGCAACCAGCAGCAGGTCTGGCTCCTAGTCCCGGGGGGCCACAGGGCTCCGCATGCTGCTCCTGCCCTGAGAACCGGCTCCGCACTCCCGTTGGCCAGGAACCGGCCAATAGGAGCTGGGGGGGGGGCGGTGCTAGCTCACCTCCGCCTAGGAGCATGACCTGCTCCGGGGTGCAGCGCGGTCCGCGGTGCCAGGACAGGTGGGAAGCCTGCCTCTGCACCCCCGCTGCACCGCTGACCAGGAGCTGCCTGAGGTAAGCCCACACCCCAACCCCCGGCTCCAGCCCTGAGCCCCCCAAAACCAGGGCCCCTTCCTGCATCCCAACCCCCTCATCCCCAGCCCCATCCCATATCCTGCACACTCAGCCCAGAGCCCTGACCCCTCTCATACCCCAACCCTCTGCTACAGCCCTGAGCCCCCCCCCACCCCTCATCCCCAGCCCCACCCCAGAGCCTGCACGCTCAGCCCAGAGCCCCCTCCAACACCCTGAACCGCTCATTCCCGGCCCCACCCCACAGCCCTCACCCCCAGCCCTGAGCCCCTCCAACGCCCCAAACCCCTCATCCCCAGCCCCACCCCACAGCCTGCACCCTCAGCCCAGAGCCCTGACCCCGCCCGCACCCCAACCCCCTGCCCCAGCCCAGAGCCCCTTCCCACACCCCGGGACCCCTCATCCCCAGCTCCGTTGGGTCGCGGGCACCAACAATTTTCTTCAACTGGGTCCCCAGAAGCAAAGTTTGAAAACCGCCATTCAAAGGGATGTAACCACCTCTTCTGCCTCATGGTTCAGGCAACACTCCAACTACCTGGGGGGAGCAAGGAATTTTCCCTGCAGACAGGGAAGCTGCTACTGCAGGGCTTCCTGCTCCTTCCTCCGAACATCTGGGGCTGGCCCAACATGGCAATTCACAGATTTCTATCAGTAATACATTCTCTCCTGGCCAAGCTAACCAGGCCTCACCTTTGCAACATCTCTTTGTATGTGACCACTGCCAGGGCCCTTCTCTGGATCTGTACAGCTCCGCCGGATCAGATAGGCACTGACACGGCGCACGTGCTGTAGGTGTGGGGGTAGTATTTTATCACCCTTTCTCAAGAACCCTCTTCTTTGATCACTGATCATTTGATCAGTGCCCTCAGCTTTGACTGTCCCATCAGCAATGCCCTCAGCTTTGATTGTTGTTGCTACTTCAGCTGGTTTTAATTTTAGATAAGCAAAACATTTCCATTTGAAATACTTCAAATCCTGCTGCCGTTGCTGCAGGCCAGCCTTTGTCATCCAGCATCATTATTGTGATGTGCACAGCGCCCGTGATGTGCTCAGCACTTCACAGACACGCAAATCATGGGCTCAGGCTGGCAGCCAGTTGGGTTGGTTAGGTGACTTGGCCCCAGGGAGGGCTCCAAAGACCCCCGTCACGTGCCTGGAGACACTAGCTGCGCTCTCATCGGAGTACTGTTGCCAGGACTAGAGCGATTTGCAATCCTAATTTTATTTTGGTTTAATTTGGTTCCAGGGTGAAACTCGGCAGATCAAATCTCAGCCCCCACGCAAATTCTACCCCCTCCAAATTAAATACCAGCCCAGCCTTTTAAAAGACAAAGCAGGAAAATATACAGGTATCATAATAATACCATTTATACTGACTGTGATCTTGTTTAATTTACTGATGTATAATTCTGCAGCAGGGCCCTTATTTATAGCTGTCTTTTTGAAAGCCAGTTTTGCGGGTTCCTGCTCTGTAATGTACAGTATGTGTCAGACTCTCTTTGTAGTAGAGAATTTTCTGTGTCTGCCTCACCTACCCAGTCACCAACAACGTGCTCTAGCCATACCTTGAAGGTCCAAAAAGTGGCATCTATAACAAAGGCCATTTGCTGGACAATGGGTATTTTTGTTTTACCCGGAACACGATGTCTGAATATGGAATCTCCTAATCAAACATGAGGGTACCCTACAGTTACACTATCGCGAGCAGCAGCACGGGGTCAAGTCTAGAGAATACTGTCGCGCTCTAAGAGGACATTATCCCATGCAGCCTCCCCAACCAGTGGCTTTGTATAAATTAGGCTAAAGCCAATTTCATCTGCAGGACAGACCGAGGCTGAGGCCAGAGGGAAGGGCCTATTCATGCAGACTCAGACGTTTAGACTGTATCCCAAAGCTAGGAGAGCCATGGGGAGCCTGCCCAATGCTGCCGGCATGGCAGTGCAAAGCCCTTCGCTGACTCACAAGCCTCTGTGTGCAGCTGAAGGCAACCGGAGGCCAAGTGCAGGATGGAAGAAATTTATTTCTTCTGGGAACTGGAGCCATTATGCTGGACACACAACTCACTGATGTACTAACATGGTCATACTACTGGTATGCCCATCTTTGCTCCTGCTGTTACATTGACGTACTGTGTCTTGTCTAAAATTAGACTGTAAGAAACATGACTTCGTATGTGTTTGCACAGCTCTCAGCACCATGGGGTGCCCTGACCCTGGAGAGGACTCCGAGGCGTTACTGTAATAACAGCACACAAACCACAGCCATTGGACTCCCGAGCTGTTCTGACAGACTAGGCAAGGGATCAAAGCAGAGAGTCGGAAAGTGCACCTGGACCGAAGGACGTGCAGTTCTAAAATGGCCAGGTGAGGCTGTGCTGCACTGAGAGCACTATAAATTCTCCCTCTCTGACCTGCAATCCCCCTCTCTCTGGCATAGTCTTCAATGCTTTTGCTTCTCCCGAGAGTGCAAAACATCTCCTACCAACCATTCTGGGCCAAAGCCAGCCATTCAGAGTGAAGTGCTCTGTCAGGCTTACAGCACAGGGCTGCGCTGTGTGGCGTTGTCAGAGCGCACTCTTTACAGACAGATAGACCTGTCAGTTTAGAAGCAAAACACTTTTGAGGGCTGCTTTTCAGCACACTTATTACAATGAAAATAATAGCTTGAAGGAAAATGCATCCACTTTCCTTTACAAATCCCTTGTGTGGAAATGTTTTAACTTTTAATGAAGTCCATCTGTGCTGAAGTGCTGGCTCTGAAGGATTCAGAGGCAAGACACTGCGGAGTAGCCAGCTCCATCCTCCTCCTGTTCTTTTAGTGATATGGGAAGCCCTGAGCAGTGCCTGGATACTCACTCTCAGCACCCAGGAACTTCCTCTATTAGTATGAGGGTCAGGATGTAACAAAGATGCTAATGAGCTTGTGCTTTGTAACCCAGGGTTCCCACAAAGGATTTCCTGGGGGGCTGTGAAAGGGGAGGAAATGATCAAAAACTAGAAACCCCAGGAGTCAAGTGACAAACAAACATTTGAACTATTAAAAAAACAATAGGCTGTAAATGAAAGCAGGCACAAGCACTCCTGAGAATTACCACTGGATGGAAATTAATACCTCTGCTCACAAAGCGACAATGGAAGCAACACTCAGCCACTTTCCAGTAAGCAGCTAATTCCTTGGGTATTCGTTGTAATAAGGTCAATCATTATGAAACCATCATGTGGCAGTGGTGTAGCTAGAACACTTAATTCCACCGTAATTTAGCATTAATTAATGTCTTCTCTAGCAAATATGTAGGCACTTTCCAAGGACCCCATTGAAAGTTACCAATTCTTCTAACTAACCACAACATAGCACAATAACCACATGGGCAGAAACAAGGGATTCTTTTTATTCTGCAATGCAGACATGAGAGACAAGGGGGAAAAAAATTTCAGTTTGATAAAGGTATAAACTATGGTTCTTGGTTTGGCTGACTTGTTGAAGCCACTAACTGACGTATTCATGATGAACATTTTGTTTTTTAAAACAGTAGATATCAGATACCTCATGCATAAATATTATCTAGGAACCAGGATATATGGGGAATTTCATCTGTGGACGATTTATGGAGTAACCGGTCTTCTCTATACTGCAGGGCTTTATCAGGATCATGCAGGCTGGAGATTCACATTGTAAAGATGATGTGCAATAAAAGGAGGGTTGGTCCAAAATGCACACAAAAGGAAAGCACTGGTAAACAGACAATGAACTGAGCACAGATCTGGAGCACTCTCTTCATGGAGCATCTGGATCCTCCCATCCACGTGTAAACCCATTCTCATCCCCAAGCACATGCAGGCCAGGCAACCCCTTCTGTGTGACAAGCCAAGTGCTGTAGCTTCCTGTATTTCTTACAGTCTTAAGGGATTCTCTTGGTAAATAAAGAATGAACATCCATGAATGGGAAACCAGGAAGATTTAAGCCGAGGTTTCTCCGTCCCTAGAAGCTGCCGCATTCAGCTGAAATACTAGCCTCCTAGCAGTATTTTCCGTAGCATTTCTATGATCGATGGGGTACGTTTCATGGATTGATCCTATGTACAGGAAGGAAAACACTCAGCTATTGTGACACGAAGGCTAAATACCCCCAAAGTCAGTGCAACAACATCCAGTGTGATACACTCAAATGAACACTCTCTCCTTCAGGGTGTGAAGGGACAACCTGGGGATGAATTTTACTAAAGCTGGCCTGAAAAATGAATGTACAAGAATACAGGGAGTTTAAAATCACCCATAATTATACTGCACGAGTCAAACGAGTGGGTCCACTGCACAGAGAAAGCTCTAATCTTCTGAGCATGTTTAATCTGATACTTTAGTTTGCCAAAGATTTTTACAATCCAAATGATGCTGCAAAATGAGCCCCCTGGCAAATAAGCAAAGAATCCAATGCAAGACGCGGCACCTAGAAGCAAACAAAAAAAGCACAAGGCACGAAGCGGAACCTAGAAGCAAACGCATAGCATATGACGTTTTATCATCATCCTCTCCTCTCTCCACACTGACCAAAGCATTTGTAGCTTCCAAGGGTGGCTTTGGGGGTTGTGCTCAAAGGAGAGAGAGAGGAAGAAATGAAGATGAGATTTCATTTACCAACAGTTGTCAGTGTCTTGAGTTACTATGTGGAAATAAAGTTGGGTTCGAAACACCTTCCGAAAAAGCATTAGGTAGCATCACACCCCTTGGGCAAATCCCAAACCAGTTTTCAAGGGTTTCTGACCTGGTTGCTCTGGCGATACCAGATCCCAACCAGGGAAGAATTTTTTTTCCCTTGATGAACAGAACAGAGTTAATCAACGATTTAAAGACGCCCCTCTCTCCTTCCAAACTTGTAATTCAGATTTATTTAATGTAGAAAAATAAATTAGGCCAGAGGTCCATCAGCCATAAAGTCTGGTCATTTTTGTATTCTGAAAACAACAATTTAGAAAAGGCAAGACAATAACCATTAGAAAGTGGCTTCTTCGCATGAATAGCAACTGATTTTCAGCAGGGTTCTTAGTGTGTATCTTTAATACCCATAGGATCTACCTTCAATGCAGATACAAGATGGACCGAGAAAACTTCTAAAAGCTGTTCTGGTCTCTAGTTTTTAAGGCTCAACACCCCAAAGCAGGTGGCTAAAGACCTGCTCATCCACAATTGACAAGATTTGGCTTAGCGGGTAAATGGGACTTTATTTTAGACTTCTCCACTGAAGCTTTGTCTTTAAACAAGAGAGATTGAAACACCTCTCCTCCCCTTAAGTAATTGTGCCACAAAGTGAAGAAATTCAAAGGAATTAAAATTCTGGCCTTAGCTCAGTTCTTTTGACAACAGAAGCATCCCACAAGCTTGGTGAAGATGGATTTCCACATCTTGCTAATTTGAGTCAAGCCTGGTGTTATTCAAACATGCGTTTGGATTTAATTTGTCAAATCTGGAGCAAATGGCCACTCAAGTCACACAATCCACAAAGCGTTATCGATGCACAAAGACAGGACCACATACTTGTTCATTGCAAAGCCACACAGTTCATTAAACAGGGAGAGAGTGACCCTGGGACAGAAGCTGCTCTTACCTCGAACGTAAAGGTTAGCTGGAGCAGAGTAGCGGGTTCCTGCACTGTTGGTTGCAACACATTCATATTTGCCTTGGTCAGACTCCTCACTGTTCTCTATTTGTAGAGCTCCTGTGCACAAACAAGAAGACACAGACAACCCAGGTTATGGCAAGTCCAGACATGGCAACTGAACAGTTTCACCACATGAGGAACACAGGCTCTACTTGAAAAGTAACTTTCCTGGGTAAGTGTACCACAAACTGCGGCCCTCAGACTCTCAGTGGTACCTATCTGCAGCCCCAGGGTGTCCATGCTGTTGTGGGTGAGTTGTTTTTAATTGCATGCGAAAACCAGTTATTGATGCCTTTCCAATGGACACAGGTACATAAATGCGCTGCTTAAATAAAGAAAACACACAGCTCCATGTTAATTACAGTGTTAGATGGAAAGGATTCCTGTCTAATAAAACAACCTTTACGAGACTTTAAAATTAGATTTTTCTAATCAAAGCAGCTGAACAAAAAGTAACCTAACCATGGCTGTTTGGTTCCTACTCCTCCACAGTCATGGCCTCTGCTGAACAGAACCAGGGCTCTGCCGCCTGCTCAGCCTCCCTCCTCTCCACCAAATCCCTCCTCAAAAGCCACATCTTTAGACTTGCCGATAATCAGCTCTCTCCAGGCCAGTCCTTTCCTCACTCTCTCACCTGATTACAGACAGTATCAAATAGCAAAAACAAACAATCTGTGGAACAAAGAACATCACAGAGTTCCCCTTGCCTTTGTTCCCACTCCCCGCCCGGGGAATATCTCACTCAGGCTGTACGCGTCTCAGGGTCCAGAAGTTATCTCGTCACATGTCTAGAGTGCCAGGCGCACCAAGGGTACAAACGATAACAGCCCCCAGAACATAGCGAGAGTCGCGCTAAGCACATGAGACCAAGGCTATGGCTACTCTGCACCTGAACACTTCGTATGTAATTTCCAACCATCTCAGGTGAACTGTGGTCAACCCACATCCGCGCTGGCTGTCCCACCCATGTTCAGCACCCGGTTGGCTGGATGCCATTTAACATTTCAAAGCCTGCTCACCACCTTGTATGGATGGGACCTAAATCTGGCTGAACCTGAACTCTGCTAACTGAGCTGCAGGTGGAACCTAGAAGGAAAGAGGTGAGAAAATGATAGAGACCCAGAAGAAACCTGGTGACAAGAATAAAAAGTAACCCACCACTGTTACGGGCAAATGCCCAGACCTGGCTCTCTCGGCTGCTCTGCCTGCTTTCCCACGGCAACAAGGAAATCATTTTTAAAGCACCTCCAAGAGCTCAGATTTTTCTGGCTCCAGCAGCTTGTCGGAGGGGAACTCTGCTCACGAACCACACACTTGAACTAGAAGAAAACATTAACCCCTTTGCTTGTAAGAATTTGAACCCATTTCCATCTGCCACGGTTCAGAATAACTGTGAAGAGCAGCACTGTGAATAGCTGCAGAAATTGCCATCTCCCTTCTTCTCAGTTCAAGTGGAGGAGGTCAAACTCGGGTTTTCATATCATTAGAAGAGAAGAGAAAGTGATGTGAATCAACCACCACCCACCTGCATTATTTAGAAGGATAAACTGAGACTGTAGCAGAAGTCTGTGTATCATGGAGAAAAAAATGAACTTCCTGGAGTTCTGCCACATAATACAAATGATGCACAAAGCCCTTGCTGTTGTTGCATTAGAGCTGAAAATGAGGCTTCAGCAAGACAGAGAAACCACGCTACTGCATTCACTCAATATGCTCGTTTCCCCAAACCACAGAGATCTCTGGACCCCTTCGAAATGCCGGGCCAGCCCAACATCTCTCGTGCATTATTGCTGAATTCAGGGGAAATGTTGGATTTCCACATGCTCTCAGTGAAAAACATCTTCAAACAGACAGCAGCATGACAGGCAGCAGGGAAGGAAGCTTCCCGGCCCTGACAAGCTGGAGAGAAGAATAAAATCTAGAGATGGAGAACACCTATTAGGTTATCTAGTGCATGCCCAGGGGCCCGTGCAGGATGGCTCCCGATTGTAATGTAGTAGTGTTCTGTCCAATTCAGTTGTAAATGTGCCAAATTATAGGGCTTCCACCACTTCCCCAGGGACTGTGTGCCACAACCTAGCAGCCTCACTGGCGGGACAATCTCTCTGATATTTAGCCTATTTTACCCCCCCCCCCCCCTTAATTTCCTCCTATTACTCGCTAGGGTGTCTTCACTGCGGAGTTAACTCAGGTGCTGAGCACCCAGGTTAGCTTACCCCAGGCGAGAGCCCCACACTGCAAAGCTGTAGCTAGAATGCTGTGTCGTGGCTGGAACAGCACTCTCCTGCGTGCGTCACTAGGACTTCAAGGAGCGTATCCCATGGTTCTCTGCGCTGCAGGAAGCGGAGCTGCTCTAGGATTCCTTCCCAGTGAATTACAGGAGAATGGTTCTGCCCTTCTGGGCGCATGGAGTGGGGGGGAGGGGAGGAGGGATCGTGGGAAGGCCCTGGGGGACTATCAGCAGCCATTTATCCTGCATCCTCACCGCAAAGTGGGCAGGTTAAAAGAACATGAGAACGGCCAGACTGGATCAGACCAAAGGTCCACCCAGCCCAGTCTCCTGTCTGCCGACAGGGGCCACCACCAGAGGCCCCAGGGGGACCAAACGGAACAGGGCAGTGTATCAAGTGATTTATTTTTTCAAGGGGTCATTGTGTGTGTGGGAGGTCCTCTATTTTTTTTTAAATTGGGGTTGCATTTAATTTCAGCCTCTTTATGGGGTTTTTAAAAAGTTTTCCTGCAGCTTGAAGGCATTTCATTCGTTCTTGTGACTGTTCCTTTTAATTTCCATTTAACTAGCTTCCTTATTTTTGTGTATTCCCCCTTCTGAAGTTAAACAATACAGTGGCGGGTTTCTTTAGTATTTTTCCCCCTATAAGGATGTTAAATTTAATTATATTGTGGTCGCTATTACTGAGCAATTCCATTATAGTCACCTCGAGGACCAGATCCTTTGTTCAACTTATAACTAAATCAAGAATTGCCTCTCCCCTTGAGGTTCCAGGACTAAGGTTACCAAGTCCAGCTGAAAGTCTCTCACTCTCTTTTTAGGGTTCAGAGGAGCAGCCGTGTTAGTCTGTATCCGCAAAAAGAAAAGGAGGACTTGTGGCACCTTAGAGGCTAACCAATTTATTTGAGCATAAGCTTTCATGAGCTCCAGCTCAGTTCATCGGATGCATGCAGTGGAAAATACACCTCTCTTTTCAGACTACACCCAGAGAAGCCAGCTGGCTTGGGTTGAAAGCACCAGTAAACACGGGTGAGAGGGTTTTGTGTGCGGACAGGAGGGGGGTTAGGGGCAACACAAGAAGACATCCTCTTTGTTATTTAGCCTGGTAAGTAAACTTCACTGGGCTTACATGCAAATGCAGACTTATGACCTTCCCACTTTCCTTAACCATTACTTAGCCAATCTATAGGTGCTTAATCTCAAGACACTCAAATATCATAGCTCTGGTGGGGGGAGGAGAGAAAAGCAAAGGAGGGATGAAGGAAGTGACTTGCAAAGAGGACTGTTGCAGATGAAACTCTATCGCAGTGTGGCCAGGGGCGTGGTTCTGAGAACACCACTTTCAGCGTGTGCTTCAGCACAAATCTACAGACTCCTCCGGCCACTGTACAACCTACTCGAGATGTGTCCAGTATAGCTACGGGCATGCGGAGACAACAGTGACCAGGGCCACAGAGCACTGCATGGAGAATGCTTGAGAGGTCCCAGGAGACAAAGGAGGTAAAAGGAAACCTCCAGTCTGTGCCAGAGAAGAGTTTCTGACCGCTACAAAAACAAAATCGCCACTAAACAAATGTAAAAAGTCTGCAATATAATTAACAATAACAGGAAGCTGCCCCATCGTGATACTGTGATGGCAACCAGCAGGGCTGCCAGCGTTGTTTTTCTAGTGGGAAAACAAATGGTGAAGTGATAGACACAGGGAGATGTACATGTTCCCAAGTATCTGCAGGGTGTGCATGCCACAGAGGAGTTAGTTATCTGAAGAGGGGGCCAGGCCATAGCTGGGGAAAGGGGAACAATGTAGGCTGAGGAGGAGGAAAATCCCCAGGCAGTGGGAGCCTCATCTCTTGAGAAATTCACATTTAGTTTGCATAAGGCACTAGAAAACCTACCACAGGGAACAATCCGGGCGGGGCTGAAGGACTGAATGGGTCCTGACCAGCCCTCATCTGCAGAGCTGATGGAAGTTGCTGAGATGAGGGAGTTTCCAAGCACTGATAAATTCTACCCATTCTTTGCAACTACTCTGATTGACAATTGTCAAATCAATGATTAACCATTTACTCACCTGCTGGGGCTTTCTGTCTGTCGTTTCCTCTATGCTCTGCTACCCTATAGCAAGGGCACAGGGCTGGGAATCTGGAGACCTTTGCCACTGACTCTCTGAGTGACCTTGGACAAGTCTCTTCCCCTTTCTCCACCTCAACAGCTCTCTCTGTACACCTGGAAAAATGACACCGACCTTGACCTGCCTTCAGAGCGTGTTTTGAAATCTAGGGGGCTAACAGCTGCCCAATAAGCGTTAATCATTACCATCATTGTCACCCATCGGGGCTCCGGCTAGGCAGGAGTTAGAGGGCAGACGCCCGGCCCCACCTCCCAGTGAGATGACAGCCACACTGCTGATTAGACAAAGAAAATGTGACCGGATTTAAAAAAAATGCTTTTTAAAAAAATGATGCTGAAACACGTCTCAGGGCCCAATCCTGCAAACACTCCCTCCTGGGCAGCACTTGCTACATGGAGGACTCTGGCTGAGGTCACTGACGTACGTGGGGCTACCTGCCCTAGCAAGCACTACACCTGGAGGTAAGCCCTAAAACACGAACAACAAACACGGCATCACTGAAGGAACGAGGGAGCACATTGCTACGCCTTCCAGCTTTTCCACTGGCAAGAGAGACTCCCAGCCAGAGGGTCTGAGCTGAGTAGGGAGGAGCGGCAAGCAGCTTACACTAGAAATGGGTGTCAGGCTATGCTGCTCTACACTGACATGGAAGCAAAGTCTCTTCCCGCAGGCACTGCCCCTCTCAGCCTGCCTCCCAAGCAGGGCTCTGTCTCCAGCCCCTCTCCACCATGGGCAGGAGGAGCACAGGTTGCTAGGAGAGGCACTGGTTGTGATAAGCTGATCTTGATCACAGCTCAGGCCCATTACAGCACAGCAGAGAGCTGTAAGCTCTGAGAAGAGCCCCTGGCTGCTCTCCGGGGCCAGGGATGAGGCTAGACTTTCTGGAGCTGAGGGAAGAAATGGCTGCTGCTGATTGACAAGCAGCTTTTTCTTCTGCACTTAGGCCCCTGTGCCAATCACGTCTTCATTTTGGAGTTTTCTTTTTTTCTCCTTCAACATGGGCGCAGTCGACAGCCCCACAGCCGCTCTCCGAGATTCCTATCTATTCAAATACAGTCGTGCTGCTTAGGGAACATCATTAGCTGGAACGATAGTGCTTAAAAGTGGCATTTAAAAACGCATTGTGAGAACATGGGGAAGAAAGATCCTGATAAGGCCATCAGGCTGGCAGATACGAGGGGGCAGGCTGGGCTCCACTCCCTCCACTGTCGGTACCGCTCTGTAAAAAGCTCTCTAGCTCCAAGACAAGTTTAACTCTCTGAAACCCTAACGCTGAAACAGACAGGAGGAGAGGCTGTGCTGCTCCACCGGGACCCATGCGCAGCTTCTCTAGGGGCTACTTTTCTGCAGACGTTGAACACGGAGCTCTCCCAGGCACACGTGCACCCCAGTTTTAGTAGCAGGGGAACTCCTGGACTCAGCCACGAGGGCTCAAAGACAAGAAGAATTTTATCTTTTCCCTGGACTACGAGGATGAACACAAGTGAAATGCCCAGGAGTCAGAGAACTCACCGCTGAATGTATGTAAGGAAGAGGGTCACAATGCTGGTGCTAATCGATCCCAGCTACTGACACAGACACTGTCCTTTCTCAGCCAGCGGCTCTAGAGGAGATGGAATTTCACCCACCTGGCATCCCTGGGCACCTAGTTACCCCACTCCTCCCCATCCACGTCCTCCATAAGAGAGAAATCCAATGTGTGGCTTCCTCCGCAGTTGCTTTCCATGTCAGCCATTTGGTGAGCAGAACAATCCACAGTGCTGAGGCCTGGTGCCCTACATTTCCCCTCACTACAAGGCACCACATAGAGAGAGGAATTCCTGGGAAACAAGCAGGGAGAACTGGAAGTCCTGGCACAGTCAAGGAATTAAGATGTGATTGGAATAACAGAGACTTGGTGGGATAACTCACATGACTGGAGCACTGTCATGGATGGATATAAACTCTTCAGGAAGGACAGGCAGGGCAGAAAAGGTGGGGGAGTTGTATTGTATGTAAGGGAGCAGTATGACTGCTCAGAGCTCTGGTATGAAACTGCAGAAAAACCTGAGAGTCTCTGGATTAAGTTTAGAAGTGTGAGCAACAAGGGTGATGTTGTGGTGGGAGTCTGCTATAGACCACCGGACCAGGGGGATGAGGCTTTCTTCCGGAAACTAACGGAAGTTACTAGATCGCAGGCCCTGGTTCTCCTGGGAGACTTCAATCACCCTGGTATCTGCTGGGAGAGCAATACAGTGGTGCACAGACAATCCAGGAAGTTTTTGGAAAGTGTAGGGGACAACTTCCTGGTGCAAGTGCTGGAGGAACCAACTAGGGGCAGAGCTCTTCTTGACCTGCTGCTCACAAACAGGGAAAAATTAGTAGGGGAAGCAAAAGTGGATGGGAACCTGGGAGGCAGTGACCATGAGATGGTCGAGTTCAGGATCCTGACACAGGGAAGAAAGGAGAGCAGCAGAATACGGACCCTGGACTTCAGAAAAGCAGACTTTGACTCCCTCAGGGAACTGATGGGCAGGATCCCCTGGGAGAATAACACGAGGGGGAAAGAAGTCCAGGAGAGCTGGCTGTATTTTAAAGAATCCTTATTGAGGTTACAGGGACAAACCATCCCGATGTGTAGAAAGAATAGTAAATATGGCAGGCGACCAGCTTGGCTTAACAGTGAAATCCTTGCTGATCTTAAACACAAAAAAGAAGTTTACAAGAAGTGGAAGATTGGACAAATGACCAGGGAAGAGTATAAAAATATTGCACAGGCATGCAGGAGTGAAATCAGGAAGGCCAAATCACACCTGGAGTTGCAGCTAGCAAGAGATGTTAAGAGTAACAAGAAGGGTTTCTTCAGGTATGTTAGCAACAAGAAGAAAGTCAAGGAAAGCGTGGGCCCCTTATTGAATGAGGGAGGCAACCTAGTGACAGAGGATGTGGAAAAAGCTAATGTACTCAATGCTTTTTTTGCCTCTGTCTTCACGAACAAGCTCAGCTCCCAGACTGCTGCGCTGGGCATCACAGCATGGGGAGGAGGTGACCAGCCCTCTGTGGAGAAAGAAGTGGTTCAGGACTATTTAGAAAAGCTGAATGAGCACAAGTCCATGGGGCCGGACGCGTTGCATCTGAGAGTGCTAAAGGAGTTGGCGGCTGTGATTGCAGAGTCATTGGCCATTATCTTTGAAAACTCATGGCGGTCGGGGGAAGTCCCGGATGACTGGAAAAAGGCTAATGTAGTGCCCATCTTTAAAAAAGGGAAGAAGGAGGATCCTGGGAACTACAGACCAGTCAGCCTCACCTCAGTCCCTGGAAAAATCATGGAGCAGGTCCTCAAGGAACCAATTCTGAAGCACTTAGAGGGGAGGAAAGTGATCAGGAACAGTCAGCATGGATTCACTAAGGGCAAGTCATGCCTGACTAATCTAATTGCCTTCTATGACGAGATAACTGGCTCTGTGGATGAGGGGAAAGCAGTGGACGTGTTGTTCCTTGACTTTGGCAAAGCTTTTGACACGGTCTCCCACCAGTATTCTTGCCAGTAAATTAAAGAAGTATGGGCTGGATGAATGGACGAAAAGGTGGACAGAAAGCTGGCTAGACTGTCAGGCTCAATGGGTAGTGCTCAATGGCTCCATGTCTAGTTGGCAGCCGGTATCAAGTGGAGTGCCCCAAGGGTTGGTCCTGGGGCCGGTTTTGTTCAATATCTTTATGATCTGGAGGACGGTGTGGATTGCACCCTCAGCAAGTTTGCAGATGACACTAAACTGGGAGGAGAGGTAGATACGCTGGAGGGTAGGGATAGGATACAGAGGGACCTAGACAAATTAGAGGATTGAGCCAAAAGAAATTTGATGAAGTTCAACAAGGACAAGTGCAGAGTCCTGCACTTAGGACGGAAGAATCCCATGCACCGCTACAGACTAGGGACCGAATGGCTCTGCAGCAGTTCTGCAGAAAAGGACCTAGGGGTTACAGTGGACGAGAAGCTGGAGAGGAATCAACAGTGTGCCCTTGTTGCCAAGAAGGCCAATGGCATTTTGGGATGTATAGGTAGGGGCATTGCCAGCAGATCAAGGGACGTGATCATTCCCCTCTAGTCGACATTGGTGAGGCCTCATCTGGAGTAGTGTGTCCAGTTTTGGGCCCCACACTACAAGAAGGATGTGGAAAAATTGGAAAGTGTCCAGCAGAAGGCAACAAAAATGATTAGGGGACTGGAACACATGACTTATGAGGAGAGGCTGAGGGAACTGGGATTGTTTAGTCTGCGGAAGAGAAGAATGAGGGGGGATTTGATAGCTGCTTTCAACTACCTGAAAGGGGGTTCCAAAGAGGATGGATCTAGACTGTTCTCAGTGGTAGCAGATGACAGAACGAGGAGTAATGGTCTCAAGTTGTAGTGGGGGAGGTTTAGGTTGGATATTAGGAAAAACTTTTTCACTAGGAGGGTGGTGAAACACTGGACTTTGGTAAATCCAGGACTTTGTCTAAAGTAATTTAAAGACCCTGTTTCTGTGGATCACTTCTTGCTGACATCCGGCGCTTTGGCTGGAGCATCTCCAATGGAAATCAGTGAAACGGAGCCACGCTGGCTTCTGCTCCATTCAAACAGAAACCCTCTCGCTGGCAGCAAATGAAAAGTAGCTGCCCCCTGTGCTTTATACACAGCAATACAAAGAGAGGAGAGAACAAATTCTAACTCTGGGCTAAGGGTCAACTGCAGAAACAGCTCCAGGATGTGAAAGAGAGATGTGACATAAACCCACCCACTCCATTATGGCTCTAAAACTTGCCTTAGACACTGACACTTACTATGTTTTGGCCTTGACAGACCTGGTAGTCTGATCATGTCAATAATGCTAATGAAAACGGAATGAAGTAACAGAGCAAAAAGCCATGTATAAAACAAGTATGGGAAAAAATCTGATCAGTGTCTGGACTGTGGTCTCCAGTTCGCTTCAGTCACTTTTTGGATGTGGGAAAACAGTTCTCATCAAGTGAAAGCTGCACGGGGAGTTTTACAGCGCAGCTATCAGGGGATCCTACTGGGCTTGTGATAATCCTTACCGATCCATCAGAGTGCACCTTTCCAAAGGACAGAAGGCATTGCAGATATGCCAGCCCCATGCGGAGCGCTGTCTCTGGGGCTGGGGAGAGCACTCCACCCACGACCCTCCAGAAGCACTAGAGACGGATTTTTAAGGGCTGGCCTGGAGGAGTGGGGACGGAGCAGGATGTGGACTGAGAATCTGACCTGAGGAGATGGCAAGAGTTTGATGCTGTGGTAAATTCCCCTAAAGAATCTGTGCTCACGAAGGAACACTGGGATGGACTCAGACTCCAAACACTTTTTAAAAAGTCTCTGACAAGCGAATAATTAAAAGCAACATTTCTAGTATTCTTTGGCTCATGCAGTACTACGGACTTTGTACTTTATAATGCAGTCAAATTCCAGCTATTGTAGACAAATACACCCAGCCCATCAGTGGCGCCAATTATGCAAACATGATAAGTACAAACATAATTTCCTTGTCCGTGCTCGTTATGTTCATTCCATCCCAGACCCTGATGACTGGCTTGTTAGGGACCTATTTTGGATGCCTGTGCGCTCTGATATACACCGAAGAGACAGCTGGCGATGTCACTGGACCTGAATGTGGGCAAACAGGAGAAAAGGGAGGTATGGAGTACACGCAGTGGCTCTTTTGGGCTCCTGGTACATTAGCGGGTCTTGGATGGCTCTGAGCTCTCCGGGCCAGCTATTGGAAAGGATCCCACAAATCTTCATGGTTCAGTATCAGCTGTGAACTACAATACTAACCAGGAGGAATACTGATTTGTGTAGTTCTGAAGGGACAGAGTCCACCTGAAGTCCGTCAGTCTACTCGCGCGCAATGAGTGACAAACTATTCCAATAGTTACCCACCTGTGTCTCCCTGCCAACGTCTGGGGTTTTACAATCACATTCTACATTTTAAAAAATATTTGTTTCCCTCCTTTTTGAGAGTGAAAACCCCAGAGAAACAACAAGGAAAACAGCAAAGAAGACCATACACAAAGCACCGTCAAAAGCACAAACACACACCAAAAGAACGAAGGAAAATACTTCCCTTCCCTGTACTCTCCCTCACGTATAGGAATCTTAGGTGTTACCTGTGACAGTAGTGTGGTAACAAAGACAGGTTAATGAAGGGGAATGCTAAAGCTGATCATGTCTCTTTATCATTTCTGGTGCTACCCATGGCCCTGGTACATCACCTATGAAGTGCTAATGTCCCCATGAAACTCTGCATGTCCTGCTCCACACATCTACCATGGCAGGAGAGAACAGCCAAAAGACTCTCTGAGAGATTGATTAAGCTCGACTCCTGAGCAAAACAGAAAACTAACATCATGTTTTACACTTTGAAAACAGAGGGCAAGGCATCATTTCCTCAGACTTAGAGTGGTTGTCATTTCTTGTCCACCTGTTGTCTAACATGCCAAACACTCGCTGGTTCCATGTCTCTCTGAACAGTGTAACAGAACTCTGGGACTGGCCCATCAGCCAGGGCTTCTCCTGAAGGGCGGAGAGATAACATCTGGAGCTAAGAATACTGGATAACTAATAGAATCGTCTCTCTGTGGCTGAGTAATTACGGCAGGCATGGACAGAAAGGACAAGTTTTGTAGTAGCAGGACCAAAAGAAAAGGTTAGTCACAGAAATAAATCTCATCCATGCTCAATGAGGACTGATTAGGAGTTTCTTATCTTAATCTCCTGTTGATCATGCACTGATTCCTACAATTGGGTCTTCCAGTGGTCTAGGCCTGTCCTCATAAAGTATTGGGCTAATGCTTGAAATTCCCAAGCTACTTCACACACCAAAAACCTCTCAACAGAGAATCACACAGATAGTTAGATCAGCGGTCACCCAAACTGATTGTTCTAACAGAGTCAATTTTCCTTTCGGACCAGGCTCATGGATTCTAGAGAAGCTCAAGCAGCGAACTTACCGTAACGAGGAACAAGAGCGCCGCTGGGTACAGAACATGGCAGAACAGTCACATCTAAGTTGACATAACCTCTCCTTTAGAAAAGTGGTTTCATCTAATCAGTTGTTATCTTTAGAAATTCAACGACCTCTGCTTTAAACAAAAGGCGTTAGGCTAGCAGAAATCCTCCAGAGAAAGGCAGAAAGGGGCACATGGCTTCGGTTTGCACTCACAAAAATGTTGTCTTTGACATTCAAACAGGACACATACATTTTAAATAATGTCAAGCACATTCTTAAAATACCTTGTCAGGATTCGAATGGGAGGGATTTATGTTTTATGAGATGGATGATTCTTATTACAGAGATATGTTCAGTTCCCAAGCAGGAGGTATGGAACATCCACACGGTTCTGATGCTGAATCACTAATGTCATCAGACAGCTGTGCAAGGAAAGGCCCAAGAAATGCAATGTGTTGTGTATGCAACACTGGAAGCTCGGTGCACTCAGCTAGTTAGTATTCAATCTGTCCCTTCGTTTTAGGATTTGTAATAGGAATAAAGATGAAGAAATAGTTTAAGTAGCTTGTAACATCACAGCTGTCTATCTTGAAGCATTCCAAAGGTAGGAATGACACATACATAAACCCATTCATTTTTTATAAATAAATAAAATAGTTTCAATCTTTTCCCCTGACCCAGATTTGCTACACAGGCAACTTGATGCAAATACACATGAAACAGCAATCCTCATTGGCTCTAAAATCACTTTACAGGAGCTGAAAACATTAATCCACAGCAACAGAACCAGTTCCAAAGAGTCAAATTATTAACTTCCAGCAGTGATTCAGTGGCGGGTGGGGAGGAGAGAAGGAGCAGCATTGGACAAATGAGATTGTATCGATTTGGAGGGGTAATAATTCTATCCAGAAATGTAGGGGTCAGTCAACAGTGGTAACAGAAATCACAAGAGAACTCAAAGGGTCTTACCATGTAACACAGATTAACATATTAAAGTTAATATAAAAGGACAACTGTGAGTATTAGGCTAGAAAAACAACACTCCAATTGGTAAGTCATTACTGGTGCATACAGGCTGTGAAAAACTAGCCAAAGTCTGTGCATGCTGGGCTGTCAAACTGTAGGTGGGTTTAAGTAATGAAGGCTTAAAGCAGCCAGATCTGTTTCAGATTCATTTGCTCAGAACAAATCTCTATGCTACAATTCAGTGCCAACTGGCTCCAGTGGGATGGGGCAGGCTTTTGGGTCTCCTAAGGAGTGGCTGATTCCTCACCCTCAGGACAGTACTTGAAAGGCAAACACATAGCTCTCAAACCAAGGGGCTGCTTATCTCACAGCCAGATTTGCCTGAACTCTCTAGAATTTACCTTCATCTGCTTAGATTTTCATGCCTGACAGCAGCAGAGTGACAAAAGGTTTGATTGTTCTCTTGTGAAAATGTTACAGTCTTAAACCTACACCACAGCGACTGATCAAAACTCCCTGTGCATCGACACCCAGCAGGTGACTGCTGTCCCATGCTGTACGGAAGTTCAGAGAGTTCGTGAAGCTGCCGGAGGAGCCGGCCCCTCTGGGGCACACGGGAGAAGCGTTTCCAGTTTTCAAACTTTCCGTTGAATAACCCCCTTTCAACAGTGCAACACTGCAATGGATGACTCTGCAAGGAGTCACACTAAAAATAAACCAAAATCAACACGCTAGTGGGAGAGTGCAGATGAGCAAGAGCACTGGCAGAGTCGGGGCTGAGAGAAAAAGCTGGAGATGAGAAACACTGGTGGAGAAGGAGCAGGGCAGACAGGAAATGAAGTGATGTGACACATTTCAGCATTCTTACCTCTGATTGGTGTACCACCTGGTGAGGTAATTTGAATGCAAATAAGATTAGAGAGAAGCGTTAGTACAAAGAGGAAAGGAAGAAAATTATAACTAAAAAGCAGAAAGTTTTTAAAGCTAGAATTTGTATTAGCGCGACAGGAATAAATAAAAAGAAACTGAAAGTCAGAGTGACACTCTTAGGTTAGTAAAGCTCATTGCTCCCAGGAGTGCAGCATCCACCTGGTGTTTGCCATTCCGCTCCTAGCTGCCCACTACGCTGCAGAGGAGGTGCTGGTGACTGGCCTACTCACTTGCATTCATTATTATTCAAGCAGTTGAGATGGAAGAGACATTGGAAAGATGGTGCGGTGCCCTTTGTTCGGTAGCAAGGGGTGAGGTAGTGGAGACTGAGTGGTGTGTGAGCCTGAGTGTGCTGGGAGGGTCGCGGTGTTAAGCACATGGTCGCTGGCGTGGGGCACATTCTGGCTTTCAGGTTAGAATGACCAGTGGGACAAAATCTGCTGATTTAAAGAAATGAAATTAAGGGGAGAGGAGAGCAAAGCCAGCCTCCATGAGAGCCCATTTGTACAAACCCAGTATTAGTTTCCTCTGGCATGGAGATTAGTGTCATGTAGAACTAAATTTATATAGAAAATACTTTCAAACAAAACTACAAAGAATTTCTACTAATCCCAGTGATGAAACAATGGCACACCAGCCACACCTCCCTCATTTCTGCCTAATTTGGACAGTAGCTAGAGGAAAGAATCCTTACCCTCTTTATAAGGGAGCTGAAGATCATTTTTACATGCTGTAATGCAGTGCATCTTATAAGGAGGGCTTTTTGGTAATGAGGTCCAGTAGACTTGATGCAACAGTCAGCAAAAATTTGTATTATCATTGGGTTTAAGATTAGCATGTGGAGCATCAACTATGAGTTTACTATGTGGTTAATAAACAATACATAGTTTCAAGTGTGTGGAAATCCAGGTAGGCAAATTGACAGTGAACCCCTCTAATCCCCAGTTTTGTCCCCTTGGTCTTATTTTGCACATATGAAGGCTGTTAGTACAAGGGAGAGATTCATGCATATCTAATCTGTAGGCAGTTCATGGTAGGTGTTGGTTTTATGCAGATTTGTAAGATCTGAATACCAAGCACTTACCAAAGAAAACTGAGGAATTTAAACAGACAGAAAAACAGGGTTAAACAGGACACAGAGTGTCAAATCATGTTCAGTGTATTGATTAATAAATACCAGTATGCATACACGAGTGCTGTGTATCTCAGATTTACAGCTCCCCATTCCATTATCCACAACAATGCTCACCCAATGGGAAACAAAGAAAGACACTCAAAGAGTTTCTGTAAATACAAAGAAGGCAGATTTTAAGCATGTTTAACTTGCCTCTTAAAAAGTAATTAAAATATTTACACTTATTATCTCTCTCTCCTAACTACTGTTCATTTAGGCAGAAGCCTTGTTCAAATCAGAAATAGCAATTCTGACAGCTCCTTTTAGCATTCTCCTCAGCCAAGATGACATTACTCCATTTTATTTAACTTTATGGCTGGTTATATTCTTTGATGTTTTTGTCCACAGATGAGTGAAGCATCAGGGAAGATCTTGCTGTCGCTGAAGTTGTGGGTAATCTCTCCTTTGCCATAGTGAATCTGCTGCCTATTTATCTATCTTGGTAACTACAGCTACCCTTGACAGAACAGTGACAGCCAGAGATACGTGCACAGCACTGATGCTGCACAGACAGGGAGCAGAGGGTTATTTTTCGTTGCCCAGGTGGAAAGTTTGGTAAGTGCTCAGCTTTCTCTGAAGCGGCTGGTTTTCTCTGCCTATTCCACCCCATGTAAAAAGCCTCAGCACAGAAGGTCACTCCCCCACACAGGCATGGAAATGACACAGAGAACACATCCCTGGAGCAGAATCCAGGAATTCCTTCCATGCTCTTGGCTGGCTGAAGTGGGGTTTATAGTTTTACGCTAACACCATGGAGATTTGAAGCCAGTCGTTAAATCTACCCACCACAGTAGTTAGGCCCTTTTCTCTAATACGCAATTGTCTACACAGAGCTCCAGGAGCAAGTGCACACTTGAAACAGATTCCCTCAAGCTAAGTGTGATGGGCTCATCTTCTCCCCGCACTACAGCTCAATCCCTCTGGCCTAGTAGCCTAAGCCAGCTCTTGCAGGAGGCTCACGGTGCAGAAGAACAATATTCATTCAGGAGCCTAGTCACCCTGCCAGGCTTGGGACATTTTCATTCTCCACTCAGAGGAACACTGATGTGGGGATGTTTGTGGAAAACATGGCATTCGAGGAGCTCCTATAACACTTTCCTGTGAGATGCTCAGCGTGACAGAAAGAACACAGGCAACGAATCCTCAAAAATCACAGGACAAGACCGATTCCCCCTCATACCCCAAAATGCTTAATTACAGAACAGACCATGAAGCTGGCAGCATGACAAACACTTGGACAGATTAATAACTGAGCCCAGCTTGTGTCCTGTGATGGCTAGGCAAGCTTATGACAAAGGGCATCCCAAGCTTTCAGCCTAGTCCTTTGTTTGCACTGAAGGGCTGAAGTGCTCATCGTAAGTGAGAGAACTTAACAGTTCACGACCTCAGTAACTGGCATTAAATTAGCCTGGGCCCTCTCCCTCACTGGAGGTGCAGGTTGATGCACATTGGCAGGAGAGTATGTAGGGGAAGCTGGCACTGCCACTGTCTGTGATGGACCCATTCTCTAGATAAGTGTAGACTTCAGTCTCTGTGGCCTTGCCTGACCCATAATTCCCCACTAGTGCAGCTGCAGCCACCATAGTGATGATGGAAGCATTAGTACAGACAGGACTTGAGTATTTTTACTGGTGGGACTGATAGCTCCACCCAGAGCAGGTCTAGAAACACCAGCGGCTGCATGGCCCTAGCCCTTTCCACTGGTGGAGAGTGAGGGGCTGATTTCTGTTGGACACAGACTCGCCTTAAGGCTGTCAATCCAGTACCTCTTCACAGACACATAGTTCACCCCCCTGATCCCAGTTTCCGAGTATCTCACACTGAACGTAGCAGGAAGCTGGGTTTAGTAATACCCCCATCCCAGAAAGCTCAGTTCAGCTGGTATCAGCTAGTTTCGAATGAAGCCCTATTTAAGGCAAGCCATTGTTAGGGAATGTGACAACAAGAGAGAGGGTTACTTACCTTGCACAGTAACTGTGGTCCTTCAGAGCTTTACCGGTGTGGACCCACTTATTGGTGTGTGCATACATCTCATGCACTGACAGCCACATGGACAAACATTCAAAGAATGACAAATTCTTACTGTGTAGTTCATCTCTCTAAACGTTTTGTCTGGGCCATCTGTCTGCTCAGCCCACTCCTGAGAGAGCTCACACCCTTCACATGGGGAACTGTATCCTTTTGGACCATGCTATTATGCAGTTCTTCTTTTCAGCCAGATGCCCATATGCTTTCTGGATTTACAACCTGATCTTGACAGGAGGCAAGAGCCTCCTGCCAGACTCTGAGCACCTTCCACACTCGATGAAATAAACAATTTTAATGTTCTTGGATTCGGTAAGCTGTTTGGGACAGGGACTATCTCCTCCTGTGCGTCCATGCAGTGCCCAACACAAAAGAGCCCCAAGCCTGACTGGGGCTTTTGGGCACGACTGTAATGGAAGCGGGAGAAGCAGAAGGTGCTCAGCTTCTTGCAGGATCACTTTCTCAGATGGCTGAGCACCCCAGTGATCTGACAACAGCGATAGCCTCTAGGCTGTCACCCACAAGTAACAGATCTGAAGAGCAGGCATCTAAGTGAAGCAGCATAACTGGAGAGAACACGTTTGCTAACAACTCGGAGTGCGCAACTACCCAGGGATAATCTAGGTAAGCACCGCGCACACGGCCACCATGGAATGAGGCATCACACTTGCACTGAGAACGATTGGGGGTCTTCTGCAGAGCCATGTTTTGTGACTTGAATATCAAATGAGCTGCCTGTTAGCAATCGCCAGGTCCAGGACACAGTTCTAGTCGCTATGAATTAAAATACATCATGAACAGGATGACTCTTGTTAAACAAAGCTGTTTAACAGATGCAGAATTTTTGGCCTCACAAAACAGTGTTAGTGAAACATTTCCTCTTCTAACCTCAGTGGGGGTGGGGGCAGAAAGACTTTGTTTGTCTAACCTGTTTTAAAGAGCAGGTTAGACAAACACCTGTCAGGGATGTTCTAGATAATACTTAGTTCTGCCTCAGTGCCGGGGAATGGACTAGAGGACGTACTCAGTTCCCTTCCAGTCCGACACATATGAGTCTTTGTTAGCATTCAGGATAAATGGAACATCTGGTTCCAACATTACTTTCTTACAATTTTTTTAAAAATTTTATCAAACAATTTTCTCATGAGCAAGGCAGAAACGCTTCCTTGAATATGAATCCTGAACCCATGTGTTGGAAGTGACCAACAGGTTGAAAGGTCTGAATACCATAAACTTTGCAAGAGGGTCCTTCAGAGAGCTGTACTGAATTAAAGGTTCTCTGCTCAAGACCCTAAAATTCAAAGTGAGCTCCTGAGCATCAATAGAAACGCTTAGACCTGGTCTACATTGGGAAAATTGTCTCCAGATCACTAACTAGTTTGAAAACAAATTCCCCTAAATCTATTTTAAAACCAGTTGGAGCCATAATGTAAACTAGACTCCTGGTTGCCAGAACCCGTTTTAAAATCACTTAGTATACTACATCTCCAGCTGTTTTAAAATCGGTTTAGCAGAGCCAGTTTTAAAATGGTTAGCAGTCAGGGTAAATTTCTCCAGTGCAGACTAGGCCTTACATCCTGTGACCTTTGTTGATGGTTATGAGGCACTGACAGGAAGTTGTACTTCCAGGACAGAATCACTTTGGTCTTTCCGAGTAATTGGTTTGTGGCAAAGCCTACTTACCACAAGAGGAAGGAGATACTGGTAAGTTTAGTACCGGAAATGTTTAATACAGCCAGGTAGGATCAGATCCTGGATTGTCTATCTGACAAGCTAGAGAAGATCTTGTGCCTACTGCTGTGTTGAACTCGGTAGAAGAACTGTGTGTATGTGGAATAGCCCCACCCCAATTTGCAATAATACACAAGACTTGACATTAAGGAACAGAAAGATTTTGTTCCTGGGTGGGGATACATTCCTTTTATAAAAAGAAACTAAGGAGCCAGCTAACTATAAGAAAGTTTACTAAAAAATGCATATACGCATGTATATAAATAACAGACAAGTGGCAGGAATGACACCCAGGACATACATGAATAGGAGTTTTCTTTCTGACAAAGACTCCAGCTGGTAGTGTTATGGAACTAAACCTGCCTAAGGCTAAGTCGCGGGACCTCCTGGTCAACCTCCTCCTGGCCCTGGCTAAAGTGGCCATCTATAAAACCAGGGTGAGGAGGTTGGCCGATGGAGTCTCCTGCGACTGTGGGGTCTATTTCCGATCCTCTGTCCGTTCACACCTCCGGGCAGAGTTCCTCTGGGCGGCGTCCACTGACTCCCTTGACGCCTTTGAGGAGCAGTGGGTGCTGTCCGAGGTTCTCTGCTTGGTGTCCCCGTCAGGTTCCCTTCGTTTGACCCTTTGACTGCACTCCTGTCCCTGTTGTTCATTAGTTGTCCCCCGTAATTATTTGGTTTCCCAGGTCCTGTGGAAACCCCCCTTAGGCTGGGGGGGGGATCCTTTAGCAGTGGGCGGGCTTTGCCCACCCACTTCCTGGATCCCAATAAGGCTACGACTGGTCTTCCTCGCAATGCACATGGTCTCCAGGACCCCTGTCAGAGGAAGACTAGACCTCTAGAAAGTTCTGGGCAGAGCCCATCTTGAGTATACATGGTCTGACTGCACATTATTTCAAAGCTTCTGTCTGAAGCCCCCTAGAGCGCTGCCAGCCCACGTAAATCGGGGTGTCAAAGGAGAGCACCTTTTCTAACTATCTGACTTATTATCTATCTAGCTGTTCATACTGCACCAGGAGCCTGAAGAAATAAAGGGGAAAAAACTCTCTCTCACAAGGGAGAATGTAGATTTCCAAAGCGGCTTTGGCATTTTCAGACTGACATTCAATATGTCTGAGGTAGAACTCTGGCCCTTTTGGAAAATAATATATAGCAAACGACTGTGTGCTGGGTGAAGACTTTGTTAGGAAATCACGTATATGAAATGGCTAGACGTTACTCTTTATATGCAACTATTTTAACTACATTCCATCGGTCTGGGTCTTATTAGTTTTAATTAAATTAAATGAAATGAGTTTGTGCTCAGACCGCGACAGTCTGAGCTGACACCAGGCTGGCTGGGAGATACTGTTGTATCAGATGATTTTGCTCTAAACGGAGCAGAGACCCCTTTTTTGTGGGAAGATGAATACTTCATAATGAAATGCTTGTTTACATTTATTTTCTTCTGAAAAACAACTTTCCTTCATTATCAAATTCTGCTGGAGTCTCTGATAGCAGCTGGTGGATTGGATCAGGGACTGCCTGATCTATTACACTGGTACAAACAGGACAACTGCAGAGGGGAAGGAAGGATCCATATTCCACACCCAGTTCTAGCTCAAATTGTACTTACAGGAATGACCATAAGCTGGCAGCTGCTAAATTCTAACCCAGGAGAAGCCAGAGTCTCATGGTGTAAATTACTTGATTCCCACTTTTGTTAGGAGGTGGGAGAATCTTCATCCTAACATTGGCTTTGCATCCTCCTTCCCCACCCCTAAAAACAAAACCCTCACCCACACTTGGAAGTCTGCTGTGCTGAAACTATACTAAAGTCTAATCAATTTCCGTCACAGGACTGAGGATGTGTGTTGCTCATTGATTTCTAAAAGGTTCCCTTGATACCTCCCTTGGTAATTATAGTCCCTTCAACAAGCAGTCAAATTCTAGAGTTTGAATCCCCAGTGAAATTCAATTGACACGTGTCTTGAGAACAGGAAAAAGGAAACAAAACTTGGACACTATGGCAGGGCTTATTGTTTTTACACTCTAGCTGTCTCTCCAAGCTCGCCCAGCAGACAGGAGATGGACAAGTGCCCATAAAGAGGATGCAGAGAGCAAGTGCATCAGAGCTGGCTCTCTTATTTACAGTTTTACCTGCGGATGCTGATTTAGTCAGTTATAAAAAACAAAATATCCACAGCTCTTTCCTACTGCTGCTTACCTAATGCCTCCAGGAATAATTAATGAGTGTGATATTTTCTTTCAGGACAAACATATCAAGATTAAACCAGGTTTGTTGGGGAGAAAAGCTAAAGGTCACTGTGAAATTTCCTAAGCTGGAAATGTATTAGTGTAATTAGTGCTCACTAGCATATCTAGGTGAAACCAGAATGCCAGGCTAAGTTCTAATATAGGTGACAGAGGTTGCTAATTACCCACTCTCCCCGTTAAAGGCTATTCCATGCTAGGACAAGAGACAGAGCACCACAGTCAGGTTGCACAAGAAGAGCACACATTAAATGTCCATGTTATAAGGAGAGAATATAGGAATGCCCTGGCAGCTCTGGACAAGGCAAATTATGCCTTTTGGGTGCCAGTAGATACCACAGCCAGGCAACACAGGCTGCATTATCTTATTTCTAGTCAGGAGGCACCATATCAACTCCCTTCTGCACTTTCAACTGACTACCACAGGATTCCTTACTTCCAGCCCTGTGGGGTAGTGCTGCTATGCATTGTTAAACAGCTGCTGTGTTTCACCCCAGATGTGGCTGTATCTGAGCAATAGATTAAGCAATCCTTCTATGTAGTTTAATTTTGTAAAGGGCTTTGAGATCCTGCAGGATGGAAAGACATGACAGAAATGCAAGAGAGCATTAATAAGAGGCCCAAGTGCATTTCCACCCATTGGAGCAGACTAGTTTGTGCCAGAGTGTTAGAGAGAAGTCTGCAGCATGTATTGCACATTCTTGTATTTAACTCGTTAAATAAGAAATAAGAAAGTGCAGCCTGGTAACCATGTTTCTGTTCTTGAAATCTACAGACCAGTCATTTATTTGCTACTCGACTTCTTGGTTTTTCTTTATCCTTGTTCTGCCAAATGTGGAGACTGGTGAAGACTTCAAGAGAAAAAGGGGTGTTGTCTTGACGGCTCTGGGCCATAACGTAGCAGCCTCTGGTCCTTGACATCCTGTGTGCTGTATTCTCTATTCTGTTCTAGAGAGGTTCTTACACTGCGCTCATCACCGTAGGATCTGAGCGCCTGCTGAGCTGTGGGGAAGTGTCTGACCTTGCCCTGAATCTGAGGCAGTCTCATTATGAGCTAGCCTCCTCAGCCAACACCCCGACTGACAGAGGAATCTGTGTGAAGTTCCCAAAGGCATGTCCGTGCTAATCTCTCTCTCTAGCAGGCCATGATATCCTGCCAGAGGAAACTGGCCCCCAAAGGTTGGTTTTCATATCACAATGGGGACAAAGTTAACGTCTGGGTTTAGGTGCATAGCTGCACTTCAGAGTAATATGCAAAAAGCTATAATGGCAACAGGCTGGGAGGGAAGAGCGAAGGAGAAGGGAAGCCTTACTTGCTTTGCGGCCTTACCTGAACGGAGCTGCTTGATGCGCCCATTGCTAGTTCCTGTATCCACAGGAAGGAAGTCCTTGAACCAAGAGATTTCAGGATCGGGGTTGCCACTGGCAGCGCAGAGCATTGTGGCTGTGCGGGCCTTTTCTACCACCTTCAGCTGCGGGCCCATGTCAATGGTTGGAAAGCCAGATGGGAGGTGATCTTCTGCAATAGGAAACAACACACACCAGACTGATGAGTTACAGGTTGCACAGTAATGGGATCCAGTGCCATGCTGCAGCATCTGTGCCTCTGCTGGAGAGCATCAGCCCAACTCCCCCACTGTGGTTATGTCCACACTATGGCCGACGGCAGCTCAGGGGTGTGAGTATTCCACCCCCTGAGCACCAGGTGTTACACCGACATAAGCGCTCGTGTGCACAGTGCTATGTTGGCGGGGGAGCTTCTCCCGCTCGTGGAAGTGGGTTTTTTATGCCGACGGGAGAGCTCTTTCCTGTCGGCACAGAGCACCTTCCCCAGACGTGCGGCAGCAGCTGTACGTATAGACATGGCCTGAGAAGCTTGCAAACCCCCAAAGCGCTCTCGCCTCTATAATGAGCACTCACTGCAGCAACAGGGGCCGCTGCTAAATTGAACTCTGTTTGAATCAGCTGCCGTGGGACATGCCCACGATTTTCACCGATGCGTAAGCTCTATCTATTGTTGTTAATAAACTCTCAGAGCAGGTGTTTGTCTTCATGCAAGAAGAGAGAGGTGTTCTGGATGCTACACAGACATGCAGCCAACCACCAGGTCAAATAAGCCAAGGCACCTTACAAACAAACAAACAAACTAAACAATACAAATTGTCAAGAGAGCATGAGTCTTCCCAACGGAAAGATCATTACAAATCTCTCCCTGCCCCAAAAACTGGTGTTAAAGAGGTTATTAGAAACAAACGAATGTAAACTTTACATCTAACCACGAAGAGCAATGCCAGGCTGTGCACTAGGAAGCTCCCGATGGACTTCCTAGGCAGCTGAAAGCATCGGAGGTGTGCAAGAGACGACTAATGCACACGCTGGTGTGGCTTACTGCTATATTATAAATGAAAGCATCCCCATGCTGAACTGTGAAAAGCACAGATAGAACGGCTTGGAAAGGAAAGGCCAATTCCGCGTGCTGCTGCCGTACGTGCACAGGTAGGCTTAGCTGAATGTGTTAAGCAGCCTGTGCTGAAAAACGGAGGAAGCTTCAGAACAGCCATTCAGCAAAGAAGTGCAGGACAGAGCTCATTTACTCACTTCTGTGGCAAGATGTACTGTACTCTACTAAGCCTGAATGGCAATGAAAAAGGACACACTTCCACACAAAGAGAGAGCCAGGAGAACATTAAGGATCCTGAAAAGCACTAAAAATTCAATTATTTTCAGCAGGCTCCTGTTTTCTCTAGTTTGAGAGCAGAACTTAAGCAAACCCTCTCCTTGCCTGCTAATCTGCCCCTTCCACTCACTGGAACATTTCAAACCTACCAGGCCCGACGTTTCCCCCAAAGTCCAACAAGATTGTGACCCCACCATACCTCGATTTTTACATTCCTTTCCCTGGGATCCTACCGTCCCCAAATTTTACCCACCCTCAGAGAAGCACGAACAAGAAGATACTTTGGTTGTATCTTTTATTTTAAAGTTCCACATTTGCAGCACAAACTAGGAACATTTGGTGACTAATCTTAAACATCCTTTCCTAAGATCTCGGGAGAATCCCCAAGACACTTCCCACTTGTTTGTGCATCAGGATTCTACAGCACAAGGCAACATCTGCTGTAAACAAAACAATGCACTAGAATGTTGCTTCTGTGTTTGGATGCGAGGGGCAGCCAGGGTTTTCTAAAGGGAAAAAGCTACTGAGGCTTATTAAGAGCATAAGCCATGTTTTGTCTCCCAGTCTGGCCTCCCTAGAAACCTCCCCCATACCAGCAAACACAGGAGGTTTTTTTGAAAGGTACCACTGAAAACTAGTTCCTTTTTTTATTTGCACTCCATTGATTTTCAAAGACAAAAGGCACACAGAGCTTAAACAGAAAGACACCAGAGCCAGCATTCAGTAACCAGCAACAACAGCATTGACACAACCACAACACATATTGCGCCTTAGTTCACAGGAGAGACACCACAGTATAGAGTGGCATAGACTAAACTGTGAAGGGAGATACACAAACAGTGGTAAACAATTAAATTCCTTCGGCGCACAGCCAGGTGTCCTTGAAGCCCAGCACCTTGCTATCTGCGATGTGAAAGCAGATGTTCAGTCTGGGGAGGCTGAAACCCCAAAGTGCTTTTTAATTTAATACCACGCTGAATATTTACACAGTCTTTTCTGGCTTGCTTAAGAGTTTACACAGAACACGTGAAGCAAAGTATCAAGTAATTAACTTGATCCAAATCATGCATGGAGATTTAGCATTAAACTATCACTAAGGCTGCAAGTTTGTCACGGAAGTCACAGATTCCATGACTTTCCGTGACCGCTGTGACTTCTGCAGTGGCCAGTGCACCTGGCCTGGGGACAGCTCAGGCAGCCCCTGGGCCAGTCGCACCAGCAGCTGCTGGGGCAGTCTCAGGCCACGCCTCCGCCTAGGAGCTGAGCGAGGGGGATATCGCCACTTCCGGGGAGCCCCCCAGGTAAGCGCCGCCCAGAGCCCACCTCTCCCCATTCCGTGCCCCAACCCACAGCCAAACTCTGCTGCTGCTGGGGTGGAAGAGATGCAGAGCCAGGTAGGGAGCCTGCCGGCTCCACCAACCCTCCCTCCCCCCGCAGCATCAACTGCTGCGCACTGCTGCCCACCCGCCCCATCTCCAGCACCAACGGGGGGTCCTGGGCCGTTGCCGTCCCCGTCCAGCACCAGCGGGGGTCCTGGGCCATGCCCCCCACCAGCACCTGGGCTGTCCCCCCATGCACCCATGGCACCCCAGGGCAACTGCTCCCCGCCCCCAAAGATTTAGTCAGGGGTATATAGTAGAAGTTATGGACAGGTCATGGGCCGTGAATTTTTGTTTACTGCCCCTGACCTGCCTGTGACTTTTACTTTTACACCCATGACTAAAACGTAGCCTTAACTATCACCAAATCAAAACCAAGCATTTGTGCAAGAGATTCCCTTGTTATCTACAATGATCCTAGCCCATAGGCACTTCAGACAAAGGAATCTTCCACACAAGTTCAATATTGATTCCAGTTGCCGGAGTCAGACCTCCATGTGGGGCACTGACCTGTGTATCTTTCATGCATGACTAAATCAAAGACGAGGAAAGGATTTTGTGATGAAGCACAGACAGATGTTAGGCTCCACCCTTAACTTCATGGGGTACAAGAGAGCAATCTAGGACCATGCTATAGGAGTGGGAGACGGTGATCTGGGGGAGAGCCCCACAGCATCGCGCTCTTAGCATCCACCACACAACAATACAGGATCCAAGGATCGCGCTTTCTGCCCGCTGGAGGGAACGCTGGACACTCCAATGCCCACAAGAAGGCACAAAAGGCACACCCCTCACCACCACAAGCTTTTCCAGGGCTGGGACGGGAGGGTACTGGAAAAGTCCCCAGGGCTGGGAGTTCCACACAGGGTGCGCTTGCGCTCTCAATGCCATGTACACCACTGGAGAGAGACAAGGCTTCCAGGACACTCACAGTAACGGTCAGTATCAACAAGGTGAGGAGTCCAAACCCACATGGGATTAGCCTGGTCCTTGTCAATCAGACGCAGAGATGGTGTAAGTGTATATATGCGCAGGAGCATGTCTTCAGGGAGCCAAAATCCCATATCCGAGCTGAGTGGTAAAATGCCCAGGGACATCTAAGGATAGGCCCCTTGGGCCCCTCCAGGAGAACGCAGTACCTCCTGCACACCTCCATGAATCGGTGGGATTGTGGTAGCCCCCAAAGGGCCACACTGTATGGGGCTTGAATACAAGGGGCAAGTGACAGCTTCTGCAGCGGTGGCGGATGGTCTTAGGGCTTCAGCAGCACATATCAACCTCCCAGAGGGTGAGGGAGGTATTCTCGCCTCTCTCATAGCCTCAGAGCCTGTCAGATGCTCTGCTGGGTCCGTTTTCTAGCCGCATGCTACCCCCTCCCTTTCCTGTCGAGAGGAGCTGCTGCTGGGTGAATCTGGGTGGCACAGCAGGGCAGAGCACTAGCACTGACTCAAGCTTACCCACTAAACAACGTGCAGCGAAAGCTGGGCTCATTCCTCCCTGCTGACTGTACCACAATAGCGAGGGGGATTTTTAAATACCCCCTGCTCAAAGCTCTATAAACAGAGATAGTAGCTCACAGCTGCTCCCGCCTTGGCGGACCATCTAATCTGGGGTTTAATTACTAAACCCAGCCATAGCTGGGCTCCTTTCAACTCTCACTATCTGCACTGACCACTCTGAGGGCTTGTCTACATATGCAGTTACTCCGGAATAGCTGTTGCTCTTTAAATTCACACCTTACTTTAATCTGAATTAATCTTCAAGTGTGGACAAGCCCTAAATCGCTCTCCTTTCCTTGGGATTCAGATATTTTAAAACAGAGAAGGTGGGAGCTATAGGGCAAGTTGCCACCAGGCTGGGAGCCCGTGTCAGGGCCACAGCAAGCCTAGCCCTGGCACCACTGCCCTTTTTAACACACACTTGGCAGCTAAAGCACGACCTAACTTTCACCTCCCATTCCACAAGGAACAGCAGGAAGAAGGGAGGGAGAATCAAAGCCAGGTGGTTTCCCAGTTAAGAGGCAAAACTTCAACCAGCATTGGAGCAGGCCAAGCTCTTGCTGACAGCAGGAATTCCAGCCCCTAGGAGAGAACTGGGAGTGCCATGCTTGCATGCAGAGGGCCAGAGAGTATGCCCTGGGGATGGCTGCAGGCTCACTTTTGGCAGCTCCCCTTTCTGAGGTTCAGCCAGTGAAACGTCGCCCCCCTTCTGGAACCCTCTTTCCCTACATATTGTACTTCCTCTTTCGGGGGGAAAGGCTTCCCCTTTTCCCCAAGCAGGAGGAACGAAGCAGGCTCTTGCCCCTTGCTCCTACCCTTTGTCCAAAGCAGCTGTTCTGCCCTTTCTTCTCAGCACCTGCCATCACTGTTCTCGTTCACCAGCTTGGGTGACAATGACTTTTCTAGAGGACACTGGCACCGGACACATGCCCCCTTCTCCCATCTGCTGCACTGCTCCAAGCACCAGCTGGAGTGAAGGCATGGGACATGTAGTCAATCCCAAACTTCAGTCTTACACGACCACAGGGATCAGCTCCAAAGTGCAGCTGTAAACACATGGATAACAGCCACTTACATGGAAGGACAGCAGGAGTCCCTGGTGAATACAGCAGTTGGCAGGAGAATCCTGAGGAGTCGGCCTGGTGAGCTCTCCAGGGTCAAAGCTATCTATCACAGAGAACAGACACTTTGGGGCCTGCTCTCTTGTTGGATGAGATTTATATGCCTAAGACCTAACGATATTACTGGCCGTCCTTAGCTGCACGCGTATCTGTTAGGGAGAAGAAATACCCTATGGTGTGGTGAGAGCCGTTTATTTGCTACGAGCCTGGTCACGGTACATGCAGGTTGTAAAGCCACGAGTCTGCTTTGCAGGTCATCACAAACAGGCACCAATAAAACCTTTACTCCACAACAGTTGGGAGTTTGTTTGTGTCAACGTATTTCTCAGAAAGACTAGTTTAGACGAAACGATAGCGAAAACTGTAAACATTTTTATTGAGCACTATTCTTCATATACCTCAGCCTGTAAAGTCAGGCCCCCTTAGTACCATAAGTCCAATTGCTCAGACTGCAGAGGGAGAGCAAAAATGATGCCCAATATATTTTGAAAATAACAAAAAATTGTCTAAAGTACCTTTTGTATATGTTCCATTATAACTGTAATGTTAAATCTCGCACAATCCATCAAAAGCTTTATACCACTGGAAAGGCACGTTCTCAGCTCATTCCCAGTGAGATACTGGGCCATAAACCTGTCACTGAGCTAGAAATATCCTATCTAGCCACTGGTTTGCTAGAGTGCCCCTCATCTCGGTCTCTCTCAGTCCAGTGTAACTCTTAGGGGCTCAGTAAGAACGAGTAACATCCAAAGCTGCTTTGTGCTTTCACATCTGGCAGCTGTTTGAAGTTGTTCAGAGGTCTGGAGAGCTAGACACAGGCTTGGTGGAAATGGAATTACGGGCAGAATGCAGGTGGAGTGAGGGCTGTGGTGCATTTTTGACCCCCTGCGTATCAGCACGGCACAGAGAGGGCGGTACATACGCAGAATGTGACCATTCAGTAAATGGGCCAGAGCTCTCTCCAAGCTGAAATCATTTATTCTTAAAGGGATCCTGAGGTGAGGCCTGTGCTATCCTGGGTACGTCACTCTGTTCTCTCGTGGCGTCTCAGAGACATACAGAAGGGTATGTTAGGAGTGAGCACGCTCTACTGATGAACCTTTACGATAGTTCTATACTTGATAGATGATCAGGATTACTTTATACATTTCACAAGCCTCCTAACCGCCCTCAGAGGCATTGAAATGCAGTCGCAAATGAAAAATATCAGTGACAGTGAGCTGGTCATTTACAAAGCCGTGAGTGGCAGGCAATATTAACGAATGGAAGCAGCAGAGTAACAAGGGCCCAATGCACAATCCACTCCGGTGCCGCTGCTTGCTGAACAAACAGCCCCCACTCTTCTGGCACAGGCTACCCAGAGCTGCTGCTCAATTAACGCAAGACAATCAAAAGCAACCAAGCAATTTCGGGGCCCAGCAGAGGGGCATCATTTTCTGTGACAAGAAGCTGCACTGAGGTGGGTGTGTTCAGGCTGAACAAATCTACACCAAAAGCTTGTTATTAATAGCTCTGAGAAGAGAGTCTTCCTTTATGGGCTTGTATTTTCACAGACGTCCATGTCAGCGCATAGCAGAGAAGTGCAATTTAAAGCCAAACTCTCTGAAAGCTCCCATTGCCCGCGTTAAAGCCTGTGTGGGGAGTGGCTGGGAGGAAGGAAAGTGACCAGTGCCAAGTCTCGTGCAGCTTTAGGAACGTCCCAAAACACTGGCACAATCTCGCTACCTGCCCGAGGAAAAGGTGGTGCAGTGAAAGTAACGTACTTTAAAGACAACACAGTATTAATGACTGGGATGGCAAAGTATAAACAGCTTCACGCAGGTTATGCAATTACAAAAAAATCTAGTCATCGATGGGTTTCAATGACAAACCCACCAACGTCCTGTGGTGTCACTCCGAAAATGACATGCTGAGACGGCTCTTTAAAAACTTCATTTTAACCGAAAAAACCCAAACCCAAACCAAGCCCTTGAGAGATCTTCTCCGAGCGAAGCCCATGAGCTACCACGCAACAGCTGAAAGTAAACAAAGCAGTTGGTACCTCTTCAAAAGACCACGCAGCAGCAGCGAAATGTTCATAAAAGAAAGAGTCTGAGTCATGCGAAGCAAAGGAGGAGGAAATTTAAGGGAAATCTAAGGGAATACTAGACTGGCCACATGGTAGAAGAAAATAATCTCTTAGGAAGAGCCCAGCCTTAGATGTGCTGTGGGTGGGATCTCACATGGTTCTCTCACTCGGCTAGAGATTATGATTCAATGAAACAGCAAATAAAAGAGCAGTCCTTAAAGTGCCAGGAAAGGAAGCTGCTATTAACCTTGCCCTTTAATTACTGCGTGTCAATTATCTCAATTTACAAGCCACCAATACTTTCTCACCAACACAGCTCGACATTCCTGCCAGGGTCTGTTTATCACAGGGGTGAGCAAACTTTTTGGCCCAAGGGCCACATCTGGGTATAAAAATTGTATGGCGGGCCATGAACGCCCATGAAATTGGGGTTGGCGAGCGGGAGGAGGTGAGGGCTCTGGGATGGGGCCAGAAATGCGGGGTGCGGGCTGGAGCAGTGGGGTGTGGGCTCCGGCTGGCAGTGCGGGCTCTGGAGTGGGGCTGGGGATGAGGGGTTTGGGGTGTAGGAGGGCACTCTGGGCTGGGACCGAGGGGTTGGGAGGGTGGAAGGGCGATCAGGGCTGGGGCAGGGGTTTGGGGCACGGGGGGGAGGGTGCAGGCTCTGGGGTGGGGCTGGGGATGAGGGATTTGGGGTGTGGGAGGGTGCTCCGGGCTGGGACCAAGGGGTTCGGAGAGCAGGAGGAGGATCAGGGCTGGGGCAGGGTGGCTGGGGTGCAGGGGGGTGGCTCAGGGGTGCAGGCTCCAGGCAGCACTTACCTCAAGCAGCTCCCGGAAGCAACAGCACGTTCCCTACTCCAGCTCCTACGCGGAGGTGCGGCCAGGTGGCTCTGCTGTTCGCTGTCCCTAAGCATAGGAGTTGAAGGGGAGACATGTCGCTGCTTCTGGGAACCGTGCGGAGCAGCCCCCCGACCCTGCTCCCTGGCTGGAGCGCTGGAGTGGGGCAAGCCTCAGACCTGCTCCCCAGCAGGAGCTTGAGGGTCAGATTAAAACAGCTGGTGGGCTGGATCCGGCCCACAGGCCGTAGTTTGCCCACCCCTGGTTTATCATAAAAGGAAGCAACACCTGCCCTACAGCGAAGCAGGAGCTCTACTGGATGAACATAGTAGGTAGGAACACCTCCATTCTAACCCCAGCTCTGTCACAGTTTCAATGTGTGACCTTCAGCAAGTGAAATCATCATTTTGTGCCTCAGTTTCCCCAACTGCATAATGGCTGCCTAGAAAACAGGGGTGCTGTAAGGGTTAATGTTGGCATAGCACTCTCCAAAGGTAACACACTACATAAATGCTATGAAATATTACTAAGCCAAAGAGGAAGTTCCCCTATCCAAACAAACTGGGATAGACCAGAGTACGCTAGCCTTGACAACTGACAACCTGGCCCCCATCCAGTTCCTTTTCCCCATCGCCCATGGAAATCTCCTTGCGTTTCTAACACCCTGCACCAGATGAAGAGAGAGGGCCAGAAACTCACGCACTGATGGCAGAAAACAAAGGCTGAAACAGACAGGTTGAAGTATAAAGAATTGCTCCAAGACTATGCTAAGGCTGTATTACAAGCCAGGAGAACTTTCCTATCAGCCTCAGCTGAAGTTGCCAAATCTCACCCCAAGGAGCCATCCAAGATAGTAAACTACTTAATCAATGCTGGAAAGATCACATGCATTCAGGAAGCCTCTCAAACAGCCGAGATCTGCTCTGCCTATACACACCAGCATTCCCATAGTTCACCGCATTCACTTGTCAAAAGGAGTCTTTATGCAAGACTTGTGAATCCAACCCAGGCCCTTCCTGACTTGTGAAAGAATCATGCAATTGGTGCCATTCCTGACTGAAATAGCCAGAGCAAGAATCTTCCCTTCCTCCTTCAAACATACTATCGTACAACTGACACTAAAGAAACCCACCATCGATACATCTGTTCTAGCCCTCTATTGCCCAGCGTCAAACCCCCATTCCTGAGCAAGTCCCCAGAGAACTAGACTCAGCACAAACTGGATTCAGCCCAGGACACGAGGTAGAATCAGTTTTAGTGCTACTGATGGAAGATCTCCTTGTGTCAAGGACAGAGAACCATTCTCAACCTCCTGGACTACCTCCAAGATGGACCAGTACTTGGATGAGATCTGCTCGTGGATGAAGAACAGCTGACACTGACCGTGAGCAAAACAGAGATGGTGCTTGTGGGCAGAGGAAAGTGTTTTGAAGAATTTGCAACCATGGTGCAGTTTCCTTTCGTTGAAAGTTCACATCCACAGTTGTTCAATTCAGACCACAGTATAGGTGCACTCTTGAATTCCTCACTGACACTGAGCTCTCACATAGCAGTATCTGTGAGTAATGCTTCTGTCATCTCCAGTTGGCCAGGAGACTCCATTCCATCCTGACAGATAATGACCTGGACTCATTTATTCATGCCTTCATCACCTCTCAGTTGGACTACAGCAACACAATACACTTTGGAATGAAGTCTTCAGCACTGAGAACACTCCAACTATTACAGAATACTGCTGCACATTTCCTCAGCAACATGGGCTCCTACAATGACACCTAACCAATTTTCCACTCTCTGCACTGGCTTCTCATAGACTATCAAATCAAGTTCAAGGTCTCAGGCCTTATCTTCAAGGTACTCAGCAGCCTGGGCCCAGAGTATTAAAAGAGAGAAGTTCCAGGATGAAGAGAGTGGTCGGCAGCTCTGCTCCCCGGGCACAATAGGACTTTCTATCACAGGGGTAAAGCTCATCTGTGCAGGAAACAGAGCTTTCTTGGGGGGCCAATTTGAGAGTGTGGAGCAAATTCTTCCAGGAACTAAGGATGACCTCAAACCTCCCCACCATCTGCCCAAGTGCCAGGTGCACCTCTCGGACCTCCCTTCTCTAAAACAAGCAAAGAGCAGTGTTTACATTTGAAAAAAAACAACAACTCAAAAGCAAGGCCCTACAAAAACAAACCACTGCACTGCACACACACCTCCTCCCCTGGGAAATGGAGAAGAGAAAGAATACACCACACGTTTTAGATGCTAGGTGTGTCGTTTAATGCAGTTCTGGAAAGTACTCTGATATGGTGATGAGGGAGAATAAGAATTAGTGTCAACACTGGATAAGCTATAAAACAGTGAAAAATTGTAAGAGTGGATGAGGAGAGGCTCAAACAAAAGTAAAACAGAAATGCTTTAAAATTCCCTGCAATGGCTACCGAACAGGATTGAGAAAGACTCCTCCCTCCTCATTCAGGGAGAAGCAGCCAGGGAGTGGAGATCTTTTTTCTGCTAAAAGAAAAGGAATACTTGTGGCACCTTAGAGACTAACCAATTTATTTGAGCATAAGCTTTCATGAGCTACAGCTCACTTCATCAGATGCATACTGTGGAAAGTATAGTTTATTTTTATACACACAAAGCATGAAAAAATGGGTGTTTACCACTACAAAAGGTTTTCTCTCCTCCCACCCCACTCTCCTGCTGGTAATAGCTTATCTAAAGTGATGACTCTCCTTACAATGTGTATGATAATCAAGGTGGGCACCTGCACATCCACCAATGTGATATATGCCATCATGTGCCAGCAATGCCCCTCTGCCATGTACATTGGTCAAACTGGACAGTCTCTACGTAAAAGAATAAATGGACACAAATCAGATGTCAAGAATTATAACATTCATAAACCAGTCGGAGAACACTTCAATCTCTCTGGTCACGCAATTACAGACATGAAAGTTGCGATATTACAACAGAAAAACTTCAAATCCAGACTCCAGCGAGAGACTGTTGAATTGGAATTCATTTGCAAATTGGATACAATTAACTTAGGCTTGAATAGAGACTAGGAGTGGCTAAGTCATTATGCAACGTAACCTATTTCCCCTTGTTTTTTCCTACCGCCCCCTGCCCTCCCCCCCATGTTCTTGTTAAACCCTGGATTTGTGCTGGAAATGGCCCAGCTTGATTATCACACACATTGTAAGGAGAGTGATCACTTTAGATAAGCTATTACCAGCAGGAGAGTGGGGTGGGGGGATAGAAAACCTTTTGTAGTGATAAACACCCATTTTTTCATGCTTTGTGTGTATACAAAGATCTTCTATACTTTCCACAGTGTGCATCCGATGAAGTGAGCTGTAGCTCACGAAAGCTTATGCTCAAATAAATTGGTTAGTCTCTAAGGCACCACAAGTCCTCCTTTTCTTTTTGCGAATACAGACTAAAACGGCTGTTACTCAAACCTTTTTTCTGCTGAAATCCTTACAACTCATAACCAGGTAGAGATACAGTTTTGCTGGCCACAACCAGCAGCTGATTAAAAATATTACTTAGAAAAGGCTTGTGACCACCGGGAGTTATTTGCATTTTTAAACATAATTCACCCCTCCCTTGGTAGGGGGGTTTCAACGGGTAAGGGAACAATGAAGGAACCCAAAGTTACTCTTTCAGGCAGGTCCACTGGGCTCCAGTAAATTTGTTGGTACCAACAGAATTCTCCCTGGAATTATTCTCAATCCATGTTTTTTTTTAAATGTTTTGTATCGAGAACCTCAATACAAGTATTGTCATGTCCTTCATTTCCCTGTATTATTGCAATAATGCGACAAAGCACATACACCACACGCCCATGTAGGGGAAAAAACCTCCATGCTTTTCAAAGAAAATACTATACCTGGCCCTTACTCCTGTTTTCAGCAATCCATTAACCCGTTACATTTTCCATACTTCTTCGCGTGCACTGATGGGATATGCTATTAGCGCAGAGATTTTTATTTTTAGCTACATAATCAATAAAGCATTTCCATATATCATTAAGTGCAACCTAATGTTAAAATTAATGGGGCATTTGACTTGTGATCCATTTGAGTATGGTTGCAGCTCAATGCAGAAGAAAATGCACAGGAACTGAGTTAATGGGACAGAGTAACTCTCCCATGCTTACTAACGTTCAGACTCAGATTAATGTGAAGGATTCTGGCTGTCACTCAGCTGAAATACAAAGTTCATTCGCTTCCATTTCACACCCCAGGATGCAAGATTTTGGATTACCTGAAAGGTCAGACTTTACTAAAATCTGGTTTCCGTTTGGCTTCTGCAGCCCATCTGCATCATCGTTAACCCACTGGCATCTCTTCCTCTGGTGAAAAGTCATGCCCATCAGAAAGAACAGTCAAGTAACCAAGAATAGAATTTTCAGACAAAAACTTTGTTAAGATGGAACATGTTTGTAAATATCAACAGTAGTCACCTTTAAAAAGTCATATCAGCAGATGTGACATTATGGCATCTTAGATAGCACCACCTTATGTCTAAACTAGCTAATAATGGGGGCGTCTCCAGATACCATAGTGTACTAATTACCGGGAAATGTTGATTTTTAAATGGCACTCACTGCAGCAATTACTTAAGGGAAAAAACCTTGAGAATATTATAGTTTTCCTCCCAAAACACCAAGACTTGCAAGACCTTTGAGGCAGTTAGGCTGGTTCTGCATTTTACTGGTGGGAAAGGGACTTGCACAAAGAGGTGGGAACACAGTGAGTTTGTGGCAGAGCCAGGGATAGAAATATACCTCCCTACTATCCATCCTATGCCTTTACTATTAGACTATTCCGATGAAGTGAGCTGTAGCTCACGAAAGCTTATGCTCAAATAAATTGGTTAGTCTCTCAGGTGCCACAAGTACTCCTTTTCTTTTTGCGAATACAGACTAACACGGCTGCTACTCTGAAACCTACTATTAGACTGTGGTTTTGAGAAGAAACATTAATTGCCCTGACAGCAATTGGGTGCAGGATTCTGGCTGCATGAACCGTCTTTCAGAGATCATACGCAGCAGAAGCAGAGAGGCTCTGAGTGCCAGGCCAGCAGCAAGTCAATGATCTGGATATAAACAAATAAAATATTGGCTTTTGACAAGTGATGTTTTTTAATGTAATTGATCGGAGTTTAATGGGAGGACATCAAATTTTTTACATAGGCAGCAAGTGTTACAGAAGCTCAACCCTCTATTTACTGCTCTTAAAGAATACCCATCTTTTCAGGAACATGTACAGCAAAAGCGGCGGCTCCCAGTTTCAACCAGGGCTTTAAACAAATCCCCTGTGTAGGCCCTCATGAATTAAAGAGCACATTACAAACAAATGGCAAGTTGGCTGTGGAACAAGATCAGGGCCATATGGATAAAAACGGTACCTTTCACACTTTCATTTTAATACAAACCAATTCAGCAGATCAATTAAAATTCCTCTTGATTACGTGGTAAAATGTATTTCTGAACACTATACTCATTTGCACATGCTCCAGTGTCTCAATTTGTCAAATGACTGATAAGAAAAGTGGCTGGGGTTCGCTCTCATTTTCACAGGCACACAAGGAGCGCGATTGTTTTCTCCCTGGGAAAGTGTTCAGCTCAGCAGCAAGCTTGTGGCAGAGGGGCATTTCCCACCTTTGCATGCAGGAAGGGTACACTGCCCTTGAATCCTGTCCTCTCCACTCTCCAAGTACGTTATATATGATGGCTGAAGAGTGAGAATAAGAAACAGCCCCCTGACTTCATTCACTAAGTGTTTTAATGCAGCATGCAGGCTTCAGAGTTCCTAGACTTAGAGTTTAATTCAAGCTAGACATTTAAGATGATCCTTTTCCCTTGAAAGGAGACAATACTTTACCCCAAACTTTTAAAGACAGCTTGCTGCTTTGCCACCCCACTATAGTTGCTGTGTTCATGAAGAAGGGCTCCGTCTCTGTATGGACCGCACCTAGATATGTCTACATGAGAGGAGAAACCCCAGAGCTTCCTTCATTTCTTGAAGGATTTCTTTTCCATTTTTTTAAATCAGAGAAAAGGGAAAACATGGCAGGCTGTGTACAGTTCCCCTATCTCAGTTATGCAACACATCTTAACATCAAAGTGAGAGATACATGAGTAACTGTCCTTAGATCTGTTTAACTTCTTCATTCAACTACAGCAGATAAGTTCATTTCTATCTCTTACTGAACTGCAATCAGCATGTACCAGACCAGGATTAAAACACAGCAATTATGGTATCTCTCTGAGGAAACTATTGCAAGGATATAGATTGCATGAAATGGTTTGTTACTTGTTCCTGGATGGCAGCAGGGGACAGAGAGGCACTGACAGAGAGAGGCACACACAGACAGACAGATTTTCTTACACCACCATTCTGGCACCTCTACACACAGCACATCTTACAACAATGGTTGTATCAATACACACTGGGACTTCTGAATCAACATATCCCAGATCTTCCTCATTCCGCATCAAGACATGCTGCACTGGGGGGGTGGAGTCAGGAGGACTGGGTGAGCCAGGTCATCTGCAGTGAATGTGACTTCCAATGTACACTGAGGAGAAACCAGCGGAGTGGGTACCAGGTCAGATGGAGCTCAGCTAAACCCAGGCCCGCTTGATGGGATCTACAGGTACAGCCAGTGCTCGAAAGCCGTGGGGACAGGTGTGTGGATATGAGACATTGCACTGGTGCTGCAAGCTCAAAGTGGCCCAACCAGTGTATTGTGAGGTTTTTTACTTTGTGTATTTGGATAGAACAGGAGAAGAAGCTCATAGTAGGTAGGTGATATGGAAGGGGGGGGGTTCAGCTGTTGTGACCTGCACTGGATGTGCCATGTTTGTCTTTCTTCCACAGGACAGAAGCGACTTTGTCTGTACAAAGTGCAAGCTGGTCTCCATATTGGAAGAGAAGATTGAAGGTCTGGAGCAACAGATAACGACCCTGCGTTGTATACGAGAAACTGAGGATTTTCTGGACAAAACTCAGGATAGGCTTCTAGGGGCACAAAGCTCTAAAGATATAGAGCAGGTTGCACAGAGGAGCCAAGAGGCCAGTGAAGAAGCTTGGCAACATGTGACCTCCAGAGGAAGAAAGCGGAATGTCCGGGTTCCAGTAACACAGACACAGGTAACTAACCGCTTTCATGTTCTCTCCACAGGTACCATTGCGGAGAGTGGACCAGATGATATGTCTGGGGGTAGAAAGCAGAAGGAGACTCCGCTGGTTGGAAGGCATGAGATGCGATGTCCTGAGGCTGGGGGTTCCACGACCACCACTCCCAAGAGGAGAAGGCGGGTGGTGGTGGTCGGGGACTCTCTCCTCTGGGGGACTGAGTCATCTATCTGCCGCCCTGACCGGGAAAACCGAGAAGTCTGCTGCTTGCCAGGGGCTAAGATTCGCGATGTGACGGAGAGACTGCCGAGACTCATCAAGCCCTCGGATCGCTACCCCTTCCTGCTTCTCCACGTGGGCACCAATGATACTGCCAAGAATGACCTTGAGCGGATCACTGCGGACTACGTGGCTCTGGGAAGAAGGATAAAGGAGTTGGAGGCGCAAGTGGTGTTCTCGTCCATCCTCCCCATGGAAGGAAAAGGCGTGGGTAGGGACCGTCGAATCGTGGAACTCAACGAATGGCTACCCAGGTGGTGTCGGAGAGAAGGCTTTGGATTCTTTGACCATGGGATGGTGTTCCATGAAGGAGGAGTGCTGGGCAGAGACGGGCTCCATCTTACGAAGAGAGGGAAGAGCATCTTTGCCAGCAGGCTGGCTAACCTACTGAGGAGGGCTTTAAACTAGGTTCACCGGGGGAAGGAGACCAAAGCCCTGAGGTAAGTGGGAAAGCGGGATACCGGGAGGAAGCACAGGCAGGAATGTCTGTGAGGGGAGGGCTCCTGCCTCATACTGGGAATGAGGGGCGATCAACAGGTTATCTCAAGTGCTTATATACAAATGCACAAAGCCTTGGAAACAAGCAGGGAGAACTGGAGGTCCTGGTGATGTCAAGGAACTATGACGTGATTGGAATAACAGAGACTTGGTGGGATAACTCACATGACTGGAGTACAGTCATGGATGGTTATAAACTGTTCAGGAAGGACAGGCAGGGCAGAAAAGGTGGGGGAGTAGCACTGTATGTAAGGGAGCAGTATGACTGCTCAGAGCTCCGGTACGAAACTGTGGAAAAACCTGAGTGTCTCTGGATTAAGTTTAGAAGTGTGTGCAACAAGAGTGATGTAGTGGTGGGAGTCTGCTATAGACCACCGGACCAGGGGGATGAGGTGGATGAAGCTTTCTTCCGGCAACTCACGGAAGCTACTAGATCGCATGCCCTGATTCTCATGGGTGACTTTAATTTTCCTGATATCTGCTGGGAGAGCAATACAGCGGTGCATAGACAATCCAGGAAGTTTTTGGAAAGCGTAGGGGACAATTTCCTGGCGCAAGTGCTAGGGGAGCCAACTAGGGGGGGCGCTTTTCTTGACCTGCTGCTCACAAACCGGGTAGAATTAGTGGGGGAAGCAAAAGTGGATGGGAATCTGGGAGGCAGTGACCATGAGCTGGTTGAGTTCAGGATCCTGACGCAGGGAAGAAAGGTAAGCAGCAGGATACGGACCCTGGACTTCAGGAAAGCAGACTTCGACTCCCTCAGGGAACAGATGGCCAGGATCCCCTGGGGGACTAACATGAAGGGGAAGGGAGTCCAGGAGAGCTGGCTGTATTTCAAGGAATCCCTGTTGAGGTTACAGGGACAAACCATCCCGATGAGTCGAAAGAATAGTAAATATGGCAGGCGACCAGCTTGGCTTAATGGTGAAATCCTAGCGGATCTTAAACATAAAAAAGAAGCTTACAAGAAGTGGAAGGTTGGACATATGACCAGGGAAGAGTATAAAAATATTGCTCGGGCATGTAGGAAAGATATCAGGAGGGCCAAATCGCACCTGGAGCTGCAGCTAGCAAGAGATGTTAAGAGTAACAAGAAGGGTTTCTTCAGGTATGTTGGCAACAAGAAGAAAGCCAAGGAAAGTGTGGGCCCCTTACTGAATGAGGGAGGCAACCTAGTGACAGAGGATGTGGAAAAAGCTAATGTACTCAATGCTTTTTTTGCCTCTGTTTTCACTAACAAGGTCAGCTCCCAGACTGCTGCGCTGGGCATCACAAAATGGGGAAGAGATGGCCAGCCCTCTGTGGAGTTAGAGGTGGTTAGGGACTATTTAGAAAAGCTGGACGTGCACAAGTCCATGGGGCCGGACGAGTTGCATCCGAGAGTGCTGAAGGAATTGGCGGCTGTGATTGCAGAGCCCTTGGCCATTATCTTTGAAAACTCGTGGCGAACGGGGGAAGTCCCGGATGACTGGAAAAAAGCTAATGTAGTGCCAATCTTTAAAAAAGGGAAGAAGGAGGATCCTGGGAACTACAGGCCAGTCAGCCTCACCTCAGTCCCTGGAAAAATCATGGAGCAGGTCCTCAAAGAATCAATCCTGAAGCACTTACATGAGAGGAAAGTGATCAGGAACAGTCAGCATGGATTCACCAAGGGAAGGTCATGCCTGACTAATCTAATCGCCTTTTATGATGAGATTACTGGTTCTGTGGATGAAGGGAAAGCAGTGGATGTATTGTTTCTTGACTTTAGCAAAGCTTTTGACACGGTCTCCCACAGCATTCTTGTCAGCAAGTTAAGGAAGTATGGGCTGGATGAATGCACTATAAGGTGGGTAGAAAGCTGGCTAGATTGTCGGGCTCAACGGGTAGTGATCAATGGCTCCATGTCTAGTTGGCAGCCGGTGTCAAGTGGAGTGCCCCAGGGGTCGGTCCTGGGGCTGGTTTTGTTCAATATCTTCATAAATGATCTGGAGGATGGTGTGGATTGCACTCTCAGCAAATTTGTGGATGATACTAAACTGGGAGGAGTGGCAGATATGCTGGAGGGGAGGGATAGGATACAGAAGGACCTAGACAAATTGGAGGATTGGGCCAAAAGAAATCTGATGAGGTTCAATAAGGATAAGTGCAGGGTCCTGCACTTAGGATGGAAGAATCCAATGCACCGCTACAGACTAGGGACCGAATGGCTAGGCAGCAGTTCTGCGGAAAAGGACCTAGGGGTGACAGTGGACGAGAAGCTGGATATGAGTCAGCAGTGTGCCCTTGTTGCCAAGAAGGCCAATGGCATTTTGGGATGTATAAGTAGGGGCATAGCGAGCAGATCGAGGGACGTGATCGTTCCCCTCTATTCGACACTGGTGAGGCCTCATCTGGAGTACTGTGTCCAGTTTTGGGCCCCACACTACAAGAAGGATGTGGATAAATTGGAGAGAGTCCAGCGAAGGGCAACAAAAATGATTAGGGGTCTAGAGCACATGACTTATGAGGAGAGGCTGAGGGAGCTGGGATTGTTTAGTCTGCAGAAGAGAAGAATGAGGGGGGATTTGATAGCTGCTTTCAACTACCTGAAAGGGGGTTCCAAAGAGGATGGCTCTAGACTGTTCTCAATGGTAGCAGATGACAGAACGAGGAGTAATGGTCTCAAGTTGCAATGGGGGAGGTTTAGATTGGATATTAGGAAAAACTTTTTCACTAAGAGGGTGGTGAAACACTGGAATGCGTTACCTAGGGAGGTGGTAGAATCTCCTTCCTTAGAGGTTTTTAAGGTCAGGCTGGACAAAGCCCTGGCTGGCATGATTTAACTGGGAATTGGTCCTGCTTCGAGCAGGGGGTTGGACTAGATGACCCTCTGGGGTCCCTTCCAACCCTGATATTCTATGATTCTAAGAAAAAAGGTGAGTTTCCCAAAATGGGAGATGCCCACATGGCCCTCTCTTCTCCTAGAAGACTTAAGTGTTTATGCTGCCAGCTTCAAACAAGGGACGATGTTACTCCTATCTCTGTTTTCCATTTCCTGGTGCTTATTAACTAGCCAGCAGAGCTGCTAGACTGGAAACCACTGCCCATCACTCTGTCTATATGTGCAAGAAATGTTGAAAGGGCATTGTAATGCATTCCACATTCTTTCCCACATTGCAATCACTGGGTTGCTCTACTTTGTAAGCCATAAGGACGTCGCTACCATTGTCAGAATACAAAAGGCACAATGCCTTCTTTATTCTACCAGGTCCAGCTTAGATGAGGCTTTCTGGGAAAGAGCTGCCGTAACTGCAAGGTTACATTTCAAACGGCTGAAGAAAACCTGCATAGAAAGGGACTCTTCCTCTTCTGGAGTAGATGAACTGCATGTAAAGGCAACAGCAGCCACTACCACCTGACCTGGCCAGCCATTCTGTTTTCGTGGACTGTCTCACAAGGTCAGGTGTGTGGAGCTGCTCATTACAGGACGCCAGTGACAATGAACTGTAACCAAGTGATGACGGAACGTGATTTACCATCAGCTAAGCTGCCATCTGATAGTGACCATACAAGAGGTCAGACAGCACTATCCTTTATTAACACACCAACAATCAGCGGCACAAACCGTGCTCCCAGATTAGACTCCTGAAGCTGGATGTGAGCACATTCTTTCTAATTAGAAAATGGCCCTGAATTTCTAATAAGCAAAGTTAGAATTTTTGGGATTTATGCCAAATTAAAGACAATTAATTTTCCTATCTTGAGTATTACATACCTTAATAGCTCTGTCCTTGAGTCAGTCTCACCCTTCATGAGCACAGCTATTTAGCTCAGTCTCTAAAATTTGATGTGCGTGAAGAACAGCTAATAAGAAAGTTCTGAAACAAACCTGAGTTACCACATCAAAATTTCTCATGTTTTACAACACTGCAAAAGCAACTGGATTCCAAGACTATCTCAGATCCTAGATTAGAGGCATTTGCCGCAAAGCCTCTGCTCTCTGGTCTTTAGAGGCATTAAACAATTCCATGTTTCCCTTTAAGATGCTCTTTTAATATACAGCGTGACAATACATACAGATAATCAGAGTAGTTTTCATCAAGTGATCTGAGTGAAGCTCATTGGCTTTATTTGATATTACAAAAGACTATTTAACCTGCTCCCAAGTTACTTCACCGATGTAATTAGGAGCCAGGGACTAGGGAAGGCTCTCCAGAGCTGTAACTATCAGCATGGGAGAGAACTTTCTACTGTGCAGCGCTGTTGTAGCTGTGTTGGACCCTGGATATTAGAGAGAAAAGAAGCTGGGCCAATAAAAGGTATTACATCACTCACCTTGTCCCTCTAACTTTCTACTAAGCAGACACTGATTAAAGTCTGTCTGTTTCTGTAGGCAGTGCTGTGGAGGGGGCAACCTGTAACTGTTTAGCTCTGGAAGATTAGACCATGGTGGTTAAATGTTTATATTCTCATCCCAGTAAATGTGTGTTGCTGTTCGGGGTCCAACACAACCGAACGAGAGAGACACACTCTAGCAGCTAACCCAAGCTTCCCAGGTGTCTTCCAGTGAACAGAGTGTGGCAGCAGTCTCCCTCCTGAGCTCTCTCAGCAAACACTGCAGGGTCACCCCTCGCTATTACCAGCAGGAGAGTGGGGTGGAGGAAGGTATTTTTTCATGCTTTGTGTGTATAAAAAGATCTTCTACACTTTCCACAGTATGCGTCCGATGAAGTGAGCTGTAGCTCACGAAAGCTTATGCTCAAATAAATTGGTTAGTCTCTAAGGTGCCACAAGTCCTCCTTTTCTTTTTGCAAATACAGACTAACACGGCTGTTACTCTGAAACCCTCGCTAACCAGCACTCTCCTCTGCGGCAGCACTGAACACTCCGGTTGTGAGTTTCAAAGCTGGGGAGGGGGGAGGATTCAGTACACAGGAGATGTGTAGCTAACTCTCCTAGCCAGCTTGAGAATCTCGGCCATTCGCTTTACTGAACCAGGGATTGATACAAATGCCAGAGAGAAAAAAACCTGCCTAATGAGTCTTCATGATTTAGACTGACCACAGCAGCCTTGAACAGAATTGCCCCCACACACAAAGGTGCACCCACACAAACTAAGGAGAAGGCCTAAGAGCAGATGAATCAACGATCTGCTTGAGTGGACCAAGTGCAGGTCCAGACGAGTTCTGTAATCAATGGATCTCTTATATCCTCAACACAGACACAGCCCTGATGGTCTCCAGGCAATGGCCAGACCCCACTGCGACCTCTTGTCTCTCATCTAAGAAGTGAGAGGGAGCTCTTGTGAATTTCTTTAGACAAGGAGATGACTCTGGAAAGATCTTTGTTACTAATAAACCCATCTGATCCGTCAGTCCTATTTCTAAGGATTACCAGCAATGCGCAAAGGCCCTTGAGCCAACAAAAGATTAAGCGCTCTGACTGTCACCCCACCACACACGGGCTGGCACAGCCATACATCCCACATCACCTCATCTCCTTCAGATCCAGGACACTCACGGATCTTTTCAGTACATGTGCAATGAAAACCATTCCCCCTGGATTGTAGGGAAGGGTGGAGGACTACCTACATAATGCCTGGAAAGTTTCCCCACAAGAGGGGGAAGGCTGAGAGTTGGAAATTGCTTAATTTGGTACTATCTTACATGAAATCATGAATCTCTGACACAGGGCTGGGGAATCGGGCTCTTTGGGGCTCTGCATTTTTCCTTTGCCTTCTTCCCTTCTCCTCCTCTTTCTCCCACACTCTTGCCATTTTCAGCTGTGCTGCCTTCTCCTCCTACTGTCCTATCTTCCAAACCCAGGAGCAACTGCCTGGAGCTTGGTGAACCGCCCGGATGGAGAGCACTGGGAAAAGATAAATGCAGGGGAATGCATCTGGGAAAGGGAAAGCTTCTGGGAGAGACTTGAGAAGGAGGCAGGGTGGTCTTGTGGGGAGGACACTGGCCTGAGACTCGGGAGGCCAGGGTTCTTAACCCAACTCTGCCACTGATATGCTGTGTAACTCTGAGTGTGTCACTTCACCTTCTAGGCCTGTTTCGCCTCCCACCCTGTAAGGAGGAAGGACAGTCTAGTGGCTAAGTCACAGGAGTGGGGCTCTGGATTCCTGGGTTGAATTCCTGGCTCTGCCACTCAGTTTCTGGGTGACCTTGGTCTAGTTGTTTAATCCATCCCGTGCCTCAGCTCCCCACCTATACAATGGGGATAGCTCTTCTCCACCTGGCAGGGGTGTTGCAAGGCACTCATGCCATGGTAATGGATGGCTGTGAGGCTGGACCCCAGCTTTGGGGTCAGACCCTGTCACACTTACTCTGGGAACAAAGCAAAAGACTGATTCACTAGATAATGGAGAAAAGCAACATCTTAAATTTACATTGAGAAGAGAAATTAAATTAGCAAGTGCATTTTGATCATGATGTGACCTTTAGAAATGATTGAGAGAGGAAAACATTAGCCACCATTATATTCTCCTGCACAGATCACTCCCAAATGCAGCTCACTGTTCAAAATATTATTGCTAAATTTATTCCCTGTTTTCAGGGTGAATTTAAGAATTTCAGATGACTTTGTTATTTCCTCATTTCTTCAGAGACAGCCTTTGCTTCTCTCTTTATGTGCTGGCAAATTGGGACAAATACTGTGGCTGGACTTAAAAGGACGGGACATTTTTATGACATTTAATAACATTTGTACCTATAAAAGCTGAGAACAATAGGGGTAATGAAATCTCATGCTGCATGGCACAAGGAATTCTTTTTCTCCTGTCCCAAATACAGAATTTATGCAACTGGCCAATGATATTATGGGAATAAGGAGGTTTATCCTCCTCTTAGGCATCACCATGTGTTGGCCACTTCTGGAGGCCAGGAACCTAACTAGAAAGACCAATGATTGGATAGATCTCAAAAAATGAAAGCTCCCATATCCCTCCCTATGCTGCTCCATTTCCGACCTCCGTCGGCTCATTAGCAAAGACAGAGTTTGGTGCACAAATCTTCCCACTAAAACAGGCCTTTGCTTTCTCCCCAGCTTGGCCAGTCTCATGGAAAAGATGCCAACTGTTTTGACTAATATTATGGTTTCAAGGTGCATTGTCTTCTCCTGTGCTTGTACAAGATGCGCTAGGAATTATAGACCAGTCAGCCTAACTTCAATACCTGCAAAGATACTGGAACAAATTATTAAACAATCAATTTGTCAGCACCTAGAAGATAATAGGATTATAAGGCATAGCCAGCATAGATTTGTCAAGAACAAATCCTGCCAGACCAACCTAATTTATCCTTCTCTGACAGTATTACTAGCTTATTAGATGGGAGGAAGCTGTAGATGTGACATACCTTGGTTTTATTAAGACTTTTAACACACTCCCACATGACATTCTCATAAGCAAACTAGGGAAATGTGGTCTACATTAAATTATTATGAAGTGGGTGCAAAACTGATTGAAAGACCATACTCAGAGTAGTTATTAGTGGTTTGCAGTCCAGCTGGGGGGACATCTCTAATGGTGTCCTGCAGAGATCTGTCTTAGGTCTGGTACTATTCAATATTTTCATTAATGACTTGGAAGGATAATGGAGTGGAGTGTGTGTTTATAGAATCTGTGGATGACCCCAAGCTGAGAGGATCTGTGATTACTTTGGAGGACAGGATTAGAATTCAAAACGACCCTGACATATTGGAGAACTGGTCTGAAATCAACAAGATGAAATTCAGTAAAGACAAGTGCAAAGTACTACAGTTAGGAAAGAAAAATCAAATGCACAACAACAAAATGGGGACTAACTTGCTAGGCCAGGGGTGGGCAAACTTTCTGGGCTGAGGGCCACATCTGGGCGGGGAAATTGTATGCAGGGCTGGGGTGGGGGGTTGGGGTGCAGGAGGGAGTGCAGCGGCCGGCACCAGGGCCAGGGCAGGCTCCCTACATGCCTGCCCTGGCCCCACGCCGCACCGGGAAGCGGCCGGCACCACGTCCCTGCGCGGCCCCTTGGGGAAAGGGGGGTACAGGGCTCCGCGCACTGCCCTTGCCACACCTCCAGGTACCTCCCCTGAAGCTCCCATTGGCCACAGTTCCCCATTCCTGGCCAATGGGAGCTGCGGGGGGCAGTGCCTGGAGACAAGGGCAACGCACAGAGCCCTCTGCCCTGCTCCGCCCGGGCCGCGGTGCCGGCTGCTTCTGAGAGTGGTGCGGGGCCTGCGGCACGAGAGGAGGCAATCCCGCGGGCCGTAGTTTGCCCACCCCTCTGCTAGGCTGCACAGCAGGAAAGGATCTAGGGGTTATAGTGAATCACAAACTGAATATCAGTTAACAATGGGATGCAATTGCAAAACAGGCTGATCTCATTCTGGGATGTATTAACAACTGTATGTAAGACATGGAAGGTCATTGTCCCACTCTACTTGGCACTGGTGAGGCCTCAGCTGGAGTCCTGTGTCCAATTCTGGGCACTGCACTTTAGGAAAAAGTTGAACAAATTGAAGAGAGTCCAGAGCAGAGTGACAGAAATGATAAAAGGTTTAGAAACCCTGACCTATGAGGGCAGGTTAAAAAAACCTGGGCATGTTACTCTTCAGAGAAGACGACTGAGGGGAGACCTGATAACAGTCTTCAAATATGTTAACAGCTGTTATAAAGAGAACAGCAATCAATTGTTCTCCATGTTCACTGATGGCAGGACAAGTAGTAATGGGCTTTATCTGACGCAAGGGTGATTTAGATATTAGGAAAAACTTTCTAACTCTAAGAGTAAAGTTCTGGGACAGGCTTCCAAGGGAGGTTGGGGAATCCCCATCATTGGAGGTTTTTAAGAACATGTTGGATGACCACCTGTTTGGGATGGTCTTAGCCAGAGGTGGGCAAACTACTGCCCACGGGCAACATCTGGCCAGCGGGACCCTCCTGCCTGGCCCCTGAGCTCCTGGCCTGGGAGGCTCGCCCCCAGCCCCTCCCTTGCAGCCTCAGCTCACTACGCTGCCAGCGCCATGCTCTGGGCCGGGGGCTGGGAGCTCCTGGGGCCTGACCCGGTGCTCTGGGCTGCATGGTGCGTGGCTAGCTCCAGCAGGGCGGGGCGGCTGCCTGTCCTAGGGCTCTGGGCAGCACAGCTGTAGCGCTGCCAGCCACCGGTGCTCCAGGCAGCACGGTAAGGGGGCAGGGAGCAGGGGTGTGTGGATAGAGGGCAGGGGAGTTCAGGATGGTGGTGTGAATAGGGGTGAGGGCGGTCAGAGGGCAGGGAACAGGGGGGTTGAATGGGGGCAGGGATCCCGGGGGGGGTAGTCAGGAAAGAGAGGGGGGGTTGAATGGGGCAGCAGGGGACAGTCAGGGGCAGGGGTTCCGGGGGCAGTCAGGGGACAGGGAGGGATGGATGGGGCAAGGGTTCCGGGGGGGCTGTCAGGGGGCGAGAAGCAGGGGGGGTCAGATAGGGGGCAGGTGCCGGGCTACGCCTGACTGTTTGGGAAGGCACAGCCTCCCCTAACTGGCCCTCCATGCAATTTCGGAAACACGATGTGGCCCTCAGGCCAAAAAGTTTGCCCGCCCCGGTCTTAGGCATACTTGGTCTTGCCTCAGCATAGGGGGCTGGACTGGATGACTTCTTGAGATTCCTTCCAGCCCTACATTTCTATGTGTTTATCATGCTCCTTCCATCTGCTGTCCAAAACTGAGAAGATGCAGAATGAGCGTTTGAGCCAAGACAGGCTTTTCTAAGGGTCAGCTCCGTTTATAACCCTTTTCGACCTTTCACTGCAACAGAAACGATACCACATACCATTCCATCCTGCAAATAAGTTCCCCTGTTAATTCCTGACTTCTGCACTATGTATGACAAAGGTTTGCTTTGTCTAATGCCCTCCCTGTCTCAGACCAGATTTGCTTTACATCCAAATCAGAGGGGACCATATCTTCCAAAATCTGCTTGCCCAATAAACTTCTATAATTGCCATAATTTTTTAAAGGTTGAAGCCCTGGAGGTGGACTGCTCCCTGGAGCTCGGCAGTGAATGTTCCAGGGCTACAGGGGTCATGCCGTACGCTTCAGCTGGGAACATGGACAGGAAGCATCACAGCAGCAGTGAGGAAGAAAAGAAGGTCCTATCGCACAACAGAGCGTAAGTTCTTCACAGTTTCCCCACACTTCACATGTAGCAAATTCCAGCTCCTCATCGGTACTTACTGCTCTGCAAAACTTAACCCCACCCGCACTTCTTTCCACCACTCTTCTACCCACTCACTGCAGCTTTCCCTCCTCCATCCACTCCCTATTTTGAACTCTCTCCCAAGCCACTCCCCATGCTTGGAACAGCTTTCCCATTACCACTCACCAACAGCTGCCCTCTCCCCAGACCCACTTGTTTTGTGAAGCTTTTCCGCTATAAAGCACACCCAGCACCTTGCCCTGCATTGCCCCTTCCAGGCCTTTTACTCCAAGCACATTCTACCCACTTGTACCGTGCTCTATGCATCTTTGTTCCTTGACTACATAAATAGCAGCAGCAGCATAGGATGTAAAATGATATCCTGCATCAACAATCTGTTTCTGTAAATCAATAACCCTACAATTAGCTGCCTATTTGAATCCCATTAAAATACAGACCCTAGCCAACAGGTTGGAATTGCATTTATACTGAAACCTGTTATTTATACTTTGTCACTCACTCCCCCTGGCAAGAAAGGTAAAGCTAACATAGGCTGTGCACAGAGGAAGAGGCGGTAGGCAGGGCTACTTCAAGGAGATCTGGGGCTTCCTACAGAGCCATTCAGTTGGGCTTGCTGGCTGCAAGGGCGAGGGGTATGTCTGAATTGGAATTAAAAGCCTGTGTCTGGCCCATGCCAGCTGATTCAGGCTCATGACGCTGAAGCTAAGGGGCTGTTTAACTGTGCTGCAAACATTTGGGCTCAGGCTGTAGCCTGGGCTCTAGGTCCCTGCAAGGTGGGAGGGTCCCAGAGCTCAGGCTGCAACTTGAGCCCAAACCTCTACACCGCAATCAAACAGCTTCACAGCCCAAGCCCACACGGGTTTTTAATTGCAGTGTAGATGTACCCTAAGAGTCCCTGTGCAATCTTGTTTCCCAGCCTGCCTCAATCTCAGGCCAGGCCAACTTTGGGTAGGGATGGAGATGGAAGCCAGTTTTATGAAGGGCAGGGGGAGAATCAGCAGAACTGGTGTGAGAGTGTAGGTGGAGAGCGCTAGGGATGCAGCAGATAGAGATTTTCTGTCAAGCAAGAGAAGGACTTTCTCATGCCTCATGACTAATCTTAAGCTTGTTGTAAGTGGAATGACACTACAGAGATATAATATTGACAGGGGTCCACTGCTTATTAGTTTTGAACTCGCCAGGGGGCAAGTAGGTAAACATAAGTGGGTTATAAGGCTTGCTAAGATTAAGGCCTGTTGTATTAGGGTGAGGCCTTGTGGGAGTAGTTATGCTAAAGGCTGGTTTTAGCTGAAATGTTACAGGCCTAAGGAAATACCCTCACGTCATAAATTCTGTGCACGCAAGTCTGAGAGATCAATGAATAACCATTAAGGGTACAGTACAGCCGAGTTTAGCAAGAAAGGAAGGGGGGGAGGGGTTTAGCAATCTGGTTACTAGGTAGTAATTAGGCAGATGGACCGCATTTACACATAGGAATTATTCAGAAATGTGATGTACTTTATTAATATTAATAATTAAAGGGGTAGTTGTAGAGACCTGGAAGGCCACATATGGATAGTAGGTAGGTATTAATCTTGTTATGGTCACAGACTTTAGTCATGAAGTTACATAAAATTGGGGTACAAAGGACCCAACCTACTTCCTCATTTTCTGGGTTCTCTTGAACTAGCCTTAACTAGATCCATGGTCTTCTGAGGGACTTCACTAACTTTGTATTCCTCTATTTCTTCCTCGTGTGCGTAAGTATGCTCTGATACCTTTTGGCTTGGAGGTATTTATTTGATATATCACCTGGTAGAGTTCAATTATATGGATAAATATCCTTGTTTGGTATTTAAATAAAGCAAGCATTCAAGGCGCATCTCATTATCGCAAACTGCCTCAATCCCTTAAAGAAAGGAAAATTTGTAAGATAAACTTCTGTGTAGCCTACTTTGGGAAAGAGCCTTTGCTGAACAAAACAACAATACGAGTGTCTGAGTGTTTGATTATTAATAAACATCGTAAGTGTGGAAAATTTATAGTCTTGTTTGACTAGGCTTCAAGACCAAAGGGTCCCATCTTGATTTCCCATGGGACTCCAAGTATTGTCCCCATGGAGCTCTCAGTCAGACTGAAGCTACTCGTGCTCTGCAGCACATGGTGCAGGCATGGCAAACACCATGGTATTGTGAGCCGGTCATGATAAGGTGGGGCCCCTGAGGCCATAGGTTTGGCAGCACTCTCAGAACTGGCTTGGGTAGCTGGCTACCCCCATACTGAACTCCCAAAGGGTTTCATTCCAAAATCAAATCAATTCACAGAGGAAGCCACTAATGCCTGGGCAAAAGGGCAGTCTTCCCACATGCACGTGGCAGTGCCAGTGCCAGTGCCAGTGCCGGAGAGGCAGAAAATATCCGAGTGAAGCCAAGAAGCCTCAGCACACAGAGCCCTGGGAGAGCTCTGAGACTTTGTCTTACTCAGGTTGGCATTAAAAATGGACTAGCCAAGATGGCAGATTAGGAGAACTATCTGTCAAGCTGCCCTGCTGCCCTCTTGGCATCATGTGAACATGTCAGAACCTTTCTTTGCAAGGAACTAGCCGTCAGCCTCGCCTGCTGTCAGTTTGCGAAGAGCCTCTAATAAACTTGCCCACTTGCGAGCCCCATGCAGCACAAGGCATCACTGCAAACTCATAATTAAATTCATTACTCCATACAATTTTAAGCCATTCTTCAAATAATTACAGTAATTTGATAAGCAGAAATCACATAAACCTGCTGCAGCTTTATCACTCCCATTTGCTGTCTGAAGGAAAATGTGTGAGTAATTAGTCAGATGATAACAGTCCAGGTTATGCAAGCAAAACAAAATTAAAATGATCCTTACTCCAAAAAATAAAATAAAATGGAATAAATGACACCTCAGGCAGCAGTGGAGAGGGAGCAAGGGAAGCAGTGGCAGCTGGATGGAAAGAAAGGAAGGTGAAGCCCCTCGCTGAGTGGCATTTGCCGGCGCAATCAGGAGGAGGCAGGTGCGCTAGCCCAACCAACCTGCAGCTACGTCTCTCAGGAAAGTCATGTCAGGTAACCTTGGTAACTCGGAGGCCCAGGAAGGCAGGAGAAGAATGCTTCTTGAAATATTCACAGGACCATGACAGAACATTCATTAGGGCTCTAATGCCAAAAAGAATCAGCTGCCTGAACTGCTACTCTGCATTTCCCCACTCCTCAGCTCCCCTTGCTTATGAGGTTCCTGACCTTTCCTGCTATGAGGCGGTGAAAGTCAGCAAAACTGCAGCTCACGGTGCAATGAGGAATGGTGAAGAAATGGCAATGAAAAATTCACACCTGCTGGCTTCTCCAGTGGGCTTGAACAGATGGGGTCAGAGCTCAGGGACTACAGAGCACACACAGCCCTTCTTACAAGCTCTAGCTCAGTGGTGACGGGTGACCAGACAGCAAATGTGAAAAATCAGGACGGGGGTTGGGGGGCAATAGGAGTCTATATAAGAAAAAGATCCAAAAATCGGGACTGTGCCTATAAAATCGGGAGATCTGGTCAGCCTAGGGTGACCCCTTTCACACAGCAAGCTTCTGAGTGTGACCCCCGTCTAAATTAAAAACACTTTTTTTTATGTTTAACGCTATGATAAATGCTGGCAAAGCGAGATTTGGGGGTGGAAGCTGACAGCTCGCGACCCCCACGTAATAACCGCGCGACCTCCTGTCTGAAGCTGTTCTGGTTCCTCACCTCCTCCTTGGATTGTCTGGTTCCAGGCTTTTCAGCAAACACAAACCAATAATAAATAGTACACTGGAAGCACTCAGAGCACTTTTCCGGCAGTCAGTCTCAAAGCACTTGCCACTGTATTGTTAGCCCCCTTTCGCAGATGTGGAAAAGGAGGGAAGACGAGGTGAAAGCCAAGGTCCAGGTCACTCAGTGAGTCGCTGTCAGTGTGGAGTAGAACCCAAGTCTCCTGACTCCCAGCAGCATGCTCACTCCACTAGACCACAGCTGGCCTTTCAATTACACACTGTAAAGCAGAGTTGGTGAGAGTGGCCACCTCCAATCCTTTGAGTGTGTTTTATATCTGCCTGGGAAAGTCTCCAATTCCACCTAGAAAACACTGCACCAGTAAAGAAGCTAATAGAACAAAGGGTCCTTGGCTGCCTTTTGTCAGAAAACACTGAGTGTGATGGGCTGCAATAAAAACCTGGCCCAGAAACAAGATGAGTAAAGAGGAGAAGGCCAGAATGGTGGTTTATGTGGCGCCCAGATTAAGAGCCTCATCAGGTTTCTGCAATCAGATCTGATAGTGCCACAGAAGGAACAAAGAAAAGGCTCCAGACCCTCGTTTCACAGAAACGTGAGCAGTCCTCAGTTTCCTCAAAGTGACTTCATACCTCATTAAACTCATCTAAATTCTATACAAGATGACTTGCAAGAAACAGAAAGAATGAAACCGCAGACAGCCCTTCTCCTACTTGAAGACGCATCTTCAACGAGCCTGACCCCCAAACACTAGTTTTAGGGAGAGAAATTCCCTTTGCTACAAAGACACACGTAAAAAAAACCTGAACATTTCATTTCAACTCAACTGCACCTTTCCTCCCCTAGAGCAGTGGTCTCCAAAGATTTTGGATCGCGTACCCCCATGGTGCCACCGAAGAAAGAAGGAGGGAAGACCTGCCGCAGGCGTGCAGAGCTGCCGCCAAAGAAAAAAAACGGTAGAGTGCAGTCCGGTGGCGCTCCTCCTGGGGTGCGCGCACCCCACTTTGGAGACCACTGCCCTAGAGTATGGCGCTCTGGCCATTAGAAGCAATCCATGTCCTAAGCACCACACAAATTCAGTCAACTTTAACTTTAAATGCGACACTTTCCAGAGGAATCAACCTCTGTGCTGCAGCTCTTTAGCTACTCTGTTTTTTAAGATCCTAAAGTGAAGAAAATTTCACATCCTTAATCCAGAAATAAAACAGAAGCTGCAGAGTAAGCAAGCGCAACACAACATAGAAACAGGAGGGTCAGCAGTACTAGATACGCTAGAAAAGATGGTTTTTCAAGCTTATATTTTACCAGCCATTAAAATCTGAGTTAATTACATGCCCAGGAAAGTGAGAGATTGATCACATTGGCTATACCCCATTACATTATACACTGCTAGACACAAACTCCTGTGTCCAATCAATGGTCTCAGAATCATAGAAATGTCGGGCTGGAAGGGACCCCCAGAGATCATCAAGTCCTGCACTCTATGCTGAGGCAGGACCAAATAAACCTAGACCTTCCCTGACAGGTGTTTGTGCAACCTGTTCTTAACCTTTAATGACAGGGATTTCACAACCTCCCTTGGAAGCCTATTCCAGACCTTGATTACCCTTAGAGTTCGAATGTTTTTCCTAATCTCTAACCTGAATCTCCCTTGCTGCAGATTACGCCCATTAATTCTTTAGTGGCCATGGAGAACAGTTGATCATTGTCCTCTTTCTGACAGCCCGCAGCATATTTGAAGACTGATGTCAGGCTCCCCCTCAGTCTTCTTTTCTCAAACCTACACATGCCCCATTATTTTTTTTAACCTTTCCTCATAGGTCAGGTTTTCTAAACCTTTTAGCATTCTGGTTGCTCTGCTCTGGACTCTCTCCAGTTTGTGTGTGTGGTGCCCAGATCTGGACGATGTGCTCCAGCTGAGGTCTCACCAGGGCCAAGTAGAGCGGGACAACTGCCTCCCGTATTTTACCTACACCACTCCTTTAATAACGCACAGAATGAGATTGGCCTTTTTTGCAACAGCATCGTACTGTTGACTCATATGCAATTTGTGATCAACTATAAACCCGAGATTCTTTTCAGCAGTACTATGGCCTATCAGGCTAGTCCCCATTTTGTAGTTGTACATTTGGTGTTTTTCTTCTTAAAGTGTAGTACTATGCACTTGTCTTTACTGAATTTCACCTAACTGATTTCAGACCAGTTCTCCAATTTGTCAAGGTTGTTTTGAATTCTAATCCTGTCCTCCAGAGTGCTAGCAACCCCTCCCAGCTTGGTCCATCCATATGTTCTATTGGCATATTCTCCACTCCATTATCCAAGCCACCAATGAAAATATCGTATAAAATCAGACCCATGACAGACTCCTGTGGGACTCCATTAGAGATGTCCCCCTGGTTTGACAGCAAATGATTAATAACTACTTTGAGTTCAGTCTTTCAAACACTTTTGCATCCACCATGTAGTCATTTAATTTAGACCAATTTCCCTAGCTTCCTTATGAGAACCTCATGTAGGACAGTGTCAAAAGCCTTACTAAAATTAAGATGCATCACATCTACAGCTTCCCCCTTACATACTAGGCCAGTAACCCTGTCAGAGAAGAAAATTAGGTTAATTTGGCATGATTTGTTCTTGACAAATCCATGTTGGCTATTATTTATAACCCTATAATCCTCTAGGATGGTGTTCACAAAGTGACTGTTTAATGATTTGTTCCAGTATCTTTCCAGGTGTCTAAGTTAAGCTGTAACTGGTCTATAATTCCTTGGCTCCTCTTTCTTCTTCTACCATTACCTAGAGCTCATCCCCCTTCTTCCTACAATTGTTTTCTCACACGGCTCTGACAATGGCCCTCAATTTCAACCTGCAGCTCCCCTGCTATTCTAGCCTAATCTTCCCTCACAGAGCTCTGCCGATGCTGCTGAAAACCTCACCTGCAGCAAACACTATGATTTCCACTGTGGCTTTTCCCTGTACAGAAATTGCCATTGCTGCAGCTGTTTAATAATGTGAACACATCAGGGAGTAGGATGTGACCACCAAACTCATGTCAGCTGCTTCAGCTAGATCTGAGCCCAGATTCCAGCTGGAAAGAGTTAAAGCCTGAACTTGCATGGATCACCCCACCTTTTTGAATGCAGCATCTCTCAGCCTAACACACAGAAAATAATCCCTTCCGAAATGGACACATGCACAAAGTGCTGATATGGCAGCTGTGGTAGCTGCCAGGCTGGCGTGGCAGCTGGCACAGCACTGGCCCATGACACTGAGTATTTGTTACAATTATTGGGGATTTATGAAGATAGGGAGCCTGTCAGTTATCACTGATTTCACTCTGGGAGGCACTCTCTGAATCAAACCCTCTTGGAGGGAGAGGAGCAGCATTCTTCTCAGGGAGGGGGGAGTGTTTTTAACTCGAACAACCCTTTGACAGATAGTCTGTTTAACCAAGCTCAGCTGCACAACTCCCCTGGGGTCTGCCAACGGCCTTTGATTAAAAGTTAGTGTCTTCTACAACAGACCCAGCAGGAAATGATGCTGCCGCCCTGCTGGCCGGAGATAAAGAAAACAGAGCCAAGTTTAGCCCAAGCTAAACCCATTAGGGTCTCTTCTATGCTCTGGATATACACTGGTGTAAAGGAACTGAGAGAAGCTGGAAGGATGCAGCACATCCACACAAGCTGACCTCAGGCCATGGCTGGTGGCTGCAGCTAGCAGAAACATACAAATCTCACTGCCAGAAAAAGTGACTCCCCAGAAACATACAAGATAGGGCAATGGTGAAGTGAAGGGGAAGGGAAACCAAGAATAACGGCCACATTTGATTGAAATACAGGTAGCAGCCCTCCCAGATGTACACATTCAAAAGTATGCTGCCCTGATTAAGTTTGAAGGTTTCTAATACCAGCTTCATACTATAGAAACCCAACAGGCACTTTGCTCCCTTTTCTAATTATGAAGACTTTAGCTCTATGGAATCTGATCTTTGCTAACATAACTGCACATCTTTTCTGTCTCTAAAACCCTGCATGAGGGGTGAACAGAAGACGGGGAATACATAATGCAGAGGAAGGTATGCTATGCTTCTTTCTATAAAGCTATAATCGTAAGACTTCATAGCTCCATTTATTCCACTATTCAGGAACTTCATGTACTAGCAAATACACTGTGCAATGTGCTTTGCAATTATCAAAAGTCTCTAAAAAGTTTTTAACAGTTGCACTAGATTTTCTGTTGTACACATTACACATGGTAATTCTTTCTGCAGATTTATGTACTGAAAAACAAAATAGTGCGACTGTGGCAGCTCTTTGGGCCATCAATCTTTTATACCTCAGAACAGCAATTTCCTGCTAATGTGTGTTTAATTTCACTCACATAGATATAAGGTCGTTGTCAGTCCTAAATGTCAAAAGCACAAACTTCACTACAACTAATTATAGGATAATCCTTTTGGGGGATTGTTTATCTCGATGCTTCCAGTGGTACAAAGGACAACAGGAAATATTTCAAAGTCCAGTTAGGCGTATATCCAGACTAAGGCATCTTGGCAGTGCCTGTACAGTTACGATTGTAATTAGGTTCCCAGTTTTCAAGAGCAGGAAGTCTCATGTACAGACTGCTGGCAAGGGAGGAATTTTGAGGGAAGTCTTCAGTTAATTGAACAAGGTGTTTGAGAGACAGTCTGGGAGGGCTTGAAAAACAAATCCCGTCCTCCCTCTTTGTGAAAACTCTTCAAATGTTTTTGGAATGTCATATCTCAAAGAGCCTAAAGCAGACACTCCTCAATTTGGTTTATTAACCTGCCTTGGACTACCTCTGGAAGGTGGCTGGTTATGTCTGGGGATACTCACGGCACGGTTTTGAAGCTGCAAGAACGCGGGTGTGGCTAGCGGGGTCCTGCAGGGCTCAGTAGTACGCCTGATGCTATTTAGTATTTTTATCCATGATCTGGAAGTAAATATAAACTGACTGCTGATCAGCTCTGTGGATGGCACAAAGACTGGAGTGCGAAATAACAATGAGGATGGGCTGGGCAGTCAGACAGCTATCCGGATCACTTGATAAGCTTGGCCCATTCAAACAGAATGCAGTTTAATACAGCCAAGTGCAATGTCATACAGCTCAAAAGGAGGAGTGTAGGCCACACCTACAGAACAAGGGACTGAGCAGTGACTCTGAAAGAGAGTTAGCGTCCTGGGTACATCTACACAGCAAAACCAAAACAAAACCCCCGCTGCGGTGAGCCTGTGTCTACAGACTTGGGCTTCTGATGCTTGCAGTCCACTAAAAATAAGGTGTAGACATTTGGGCTTGGGCTCTGACACCCACCTCCTGTCCAAGCTCCAGTCTGAGCCCAAATGTCTGTACAGCTATTTTTAGCACCATCGTGTGAGCCCAAGTCTGTTGACCCAGGATCGGAGGATTTTTTCTGGTATGTAGGCATATCCCTAGTGGACAAGCAACTCCATGTGAGCTCCCAGTGGGATGCGAGTTGGAGAAGAAATGTGATTCTACCTCTGTGTAAGCCATTAGTAAGAGCCATACTGGAATAATGTGTCCAGTTCTGGTGTCCCTATTTTTAAAGAGTACAGCAGAACCTCAGAATTACAAACTCCAGAGTTATGAACTGACCAGTCAACGACACACCTCGTTTGGAGCCGGAAGTACGCAATCAGGCAGCAGCAGAGACCAAAAAAAAAAAAAAAAGCTAGCAAATACAGTACAGTCCTGTGTTAAATGTACACTACTAAAAAAATAAAGGGAAAGTTTAAAAAAACAATTTGACAAGGGAAGGAAACTGTTCCTGTGCTTGTTTCATTTAAATTAAGACGGTTAAAAGCAGCATTTTTCTTCAGCATAGTAAAGTTTCAAAGCTGTATTAAGTCAACATTCAGTTGTAAACTATTGAAAGAACAACCCTAATGTTCTGTTCAGACTTATGAACAACCTCCATTCCCGAGGTGTGTGTAACTGGGGGTTCTACTGTACGTTGAAACGCTGGAGAGGCTGACACACATTATTGGGGAGCTGGAGAAAAATGCCATAGAGTGAGAGGCCTAGGTCATGTCTTCACTAGCAGCGTTTGCGGTAGCACTTTAAAGTGGCTGTGTAGTCGCGGAACCTGTGTAGTCACAGCACCGTTTTTATCCAAAAGAAGATGGAGAGGTGATTTGCTTAGGGTGTATACGTATCTTTTACATCGGTTCTGGGGCTTATGGGAATGGGATGACTTCACCATCTGGGCACATCTTAAAAACAGATCTCTGGAGTGGAAGAGTCCAACTAGGAACCAGAAAGAAGTGATACACAAGCTATATCAACTCAATGATTATATGCACATGAGGTACTGGCAAGCAGTGATGTAAGGAATTTGGGAAGAGATTTCAATACAAAAGCTTGATAAAAACAATCATGGCTATTAAGTGGGAAGACAGGAAAGGGAAACAAGGAGACAAAGGCATTAAGTAACAGGAATCTCCACCAGCTGACAGGGTCATTTCATCAGTATGGAAAGGCAGCAGCTCACAACAAAGCAAAATAGCTAGAGGGAATTTGGTCTGCTTCATCAAACAGGCTCTCTGGGAATGGCTGGCAGGAGATGGAAGTGAAGAATAGGCTGGAAGATGAAGTTAGACAAATTCAGACTGGAAACAAGGTGTACATTTACAACGGTGAGAGTAATTAACCACTGGAACAATTTACCAGGGGCCTCGGTGGATTCTCCATCACTGGCAATTTTTCCACTCAAGATTCGATGTTTCTCTAACAGATCTGCCCTAGGAATTATTTTGGGGCAGTTCTCTGCCCTGTGCTGTACAGGGGGTCAGCCTAGATGATCACAATGGTCCCTTCTGGCCTTGGAATTTAGGAATCTATGGATGTGCTCCATGCTGCACCAGAAGAGACACCGACGCTGATGACAGGAGGATGAATATTTGTGCTTCCCATCTTTGAGTGCTCCATTTATTCTGAACTAATCATCCCCTGCTTCACTGTGGCCATTATGGCTCCTGCCTAGAGCAGAGCTTGCCCCCAAACAGTAGTTTGTTCTGAGTCTTGGTGCCAGTGAGTGTGAAGTGCTGCTCACATGAACTTTTGGCCATATCTTCTTTCTGCAGGAATAGTTTTCCAGCTGCAACTAGCACAGACACTTAGATACCTTATTGTGCCAAGGCATCTCAAAATACTCTATAAAGCCTAGCACACCAGCATCAGGTGACCTGGGAATGGCCTTGGTGATGTAGACATAGCTAGCCCAGAACAAGACTCCTAAAGGCTTTACAGTGCAAATGAAAAGGAAGCCCTTTCATTAAGGGAATTTGACTTGCAGTGGCAACCAATATAACTAAGTTACATGCTCACACCATCTGTTACATGTTGCCCGTTCTATGAAGTTTGTTCTTGGCTAATGGGTAACTGGCCAGTCTGGAGGACAGCTGCTCACCTTTAATTTATGCCAGATGTGCTAGCAGTTCTGTACTAGATTTTCTTCTCGTCCTGACAATTGTAGAAATGTGACAGCAGTTTCTGTCAGCTGGCGTGTTCAGCCACATCCTTTCCTGCTTTTGGGCTTGCCAATTTCTCTCTGACAACCTTAGAAACATTTCTATTTTGGAAGTCTGACGACATGAGAGCCAACGACTACATACAATGCCCATCCTTATTCTGTTTTTTTGTGAGACTTCCATTTTCTGTTCCACACCGTGTGTAAAGGGGCTGAGCATTGGTGGTTATCATTAATGCTCTGCCACCAACAGATGACATAGTCCCAGAGTCAACGTCCAAAACTCACCCCTTCCCTTGTTGTCTGACTTGTTAAGTCAGACACAAGAACACAACATAAACCTCAGCGTGAGCATCTTCTGAGTTGGGCTGTTCCTACAGCTTCCTCACAGGACTTCACTGCACTAGCTCTGTAGTTCCCTTTGGCCAAAGAGAGACTACCACCACTTCTATGTCCTGGTGCTAACGGCTCACCAACCACCTTGATTCAGCAGTAATTACCCTGAACCTCAAAGCATCTAGAGCCTTCAAGTGACCCATCAGAACAGTGCTGCTTTTCCCTGTGCAGGGGCTCAGTCTGCCATCCTGTTCACAGAAGCAAAACAGGAATTTACGATCCAGTTAATTAATTTTTGGAAACTATCTACAAAGGTTGAGATGATTTGCTATTAATGCATGTAAATGACTCTGGTTTGCGCCACAGTCACCGATCAGGCATTACTTGCCTACAGGATGCAGACTGAGGTTCAACGGTGTGCAGTAGTTCCACTTGTCCATATTTCAGAATAAACAAGCTGCAAACTAAGTATCCGCAAGGCAACACTAAGGGGACTAATTAATTAAGCTATGAACAGTAGATTGCCATCTTGTGAGAGTAGCTTTGGTGGCACGTGACAGAAGGGTCCAAGGCAGCCGTTATCTCTCAAACAATCCACATCCACATGGAGAATGGCAGACCCATCTTCTCTTTAACAGCCACCCCAGTTCTCTAGCACCAGAGGAGTTTTTGGGAGTGTCGTCTCCTATGGTCCATATATAGTGCTCAGACACTTACCTCACATATACACAAAGCTAGTTTGAAGAACAGGGTGGAGAGCAGCATGTGTAGGAAAAATTAATTATAAATCTGAGAGTCTGTTTTAGTCTTTTAAAGAAAATGTTTAATGAGGCCATTTTTATTAAATGTAACAATGTAATTTTTACTACAGCCATTTTCAGATGTATATTCTCGCTATTGGCAAGGTTTCTGAAGGAGGTAACCATAGCCTGGGGTGCCAGCTTTTTGTCCTTGAGGTAAGAAATAGCTTGTTCTCACTTTGCATTTTAAGAGCATCGTGTAAAATCTGCACAGGTAGCCTGAGAGGAGATCAGTGTTGATCATTAGTGCCCATTAGATCGCTATTGCTCCTGCACACAGACGGAATCAATCTTGGGGCAGAGCTTTGGTGAATCGGGTGAGAGAACTGCCTGCCTGTCTCCATGTCGGTAATGCTGTGCGGGCTGGGAAGGAACAAAGTGCACGAGAGCAGAATCCTGAATGGAGGAGAGAGATAAGCAGTAAAATTCTTCAAAGGTCACCCTCACTGAGAGGGGGAGGAGATGGACCAAGAGAAATGAAAGGCAGTCCTGACAGTAACAGGAGGCATGGAGAGTCACACTGCTATTGAGAACTTTTCCAGTTGAGAGGGGAGTTTCATGCACACACAGTTTGTTTGAAATGTCTCTTCATTCTCACCAGTTTACATGACCAGAAACCAACTGCAGTGTCTGAAGAGGATATTAGATTATTATTAACATTGTCCTCAATGCTGTACAAAAACACAGAGACAGGCTCCCAGCCCTGAGGAGTATCCCAAGTAAAACATGCTGATGACACAGCATGCTGGCAGACCCAGAGAATGGTGCCAACTTAGAGGGGCTTTAACTGACACATGTTGGCACTTGTGGACCTCAGAAAGAACTTTTAATGAAGAATTGCGGGATGCCTGGAGCACTGCAATAAGGAGGGAGCTCCATGCACAGGGACAGCATGCAAGCAGACAAAGGGAGAAGAAAATACAGGGAATAGTGAGGCTGGCATTACTGGCCAAGCTAAAGGATGACCAAAAAAAACAAGAGCGGAGATCTTGGTGAGGAAAAGTTGTGTAAGGGCGTTGAAGGTAAGGACGAGAACCCTGATGTGGAAGGTGAGAGGGAGCCAGCAGAGGGATCTGATGTGGTCCAAACAGCAGGTGAGGAAGATTCTATTCCATGGATACCTTGATTATAACGATAATCTTGCTGTGACTCAAGGAGACCCTCTCACTCACGATTAGTATTTCAGGGAAACAGTGATTGCAGAAAGACTGAATTTTTTAAAAAAAATATGTTCTATTGCAACAAACCCACGGACATCAAAGAACTCCCCAGCAATCACCGTGCCAAGTACAGTGCTTGAGACACCGCGTGTGCTTGTGACATTGGGAAAGAAGGAAGGAAGAATGTGAGAACTAATCCAGTAATCAGGATTATCATGATAATTCCAGCTAGTAATTAGTAAATGAAAAGTTAATTATCACGCCTTCCTCTCCCCTCCCCCACAATGTCTCACCCAGCTGTTCACAAGCGGATAACCACAGAAACATGTGTGAGCGGAGCTTGGGTGGTTTGTATTCATGCAGTATCAAAAGAACGCATTTGCATTCTTTGCCACAAGACTCAATTTACCTTGACTGATGATTGAATTTCAATAAGTTCTTTAATATTTTGGTCATTAACCATGATGCCGTAACTGTATCACTGGAGTGCTATTGTATTTCATACGCTGGCGCTTAGTAGCTGCATTCTGTAATATGTTTGAACTTCGAATTGAACCTGTTTAAAGACTGACGACCAACATATTTTAAACATGATTCATTGAAATGAGGAGACATGCCTCAAGGTTTACACACACAGCACCATGCTGTTCACTAGGATTGGGAAGTCCCAAAAATCCAGTCATGTGGCATAGTAAGTTCCTGAAAATCTCCTTTTCTAGATCTGTCCTTGGTTCCCTCTTTCCTCCCCAACAATGTTTAGACATTGTTTACAACTCCAACCACTGATCAGGACTTCAAAATATCTGGGGGTAACTTCACTTTTATTGCTAGCAACAATCTCAATTAGTTCACTAGCAACACTTCTCCTCATACAGTTACGTTCCTAGAAATAAATGAAGATAGAGCCAAGACAAACTTCCCCACCACAGATATAATGTTAAGGTTCAAGTGCCATGGAGACTTATAGTGCTATAAAAAGAAATAATATATTTTAAAACAACGTTACTATGTTGCAGCTTAAGAAAATGGAAAGTCAGGAAACAATAGGGATACCTCCGTGCTCATCTTCCACTTAATGGTGGAAGAACTCTATGATTTATTTGCCATATGAGAACTTTAAAGTTGCCCCTTGTTGCATATATGAATTACAATGACGTGGTCCCTGCTACGGGGAGTGCCAATGAGAAGTGCGTTTGGGAAAGTAACTGAAATACTTCCCTGATGGATTTTATTTTCTAAATGGACAACCTACCCTAAATGCTCAATTACTGAGGGACAATCTACAGGTTAATATATTTGCTTTCTACCACCAACACTTTGTATAACTTCTCATTAGTGATGTACCCGAGTATTCGGATTCTAATATCTAAACCAGGGGTGGGCAAACTTCTTGGCCTGAGGGCCACATCTGGGTATGGAAATTGTATGGCGGGCCATGAATGCTCACGGAATTGGGGTTGGGGTGCAGGAGGGGGTGAGGGCTCTGGCTGGGGCTCTGGGCTCCGGGGTGGGGCCAGAAATGAGGAGTTCAGGGTGGTGGGAGAGGGCTCCGGGCTGGTGCAGGAAGAGTGAGGTGCAGGGAGGGGTGAGGGGCTCTGGGGTGGGGCCGGGATGAGAGGTTTGGGGTGCAGGAGGGTGCTCCGGGCTGGGACTGAGGGCTTCAGAGGGCAGGAGGGGTAGGGCTCTGCTGCATGCCGCCCCGTCTGCAGGTGCCGCCCCTAAAGGACCCATTGGCCACGATTCCCGGCCAATGGGAGCTGTGGGGAGGCACTTGCGGTGGGGGCACATGCCACTCCTTTTGGGAGTCATGCGGCGTTGCCCCCAACCCTGCTCCCTGTCTGGAGCGCCAGTGTGAGGCAAGCCCCAGACCCAGCTCCCCAGTGGGAGCTTGAGAGCTGGATTAAAACGGCTGGTGGGCCAGACGCGACTCCCGGCCATAGTTTGCCCACCCCAATCTAAACTGTATTCTTAAATTTATTCACCTTAATTTGGGTTATTGCTGATTATGCATTATATGTATCTTCTGACTTTTAAAACAAACTTTGTATTTGTGGCTAATCTAAGCACTATACCCAGATGTACAGACTCTATTTTCTTAACCTGTGTATTATATAATTTTTTTAACATTAGCTTTAATAACATTTTTAAATTTATTATTTATATTGCAGAAGCACTCAGATTCCAATCGAAATCAGGGCCCATTTTACACAACAGAATAAGAGAAAGTCCCTGGTCTAAAGAGCTCACAGTTAGTTGTGCGACGATAGAACCTGAACCAGCCCTCCTCTGCAGCGGCACCAGGCCATGGTAAGAATATGAAACAGCCCGTAAGAGGCTGATAACATTTTAATACTGTGTTTAGAGGTGAGGCAATTAATGAAACTGTGATAGCAGTGAATCTATTAAACCAAGGGGACAGTGGGAATCTGCACTCTGCTCCTGTCGCACTGCCTGCCGCCGAGTGGCTGGCAAGAATTAAAATTGTGCTGTCAACAGTGTATGTTTCGCATGATTACACACCTTTAAAGTTGATCAGGAAGAAAATAAATTCAGACGCGTATGTCAGGAGCTGAATAGGAAAGATTCTGTAACAAATCTCAGACACCTCAGAAGAGCTGCTCAGACACGAACAACTAGAAAATGTCTTGGGGAAGCCACTTGTAGGGTTCACTTTTCCATCACTGTTGGATTGTAAATGGCACGCTGGAACCACAGGGCTGTTCTGTCTAGGAGAGGTCATACTGTAGAAGGGTTGTTTTCCTCAACCCCCAGCAGTATGATAGGAAAGACTTCACGGTCTTTGGCTTGAATACCTCTAGTGCGTATGGATCTGCAACCTCCCTTTGCAACAGGTTTCATCACCCAGACTGTTCGCACAGGGCTTTTGCTAATGTAATACTTAATCTGAATTTTCCCCAGCGCTGTTTATGCCCATTCTTGCCCTTCTGTCTGCACAGCCTGCAGAGAATAGTTGTTCCCTGTCCCCATTTCTGAAGTAGCAGGCGCTTTGCCTGCCTCCCCCAACTCATCTTTTCTCCCTACCGAAAGGCCTAGCTCTCCTTTTATCCAAAGGTCCCAGCAAGTGTCCCACCCCCACCAATTTGTTATTTGTCTTTGATACCCAGAGGAGAAAGAGCAAATGCAAAGGAATTCTTTTGTCTGCATCTCTTTGTTCTCACATCTCTGCATAGTAACAGAATATTCAATGAAGTCATTTAACATTTCTCAGTGATCTACAAATAATCCTTTGTGTTTTTAAAGAGCGACTATGGACAGAAAAAGGACTGTAAAAAAATGGCGTATTTTTACTTAGCAGATCTGATCCTTGTGTGTACTCAGCCACATCTGCCCACTTTATTAACAAAAATACACCTGAACAAGTCTTTCTTCTGTTAGTTTGCAAATCAATGTAGTTCTGGGAGAGAGAGCTGCAACATTCAGAATTTTGCATATAATTATGTTAATTACTATTCTGCTGACTTAACACCCCATAGGTCTCTGCTCGCTCCTCCACAGAGTATAGGATTCAAATCTATGGGAGAAATGATGCAGACACACCCTTATAAACAAAAACTCTCCTTTTGGTGTTGAATGACATTCTTCTTTACTGTCTGGAGGCAATCAGGCCAGGACCAACAAGGAACATACAACAACTTCAAAGTAAGGTGAGCATTATAAAAAACAAGGCATAAAAAAGCACGCATTTCCAACTGATGAAATACCTCTTGTGAACACGTTAAAGGGTTTACCTAACATCCATCAAGAGCCTGTTAGTGGATTTGGGAGATTAAATTCTGGATCCAGTGCACTCTTCTCTGAGCATGGTTGACACGACAGTTTCTCTAACGCAACCGCCTACCAAACGGGCACATTTTGAGGGTGCTGTAAGGGGTGAACACAGAGCCCAGACATAATTTACTGTAGAAGGCACTCGGGGCTCATCCAAAGTACTTTCTTCTAGGTGTTGCTTGTTTAGTTGTATTAGGAATCTATCACTGAAGTTAAATGTATAGAGACTCAGCTCTGAAAGAGAGCCAACTGACCATACTGGGTTAGACCAGTGGTCCATCTAGCCCAGAATCCTGTCTTCCTACAGTGGCTAGTGCCAGATCCTGCAGAGGGATGGAACAGAACAGGGCAATTACTGAGTGATCCATTCCCTGTCATCCAGTCCAAGCTTCTGGCAGTTAGAGATTTAGGGACACTCAAAGCATAGGATTGCATTGATAGCCATTGATGGACCTATCCTCCATGAACTTATCTATTTCTTTTTTGAACCCAGTTATACTTTTGGCAACGACAACAGTCTCTGGAAAGAAGTTCCAGGGGTTGAGTGCACGTTGTGTGAAGAAATATCTCCTTACGTTCGTTTTAAACCTGCTGCCGAATAACTCCATAGGGTGACCCCTGGTTTGTGTTATGTGAAGGGATAAATAATACTTCCTTATTAATTTCTCAACACCATGATTTTATAAACCTCTATCACATCCACCCCCACCACCTCTTTTCCAAGTTTAACAGTCCCAGTCATTTTAATCTCTCCTCATACGGAAGCTGTTCCATACCTCCATTCATTTTTGTTGACCTTCTCTGTACTTTTCCCAATTCTAATATATATTTTGTGAAATGGGGAGACCAGAACTGCTTGCAGTATTCTAGGTGTGGGCATACCATGGATTTATATAGTGGCACTGTGATATTTTCTGTCTTATTAACTATCCCTTTCCTAACGGTTCCTTACATCATTAGCTTTTTTGACTGCTGCTAAATATTGAGTAAATGTTTTCAGAGAACTATCTCTGATGACTCCATGATCTCTTTCTTGAGTGCTAACAGCTAATTTAGACCCCATCATTTTGTATGTACAGCTGGTATTATGCTTTCCATTGTGCATTACTTTGCATTTATCTACATTGAATTTCATCTGCCATTTTGAGCCCAGTCACCCAGTTTTGTGAGATCCCTATGTAGCTCTTCGCAGTCTGCTCTGGACTTAAATATCCAGAGTAATTTAGTATCATCTGCAAACTTTACCATGTCTCAGTTCACCCCTTTTCCAGATCATTTATGAATACATTTTCCAGATCATTTATGAATACATTGAACTTCACCGGTCCTAGTACAAATCTTTGGTGGACCCTTCTATTTATCTCTCTCTGCTGTGAAAACTAACCATTTACTCCTAGACTTTGTTTCCTATCTTTTAACCACCCTAACACAACTAAGATTTTTTGTATATGTTTCATTTTTTAACCACCAAAGAAAGAAGTGCTCCTATGCATCCACTATTAAGGTATCTGCAGTTTCCTATAACCGTTTCGCCCTTGGTCATCCAGATCAGTTGGTGTCTCTCGGCTAGTTCTGTACCTGTCCATTTAGATTGTACAATGTATTTGGTGTGATATAGGGCCTAGGCTTCCACTGTCTGAACACTAGCCCTGTCAGATTTGCCTCCTAACACTTCAATTTATTACCCCACAACCTCTCTCGAGCTCTAAGATACATTCAACCCTCTAGGCACTTTCCTTTCTGTGTTGTTTAATGCTCTCCTAAGCAGCCCTGGGAGCCTGCCTACCACCGGTGTATTAGTATTTCAGTGTTGGCAGGATGCAGCATTGACCAGGGTCACACATACAAACAGTGCTAGAGATTGGTCTCACCCCATATTACAGTAGTCCCCAAACATTTTACCTCGCACTCCACCTTACCCTTCTCCACCCCCCCACTGAGCCAGGGCCTGGAGCGTGGGGACATGGACAGGAATAAGGGGGCCCAGGCTGGGGCCACAGCTGGGGGCGGGAGTGGAGCGGAGGCCAGCAGCTGGGGTCCTGGGGCCAGGAGTGGAGCTGAGCGGCGCTGGCTGGGGCCCCAGCTGTGCCTCCCTGAATGTTCCTCCGCATCCTCCTAGGGAGCTGAGCCCCAGTTTGAGGACCTCTGCCATAGTAGCTTAAGCTAACTCTACAGACAGAACAGATCAGATGCACAGAGTGGCTCAGGATTGCTCCTAGCGCCCTACAAGATTTTCTGTTTCTAATGACTGAGGTGTGACAGCGTGTCCTACTTGAGGAGATACACAGAGACATGCCTGGAAGAAGCACCAAGTTGTCAGGAGGCATCGCAATGACTCAAGGGAACCATCCCAACACAGAACCACAGTTTACCTGCCAGGTCTGAAGCAATATTCTGCTTTTGGCCAAGGGAGCTCAGACCTCTGTACAGGTTTTACTTGAGGATACTGGGAGAAAACCTTTCCCTGGAAAACAAGCTGGTTGAGACAGACTGTGGAGGAATGAATTTCTATGCCCGTATGTGGCAAAGAGAGAGGGAGGGAGGGAGTTAGTCTCACACTGAAGCTTTTATCTTTGATTTCTTCAGCTGGAAACTGCCACAACCACTTATTCTCTACTTTGATTACATCAAACTCGGCATTTTAAAAGCTTGTTTTGTTTTTTTAATTCAGGTGCTGTTTTGAATTTGTTTTAAGATGAATGTTGCTTTTGCTTCCATCACTGGTTTCCAGTCTGCACTGTAGAGCTTCTGCTGCATTTTCACCATGTATAGCACTTCTTAGACCATTATCACTGAGTCAGGGAGAGTGGTAGCATTTTTGCAGTTCAAGTACACTGCTCTGTATTTGCAGTAGCTGATTTTTAAACTCGTTAAAATGTAAATAGCATCACCTATTTGCACAGATCAGAATGTCATCAGCTAATTCTTCTGCTTTCAAACCGATTTGTTTGTCAGCTGTTCTGTCACCTTACGTATCAATAACAGGATATATTTTTGATCATCATTATGAATGTAATGTCAGAAGTCCTTTTGTTCTCATTCCCAGGTGTTCGTGTCTTGGCTGTTTCAAATCTCATCAGGGTGCCATGTCTTGCACAAGCTGAATCCGAATGTACGTGTGTTGCATCACAGGGCGAGCTAACTTTGCTGCAATCTCTCGTTTTTAAAATGACCAGTGCAGGATTATTAGAGTTCTCAGGGGAAAGTGACTTCCAGGCGAGTGCACATCCCTCCTGTATTTCAACACAAAACATATCGGAACCTCCACAATATATATGCATGTTTGATCATGGCAATGTGTGTGGAACAGGGATTTAATAAATGGAATGCCCAAATTTTCCTTGTAATTCTTTGAAATGAAATTCACCCCTTAAAAATCACCTTACTATTTTTCAATACAACCTTAACTCCATTACACTAGCATTATTGTGGAAGAAACTATTTCCACAGATTTCAGAGTAACAGCCGTGTTAGCCTGTATTGGCAAAAAGAAAAGGAGTACTTGTGGCACCTGAGAGACTAACCAATTTATCTGAGCATACGCGAAGTGAGCTGTAGCTCACGAAAGCTTATGCTCAAATAAATTGGTTAGTCTCTAAGGTGCCACAAGTACTCCTTTTCTTATTTCCACAGAAGCGTCTGAAAAGGCCCTTAGACATCCAAATATGCTGCTGTAACGTGAAGTGATGACGGGAAATTATTCCCAAAGAAATCTATTATTATCCATTATGACACCCAAATAAAAGAGCAAATGCCATTGACATTACGGAGAAGAAAAGGGAAATTAAAGTTCGTTCCATTACTGTGCAGATTCTGACACAGATACCTCAAGAATGGGATTCAGGCTCAGGCTGCCTCCATCTCAGAATCCTGCTTGCTTTGTTGCCATTTATCATTATTAAGTTTGTGATATGTTCCTGCTCTATGTGGCAGGAAGCCTGCCGCCGCTCCTCTAGCCAGCCGGTCTTGTGAGAATGGGGACAGTTATTTCTTTCCCCCATACTTCTGCTGACCACTAATCTTCTTCTTTCTTTGCTCTGTTTACCCCAGCCCCTTCCCCTTTAGCTCTCAGGATTCCTCTGAGAGAGAGAATATCCCCTCTTCCCCCCGACTGTAATGCATTTTCTAAAGCTCCAAGCCTTTTATAAGGAGTTCAAAGCTCAATGTCAAGGGCAGGGCTGTGACCCAGGACATAATTTAACAGAACACAGATTGAACGTGGGGTGAGCAGGAAAAGGCTGTCAGATTTCCCAGGCGGCCTGTTTAGGAATTAGGACCCCTAGGAATATGGCACTATGAAACAAGTCTGAGGAATCTCAAGACACAATGATTAGCTCTCACACCACTCTCCTGTGCCGAGGTACAACACGGGGAGTCTGTGGCTGCTGGGAGCGAGGAGTGCGTTAGGACACTGCTACTCAAAGTGGTGGTCCGCGGACGGCACCAGCCCGCGAGCCATTGGCTGCCGGTCTGCGCGCACATTGGAAAATAAAATGGCCGGTTCCCCATATCAGAGAGCTTGAGAAGCACTGGGTTAGGACACTTTGGCAGAGTGAGTCCTCATGCACGCCGCACCTTCTGTCCCATCCTCTCCACACATGAAAGTAACAGGAGGAAGGCAGGTCAGTAGCAGCTCCCTTAAAATGGATGGGGAGAATGAGGCTTGCTGCCAGCCAAGAATGGGTGCCCACTCCTGGCACTTCTTGCCAGACCCTCTGCCACATGAGATATAGGAAAGCCCTTGTTCCAGGGAATGAAGGAGGACGGGTCTGCTGGCAAAGTGGAGAAGAGAAGAGAAGAGAGTAGTTGAGTTTTCCTGTCTTTGCCCTTTGCCTAAGAGTTCTAAGAATGAATAGATTGCCCTAAAGATTAGGATGCAAACAAATCAGTTATGCTGGAAAGGAAGAATACGAGGGGAGGCCAGCACAGCTTTTTAAGAAGCTGGGGGTTAAAATAAAAAATCCAGCCTAGAAATGTAGACAGGGAATGATACAAAGCAAAAAAAAGAAAGATCCAGAGCCAATCAAGGAGCACAGGAGAGAGAAAGACAGCGGAAAAGCAGAATGAATTAATGTGCCAAAGGGGTTAACAGGGAAGAAGAGGAGATTTTAGAGCTAAAGCAGGGGAAATAAGGCAGAGGGGGGATGAGATTGAGGATTCTGAAGAGTCTGAGGCAATGAACGATTTTTAAAAGAAAAATAAGGGGAAAAGTGATGCTGAATAGTTTAATCCCAGGCTGTTAAAGAATTAGCTAACGAATTTACTAAGCCAACAGCAATTATTTTTGAAAGGCCCTAGAGGGGCCTGAGGCATCAGAAGATTGGAAAAGGCAGGCAAACCTTTATGCAAAAAAGACAAAAGGAGCGATCCTGGCAATTATTGCATGCTAAGCCTAACACCATCACAAAACAAATGTGAACACAAAAATCCATGCATACTTCAATGTTAGCAGAAACTCTAAAATAAGCAGCTTCATTGGGGATTGCAAAGAACAAAAGATGTCAAACAAACCTGAGTGTTTTTGATAGAATTAGAAAGCGAATGGGCAAATGGCAGAGTCAATGTGATATATTTGGTCTGGAGGAAAGCATGTACTATAGCCTTTCACAGAAATGGAATGGGCTGATGTTAGAACACTGTTGGGGGACTGAATACTTACTGAATATCCGTAGCTAAAGGGAAGGATAAATGACAGCGAGTCACCACTGGGGATTGGCGTCAGGACAGTTTTTATTTAACAGTTTAATTAATCTAGAAGAAGGGGGTAAAGGTGCACATTAATGCAATCTGCAGGTGATACGAAACTGGGCTACTAATATCAGCAAGGACAGACATAACATGAAGGGACTGAGACACACTAGAAGTACTGTCCCCAAGGAGACTCAAGCTTAGTAAAAATCAGTGAGGGAGCAGTTACACTACGGAAGACCTGACAGTCCCAGCTGGAGGCACATTGGGTATTGGTGAAATGGGACAAAGACACCAAAGTATGTGATGTGGAGATGTGGAGACTTCACACCAAAGATCCTGAAGGTAAACTGTAGCCCCTTTCTACAGTTACCAGTGAGATTCACCGAGGACCAAGCATTCTGCTCTCAGCACCGGAAAGGTATCAGTAACTTATCAAAGGAGTTCAGAGAAAAGAAAAGGAGTACTTGTGGCACCTTAGAGACTAACAAATTTATTTGAGCATAAGCTTTCGTGAGCTACAGCTCACTTCATCGGATGCATGCAGTGGAAAATACAGTGGGGAGATTTTATATACACAGAGAACATGAAACAATGGGTGTGACCATACACACTGTAATGAGAGTGATCAGGAAAGGTGAGCTATTACCAGCAGGAGAGAAAAAAACCTTTTGTAGTAATAATTAAGGTGGGCCATTCCCAGCAGTTGAGAATTCAGAGTCCAGGAGTTCAGAGAGGAGACAAAACGAGTGATTAAGGGGAAGAATTTTTCAAAGACACAAATGGCACCTAGGTACATAATTCCTGTTGACTTTCAGTGGGAATTAGTCACATAACTTGAAAATTTCCCCTATGGATTATAGGGACTGACAAATAAGAAAAGGTTAACAGAATCAAAAACAATTATGTTTGGCACAGCAATGCCATAATGAGGTACAATATCTTACATGTACTAAGTGCCTTTCATCTAAATAGAGCTCAAATTCTTCAGAAGCTCCACCCAGAAATCACAGCCACATCTGGGTTGAAACGAAGCAGCTGTTGAGGACATGAGCAAAATATACTGTACTTAATTCCTCCCTGATTTTTTTTATTATATATATATATATATATTACACACACACACCTATCTATAGATATATACGCATTTAATTTCAAAATATTCCAGCTACAAAAGTCGTAATATCCTAGACTGTCCCATTGGTCTCTCAGATGAGACTGACTGTAGCATACAGTATAGCATTATGGCATCAGTGTGTAACTATGCAGAAGGAAATGAGAGGTGAGATGACTGCACTTCTGGTCTGAAGAACCCATTGTTTTAGTTCATGCAATGTGAGAAGATGAATGTGTCTGTCTGTGTGCTGGACTCAGTAAAATAATCTCATCTAGAAAAAATCCAAAGCAAGTCTTGACTGATGCTATTGAGGACGTGAATACAGTTTCAAAAGCTTACACAGCAATACTGAAGGGCGGAAAGACCGACGAGATCTATTAGAAAAGGGGATCTGTGTTTCGGACAATGTTCCTCTTCTCCCTCTGCCATCTCACTCATCACCATCTTGTTCACAGTCCCAACTGAGCCCATTCTTGCTACTGAGGCAAATGCTTCTTCATTGTCCTAAAGCCTTCAAGAGCTTTTTGTCACCCATTCTTTGGTCCAGAAGATGTTCCCTATCAGAACATTTTTATTAAAGTGAATCTAGTCCTGAACCAACAACCTTGCAGACTGAACACATGAAAGAGGTTGAGAATCTCCAGCAAACTAACTCCACACTGTACTGCCCTGCCTTGCCTTGGAAGGACTCTCACTAGACAGGAGAGAGGAGGTCAGTGTTTATGCCACAGTTAGTCCTTGTGCCTCTCTGCTGAGGCTGCAACAAATAGGACAATTGTGACAGTGGCTCTTTTGTCGCAAACAGCTGTCTGATAGAAATAATACGGAGGTAACATTCACGTCAAGTAGTTCACTGAATAACTAGTAGATGGTAACTTTCAATCACTAGCAAGTTAAGACAAATTGGAACCCATGAGCTAGACGACAGGCTCTGCAAATCCGATTGCCAATCTTCTGAGCCACGCCACTCCCTCAGTACACAGGCTTGACAAACGTGTCGTTTTACTAGGTGTCTCTGCGTAATCTGTTTTCTTCCTTCACATTAACCACTGCTGCAGGGGTTTCTTTCCTAGAGAAGCTCTTTAAGTTAGGTCCAAAATTTTGTCTTGTTTTCAAGCACAAGCTGACAGTGAAAGCCTGAAGTCTAAGAGTTCTAGCCTTCCGAGGCTTTTTCTGTGGAAAGTATTGTGAATTATTCCTTAGCTTTCGCCCCCATTGCCTGTTACGATGCCTCCTCCCTAAAGCACAATTCTGAATTCTCTCAATACTTTTCTTCCGTTCACAGTGAAACGGGCAGACAAATGATGAGTTAGTTTAAGTTACACACTGATCCTTCTTCTGAGTTAACATTTATGGCCTGACCAGACAGGCTAAACCCCAAGTAATCTATTCACTTTCCACCATGCCATGGAAGAAGCAAAGGAATAACTCCCAGCACTTTTACTGAAAAGGGCCCAAGATGTAAAGTCTGAATCTGCCCTCTAACAGGAACATCTGTTCTTCTAGCCCTACCAAACGGGATTTGTGTAATCAATGAGCACTGTCAGAGGTGTTTGTGCAGATGCTAGCCTGCGCCCACATATGCTTTCCAATACCACTATTAATATAGTTGCATCATCTTGTTGTGTCTAGACTTGCAATGTTTTTCTTTGATTGTGAATTTCCTTGATTTTGGCAGCGTGTCTCTTAACTCTGAAGGCCTTTCCTAAATGTAGTTTTCAAATGTTTATATTTCCTTTGCCCCCCCTTCACCCCCCACAGTAATTTTCGGTGCTTTGAACATTTCAGGAATTTAACTACATAAATAGCTACCCTAATCTTGTAACAGCATACTAAATTACATAATTGCCATTAGGATGGGTAATTACACAGTGAACATATGAAACAGACAGCTTTCTGCATTCCATATCACAGCCATGTCAAAATATTTTATTTACAGAACACAAGTAGTAGTAATTCCACAGACCATATACAATTTTATTTTAAAACATAAAATTGTTTTTGAGATACAGCTGTATAAAAATAGCATTGGAAAAACCCCTTCCTATGTTTGTATGTCCTTATTTATTTTGCAAAGACATAATACAATTCCAGGCTCTGGCCTTTGGGAGACGGTTTCAGCACATAGCTAATGTTTACAGCCCTGAAAATGGCTGTGCTGTCTTACAGCAGATATATTATTGGGCTTCACTAAAATGTTTTCCTGAAGTAGAGCTCACAGACTAAGTCAAAAACTTAGTCATGATTGAGATTTTTGCTCTGTTAATGACCTGTTAATTGCAGAACTACAAGTGTTCTCACTGAGTGAATCTTAACTATCTCATAAAGCCATAGCTTATTCATCACAGTTATGAAAATAGCTCTGAATATAATGAAAGTTTTATTTTTGTTTTCAGCCAGAACCTCAGATTTATAACCTTTAATGTCAGAAAACAGTTCAGTGCGCTGAAAAACACAGGGAGCCAGCAGTCAATTATTGAAAAAAGGATAGATACTTCTCTAGAATTTGGGGGGAAATGGATAAAGTTTTTATTAGCTGTTGGTTACACAGCCAGCTTGAAATGGAAAGAGACAGTAAGCTGAAATAAAAGTTTAAGCTCCACTGTACAGATTTGCATAAATATCACCTGAGGTTACTCCAATGCTGAGACGTGGACTTAAACTCGGGTTCAGTGCTTGCTGACCCAAATCCTGTAATGACCCAGAACTGGAGACTGATTGGCACAAGCCTAATTACATGTTTACAGCACATGCAAAATTGCGCAGATGAATTTCTTCAGCGTGGCTAAAATGAGACTCTGTTAAACAAGGGTGGAGCTGAATCAATCCAGATACAACAGTAACTGAAACACTCTCAAACACTAATGTATCAAATAAGTGTTGAAAATCATTAAAAATGTAATTTAGTGGCTCTAGTACAACTGAACTGCTGTTTCTATTAAAAAAACCAGTTTTGCAGAGGTTTTACACAGTTTAATTTGCAGCAGGATTAAACCTGACATAAGCGCTGGCATTTGATTCAATACTATTCACTGCTCTATACTAATGCAACTGCAAAGTGTAATATACTTGCAGGATTATACACACCATGTCTCAACAGATGAGCTCATGAACAGCTGATAATGTGCGTACACACACACACACACACACACACACACACAGAGTCTCTCGATACCATCATCTCAAAGACAGGATGCTACACTTGAAACCACCACATTTTAGATGAAGCAAAAACAATGCCCAATCACACTTACAAGAGAGTACTATAGATTTCAACCATTTTCATCTAGGAAATTCTGGCCCTTCTCAGAAGCAAAATGGCTTTTCAGATTTGAATGGAATCACTACAGAATCATTCCTCTTCTTTGATACAATCCTACACTAGCCTGGCCCTGCATTACTGGCAGGGAGAGGGCTGTCTGTTTAGAAGATTCCTGTGGGAGCAGCACTGGAACAACCCAGGAGACAGGCTGTGATTCCAGGTTTTCCCTAAGCCCACCTCCACAAGCAACTTACCTTTTCTTATCATCATCATCTGTATTGTGGTCCCACAACAGGATTCAGGCCACACTGTGCTGAGCACTGGGCAACAAAAGATAACAACGGGATCCCTACCCCAAAGGGCTTACAAGCGAAAAACAGAGGGTAGCTATTAGCGAGCTGCCAGCAGAGTAAAATGGAGCCTGCCCCAGCCACAGTATTGAAACAAGAGCGGAGGACACGAATTGGAGGAAGCCAGTACGGTGGCAAATTTAAACAGAGGCTGCTCTAAGTTGGCAGTCACCAGGAGAGGCTGCAGTTGAGGGGAAGGAGAAGGTTGTAAGCACAGTGGACAAAACTCACTCTTCCCCTCATTCTAGCTAATTTTATATTTTTTCCAACTGGAACAAAGCACTCCTTAAACTGTGGCAGCAATGACTGGAGCAGTTAGAAAGGAGTCAAAGTGCCACCAATCTTGGAAAACAGCAGCACCCTCCTCCAAGTTCTTCTTCAGCACTCGTCTCCCTCCAGGCAGCCTACACCCCTACGCTTCCCCTTTAAGAAATGGTACCAGACACACACACACAAATTTTCAGAACCACCATGACATGTCCGGCACCAGCAAGAGAAGCTGCAGTCATCTCTTGTCCTCCTCCTTGTAAGCATCACTACCCAGGTCACCTCTTCACCTAGACTGTGGATGGAAGTGCCCTATTAGGTCTGATCCTGCAGTACGGGAGAGTTTAATGGAAGGTTTTCACTGCGAGATCATCAATACCAAAGAGATCAGCAGGTGGGAGAATTGCAGGTTTTTTCAAGTAACTTGCTAAGATTACGCAAAAAGAAAAGGAGGACTTGTGGCACCTTAGAGACTAACAAATTTATTTGAGCATAAGCTTTCGTGAGCTACAGCTCACTTATCGGATGCAAGATTGTGGGTCTTTTGCTCTTTAGTTTACATTTTTAACTGGGTCTTTGTTCGTTCTCCACCCCACCAGATCCCAAGAGGGCAGCTCAGAATCTCCACCAGATAGCGGGAGGAAGTGTCACAGCCCTGTAGAGTCCTAATCAGGAGTTACTGGTTACAAAAGAGACAAGAGGGCACAGAGCACAAGTACAATGAAATAGATAATGCAACCAATGTGGATATTTGACTTCTGCATTTCAGAGCATAGACAGATTGCTCTGGGAGAAACTGCCTTTCTTATTGTCTTGTTTTCACCTGTATGGGAAGCCATACTCCTGTTCAGTCCTGCTCCCAGACCTATCTAGCATCTTTCCATCCAACCCTAGTCAGAACAAACCTCAATATCTCATTTCGTGACCTTTTAGACAATGGGGACTTCTCCAGTAGGCTCAGGGCAGGAAATCATTTTAAACGGTTATTCCATGATTGATGAGAACTTGAGTTAACATTTGAGAAAAATATTTTTAAAAGCTGAATTCTCACATAACACTTCAAAGTGTGGTTGACGGGCCAGAAATGCCTCCACTCCATTTATTTTCTGAGCCAACACTAAGCCTCCCGACAAAGCTAATTAAATCGTAAGGAAAGGCACCTGACAAGGTCCAGCAGACTCAAACGCAGTCTTAATCGTGGCCTCTGGCAGAAAGTTCACATTCTACTGGGGAGCAACTTTATGTTAAATCTCCTTGAAATCTCGTGCCCTTGACTGACTCCTTTCCAACAGCTCCAGTTACCCTTGCCTAGACTGAAAGAGTGCTTTCTTCCAGCTGGCAGAAAGTTTAAAGTTAGCTGAAATGGAAGAAGGAGTAAATCTCCATGCTCCAACCAAACAAGATGACGTCCATTCCATCCTCCACTTTAAATAGAGGCCAGAAAAAGGGCATCTTCTCAGCAGCATCAGAATCAACCATTCTACTGGAAAACCACTATTAGCTGGGATTATACCACCTTGCACTCGTCAAGGGTTGACCCATTGCAATGTATTATTGTGTGAGTAGAGACTGCTGAAGTCCACAGCTCAATAGTCTCATGTACTATAGTGCAACCCTGACAGCAAAATGAGCTAGCTTTATTGCCAGAGATGAAAGTGGAAATTCCACCAAAGGCCATGAAGGGTAAAATCCATACAAAAATATCAAGATAAAAACGTAAATGGTCTTGAGAGCTGGATTCACAGGCACAAGGCTGGCTTGCAGGTCTCTAAAGGAAGAAGACTGGAAGAAGTCCAACATATATACAAAGGCAACGCCATGTAAAGATCCAAAGCACAACACTGATATAAAGTACAGGATAAGATAACAGGGGATAAGGCATAGACTATAAAGGTGTAGAATAAATATTTTGTGATAGCTAGCACTGGGTTTGATCCATAACGTCCCAAGGCTGCTTGTCATTATTATTACCAGATTATTATGTGCCTTGATCTAAAGGAAACTGATGAAAGATTACGGTTAAAACTATTTCCAATAACTAATTACACAGCCTGTATTTACAGTGCTAGTTCAGTCTCAATTTTGATCAGCTTTTGTTGATTTATAGCACTGTCACCCACTTTAAAAGCCTGCAGTCAACTGTACCATACAGTAGGTAATGAATGGACTCACTATTTCAAATCAAAGGATGAAGCTCCATTAGACAACAATTGCATGAAGTGGCGCTTAAAAAAATATAGTTATTAACCCTCTGTCTCCCTGAGAGCTGTTGACTGGGATTCCTACTTAGCTACTGGCAGAGTAAAGTTTGCTGTAAGCCAGTCTGAATAAACACGTAAAACCCAACACATTATCTCACACAAGTTTCAAGGAGGAAAGGGTTCTGCTCCACTCAGAGAGCCACATTCTGTTCCACAGCTGGACTGAAAGAGAAAAGAAGACTCTAGTCGGGCAGCCTAAGAGAGTTATTACTACATGAATAAACCAGTGGCTGCGCTAAATGCCAGTGAACCAGTGGGGGCTACAGAACAGGGGTGTGCACAACAGGGGGTTAAGTAGGGGCTCGGGTCCCGCCAATAATCATCAGGTGCACAGAACTCCTCCAGCCCCAGGGCTGTGGCTGGGGGGAGGGTGAGCTTCTCCTGGCTCCAGGGTTATGACCGGGGATGGGGGGAAACTCCTCTGGCACTGGGCCTCAGTGAGGGCACAGAACCGTGCCTCTCCAAAAGAGGTCAAATTTAAATTTCTGCACACATCCCTGCTGCAGAACCATAGCAAGGTCGCTATCCCACTGTGGTCTACCTACAGTACAGGATGTAAACCAAACAAAGTAATTGGGCAGACAAACAAGAACGTGTGTCTTTAGTGCTCACTCTTCTTCCGTAACATCCATGGGAAGAGAGTCAACAGTAATATAAATAAAAGATGTCCATGTTATTCCCTCCTCTGGAGTTTCCCTGGGCATCTCTAATCCAGTAAATTATAAATTTTCCCAGAAGAAATGCTCCCCTTTTGTGCCATATACAAGGCCAAGCATATTGTTGGTGCTTAATGAACAGTAATAATTGATGATTACATATGGACATAGCACCAGCTGAGAATAAAAGTCAAGTTAAAATGATATTTGAATTTTAGAAAGAACTTTATTTCATGACAGCTGAGGAATAAAAATGGTGGGGAAGAGCAGTTACAGCAAAAGATTCTGGAAGGAATGGAATGTGCACCCTTGGGGCGGCGGGGGGGGCGGGGGGAGGGTAAACAGGGAAAGAAGGGTTAATCACAAATGGGTATGAGCAAGCCCAGCATGTTCTGATAATCATGATGGCTGGTTGGTGTGTGCCAGTTAAGAGGGTTCTACTGTAATGTGTAGCCTCAAACTGTTTTTCAGAGCAAAACCATTACCACTGAAATGCTGTTCAGGTTTTAAACGAAGCACTGACCAGCAGCTGTGGGATTTACTTTGCTCTTTGTACTTCTCCTTTTTGTATAAAAACAATGCCTGGTGCTGCATGCAGATCAGGTACAATGTGTGCAGCGAAGTCTTCTCAGAATAGACAAGGAAATGAGAACACATGGCAATTTAGCTCAAGCTCTTGCAATCAGCCCCCCTCATTGTCAGGGACAAGAGACACTAACGTTGTTTTAAAGAAAGAAATTATCTCTTTTGATCAAGGGTTTTTGTGGCTCTCAACGAGGCAATATTTGACTTTCCATGCCAGCAAGCCTTCATCTTTTAATTCCAGCTGGTGCTGAATCATGTGTTCTAAAGGTGGTGCTTCTGCCCCACTGGGAATCCTGGAGGCAGACGTAGGCTGAACACCTTTGTTCATATTAACTTTAGATTAATGTATGGGTTTCTTTCAACGTGTGTTATGGTAGAGCCCGGGGCTCCAATCAGGATCGGAGCTCCACTATGCCGAGCACTGTACAAACCTAGTAAAGGACAGTCCCAGCCCTAAAGAGCTTACATTACTGTATCTGTATGTATTTCCCACTCCACCCCCCTTATTTCTCACAGCACTCACATAAGCAGTGCTGTGTAAGTCATGGCAGCTTTATAATAAAGTGTTACAGGTTTCACGATGTCATTTATGGACTGAACTTGTTATATCCAACTTCAGTTAGATGTGAAATGAATCAACAGACAGATTATTGCTCTTCGCCTAGCTCACCTTTCCCTTTTGGATTCAGGATTTACCTATCAGTCTGTCACTTGACTGGAGTGGTAGCCAAGGTTACTGGCATAGCATTCTTTTCATCACTAGCCCTTTTGTTTCCCATAACTGTGGTGTAAACAGATTACTATAGCTTAAGACCCTTACTGACTGAGAACCACCTACTGGTGTATAATTTTGCATCATATTTAATATGTTGTAATACCACCTGCAGGCCTACAGTCAGGATCTGGGCTCACTGGGTTAGGTGCTCTACGTACACAGAAGAAGAGCTGAAGCGCTTACAATCTGAACTCATGAGAAATGTACCTAGCACGTACAGTAGGTGAGTCCCTACTTCTATTCACCACTCCCTGTTCACACATCCATGGATAATATTAGACCTTTGGGCCACATCATCACACCGGGAGCTCAGGTCAAGATGTTTATCCACCATGACCACAAAATCCTTTTCAGAGTCACTGCTTTCCACGATATAGTCCCCCATCATGTAGATGCGACCTCCCACTCCTTGTTTCAAACTGTGGGTTGGGACTCCAAAGTGAGTTGTGACCCCATTGAAATGGCTGGTGCTAGACTTGCTGAGGCTTGGGACCAAAGCCCAATGGCTTCAGCTCTGGGTGGTGGGGCTCAGGTTACAGGCCCCCCCTCCTAGGGCTGAAGCCCTTGGGCTTTGGCTTTGCCTCCTTCCATTCTGGGGCGATGGGGCTGAGGCTTTGGCCGCACCCCCTCCCTCAGCCCAGGGCGGTGGGACTCAGGTGTGCTCAGGCTTTGGTCCCCCCCTCCTGGGATCGTGTAGTAATTTTTGCTGTCAAAAGAGGGTTGTAATGCAATGAAGCTTGAGAACCCCTGCTCTAGCTGTATCACTTTGCATTTGGCTGTATTAAAATGCATTTTGTTTGGAAATGCACAGCTTACCACGTGATCTAGACTGCCCTGTATGACTGTCCCGTCCTCACTGCTATTTACCACTCCTTTGATATTTGCATCATCTGTAAATCTGATCAGCAGTGATTTTCTATTTACTTCCAGGTCACTGACAAAGTTACTGTTGAATAGGATCAGGCCCATAACTGATCCCTATGGAAACACCTCCATTTTGGGATGAATCCCCACTGACAGCTACTTTTTGAGATCTGCCAATTTCTTAACGTATCTAACATGTCTTATTGATATTTTATAGTGCGGCTTTTTAAAATCAAACTTTTGTAAGGCATTTGAATTATACCACGACCTTCCATAAGAATAGCCATGTTAGGTCAGACCAGTAGTTCACTTAGCCCAGTATCCTGCCTTCTGACAGTGGCTGGCGCCAGATGCCTCAGAGGGAATATACTGAACAGGGCAATTTTGCGTACTTGATCCCCTATTGTCCAGTCCCAGCTTCTGGCAGTCAGAGGTGTAGAGACACCCAGAGCATGGGGTTGCTTCTGTGACCATCCTGGCTAATAGTTACAGTAACTCCTCACTTAAAGTCGTCCCAGTTAACATTGTTTCGTTATTAGGATGCTGATCTATTAGAGAACATACTCGTTTAAAGTCAAGTAATATTTCATTATAAGGTTGTTTGGCTCGTCCTGCTCCGCCCGCCTGGCGCTCCTGACAGGGAGCGGGGTCGGGACGCGAGGGCTTGTCCCATTCTGCCCGGCACTCCTGCCAGGGAGTGGGGTTGGAGCGTGGGGGTTTGCCCCAATTCCACCCACCCGGCATTTCAGCTGGGGAGCGGGCAAGGCCCCGACCCCGCTCCCTGGCAGGAGCACCAGGAGGGAAGAACATGGCAACCCCCCACGCCTGACCCCACTCCCCGGCTGGAACGTCGGGTATGCAGAGTGGGGCAAGTCCCCAACCCCGGTACGCCTCTGTCTCAACCAAGCTTCACAATCATCATTGGTGAGTACAGTATTAAATTGTTTGTTTTAAACTATTTAAAAACTTATACTGTGTATGTGTATAATGTCTTTTGTCTGGTGAAAAATAATTCCCACTTACATTAATTCTTATGGGGAAATCGGATTCGCTTAACATCGTTTTGCTTAAAGTAGCATTTTTCAGGAACATAACGACAACATTAAGTGAGGAGTTACTGTATTGATGGACCTATCTTCCATAAACTTATCTAATTCTTTTTTGAACTAAGTTATAGTTTTGGCCTTCACCACATTCCACGGCAAGCAGTTCCACCATGGGTTAACTGTGCACTGTGTGAAGAGGTATTTCCTTTTGTTTGTTTTAAACCTGCTGCCTGTTAATTTCTAAGCACATTATATCTACACAGTTACCTTAATCAACCAAATTTGTATTCTTACATCAAAAAAAGGTTTCAGGTTTGTTTGACATACCTATTTTCCATAAACCTAACTGGTCTATAATACCCAGGTACACAACTTCTCCTTTTAAAATATTGGCACAATATTACCACTCTTCCAGTCTCATGCAATTTTCCCAGGATTCCAAGATTCATTAAAAGTTAACAGCAGACCAGAGATCTCAGCCAGCTCTTTTAGGACATCTGGACACGTTATCCAGCCTGCTGATATAAAAATGTTTCTCCCTTGTGGATACTGTTTAACATCCTCTTTAGTCATTAATGGACTGGAAAGCTTTATCATCCTCATGTGAAATGAGTACATCATCCTACTTCTTTCCAAATGCAGAACAGAAATAGCTACTGATCATTTCTGCCTTTTCTGCATCATTAACAATTTTACCATCTTCATATATACCATTCCTGGGGTTTCAATGATACCATAAGGCAGATTATTCCTGGCAGTGTAGTGAGTGATATGGAAAAGGTATAGTCATGGGTAGAAGAGGACAACAAAGGCAGCTTTAGGGAAAGAGAACTTGCTGGGGAAGGGATCTGAAGGTAGTGAACAGATCCAAGTGGACGGTGAGGTGACAACTGGTCAGTGAGATGGGAGAGGATGTGTTTATTAATATATTGTGCAGGATTTAACAAACATTCTGTCTCAATCTATTTGTCCTGTGCTGCTGCTCCTTGTGCTTTGCACTCCCCTCTCCTTCCTTTATTTCTGCTCTTCCCAGAAGTAAACCATGATGCCAAGCCAATGAACTGCACACAGGCCACTCCTGGATCTGTGGTTTGCATGTTAAACCCGTTTGGAACAGAGGCTGCTCCAGCCTTCCACAGCACTTTCTCCAAAGCCCAGCCACCTGCAAGCTTCATTTTTATGCCTATTTGTGCAACAAGTGCCTCACTTTATTGGCTATTTTTTGTGATGCCATCAGAAAGCTACTGTGCCAAGCCACCTCACTCGCCTCAGAGTTTCTCCCTCGGGCGGGTGGGGTGGGGGTAGGGAAGGGGGGAGCCCAGAGTAAATCAACCCTACTCTGTCAGGTTTTATTTTTCACGCTGGTTGATTGTTCAATATATTTACAAGGTGGCCTCAGGGTAGGCTGAGTCGTTCTCCTAAGCAAAACAACAAACCCCCCAAACTCAGCACAAAAAGGAATACCTTTCCCTGCCTCCTTCAGGGGTTTTGTCTTATTATGCTGGCTTCTGGCGGCCAGTCCTTTACCAACTAACAGTTAACTTCCTATAAGGAGAACAGACAGCCTTCCACCCAGGAGTAGCCGTCTCTCCCTGCTGCAGCTTGCCTCTCCTCCCTTCTCTTCCTCTCACCAGAAGAGGGGTTTTAAAGATCACTAGCAGCCCTTAATTAGCCTCAGGTGTCTAATTAATTTGAGGTGACCTCTTTTCAGTTTATAGGGAAAAGGTCTTCCCCATTCTGGGGCTGATGTATCTGCCTTCTCCCACTCTCTTAGATCTGTCACACACCTCTGGAGGCCACAGGTAATGGCTTCTAATTTTCCCCAAGGGTACTCAACCCCTACTCAGCTCCAAGCCCAGCCCCTACTCCACCCCTTCCCCCAAGGCCCCACCACTTCCCATCCCTCTCCGGAGCACGCCCTACCCCCACTCCTCCTGCACACCATGGAACAGCTGTTCCAAGGCGTGCAGGAGGCACTGGGAGGGAGAGGGAGGAGCTGATCGGCAGGGGGGAGCTGGCTGCAAGTGGGTGCCAAGCAACCGCTAATTTGGAGCACCCACGGAGGTGACGCCTATGCTAGAAACTGATCTGAATCACCACATTCCAGGCGGTTTTCTCTCCAGTAATAAACATTTGGACCAGCATCCATATTAACCTGACTGGCAACAGCTGCAAATCTAACACAGACCCACAAAACGTGACCCCAGCAATCCAGATGTCTTCTGTTCACGGGGCAGTCCACCTACAAAAGAAACCAAATGGGGACTAGGAGGCCAAGTGCAGCCGGGCTCCAAAGGAGTCAGACGTGTTTCTCTCCCTCCCTGGTTATGGAAGAAGTTTCTCTTTAGCTCCCTATCCTCATGTTCACATCAGACTGCGTTGGATCACTCTTAATTGCCAGTCCGGAGATCAGACTTTAAAAGCAGAAAGACGCCTCAGTGCAGCAATGGCAGGGTGCAGGCACCACACCTCTCCCTACCCTACACAGACTCTGACTCTCTCAGTCACCACACACCTGAATGGACTCTTAAAACTCTTCCTCCCACCCCGCCCCCCGAAATTACAAGCAAATCTGCTGCTATTCCACTTTAAACAGGCAATTCCTATATTTCCCTCCTGGCTTTGGGAATATGCTGAGTCACAAGAGACAGTAATGGAAAAGCTGCTCTCAGGGGCAAAGCCACTAGGTTGCGATCGCTTTGCTTTTGCAGGATGATTTTATTCTCGCTGCTGCCCTCAGTGTACGGGGGAGGGGAATGTCTGAGTTCTGTGTTTGAAAGGAAGGGATCAGTGAACTGGGCCCATACCCTTGATGTATCAGAAAGTCTATTAGGTTTCTGTCACTTCTGAAGCTACTTCTGTGTGATGAGGTGTTCACCCAACACTAGCCTAGAAGGGATTAATGAGGCTGGGAGGGGCCAATTAACCAAATAGGCCACATCTGAGGGGAATCAGGTGGCCCACAACTCGTGAGTGATGATGGAGCCCAGCAGAGAAGGAGCAGGTGGGACTGGATGAAGCCAGGAAGCTGGCAGAAGAAAGGGGCTGCAATGAGGGAGCCTGTAGCCATTTTCTAAACATTAGAGAAGGAAGGAAACATGGGGGAGAGGGTGTAGGAAAAAGCTAGGAGAAATGGCAGCAAGGTTTAGGATGGTGCAAACTTTGGCTGCTAATTACAGGATCCCTGAGCTGGAACCTGGAGTAGAGGGCAGGTCTGGGTTCCCCTACCAGCCACTGAGGAAAGTGGCTCAGTCTGGGCAGTGAATGGAAAGACTGCCGGAGACAGTATGTACGGTGAGACTGAGACATCCGGGAAGGGGAGGACTACAGTGACCTGGCCAGAGGGCCAAGCCAAGAAGAGAAGCACCCCAAGTTGCGCAGAGAGAGGCGCTGAGGCATGTAAATAAGTGGCAGAAGAGGGCGCTGCACCTGGAAGGAGCTAACCCCCAGAGCAGCCAGAAGGAGGCATCTTAGCAGTAAGTGGACTCTGTTGCAGTCTACGCTGCAAGCTAAGGGTGTGGGTCTCCTGCTCGCATAAACCTGCTGGCGCTCGCACAAATATCCACAGTAGCGTAGCCGCGGTAGCACGGGCAGCAGCAGCAGCAAATGCATGGCTGAGCCCACACCTGCCTGGAACAGGTAGGTAGGTATTTGGCATGGCTAAGCCAGACCTCCCTGCCGCTACCCAGTCTACCATGGCTACACTGCTATTTACAGTCCACACCGCAAATGCTTGGGGCGGCGCTATGTCCTCCAGGACACGGGTGCAAGCAGATTAGATCAAGAACTCACCAAGGAGGACACAGCTGCTGCTATGCTGTTTCTGGTGAGAGGTAACCCTAAGCGGGTTAGAAGGGAAAACCAAGAGGAAGTCCTTCATCTCCCCAGATGTACACCCTGAGATATTCAGCTAAGTGCAGGCTCATGTGGATGTGGTGGTCTCTGAAGTGGGTGGATGCAGAATACTGAACTAGATGGACCTATAGCCTGATCTGACATGGCAGCTGGGAATGAAGAGTAACAAAAACAGTATGAACCCACCGGGAGAAAAGCACTTGCTGTGAATGTTTGGGAAGGAAGATGAGTAGAAGTCCACGCAAATCACGTAATCCTGGTTTTCAAGGACATGTTTTGCCGAATTGTGATATGAAGACAGGGCTAAAATGATCCCATGCAAAATTTTAAACTCCATAACATACAGATACCTTAGTTACCAAGCACAGAAAGAGCACAAGGTCCTCACCATCAGCTTATCCCTCTCTCAGTATATTTTTGCTTCTTCATTGCTGAAAATTTTTTTTTAGTAATTGTTATACAGTCAGCATGAAGGAATCACACTGAGTGCACATGCATTCACAAAGTAACCATAAGAACACAAAAAAAACAGGAGTACTTGTGGCACCTGAGAGACTAACAAATTTGTTACAGCATAAGCTTTCGGGGGCTACAGCCCACTTCACTGGATGCATAGAATGGAACATATAGTAAGATATATATATATACACACACACACACACACACACACACAGATAAGTTGGAAGTTACCATACAAACTGTGAGAGGCTAATCAGTTAAGATGAGCTATTAACTAATTAGCCTCTCACAGTTTGTATGGTAACTTCCAATTTATCTGTATGTGTATCTATATCTATCTAACTATATGTTCCATTCAATGCATCCAATAAAGTGAACTGTAGCCCACGAAAGCTTAAGCTCTAATAAATTTGTTAGTCTCTAAGGTGCCACAAGTACTCCTGTTCTTTTTGCGGATACAGACTAACACGGCTGCTACTCTGAAACCTGTCATAAGAACACAAGAATATCCAAACTGGGTCAGACCAATGGTCCACCTAGCCCAGTATCCTGTCTTCTGAAAGTGCCTGGTGCCACATGCATCAGAGGGAGTGAACAGAACAGGGCAATTTATCAAGTAAACCATCCCCAGTCATCCAGTCCTAAGTTCTGGCAGTCCGAGGCTTAGGGACACTCAGAGCATGGGGTTGCGTCTCTGACCATCTTGGCTAATAGCCATTGATGGACCTATCCTCCATGAATTTATCTACTACTTTTTTGAGTCCTGTTATACTTTTGGCCTCCACAACATCCTCTGGCAACAAGTTCCACAGACTGACTGGGCCTTGTGTGAAGTAGAACTTCCTTATGTTTGTTTTAAACCTGCTGCCTAGTAATTTCATTGGGTTCACACAGTATGTGAAGGGGTAAATATTCCAGGCGTGGCGTTATCTCATTATCTATCCCTTTCCTAATAGTTTCTATCATGCTGTTAGCTTTTTTTTTTTTTGGACTGTCGCCGCACATTGAGCCTATGTTTTCAGAGAACTATCCATGACGACACCAAGATCGTTCTTGAGTGGTAACAGCTAATTTAGACCCCATAATTTTGTATGAATAGTTGGGATGATGTTTTCCAATGTGCATTACTTTGCATTTATCAACACTGAATTTCATCTGCTATTTTGTTGCCCAGTCACCCAGTCTGCAGGTCCCCTTTCACTGAGGTTCTCTCTTGTATCAAATGAAGAGAATACCCTATTTTACCTTCAGCATATCCAAACATTGCTGAAAAAGCTATTACAAACACTCTGATTCTGTATATAATCTGAAGGAGGGACTCGAAATTGCACACTCTTATTGATTATGCTGGTACTAGTTGCACTGTCACACATCCATTAATTTTACCAAATTTAATTCCCATAGATGCCAAAGGTCTAAGAATTATTACAACAGTGCTGCGTGCACCTCCACTGCAGCACTAGGACAGTGTCAGGACTATACAGAGGAACATAAATGTTGTTCTAAAAGAGAGACACTACTTTCAGCCACATTTTCCAATAAAAACCAATTTAATCTCCAAATATAACACAACAGCACCAGCAAGGAATCAGACCTGACCTTTGGGGACTTTGTAGCTCATTGCCAACTTCTCTACATTGTGGCCTGGAGATGTCAGAGATCAACTCAAGTTTCATTTTTTAAGTTCCTACCACTTTGCTTTGTGAGAATGTAACTGATATAAGCCAGTAACGGGGGTCAGAAGTTTGGCCCTGATTTGTGGTTAAGAGAATACGTAATTCACAGCTTCACTGCAGCTGCTCAGGTCTGACCTTTGGGGTTTAGAAACGAGCTCACTGGCCTCCTGCATTTTGAAAGGACCCCTGACCAATTTGTGGCTATGAAGACAGCACGCTCAAAAGCTCCCTTCCCACTCCCAGCCGGCTGAGCTGGATCCTTTGTGGAATAGTCAGCAGGACCTGTGGCCAGTAGAAAGGGCAGCTCACACAAATCCCGAGCCCTCCAAAATCATGAGATTTTTTTAAAATATAAATGTGGGGGTATCAGTATTTGACTTCTGGATTTTGAATCTCTAGGGACACTTGGGTCACATTTTCAAGCTTTTCTCTGTAACCAGTATGGTTAGAAATTTCCTTTTATTTTAAATGGGAGCTGAGATGCTCACGTAGTCACTTGACTCTAGGAACTGGGGCTTTAAATGAGGTCCTAGATATTGCGAGACTCACAATAAAATCATGAGAGATGGCAACACTGAGCTCCACAGCAGGAGAGAAGTGTGGTTCGGTGTACTGAGCAGATTGTCGTCACCAAGGGACTCCTGCTTTCCAACCCTCGCTCTAGCAATGCAATGAAAAGAACAGAAAAGAAAGATGAAAGATCAGACTAGAGCAAGGATGGGTGACTGTTATGGTTCAATTCAATCAGAACATTTAAAACTCAACGAGCAAAAAAAGAAGTGGGGAATCACCTGTTTTGGAGGGCATAGCTTCAGTAGAAAAGATTCCTGGGTCCAAACCAAGCAGAAATGTTGTTCATATCTTAGCTGCATATAACTTCTAGCAGATGGAAAACAGCGGAACTGGAAAGCACCTGCTATAAGCAGCAACTTGACCATTCAGGTTTCCGTTCACATAAAAGCTTTGTCTATACAGTTTTTCCTCGGTGCGTACCTACACTGCAGCCTGTGTCGGCATAACCTAAGTCGCTCACAGGTGTGGGCCCTCCCAGCGACGTAAGTTACACCAACACAGCGCTATGTCATTGGGGGAGCGTCTCCCGCTGACACAGCTTCTGCCGCTCGTGGAGGTGGGCTTTTATGCCTCCCGTCAGCACAGAATGTCTTCACCAGACACGCTGCCGTGGAGCAGCTGTATCGGTCCAGCCGCACCGCTGCAGCGCTGTACGTACAGACATGACCTTAGATGTTGTTGCCTCTTTATTTGCTTGTGTTCACAAGCTTAACTCCTACAAGGAAGAGAAACAAGATGAACTAAAGAGGAGCTACAATGCAGGAAAATAACAGCTATTTACCTTTACAAAAAGAGCTTCAACTGATTATTTTGTTTACAGTAGCACAGGAGTTTTACTTCTTACAGCCCATTAAACCTGTTTCCACACTCCCATCCCCTGCTCCAGGCCCCTAACAAACCACATGAATACAGACTGGAAAACACAAAACCTCTTTGCTGATGAACTGCTGAGAAAAGGTTTCAAAAGGGCTGGTATTAACAGTGCAAATTTCCAACCTTCTTCTATTTATATCAAGGATAATTGGTGACTAGAAATATTTGCATTGCTAATTTTCCTCCATTTAGAACAAACACCAGGTCCCAGTAATATGGTTTAATAGCTGCAGTTAAGTTGCTGCCCCCTCTCTTGTCTTCTTAAGGAGTTTTCTCTCTCCATTTATTAATAAGTTCCAAAACAAAGAGCCCATTGTATCATAGCTCCACTATTACAAAGTTTGTTGCACTAACAACAACATAAACGTGACATTCGCCAACCTAACCAGGAGCCAAAACAGAAAATGCAGAGCGGGGCTAGGAAGAACGGTAATTAAAAACCTGTTACTCTGTGTGTGACTGTCACCTTATTATGAATTAATGGAAAAATGTGTGACCATTTCCACTGCGGACAATGCTGTGCAGATCTTAATTACTGTGTAAGGCACTTCCATTGTTCAGCAATAGGTGCCCTAGAAATACCTCAGGAAGATCTGAACTGGATGGCTAAACTATGCTTTCATTGCCATTAACAAGGGACATTACATCCCTTTAATTGGAGTTCCCTGAAGGTAAACATTCTGTTATAGATTCCCATTCTTCATCTGTCTTAGGTCACCCATGAGGCTTTGGGAACTGATTAGCAGGCTCATAGAGTAGAGTTTAGAGCCCTCCAAAGAGGCAATCATTGTACATGCCTCAAGGGAACAAAAAAAATACATAGAGTGCATTTGACTTCAACCAGCAGCTCCTTTTCACAAAACAAACGAGACACTGTCAAGTCCCTTCAGAATCACTTTAAAATAGATGAGGCAGATTTGGGGCCTAAAAAGAAAGCTTGCTTTTCTGGTCCACTGGATTTGCATGCAGTGCCCATTGAAAGCATTTGTGTTGCATACCAAATTAATTGTATCTTTGCCAAGATAGGTTTCAGAGTAACAGCCGTGTTAGTCTGTATTCGTAAAAAGAAAAGGAGTACTTGTGGCACCTTAGAGACTAACCAGTTTATTTGAGCATGAGCTTTCGTGAGCTACAGCTCACTTCATCGGATGCATAGTATATCGTGGAAACTGCAGAAGACATTATATACACACAGAGACCATGAAACAAAACTTCCTCCCACCTCACTCCCCCGCTGGCAACAGCTTATCTAAAGTGATCCTCAAGTAGAGCCATTTCCAGCACAAATCCAGGTTTTCTCACCCTTCCCCCACACACATACAAATTCACTCTCCTGCTGGCAACAGCCCATCCCCCTTTGAAACCCCTCTTTATAATGCGCATGATAATCAAGGTGGGTCACCTCCAGCACTAATCCAGGTTTTCTCACCCCCCCCCACAACCACACCCCCCCTTTTTCCAAAAACCACACACACAAACTCATTCTCCTGCTGGCAACAGCTCATCTTACAATGTGCACAGCAATAATCCAAGTTTAACCAGAACGTCTTGGGGGAGGTTTTGCAGGAAAAAAACAAGGGGAGACAGGCTACCTTGCATAATGACTTAGCCACTCCCAGTCTCTATTCAAGCCCAAATTAATAGTATCCAATTTGCAAATGAATTCCAATTCAGCAATTTCTCGCTGGAGTCTGGATTTGAAGTTTTTTTGCTTTAAGATAGCGACCCTCATGTCTGTGATTGCGTGACCAGAGAGATTGAAGTGTTCTCCGACTGGTTTATGAATGTTATAATTCTTGACATCTGATTTGTGTCCATTTATTCTTTTACGTAGAGACTGTCCAGTTTGACCAATGTACATGGCAGAGGGGCATTGCTGGCACATGATGGCATATATCACATTGGTGGATGTGCAGGTGAACGAGCCTCTGATAGTGTGGCTGATGTTGTTAGGCCCTGTGATGGTGTCCCCTGAATAGATATGTGGGCACAGTTGCAACAAAGCCCGTTGCCAACTGTGCCCACATATCTATTCAGGGGACACCATCACAGGGCCTAACAACATCAGCCACACTATCAGAGGCTCGTTCACCTGCACATCCACCAATGTGATATATGCCATCATGTGCCAGCAATGCCCCTCTGCCATGTACATTGGTCAAACTGGACAGTCTCTACGTAAAAGAATAAATGGACACAAATCAGATGTCAAGAATTATAACATTCATAAACCAGTCGGAGAACACTTCAATCTCTCTGGTCACGCAATCACAGACATGAGGGTCGCTATCTTAAAGCAAAAAAACTTCAAATCCAGACTCCAGCGAGAAACTGCTGAATTGGAATTCATTTGCAAATTGGATACTATTAATTTGGGCTTGAATAGAGACTGGGAGTGGCTAAGTCATTATGCAAGGTAGCCTGTCTCCCCTTGTTTTTTTCCTGCAAAACCTCCCCCAAGACGTTCTGGTTAAACTTGGATTATTGCTGTGCACATTGTAAGATGAGCTGTTGCCAGCAGGAGAATGAGTTTGTGTGTGTGGTTTTTGGAAAAGGGGGGGTGTGGTTGGGGGGGGGGGGTGAGAAAACCTGGATTAGTGCTGGAGGTGACCCACCTTGATTATCATGCGCATTATAAAGAGGGGTTTCAAAGGGGGATGGGCTGTTGCCAGCAGGAGAGTGAATTTGTATGTGTGTGTGGGGAGGGGGGGCGGGGGAAAGGGTGAGAAAACCTGGATTTGTGCTGGAAATGGCTCTACTTGAGGATCACTTTAGATAAGCTGTTGCCAGCGGGGGAGTGAGGTGGGAGGAAGTTTTGTTTCATGGTCTCTGTGTGTATATAATGTCTTCTGCAGTTTCCACGATATACTATGCATCCGATGAAGTGAGCTGTAGCTCACGAAAGCTCATGCTCAAATAAACTGGTTAGTCTCTAAGGTGCCACAAGTACTCCTTTTCTTTTTGCCAAGATAGTAGCTGATAATATTTAATCACCGTCACCTCATGAAGTCACTCAACCCATAAGCAAAATCCTTTAACTGGCATTTAAACAGGAAGTTCCCAGAAAGTATTCACAACATGTACCTAATTAATCCCATCACATATCAAAGTCAGCAAGGAACGTCATGGCCACATAATAGAGGAACGTGCTCTGTTATAGGGTTGTGTCATTCAGCTGAGCTGTCACCTGACATAGTGCCAGAAGTGAATTTGCCTAGGGGAAAGGAAGTTGCACAGCTTCTGGGTACTGTGGTGATTCACTGAATAAGGACGTTGCTGATTTACTTCAGCTTATACTGTCTAATGGCCAACTGTGTCACGTCTGAAACGAAGGACGCTACTCCCTGAAGCAGCACAGAACAGGAAGAGCACAACAATTCAAAGCAGCAGCAACAGACTTGGAAAGGACGCAGCCTGAGGCTGCATTACTACCTATAATTATCACCACTACAAAAGTGACTTTTTCAGTGACTTTGGCCTGGTCTACACTATGCAGTGCTGTTGAAGCATCTTCGTTAAAAATCTGGCTCCCACCAATGTAAGTGCCTCTCAACGCCAATTTAGTACCACTACCTCCGTGAGTGGTGTAGAGTTGATGTAATTTGGTCGACACAGTGTCAGTGTAGACATTGCACTGCTCCATCCCACAATGCTCCACATTGACAATACAATCCCTCCTGGTGAGGTCACACACTGCCAACACAAGGAGCCATGTGCGCACACACACAAGCAATTTAATAACTGCAGTGGCTGTATGCTGACGTAGGTAAACACAATTTTGTAGTGTAGACGTGGCCTGGGAAAAAGATTTGGGGATCATGGCGGATAATGAGCTGAACACGAGCTCCCAGTGTGATGCTGTGGCCAAAAGAGCTAATGCGATCCTGGGATGTATAAACTGGGGACTCTCGAGTAGGAGTAGAGAGTTTATTTTACCTGTGTATTTGGCACAGGTGTGACCGCTGTTTTAAGATTGTGTCTAGTTTTGGTGCCCACAATTCAAGAAGGATATTGATAAATTGGAGAGATTTCAGAGAAGAGCCACGAGACTGATTAAAGGATTAGAAAACACGGGGGGCTTACTGATAGACTCAAAGAGCTCAATCTATTTAGTTTAACAAAGAGAAGGTTAAGGGGTGACGATTACAGTCTGTAAATACCCACATGGGGAACAAATATTTAACAGTGGCTTCTTAAATTTAGCAGAGAAAAGTCTACCGCGATCCAACAGCTGGAAGCTGAAGCTAGACCAATACAGACTGGAAATAAGGTGTAAAGTTTTAGTCGTGAGAGTAATTAACCATTGGAACAATCTACCATGGGTTCTGGTGCAGTTTCCATCACTGGCAATTTTTAACTCTAGATTGGATGTTCTTCTAGAAGCTCTGCTCTAGGAATGATTTGGGGCCAGTTCTCTGGCCTGTGCTATGCAGGAGGTCAGACTGGATGATCGTAACAGTCCATAATGGCCTAGCAATCTATGAAAAAGGTGAACACAGCCTGGTAATGTAGTAAGCCAAGTGCATAATCATTCTTTCTGACAGGCGGGTGTGACGTATCTAATACTAATCCCCAAAGCTAGAAGCCCAGGAATCCTTTGAGTAAAACTTCCTTTTTTATGATAACTGAATCCACATGGGTAGCTCCAACAGAGTTAGAGATTGCAGGAGGACAGATACCTAAAAGGATATCACCAAGCTAAAGCCATGGAGGCTCTAAAAAGAGACAAATAAAACATGGTTGTTTTTCTGTCCTTTGCCCCAACACCATATTTCCCGCCACACTTATAGAAATATCATAATCTCCTGAAGAAATCTGTTATTTTAACAGATTTTATTAATCCCTGAAATTATATCCTTACTCTGATATAGTCAGCAATATGATCCAGGTAACTTAAAAGAAAGATATAGACATTTTTCTCAGCACAGTACACTAGAACAATCTCAAGAAGTTTAAGATAAAAAATTAATCTGAGATAAAGTTTATCATTCAAATTCTATATCTCCTGCTCTCAGAAACCATTGCATCTTGCTAAAGATCAGATTCTGTGATCTCACAGCTCAGTGTCAGTTTCCATATTATCCTAATCAGAAAAATAACCTCATGAATTTAAAAAAAATATATTCCAAAACAAGATGGTCCAGTAAGTTCATCCCCTCCAGAAGGAAAGGATGGCTTTCATTATTTAGGTACAACTTTCATAATTTGCTTCCAAGGAGATATAGCAGAAAACAGTCTTCCAGCACTGTGTCTGCAGAACTAGTTTTAGAAAGGAGTAGTAGGATCTCTTCTACTATGTACAAAACAGTCACTCATAACCTCAACTCTGACTTATTAAATTTGTTATTTCATCACAAAACATATTTTGGCTACACACAATACAACCCAGGTCTACATCTCATTAATATCTGTGTATGGTTTAATTTAGTAATGGGTACTGGATAGCTGACCTAATTTTTTGGAAGATATAATGTGTGTATGTAAAAGTTGGTGTCCTGATAAGGTCAGACGTTTTGAGTATGTAATAAACAGTGTGTACTCCCTGTGTGTAGTGGTATATGTCACATGAGAATGCAAAGATTGCAATTGTCTTTAAATCATCAAATAATGCTGTGTTGGAAGCCTGGAGTTAAAGTTGTGCATTGCAGTGTGATTGTCATTTTTTGATGTGTGATAATTTCTGTATTGAAATTAGAGAGGATATTAAGGTGATGGTGTGTGTCATGCCAGCAGTACTAATTCTTAAGAGACTGATACTGTGAATGTAGCCTTAATTTATGCTTGCCTTGCTTTTCCAGTGTTGTGCTGAGAGGAAATACACTTGATCAACCTAAATTCTAAGGGCACGGTTACGCTGGGGAAATCTTCCAACCCATCAACCAATTTTAAAACTGGTTACAGCTATAGCATACACCCATTTTCAGCTGGTCTTTAAACCTGTTTGGTAAACACAGGCCAGGATACCTTAAACCACCTACTACAAGGTGTATACTTTTGTTTTTAACTGATTTAAAGTTGATTTAACTGGGTCAGTTTTTAAACTGTGTTAGAAAATTTCCCAAGTACAGACATGTCCTAAGCTATCAACAGTTTTTGTGTGGGAACAGAGAAAGCGGTTTGATGCATTCTTTTCCAGTACATGTTGCAGCAACTCCAGCACTTATTCAGTGGAGTTTACAAGAGGTACGATTTATAGCATGTGCACATTCCAGCCAAGAGGATGTGGGATGGTGACTTCAAAAAATTCAGGAATCATTGCAATAGGGTGTGTGTGTGTCTAGGGGGAGAGTGCTCTAGGGGAAAATTCCCTTGTCTATTAACTCATTTTTCTGTCCTCTGAAGGTAAAGGGCATTGTAGGAAGAAGTCTCATTTAAACATGCTCCATCCACAATCTCAAGGACTTCTGGGCACTCTGTTCCTTCTACTGGAGGACAGACTCTGGTTGACTAATATGACTTCTCAGCAAGGAATATCAGTCTGCACGAGAGCTTTCTAAATGACGACAGGATGTTTGGTCAGTGCACCCTGGCCTTCCAGAGGGCTCGTCCATCCCTCTCAAGTGCATGTCAACCTAAATAATGGAGATTGCAGGACTCTGGCTACCAATCCTTCCTAGGCCTCTTCATTTTTGTCTTATGAAAACATAATATCCACCATTTCTTAAGAAATAAATGACTAATATTGCTATCACCTATGTGTTATTTCCCTCATACAAGACAAAGATTTAGAGCAGCCTAGTTAAATCTGTTCACAAAGAGATTGTTTTAATCCAGAAATTAATTTGTTACCTCGCTTTTCAAAAAAGGCAAAGAAAGTATCAGTTAACATAATTGGAAGGGAACTTCCTGGCTCTGCAGATTTCTCCTCACCAACATGCAGTAATGAGGAGTTCCTCCCAAAGGCCTTTTGTGGACACAGTATTTCAGAAAAAGAAAAGGAGTACTTGTGGCACCTTAGAGACTAACCAATTTATTTGAGCATAAGCTTTCGTGAGCTACAGCTCACTTCATCGGATGCATACTGTGGAAAATACAGAAGATGCTTTTATACATACAAACCATGAAAAAATGGGTGTTTACCACCACAAAAGGTTTTCTCTCCCCACACCCCACTCTCCTGCTGGTAATAGCTTATCTAAAGTGATCACTCTCCTTACAATGTGTATGATTGTATGAAATGGCCCACCTTGATTATCATACACATTGTAAGGAGAGTGATCACTTTAGACAAGCTATTGCCAACAGGAGAGTGGGTTTGTGTGTGTGTGGAAAAGGGGGGAGGGGGAGGGAAGAAAACCTGGATTTGTGCTGGAAATGGCCCAACTTGATTATCATACACATTGTAAGGAGAGTGATCACTTTAGATAAGCTATTACCAGCAGGAGAGTGGGGTGGGGGCAGAGAAAACCTTTTGTAGTGGTAAATACCCATTTTTTCATGGTTTGTATGTATAAGAACATCTTCTGTATTTTCCACAGTATGCATCCGATGAAGTGAGCTGTAGCTCATGAAAGCTTATGCTCAAATAAATTGGTTAGTCTCTAAGGTGCCACAAGTACTCCTTTTCTTTTTGCGAATACAGACTAACACGGCTGTTACTCTGAAACAGTATTTCAGAACAGCTATTGAGACAGCAATGCACTGAAGGAGAATCTGTCAATGTTGTAGAACTATTGTAACTGGTCTTTTCTCTCTGGAGTTGAAGTAATTTGAATTGAATTAAACTGGGTGTTTGTATTCTAACCACAAAGAGAGGGAAGTGCTGCAGCTCTATGCACAGCCTCTCCTGGCATGCTCCCCTCTGGATGCTGGCTTTTTAACTCAGAGGCAGCTCTCAAATGGCCACTTTACTTGCATTCTTGCATGTTGTCACTCCCTTCCACCCTCCCAGCCTGCAAGATTTGGGCTTGTTTCCCCATCTCATCTCTCATGTGTTTACTGAGTACTTTAATTGCATCACCAAGACTGGCTCGTAACCAGTAAGGCCCATATTTATACAAGTCTTTAGGTGTTGCTGTGCTCATCGTTACAATGCCTAACTGATTTAGGACTCTACATCTCACAGTCACCTAGGAGCCAAACTCCCATGGACTGTTGATGAGGTTTAGATTCCTAAGGGCCTACATCACTTTTGAAAATGAGACCTCAGCTCCTCAAATCAGTTCAGCACTGCAACCCTGAGTGCTGCAGCGCCAACGTGCCTTGACAAATCGGGACCTACCTGCACAGGCTCTCCTGGCACCTTCACCACGCGGGTGGAAGAAAACACAGACTAGCATTTCGGGGGGGCTTAGAAGAAAATGAAAGAAGAATCTCTTCGTTTGCTTCAGTAAGAATCTCCCAGCACTCCAGTGTCAAGGGGCTATACAGAGCTCAGCCAAGACGGGTTATTTGCTTCCCTGGGGGAAGAGGTTGAAGGAAAGCAGTCTGAGCATGCTTCTCACCTTCTGGAGGAGCAAGACCACCTCAGGTAATGCAGGATGATTTATAACATAATTCCAAAGCATACTGCATGTTTGTGTAAGTAAAACAGTCCAGCCCTGAAATAAAGGAAAAACTGGGTGAAAGGTAAAAGGCAGAGGCGAGAAGAAAAGATGGTAGGGAGCAATCAAGGCCCTGGAAGCAGAGAAACCTTTTCCTAGGCACAAGCATATATAGATGACACCTCCCAGCAGGTTCAAGAGAAAAGGAACGGACTATTCGAGGCATGTAATGCCCTCAGTGCACCAGTTTATCACAGCTGGTTCTAAACCTTACCTGATAAGGCTATTAGCTTCTGAAGTTAAGTCAGGGAAGGAAACCCAGGAGTAGGAACCTAGAGAGCATACTCCATTTCAAGAGCAGCACCGATTTCTCTCTTGATTACCAAAAGGTCATCTGACAAACAGCAGTGAGCTCTTTCATACTGCATCTAGTCAACCTTTTCTCCAGCAGAAGCTGCTGTATTAGATTATTTAAAAATATTTATGTTTCTCGAGGACAACCTCTGCTCAGCAGTGCCTGCCAACTTCTCCAGTTTATTATATTGATGGCAAATGTTTTAGTGTTGACATCTTCTGAAATTTCAGTGAAGATAAATTGCATTAAACACTAAAACATTACTTACAGGTGGAAAATAGACTAACTTCATAGACACCAGCAAGCAGGGCATCTCCAGTTCCAGAGTGGCAGGGACTGCAGCAGAGAGCTCTGTTTAATAAGGAAAAATCAACTGGCATTAACAGAAAAAGCCACCTTTACTTTCATTCTCTGTTACAGAAATGCTGTTAGACATGCTACACCAAGACACGGTACTAGACAGAATCCGCACTTCTTGCATAGGCAAATGAGTTCTGCTTCGAGCCACTCCATGTAGAACTAGAGCGCCTGTTAATATCCTCTGCAGTGCCCTGACCTAGGCAAACAAATCCTGCTTGTTTCTCACTTTGTTAGCAAACATGCATAAGACAAATACTGCCAACTCCTTCTACTCCCCTCACAAATTTGCATCCAACTATGCAGCTTGGAACCATGAGCAGGAACTCTCTGTCCTGTTCCTCTCACTTTACTCCCTGGCCCTCTTTCCTGCTCCCTTAGATACAGAGGTTCATGATACGTATGTAATTGCTCTAATTCACATCCCTTAGGGAGAGAGAATATTTCTCCTTTTAAAGGATATTAGTAACCCTCTGGCAATTCCATTTATCTCGTCAGCACAGTGAGTCTGAAAGTATTAGCGCTTGCTCGCTCGCTCTCTCACACACACACTCACAACCCCTCCCCCCCCAAGCACCTGCAGAGACAATGGGAGCTGCGAGTGTATATTATACACAAAAAGAAAAGGAGGACTTGTGGCACCTTAGAGACTAACCAATTTATTTGAGCATGAGCTTTCGTGAGCTACAGCTCACTTCATCGGATGCATACTGTGGAAATTACAGAAGACATTATTATATACACAGACACCATGAAACAATACCTCCTCCCACCCCACTCTCCTGCTGGTAATAGCTTATCTAAAGTGATCATCAAGATGTTTTTTTTGGGGGGAGGGGCGGGGGGGGTGAGAAAACCTGGATTTGTGCTGGAAATGGCCCACCTTGATTTTCATGCACGTTGTAAGGAGAGTGGTCACTTTGGATAGGCTATTACCAGCAGGAGAGTGAGTTTGTGTGTGTATGGGGGTGGGGGGGTGAGAAAACCTGTATTTGTACTGGAAATGGCCCACCTTGATTTTCATGCACGTTGTAAGGAGAGTGGTCACTTTGGATAGGCTATTACTTGGCCCATCTTGATGATCACTTTAGATAAGCTATTACCAGCAGGAGAGTGGGGTGGGAGGAGGTATTGTTTCATGGTGTCTGTGTATATAATAATGTCTTCTGCAATTTCCACAGTATGCATCCGATGAAGTGAGCTGTAGCTCACGAAAGCTCATGCTCAAATAAATTGGTTAGTCTCTAAGGTGCCACAAGTACTCCTTTTCTTTTTGCGAATACAGACTAACACGGCTGTTACTCTGAAACCTATATTATACACAAACACTGTTACAGCAATTGAGACAGGCCAGCACAAACCAACAGACGACAATTTCATAACTACTACAGATCAGATACTCCGTCATATTGCAAGATTAACACCATGCATATTTTATTTATTGAACAGACAGTGGAGATATGCTGATTGATTTGCCAGAGCTAAAAGGTTTCAAGATGCTATGGGTGCAGCAGAGCAAGAAATGGGTTAAAGCTACATTTTAAACTGAAATCAATCCCATATAAACCCTTTCTGTTTGCGTATGTCTCTCTCTCTCTCTCTTCCTCCCTCTCAACACAGAGAGAAGATAAATGAATGGTTAGAGCACTATCATTCTAACAATTACGTATTCATTTCAAAATTAGCAACCATAGAATCACTGAATATCAGGATTGGAAGAGACCCCAGGAGATCATCTAGTCCAACCCCCGGCTCAAAGCAGGACCAACCCCAGCTAAATCATCCCAGCCAGGCCTTTGTCAAGCCGGGCCTTAAAAACGTCTCAGGAAGGAGATTCCACCACCTCCCTAGGTAACCCATTCCAGTGCTTCACCACCCTCCTAGTGAAAAAGTTTTTCCTAATATCCAACCTAAACCTCCCCCACTGCAACTTGAGACCATTGCTCCTTGTTCTGTCATCAGCTACCACTGAGAACAGTCTAGATCCATCCTCTTTGGAACACCCCTTTCAGGTAGTTGGGGTTTTCCAAGAGTAAATGGAAAAATTAATCTCCCTCCCACTCTCTACCTCCACCCCATATCACGGTTTAACTTTCTTAGGGTACGTCTACACTAGAAATTTAAGTTGACTGCGGTGGTGCATGTCCACGCTACCCTCCTCGGGTCGGTGGTGCACATCCTCATCAGAAGTGCGTCCATCGACCTATGAGGGGCAGTGTGGAGAGCTGAAAGCTGGTCTCTCCACTCCGCTGGCAGCTCCCTGCCAGAAGCCCGGCTGCACCACAGGCTCCCGAGATCCCAGTGGGCTGCCCCTCCCTCTCAGCACCCTGTTTCCCACTTGGAGTTGGGGGGAAGCCACCCAGGGTTTCTCGCCTCCCTGTTCCCCGCTGGGAGCTATGGGAAGCCCCCCGGGGTTTTGTGTGTCCTCGTTCCATGCTGGGAGCAGGAGGAACCTGCCGCCCAGGGCTTCTTGCCTCCCCGTTCCCCACCAGGAGCAGGGGGAAGCTTCTCATAGCGTCTTGCCCCCAGGAAGCGGGGTTCAGATGCCCCAGCTTCTCGGACCCGCCCCCCACCTCCTCCCTGCAGGGAGCTGGGCAGCCTTGTCAATGCTGGAGCCATGAAATTGAAAAGACAGACAGCATTCCCAGCCAGGAGCAGGGTCCAGCTGCCTGGGCTTCTTGCCACCACTCCCAGCCGGAAGCAGGGTCCAGCTGCCCAGCTCTCCGGGAGAGTGGGAGAGGAGAGGGGGCTGGGCTCTAGCTGCCTGGCTGTCTTGTCAATTTCATTGCCCCTCTGTGAAACTGACAAGATGGCCAACAGATGTAAGTAACACAGTGTCTACACAGACACTGTGTCGCCATAACTACACCAACATATGCCCTACGCCTCTGGTGAAGGTGGAGTTATGTCAGTGTAGTAGGGCACCTACATCAGGGGGAGCAAGGCTGTAGTGTAGACACTGACAGAACTGGGTCAACGTAAGTTGCCTTACATTGACCTAACTCTGTAGTGTTGACCCGGCCTTAGATTATGAACAAAATAACCCCCATGAAACAACCAGGATGAGTGCTGCTTTATTACAATATACAGTCTTCCCTAGACTGAATATTTGTCTTAGAATTAGTCTCCTTTTGTTCCTGCCCCTCACATTCAGACACATTCTCATAATACCTTACACAGTCCTCCTGCTTGCTTCTGTAGCCAGAGACACTGCAATCATTCTTCTGGGTTGGTAAAGCAAGGCAAACCCTCCTTTACTCCAGGCACTAGAACATGGGTTGGGACTCCCACCTCTGTTGAGCTTCACATGGACACAAAATTCATAGCTTATGGGGACAGGAAACAGCATCACCAATCCCAAGCATTCAAAAGTCACATGTCAGGCCCTGCAAAACCCACAAGACTGGCTTAAAAATAATTCAACTTTTAAAATAATAAATTCTGGGTCTTTTTCTTTGCCATCTGGTTTTTGACTTCAAGCTTTTCTCCACAACCATGAGGCCAGAAGGTGAGATTCTCAGGTACTCGCATGGTTTGAGGAAGTGGGGCTGTTAAGAAAACACCAAATACTGCAAGACTTGAGATAAAATAATGAGAGTCGGTAGCACAGAGGAAAGTGCCTGGTTTTTCCTCTCTTTAGAGGTGGGTGGGGATCGTCAGCTTTGGACCCCGTTTCCTCCAGCTTTCATTACACCTAGTTTCCAGCTGCAAGGACAATTTTATTTTCTCCTGCCTAATCTCAGAAGCTAGTCTCAACCGGGAAGCTATTCTCAGCACTGCTTCCTCCCACTTATTTCTAGTGTCCTAACCAAACTCCCCCCACCATAGATATGAACCCTTCACAGAGTAGGAGAAAGAGTATCTTAGGTGGTCCAACGCTGGCTGAAGCTGCTGGGTGTGCTAACCAGATGCCAGTGGCTCCATGTATCCCCATTTCCTCCTTCCAGTTTTCCGAATTTCACCAAAATCAATAGGGTCCTGCCTACTGATTCCTAGAATATTCCCTGGAATTTTGGAATTGATCTCAGGTGGTGTTCAAAAGTTATCACATTATGGAAAAACAGAGAAATGCCATCAAATTGAAGAAAAGGCCTCACAAGTTCAGCCAATTATCTATTTCAAAACCTTAATTTGATTCCCAAATTTCAGTTTACATTGGTCTGTCCACTGTATAGTCCACTCAGAGGCAGATGGAAAAGGTTAAGGAGCTACTGGTTCTACATAAAGGTCAAACACCCTGATTCTAACGGCTTTACAATCCTTGAACAACAGGCCACCCAGTTCATCCTTCAGAGGGGGTTAGCAGGTACCACTTCCATACTGACACTTCCCCATACGTGTATGATTTTATATGAGCTCAATTTTATTTACACAAGTTCTATTCCACCAATGACATTTTTAAAGAGCGTAGGTGATTTAAAGAGGATTCAAGCTGATGAGAACTAAAATTAAGCTTTCCAGCTGTAGGGCACATGCACAATGTGCATGCATCACCTGTTGCCTCTTCCTCTCCAGCCTGCATTCTTGTGAGCAGCTGGGTCTCAGCAGAGTTCTTGTATATTTAAATATCCTTCCCTCATTAGAACTGAGTGGACAGGACAAGTCATGGGCGCCCATATAGCAGCCTGGACAGCTACAGATAGAGGCTAGTACCCTGGGCTTGCAGGACTCAGACATACTTTGTTTACAGGCCCTGTTTGAGAAATGGATTTCATAGCACCAGCAGGACAGGGGAAATACAAAGTAACATATGATCGCTGCCCCTTCCTGCTTCTCCACGTGGGCACCAATGATACTGCCAAGAATGACCTTGAGCGGATCACTGCGGACTACGTGGCTCTGGGAAGAAGGATAAAGGAGTTGGAGGCGCAAGTGGTGTTCTCGTCCATCCTCCCCGTGGAAGGAAAAGGCCTGGGTAGGGACCGTCGAATCGTGGAAGTCAACGAATGGCTACGCAGGTGGTGTCGGAGAGAAGGCTTTGGATTCTTTGACCATGGGATGGTGTTCCATGAAGGAGGAGTGCTGGGCAGAGACGGGCTCCATCTTACGAAGAGAGGGAAGAGCATCTTTGCCAGCAGGCTGGCTAACCTAGTGAGGAGGGCTTTAAACTAGGTTCACCGGGGGACGGAGACCAAAGCCCTGAGGTAAGTGGGAAAGCGGGATTCCGGGAGGAAGCACAGGCAGGAATGTCTGTGAGGGGAGGGCTCCTGCCTCATACTGGGAATGAGGGGCGATCAACAGGTTATCTCAAGTGCTTATATACAAATGCACAAAGCCTTGGAAACAAGCAGGGAGAACTGGAGGTCCTGGTGATGTCAAGGAACTATGACGTGATTGGAGTAACAGAGACTTGGTGGGATAACTCACATGACTGGAGTACAGTCATGGATGGTTATAAACTGTTTAGGAAGGACAGGCAGGGCAGAAAAGGTGGGGGAGTAGCACTGTATGTAAGGGAGCAGTATGACTGCTCAGAGCTCCGGTACGAAACTGTGGAAAAACCTGAGTGTCTTTGGATTAAGTTTAGAAGTGTGTGCAACAAGAGTGATGTAGTGGTGGGAGTCTGCTATAGACCACCGGACCAGGGGGATGAGGTGGATGAGGCTTTCTTCCGGCAACTCACGGAAGCTACTAGATCGCATGCCCTGATTCTCATGGGTGACTTTAATTTTCCTGATATCTGCTGGGAGAGCAATACAGCGGTGCATAGACAATCCAGGAAGTTTTTGGAAAGCGTAGGGACAATTTCCTGGTGCAAGTGCTAGGGGAGCCAACTAGGGGGGGCGCTTTTCTTGACCTGCTGCTCACAAACCAGGTAGAATTAGTGGGGGAAGCAAAAGTGGATGGGAATCTGGGAGGCAGTGACCATGAGTTGGTTGAGTTCAGGATCCTGACGCAGGGAAGGAAGGTAAGCAGCAGGATACGGACCCTGGACTTCAGGAAAGCAGACTTCGACTCCCTCAGGGAACAGATGGCCAGGATCCCCTGGGGGACTAACATGAAGGGGAAGGGAGTCCAGGAGAGCTGGCTGTATTTCAAGGAATCCCTGTTGAGGTTACAGGGACAAACCATCCCGATGAGTCGAAAGAATAGTAAATATGGCAGGCGACCAGCTTGGCTTAATGGTGAAATCCTAGCGGATCTTAAACATAAAAAAGAAGCTTACAAGAAGTGGAAGGTTGGACATATGACCAGGGAAGAGTATAAAAATATTGCTCGGGCATGTAGGAAAGATATCAGGAGGGCCAAATCGCACCTGGAGCTGCAGCTAGCAAGAGATGTCAAGAGTAACAAGAAGGGTTTCTTCAGGTATGTTGGCAACAAGAAGAAAGCCAAGGAAAGTGTGGGCCCCTTACTGAATGAGGGAGGCAACCTAGTGACAGAGGATGTGGAAAAAGCTAATGTACTCAATGCTTTTTTTGCCTCTGTTTTCACTAACAAGGTCAGCTCCCAGACTGCTGCGCTGGGCATCACAAAATGGGGAAGAGATGGCCAGCCCTCTGTAGAGATAGAGGTGGTTAGGGACTATTTAGAAAAGCTGGACGTGCACAAGTCCATGGGGCCGGACGAATTGCATCCGAGAGTGCTGAAGGAATTGGCGGCTGTGATTGCAGAGCCCTTGGCCATTATCTTTGAAAACTCGTGGCGAACGGGGGAAGTCCCGGATGACTGGAAAAAGGCTAATGTAGTGCCCATCTTTAAAAAAGGGAAGAAGGAGGATCCTGGGAACTACAGGCCAGTCAGCCTCACCTCAGTCCCTGGAAAAATCATGGAGCAGGTCCTCAAAGAATCAATCCTGAAGCACTTAGAGGAGAGGAAAGTGATCAGGAACAGTCAGCATGGATTCACCAAGGGAAGGTCATGCCTGACTAATCTAATCGCCTTTTATGATGAGATTACTGGTTCTGTGGATGAAGGGAAAGCAGTGGATGTATTGTTTCTTGACTTTAGCAAAGCTTTTGACACGGTCTCCCACAGCATTCTTGTCAGCAAGTTAAGGAAGTATGGGCTGGATGAATGCACTATAAGGTGGGTAGAAAGCTGGCTAGATTGTCGGGCTCAACGGGTAGTGATCAATGGCTCCATGTCTAGTTGGCAGCCGGTGTCAAGTGGAGTGCCCCAGGGGTCGGTCCTGGGGCCGGTTTTGTTCAATATCTTCATAAATGATCTGGAGGATGGTGTGGATTGCACTCTCAGCAAATTTGCGGATGATACTAAACTGGGAGGAGTGGTAGATACGCTGGAGGGGAGGGATAGGATACAGAAGGACCTAGACAAATTGGAGGATTGGGCCAAAAGAAATCTGATGAGGTTCAATAAGGATAAGTGCAGGGTCCTGCACTTAGGACGGAAGAACCCAATGCACCGCTACAGACTAGGGACCGAATGGCTAGGCAGCAGTTCTGCGGAAAAGGACCTAGGGGTGACAGTGGACGAGAAGCTGGATATGAGTCAGCAGTGTGCCCTTGTTGCCAAGAAGGCCAATGGCATTTTGGGATGTATATGTAGGGGCATAGCGAGCAGATCGAGGGACGTGATCGTTCCCCTCTATTCGACACTGGTGAGGCCTCATCTGGAGTACTGTGTCCAGTTTTGGGCCCCACACTACAAGAAGGATGTGGATAAATTGGAGAGAGTCCAGCGAAGGGCAACAAAAATGATTAGGGGTCTAGAGCACATGACTTATGAGGAGAGGCTGAGGGAGCTGGGATTGTTTAGTCTGCAGAAGAGAAGAATGAGGGGGGATTTGATAGCTGCTTTCAACTACCTGAAAGGGGGTTCCAAAGAGGATGGCTCTAGACTGTTCTCAATGGTAGCAGATGACAGAACGAGGAGTAATGGTCTCAAGTTGCAATGGGGGAGGTTTAGATTGGATATTAGGAAAAACTTTTTCACTAAGAGGGTGGTGAAACACTGGAATGCGTTACCTAGGGAGGTGGTAGAATCTCCTTCCTTACAGGTTTTTAAGGTCAGGCTTGACAAAGCCCTGGCTGGGATGATTTAACTGGGACTTGGTCCTGCTTTGAGCAGGGGGTTGGACTAGATGACCTTCTGGGGTCCCTTCCAACCCTGATATTCTATGATTCTATGATTCTATGATATGATGATTTTTAAGGTAAGGTAAATGGGTCTCAAAACCCTGCTCCTCCCTCCTCTTCCTCTACAGAGAGCCAATGTTACATTCATTTAGCATAAAGACTGCAATTGATAAAAAAATGCTTGAAATTAGTCCAAGTTCTTTCCTGAAAGCCCTATTTTCTCAACTGACACCTGCCCCGGCGTATCCCGAATGGCAGAGAAAGGCACAGTGCTGTCTGGAAAGGAGGAAGACTCTTCAGGTTCTCAGATACTACGTTCTTATTTCCCCCTCCCTTCCCCCCAAAATGCTTACTATCCACTAGCCCGTGGCTCTTAATCCCAGCTATCCTAAATGGAAACTGACACCTAAAGCCAGCAGGGGAAACGCTGCAGCAGCCATGAAACCCCTAGATACAAAGCTAGGTACTGGGCTGTCCAGCGAACCACGTTCTGAGCATCATCTCCAGTGTCTGGCTTGGAACGTTAGGGGCCTCCATGTTGAATCATCTCTTTGCCTGCCTGATTGGGTCAAGGATGCTTGTTTGCGATACTCTTTCCCATGCAGGAATGACTTCCTGTAGATCTCATATGCCACTCCCAGCAGGTGCTGGCCCCAAACATTTGCTCCTGAGAGTATGTATTTTACATCACAATACACACTATGGCATGGCTTGGCCACAGTCTAGAGGACAAGATGACGAAGCGATATCTAGTGGGAACAGCTTCCCTGTCACTATGTCTCCTGTGGAGCACAATGGGCTCTGAGAAAAAGGGTGACTGAATGACCAAAAAGCGTCTGCCTTGTGTAATGATCACAGAGAGCAGAGCTGCAGAAGCACTGCATGGTGTCTAATCAGACAGGAAATCATCTTCTTCAGCAGGTGAGACACACCCCTATGGTACCAGACACAGATCCACAACTTCCCCCTTCGGCCTCCCTATTCCTCTTTGGCCTGCAGCATCCTACCAAAGAAAAGTTAATTCTTGGAGATGCTTTCCCCTATGTATAAATTTACTGAGCTCTGAGACTCGGCAGGGAGAGGAGGGGAGGGGAGGGCTCAGGTCCCAAAAGCAATTCGCGGAATAGAACACAGGAAGGCAGGGCTGGTCTGAATCATATTTGTGTATACAATATGCACAAAATGAAAAAAGGGACCAGCTTGAAACCATTCTTGGCTAATACACCTTGCAAGCCATTCTGAGAGGGTACCAGAATCAGAATTAAAATGCCTCAATAAGGACTTGCTTTCAGAAAGGATGGATCAATAAGGCTGTAAAGGTTTTAATTCCTTTTTACCAAAGCTCTCTGCAGACTAAGAATCGGGCTCTCTTATTTACAGCAGTTTGGGATTTTGTCTGCTACAAGCTGCTGCCCTGCTGTCTGATGAACCCACCTTCAGGTCACCCAGGGCTTGGAGAGTCTGAGCTGGTGCCTACCATTTGTCTGTGTAGATTGTAAGCTGCTTGGGCAAGGCCTTTGTTTGTCTCATCCACGTTCCGTCTGTGGTTAAGCACCCTACAGGCACTCAAACAACAACATGCTTCTCTCTAACACCAGACAACACCCATCTCGAAGTACCCTCATTGGGGCAGCAAGCCGGAGACATCCCAAAGTGGGCTCTGCACCACAATGTCAATTCCAGACAGCCAGTGCCAACAAAGCCACCTTCTGCTCATGGTAATGATTCAGGATGTTTTGCCCGTTAAGTCATTGCAATATCCAGCGAGGAACCCAGCCAGCCAACTGTCAGTACTTCCGGTTCAGATACAACCCACATGGGAAGCTGAACTCAGCAGCTGCTATACAGTGGTGGATTAGCCAGTGGGCCCATGGGGCCCGTGCCCAGGGGCCCCAGCCAATTGGGGGACCCCAGAAAAATGGGCACCCCCATGCCCCGACCCACTGTGCCTGCCTGGTGCTCCTGCCGGGGAGCAGGGGAAGTCCCCATGCCTCGACCCTGCTCCCGGCAGGAGCTCTGAGCCGGCAGAACGGGGCAAGCCCCCGTGCCCTGACCCCACTCCCTAGCAGTAGCAAGAGGCAGGTGGGGGAAGCCCCCATGCCCCAACCCCGCACCCGGCAGGAGAGGGGAGATGCGGAAGGGTTGGGGAGGGGCCTCCACTTGCTGTGGCCCAGGGACCCACAAAAGCTTAATCCGCCTCTGCTGCTATGAGCGTACCCTGTCTCCCGGTAAACACCACTGTTTGACAAGTACGCTTTTCCTCCCCTGCTGACGGTCTCCACTTGGGAAGCACTGGAAACACTCTGCTTTCCCCGCCTCCTTTGTTTTCAAACACAGCTGAAACGAAGATGGTGTTTTGTTTATTTTCTTGTTTGCGTCCCTACACCATACGCAGCTTTGAAAACAGCATTAGACAACGGCTGCAGCACGAGCCTGGAGAGCTCACAGTCTGCGGTCATGACTCTCTGAGAGCAGCGGCTCTTGAAATGTATTTCCATTAGAAGAAACACCAATCTGTGACAACGGGATGATTTCAATATCCCGCCTCCTGCCACAGGTGCGCTCACAGTCCCAGATGCATGATTTTACAGCTGGCAGGTCACCTCAGGGCAGTAAAGCTTGTAACTGATGGTAATTTCTTCTTGTGGAGCAAACCTTAGGCTCCATGCTCCAATCGCAGGCTGTGGCAGGTGTCTAACCACAGGTTCAGCTAGTCAATGGACGGCACTGTTCGTTACAACCAGGGCCACTGTGAACTGTGACAAACCCCTTTCATCCAAGGCCCTCGACACACACACAAGCAGTCCCTACAGAATAGGGAAAGTCATGATTCTTCTCTAGTATGAGGCAGATCCTCCATTGATCTAAATTGTCATAGCTCTATTTATTACTTCATCCATCCCTGTGCACAGACAAACTGTCCCTCTGGGCAGCTCCTCGTGCCCAATGTAATTTCATGTGATTATGTAAGTTAATGTGTTAACCATTCATCCTCATCCTCACACCCTCTTCCCACTTAGGTACTGCTTGTTGATCATCCTCAGTGGAATACAGTAGGGACCATCTCTCGAAGAAGTAGAAGTAGAAGAAGCAGTAGAGGAGGGAGTAGGAGGAGGTTACTCACCTGTAACTGGAAGTTCTTCGAGATGCGTGGTCCCTATTTCTATTACACTGAGGGTTTACCCATGCACACCATGTGCCCGGAGGCAAAGATTTTGAAAACAGTAGTGTCCGTTGGTCCATCCATGCACTCGATTCACCTCATGGTTTCATCCACGGAGATAAAGGGCAGGATGGAGTGACTGCGTCTCCAGTGCCTTCTCCACAGTAAATACAAGAGATCTGCAGGAGAGGGGGAAGAGGGAGGGCAGTGCAATACAGATAGGGACCACACATTTCCAAGACCCTCCAGTTACAGGAAAGTAACCTCCTCCTCTTCTTCGAGAGATGGTCCCTACTGTATTCCACTGAGGGTGATTAACAAGCTGTACCTAAGTCGGAGGATTTTGCGAGGAGAGGATGGAACAGTTGAGCAGAGGACAGCCACACCAAATGAGGCATCCATCATACAGTCCTGCACCAAGGCATAATGCATAGCAAAAGTATGTACTAAACTCCACGTGGCCACTAGGCATAAGTCCCAAAGTGGCACATCATGGAGGGTGGCTGGGGTCGAAGCCTGGGCTCTCATGGAATAGGCCCTTATGCCAGGGGGTGGAGGCAGTCCCGCCAACTGATAGCATAGTGTAATGCACCCTGAAATCCACTTGGTGATTCTCTGTGTGGAGATCACCTGTCCCATGACTTTCTCAGCTATTGCAATAACCAATCTAGGGGATTTCCTGATTGGGCTCGTCCTCCGTAGTAGAAGCCCAAGGCCCAGCAGATGTCAAGGGAGTGAAGTCATCATTCCACTTCCGAGACATGAGGATTCAGGAAGAAAGCAGGTAAGTGGATAGGTTGGTTGAGGTGTAACTGGGATATAACCTTTGGCAGCAACTTGGGACGTAGACACAGGGAGACTTTATCCTTACGGAAAGTGCTGAATGGAGGGCCTGCCATCATGGCCCCAAGTTCACCTACCCTTCCCGTTGAAGTGAAAGACACAAGGAAGGCAACTTTCATGGAAAGGAGGGTCATAGAACACTAAGCCAGAGGTTCAAAGGGGTGTTTCATTATTGCTGATAGAACTAGGTTGAGTTCTCGCTGCGGAGTGATAGGTTGTACGGGTGGGAAGGTTCTGAAGAGGCCCTTCCAAAACCTAGCAGTCAACGGGTGTGTACATACCGACTGTCCTTATGGGTTGGTGGAAGGCGCTAATTGCTGCAAGTTGGACCTTGAAAGAGTTGAGGGCGAGACCAGATGCTTTCAAGGATAGGAGGTAATCCAAAGAAGAGGAACCTCCACCTCTTCTGGGGAAAGCCCCTTCTGTTGGGCCCAGGATGTGAAGTGCTTCCACTTGGCCTGGTAAGAGCACCTGGTGGACTCTTCCATGCTGCTTGAGAGGATGTTTTGCACTTTAGATGAACACGCCCATTCTAGAGAAGATTCCCATCCAAATACCACGCTTTGAGGTGACGTGTTTGCAGATTAGGATGTCTGATCCTGCCATTGTGTTGCATATGTATCCGGGGGAAGGTGGAAATGAGAAGTGGGGGACTGGCTGACATGTGGAGAAGGTTGGGAAACCAGAACTGTCTGGGCCAGAATGGGGCAATCAGGATGACCATTGCTCTTTCCTGCCTGACTTGTGAAGTACTCGTGGCAGAAGGGGGAAGGTGTAGTTTATCTGGTCCAACTTGCGGAGCATGAGAGCATAGCCCTGAGAGTGGAGACCAATACACCCCCTGAAGCAGTACCTGCTGTATTTGTTGTTGGCAGGGGAGGTGAAGTCGTCTCTGGTCAGAGTCCCCCATTCATGATCAGTGATGATTCTGCTGCTGAGGGAGTCCGCAATCATGTTCCGAGTCTTCGGAAGATAGGCTGCAGACACAGGGTCTTGTGGGAGATGCATCAGTTCCATAGACTGACTGCCTCTGCACATAGAGCCGTTGACTTCATGCTTCCTTGTTCGTTGATGTAACAAACAGTGGTGGTGTTGTATGACATGATAAGAACACGACGGGAGGAGATGGATGGAAGAAATGCTTGGCATGCCTTCCATACAGCCCGGAGTTCCAGCAAGTTGACATGCACCCTGGATTCCCAAGCGGTCCATGTTCCCCGTGTCATGTTGCGTCCCATGTGTGCTCCCCATCTACCCACGATTAGTGATAATCATCCTTGCCGAGGAGGATAGGAGAAAGGGGACCCCCATGCTTACCTGTAGCGGGTCCATCTACCACTGGAGACAGGAGAGTACCTCAGGGGACTCTCAGCATAAGGTCCATGGCATGGCGCATAGGTGAGGAAACTCTCTGGAGCCACATTTGGAGGCAGTGAAGGTAGAGACAAGCAAAGGCGGTGACGTATGTGCACGAGGCCATGTGGCCAAGGAGGGACAGGCAAGTCCTGGCTGGGACAGAGGGACTGTTGACTACACTGGCTATGAGTTCCTGCAGAGTCTGTAATCTGTCTCTTGGTAAGGACGCTCGTGCTGTGACTGGAATTGTTGGTGGTCCCTATGAAGCCTAGGCACTGTGTGGGATATTAAGTTGATATTTCAACACTGATGATGACTTTGAGGGAGGAAAGGAGTCTGAGCAACATGGAGGTTGAGATCCAGACTTTGTCTCTGGACCGCGCTGCTATGAGCCAGTCAACAAGATAGGGGAATACAGGGACCCCATAATGCCTGAGATAGGCCACCATGACAGGGAAAATTTTGGTGAAGCCCTGGGGAGCAGTGATGAATCTGAATGGCAGGATGCTGTACAGAAAATGCTAAGGGCCTACCGTGAACCTCAAGATCTGTCTGTGGGCCAGATGTATGTCTATATGAAAATAAACATCCTGCATATTGAGAGCTATACTCCATCCACCTTCTTCTAATGATAGGATGATGGCTGCTAAGGTGACCATACGAAACTTGGGTTTGGGGATTTAACCATTGAGACAGCAGAGATCCAGGATCGGTCTCCATCTGCCCTTCTTTTTCGGTATCTGGAAGTAGTCTGAATAGAACCCCTTGATAGTCCGGAGGGACCTGCTTTATGACCCCTCTTAGTAGTAAGGAGTTCATCTCTAGAGAGAGAACGCTGTGGTAAGAGTGGTATCTGAGGAGGGATCAGGAAGGGAGATGTGGGTGAGGTAGTGAGATGAACTTGATCGTATAGCCATGGTGGATGACATTTAACACCCACTTGTCCATCGTTAGAGTGCTAAATAACTCCCAAAGGGGATTGGGTTGGCAGCTGGCAAGGAGGCTGGCGGCTCTCTAAAGTTTCTCAGAAATACCTCTTCTGTGGGGGGTTGCATCTGGAAGGAGGAAAACTGTGAGGATGGTCCTTGAGAACGAGATCTTTGAGTCTTTTGATGCTTCCTTGGTGGTTTTTCAGGAATCTGGTGGCAAAATTCGGAGGTTCTGTAACATGCGGACTGCGGGCGATAGAACTTAAATTTTGGTGCAGGTGTGTAAATACCCAAGGACTGGAGTGTAGCTCTCAAATCCTTGCAGGTATGGAGGGAATCGTCAGTTTTTTGGTTAAAAAGATGTGATTCATCGAAAGGGAAGTCTTCTCTGGTATTTTGTGCCTCCCTGGAAAAACCGGAGGAGTGGAGCCACAACTCCCTCCTCATTACGATTCCCGTGGCCATTGAACATGATGCGATACCTGCTGCATCTACCACTGATTGGAAAGAGGTCCTCGCTACTAGCTTCTGCTTATCAATTATTACCTGAAATCAGGCCTGGTCTTGCAGTGGTAGATTGTCGGCAAAGTCCTCCAATTTGCTGTAATTCAGGAAATCATATATGGCAAGCAATGCCTGGTAATTCAAAATCCGAAATTAAAGGCTGGCGGAAGAGAAGATATTGCAGCTCAAAGGCCCTGTCACTTGCCCTCCCCCTTGGATGGGCTTAAGTGTGGATGCTGTTGTCTAGTCCATTCTGTCACGGCCTGTACTACAAGTGAGTGGGGAGGTGGGTGTGAGAACAGAAACTCAAATCTCTTGTCTGGTACACAGCATCTTTTTTCTGCCCCTTTTGTGGTAAGCATACACATACATGTGGCCGGCATATGCCAAACTGTCTTAGCTGGCTCAAGGATAACATCACTGATGGATAGAGTGACGCTGCTTGCTCTGCTCAGTGAAATATATCCAGCAGCTCAACTTCCATTACTGGTTCAGAGCGTCAACTCAAAAGCACCCAAGACAGTGAAACAGGCGACTCCTCCCTGACGGAACAGACAAGTTCTGACGGTGGGTATTGGGGCCAAGATCCTCCACAGAGCCAGCATGATGGATCTGGAGGCTGTTGTGGAGGGCCCCCGGGCAAAGGGAACCAGTGATTCTGTGTTGGCTGGAGCGGAGATTACTGCCATGATGTAGAAGGCCACTGTTGGTACTTGTAGTGGCGGGAAGGGGATGGACAGTCCCTGACCCCCAACTGATTCCTCTGAAGATGAAAACTCAGAGACCGGTTCCATCGGCACTACTGTCGGAGCCCGTGGAATGTGAACACCATCAGAGTGGGGGGTGAGGAGTGCCTCGCATGCACATCTCACGCTGGAGAGAATGTCTCCTTTGAAGTTGAGGGCCCCAGAAGGCGTAGGGATCTTGGCTCTCCCTGGGCAAGCACTTGCTGGGGCTTTTCCCAACTTTCACGGAGTGACAGGCACTTTTTCAGTCCCCATAACTGGTACGAAGCAATCGTCTTCCACCAAGAGGATGGCGCTTTAGCTCTGAGGGGCACTGATGTTAATTCTGTGTGTCTGGGCCTCATTCAGTACTGAGGGATCCGTCACTTTACGTGGCTTCTTCTTGCGCCTGTGTGCTTTACAGCGTGTTCCGGCCCCATGACTGGAACTCATGGAACGAGTCTCTCCCTTCTTAGGTTAGGGGAAGATTTACTGCTATGTCTATGTCCATGTTTCCTCCTCCTGACTAGGCCCCGGTGCGGGGTCTATTATGGTGGTACCCCTGGAACTGTCCTCTGACTCTGTAGTTGGAGGCACTCTCCTGGCAGCCGATATACAGGGGGGTTGCCCGACCAGGATCCGAATGAGATCTCATGGTCCTTCCAAAGGCGGAGAGCCGGCCTTCTCAGGTACGGCTTGAGAAGGACGGCAGCTACTGCATCTGGATGAAACGTGGGCTTCTTCCAAGCAGTAGGAGCAGTGTTGATGTTAGCTGTGGACTGAGAAGGAATGCAGGTAGGGGGAGCAGTTTTAAAGTCAGGGGCTTTCGGCATAGTTCAGTTCCCGCATGTGGGCACGGGGGTTCACAAGGAATCAAAATCCCCCCAAAAGGACCCCCAAACTTCTTCCTAAAACTGGAAACTACTAAAAACGACTATATAAAGCACTTAGAGGAGAGGAAAGTGATCAGGAACAGTCAGCATGGATTCACCAAGGGCAAGTCATGCCTGACTAATCTAATTGCCTTCTATGACGAGATAACTGGCTCTGTGGATGAAGGGAAAGCAGTGGACGTGTCGTTCCTTGACTTTAGCAAAGCTTTAGACACAGTCTCCCACAGTATTCTTGCCAGCAAGTTAAAGAAGTATGGGCTGGATGAATGGACGATAAGGTGGACAGAAAGCCGGCTAGATTGTCGGGCTCAACGGGTAGTGATCAATGGCTCTATGTCTAGTTGGCAGCCGGTATCAAGTGGAGTGCCCCAAGGGTCAGTGCTGGGGCCGGTTTTGTTCAATATCTTCATTCATGATCTGGAGGATGGTGTGGATTGCACCCTCAGCAAGTTTGCAGATGACACTAAACTGGGAGGAGAGGTAGATACGCTGGAGGGTAGACAAATTAGAGGATTGGGCCAAAAGAAATCTGATGAGGTTCAACGAGGACAAGTGCAGAGTCCTGCACTTTGGACGGAAGAACCCCATGCACCGCTATAGACTAGGGACCGAATGGCTCGGCAGCAGTTCTGCAGAAAAGGACCTGGGGGTTACAGTGGATGAGAAGCTGGATATGCGTCAACAGTGTGCTGTTATTGCCAAGAAGGCTAATGGCATTTTGGGATGTATAAGTAGGGGCATTGCCAGCAGATCGAGGGACGTGATCGTTCCCCTCTATTCGACATTGGTGAGGCCTTATCTCGAGTACTGTGTCCAGTTTGGGGCCCCACACTACAAGAAGGATGCGAAAAAATTGGAAAGCGTCCAGCGGAGGGCAACAAAAATGATTAGGGGACTGGAACACATGACTTATGAGGAGAGGCTGAGGGAACTGGGATTGTTTAGTCTGCAGAAGAGAAGAATGAGGGGGGATTTGATAGCTGCTTTCAACTACCTGAAAGGGGGTTCCAAAGAGGATGGATCTAGACTGTTCTCCGTGGTAGCAGATGACAGAACGAGGAGTAATGGTCTCAAGTTGCAGTGGGGGAAGTTTAGGTTGGATATTAGGAAAAACTTTTTCACTAGGAGGGTCGTGAAGCACTGGAATGCATTACCTAGGGAGGTGGTAGAATCTCCTTCCTTAGAAATTTTTAAGGTCAGGCTTGAGAAAGCCCTGGCTGGGATGATTTTGTTGGGGATTGGTCCTGCTTTGAGCAGGGGGTTGGACTAGATGACCTCCTGAAGTCCCTTGCAACCCTGATATTCTATGATTCTAAAATCTAACTATGCATAACTGTAAATTTTTTCAAGTGCGACACACGCAAGAGGACATAATAGTTCTGACCCAGACTATGCAGCAGTGAGAAGGAACTGAGACGCAGTTTATGAAATCTGTGACCCTTCCAACAAATGTTATTTCTCACTGTTTGGTAAAAATATATATAAATAAGAGACTCTGTTAACCTCTGCACCACTGAAATGGTGTTTTAAATACCCTCCTTCAGATAAACACTGCCAAAACCATTAGTAAGCTTATTTTCCCACTTAAAACCCTTAATAACCTCAGGTTTCAGAGTAACAGCCGTGTTAGTCTGTATTCGCAAAAAGAAAAGGAGTACTTGTGGCACCTTAGAGACTAACCAATTTATTTGAGCATAAGCTTTCGTGAGCTACAGGTCACTTCATCAGATGCATCGGTTGCATCCGATGAAGTGAGCTGTAGCTCACGAAAACTTATGCTCAAATAAATTGGTTAGTCTCTAAGGTGCCACAAGTACTCCTTTTCTTTTTGCTTAATAATCTCAATACTTACAAGATGCACGAAGCTGAAGTTACTTATTTCATTACCTACTAACCTCCAGATTAATTTCCATTCTGTGCTGCACAACGGCAGGGTCACAGTGAATCATAGAATCATAGAATCATAGAATATCAGGGTTGGAAGGGACCCCAGAAGGTCATCTAGTCCAACCCCCTGCTCAAAGCAGGACCAAGTCCCCGTTAAATCATCCCAGCCAGGGCTTTGTCAAGCCTGACCTTAAAAACCTGTGGGGTTTCTATGCTACGGGAGCTGCACAGGTAAAGGTGTGGCCTGTAAACAACAAAATGGGTGAAATCTTTATTCAATTGCTTCCTAAAGCAATGGGTTTAATTACCTTTCCTTTGAAATATTAAAGACCCACCCATTTTCTCAGATCTAATTAATGCCAAATTTAATACAGGAAAGTTTTTTACTGTATTTCAAAATGTCTAGCACTAGCAGTTCCAGCTTTTCGACTTATGCTCCATGGTAGATGGGCCAGGGAAGGGCCATGACGACTTCTACAGTAGTCCAGGTCTCCTCCTTATGGGCTGCCTCCCTTTTGCACTATTAGAAGAAAGAAAAGGAGGACTTGTGCCACCTTAGAGTAACAAATTTATTTGAGCATAAGCTTTCGTGAGCTACAGCTCACTTCATGCTCAAATAAATTTCATAGTCTCTAAGGTGCCACAAGTCCTCCTTTTCTTTTTGAGAATACAGACTAACACGGCTGCTACTCTGAAACCTGTCACTATTAGAAGAGTTTACTTTCTCTTAAACTCTGTTGCAGGTCATCCAGCTTCTCCCCTTTCCCCACACAGACTCACTGGGAAGCAGGCAAGCTGACCACTTACAAATCTTCATGAGATAGGAGGAAATAATGAAGGGAAGAGCAAGAGTAGTCAGTAGAGGCAGACAGCACCAAAGAAAGATGTGTTGGTTTGAATACATAACACACATCTGCCCTGGCACTCTTCCCTTTCCCCGTGGGTTTATAATGAACACCCTGTCTCACCTTCTCTGACCACCATGGAGAAAAAATCAAGAGCCTTCAAGAGAAAAAGTCAGAGATTCTTTCAAATCCACATCAGCAGTGAAAATAGTCTTCTGACCTGGCCCAAGTAAAATATTCCATCTGCTCAGTCTCTCGCTCATTAGAGAGAGAAGTCACGGATGTTTTCACTTTAATATGTCTACATTTATCAGCATCAGGAAAAAAATCAACACCGATGGAAGTGTGAAGCATCCCTGTTTTGATTTCCAGGGCAGCAGCGAGAGGGCTTGAACAGGCACATCTCCACAGGCAATCAGTGACCTGCTGACCACCACATCTTTTGTATACATTGTGGCATTTACAGTTTTGTACAGAGGTTAAAATCAGAAATTGCCAATCATTCTAGACCACAAAGTTGGTAATATAAAGCATTTCCACGGGTTTCATTCTGGAAACAGAACAAAATTCTCATTACTGAGTCCCCCTTTTTTGTTTTACAATTTGAATAAACCCATGTGACACTTCAGACTGCACCCCGGATCCTAGCCAGAGTGTGGAGGGGAGCTCCTGCACCAATCTACAAATTCCTCCATGTGATCTCTGGTTTTCAAGCACTAAAGGCAACAAACCAGAATCCTAATATGAGAATTCTCCGCCTGTTTGCTCCTGCACTAAAAGCCAGTATTAAACAAACTAGTTCATTACCTTTTTCCTACAGTATATAAATATTCAACACCCCCTGACAGGGTTCGAAAACATGAAAACTAGTTACATTTTCAATGCAGCATCTGTTCTTTCCTAAACTAAATCTACATATTCACATTATTTACACATTTTCCTTTTAACCATTTTAAAAGCCAATATTGATGTTCCCAAAGAAAGTATATGAGGGCATGCTAGCCTACACCTGTTTCTGAAGAGCGAATCACCGTGACCATGATAAAGAGTCTCTCTTTGTTTATTTACTTAGAGGGGAACAATGTTCTGGGCAATTCAAAAATTCATGTTACTGTATAGACAAGTTAAGGTTAGAATCTCAGGGGGGCTTTGGAGTCTAACTTTTCATTTATCCATCCAAGAAGCCCATTCTTCCAGAAGGTGGTTTCTGTAATTGACGTTTCTGAGATATTTTTGCAGCCTGCCTTCCCTTCTGCAGATTTCCAAAGGCCTCAGTGAAATCATGAAGAGAATTCATAGCAGAATGCCTTGTATTCATGGAAACCAAAGGACAACAAAGGCAACTGAGAGAGGGAGATCTTTCCTCAGTTCACAGACACCAGGACATACCCTTAAACGCAATTAACAGCCATTTACAATATCCCAGGGATTCTTAAGGGAATGGGTGCAGGATGATGCTCTTATTAAGACAGAAATTCCCACACACCCATTATCACCGATATTCTATTTCCTCCTTCATTAATGTCTGCAAAGCAGTCAGAAAATAGCCACAGGAGATCACAAAAAACTAACCAAGAGGTAAAAGAACTTTTCTGTGTGGTTGTTCTATGCATATTAGTTCCTATTTTAAAAGGAGACTTTTAGGCTATTTTGCCAGCAAGTTGGGTAAAAGCTGGCTCAGCACTTCCCAAGGCAAGGAGCATGGAAATCTTGCTGAAGAAGGAATATTATGATCTGCTAAGCTTAATGGGAACTTGGTGAGAGGAGTCTCACCATTAGACTATCAATACAGCTCAGTACAATCTACAGAGAGGGAGAGGAAGGGATAGAGTCAGTCCAAAGTACTTATGCCAGGGAGCTACAATTCCACAAAAAAAGAGTGTGCTTCTCTGGATTATAACCAAAGGAACGAAAAAGAAAGGAGAAACCAAAGAGGTCATCAACTCTGAAGGTAACAGGCTGCGGGATATCATGCTCTGGAGGGATTCTGACTATCCAGATACTGGTTGGGGAAAAAATACAAACAGAGCAAACATGTATCAAACATTACTGAGTAAGATTTATGGTCAAACAAGAGAAGAAACTGCAGCCCAAAGAGATCAACTTCTCATGAACAGAGAAGAACCAACTCAGAGTTTGAACACAAAAGGGCAGCTTGAAACTAGGAAGCACAAGCTACTTGGGTAACAGAATAGCGAGGGCTGGTGGGAGCTCTACAAATGCAGCACCACCAGGGTGTTAGATTTCAGGAAAGCAAGTTTTGGGGGGAATTCAGGCTGAAGCCTGTGCATGTAGCCCTACCATCACTGAGAGGAGTCTTGGAGAAATCCTGCTTGTCTCATTCATGCAACTACTGAATAATGTGCAATCAAAGCCACAAAAGTATGGCATAAAGCAAGGGGACCCTAAAAGACACCAAAATTAAGGTACAGTAGACTATGATTCCTTTGACAAAAGGAATGTGAGGAACAAGCAGCAGTCAATGAGACTTCACAAGGGGCTATTGAAGCAGCACCAGCAGTAACTGGAGGAGGAGACATCTGATGGAAGCTATTTATGCATGAAATGTCACCTGACAGAGCTCATGGCAGAGACGTTCCAAGGATGAAAAATGCAGCTGGAGATAAGGATGAAATTCAGATGAGGATATGAAGATATAATGAAGAGGAGGAGACAGGAGATAGCACACACAGCTCAAGATTTGTGCACACCTACTGAACAAAAAGACTTGGAGGGTGGACTGCCAGAAGAGGAGAGTGATCCATGGAAGAACGTGACCACGAGGACAAGGCAGAGGAAGAGATCAGACAGTGGTGGTGAAATTGAGTTTAGTAACAGGTTTGCTGCACTGGGGAATGAAGAAAAAAAGGCAGAAGACGGAGTGGCGAGGAAAAAAAGAAGGGAAGCCAGTCCCTGTAGATGAGAGAAAGAGATGCTGGACATAGCCAGGGCATGGAGCCTAAGGAAAAGTCAGTAAGATGTACAAGGATCTGCAAGAGAGAACGTAAGACAGATTCAGACCAACATTAGGAATAGATAGGTCTATGTGACTGGGAACTCCATACTCAGAAGAATCAACAGACTTGTCACCAGACCAGACCCAGAGAACAGAAGAGTGCACAATTTGCCAGGAGCAAGTATAGGACAGGTGGACATTAGGCTGAAAAGGATCTTGATGGGATCAGGAAAAAATCCACTGATTGTCCTGCATGTTAGGATGAATGATGCTGCTAGATTCTCCATGGAATGGATCCAGGACAATGGCGCTCAACTGAGTAAGATGCTGAAAGAAGTGGAAGATCATATGATGTTCAGGGAATACTTACACCCCCTAAAGAAGAAGGGCAAAAGCATGAAAAGATGAAGATCAACTGATGGCTCAAGGATTGGTGCTATGACAAAGGTTTTGAGATGACTGACCATAGGGAGGCATTCACAGAAAGAAGACCCTTCTCGACTGATGGACTCCACTTGAGCACCTGTGGTATTAACCTTCTGGGATCAAGGCTGGCACGACAGAGAAGGGTGGCTTTAAACTAGGAAGAGATGTGGGGAGAAGGTTGGGAGAGACTCATGAAACCTCCACTCCTGGCTTCAACAGACAGGACGACGAAAATCAGCTAAAGGAAGACATAGTAAGGACTAATGGAAACCACAAGTTAAGAGTATAGACAGCAAAGAGAAAAAGTATAAACATTGATTGGAGTAGTCATCAGATATTATAGTTAGTAAGGGGACTGAATACAATCTGGCTAGAAAGCTGGGTCAGGTCTGAGGGAAACAACTGACATGCTTGTACATGAATACAAGGAGTCTGGGCAATGAACTGGAACCACTGGTGCAGGAAGTCAAACTGGTTATTATAGTGAAAACAAAAACATGGTGGTATAGCACTCAGGAGAGCATGTGCTGTTTAGGAGCAATAGGAATAAAGGTAAAGGTGGTGAGGTAGCATTGCACATCAACAAATCTGTCAACTGTAAAGAAATAAGAAGTGATAGTGTGCACAAACAGGAATCTGTCTGGGTCAAAATCACTTTGGGGAAGGATTGTAAGAGAGGTTGCCTTAGAATAGTATTAGAGATCTGATACAGAATCAGACTCAGCTATGGACAGGGATCTCATTATTATTATTACTATGAGAGAGATAAATGCTTCTGGAATTGTGTCATAATGGGAGACTATCTTCCTGGATACAGATTGGAAGATAAATGCTACTGATACTGGTATGGCCCAGTTATTCCTGGATATGACAGATGAGTTTTCTTCATCAAATTGTTACTGAACCAACAAGAGGTAATGCAATTTAGACTTGATTTTGGTAAGTAGCAAGGACATCACAGAAGAGCTGGCTGTAGGAGATAAGCTTGGATTGAGTGATCACGAGCTGATTCAGCTTAAATTAAAGGGAAGGATAATCAAAATCAGGTAATCAACTTTTTTTTATTTCAAAAGAGCAGACTTTGGGAAATTAAGGGAGTTAGTTAACGAAATCAACTCGACTGAAGAACTCAAGGATTTAAATGTGGAGAAGGCTTGGAATTTCTTCAGATCAGCTCTACAAAAGCTACCTGCAAGTTGCACCCCAAGTAAGAGGGCGGAAAATTTGTAGGGAAAGTCTCCAGACCGAGCTGGATGAATAACTACCTCAAAAAGTTAATTAGGAATACGCAGAAAGTCTACGGGGAATGGAAAATGGGATTAATCAGCAAAGAAAGATACATTGTAGAGGTCAAAAATATCAAAATAAAGTGAGAACTGCTAAAAGACAAGCTGAATTACCTTTGCCAGGGAGATTAAAATAAATAATAATAGGCTTTTTAGTTATATAATTAAAAATAGAACATGAAAATTTAAGACTGGGCCACTATGCAATATGGATGGGAAGGAGATTAAAGATAATCTAGGTATGGCCCAATAACTAAATGAATATTTTGCCTCAGTTTTCAATATAGATGACATTATGGAACATGGGCATGACGGTGGGAAAGCTGATGGAAATGACTTTTTACAAATGGAAATTACCACATCTGAGTAGACATGCCAAACCCGTGGAAAAAAACGCAGATATTGGGCTTATTTTTGGCAAATTGGTTTGTGAATTGTTTGTTCGCTAGTTTTTGGCTTGTAAATTGTTGCTTCTTTTTTTTTTTTTTGATTGGCTCCCAGCAAGCAGGGGCAAGCAGAGGCAAGGGAGGGGGGAGGGAGGAGAGAGTCAGGGGTGCAGAGCGGGCCCACCACAGTCCCAGACTGCACGCCAGGGGGATCTAGTCACATAGAGTGTTGGGGTTCTTAGGGATTGGCTTGTTTTGGCCTTGTTTTGAAATGGGATTAGCTTGATTTTTGGCTTATTGTGAAAGTCGGGGTGCTTATTTACCACGTGAAAGTTGGCAACTGTGCATCTGAGGTGAAAGAAAAACTTAAAGATCTTAATGTGCTCCAATCCGAGAGAATAGATAATTTCCATTGCAGAATACTGAAAGACCTGGAACATGAGATTGCTAGTCCAGTACCAAGAATTTTTAATAATTCTGTGTAAACAGAGATTGTACCCATATGACTAGAGAATAGCTAACATCATACCTATATTTAAGAAAAGGGAAAAAATTGATATGGATAATAACAGACCTGTTAGTCTGACCTCAATAGTATGCAAGGCTTTAGAACAAATTGTGAGGGAAAGACTAATTAAATTAATCGAGGTAAACTGTGAACAGGATGTAATACGACATGGGTTTATCAAACGTAGATCATGCCAGACTATCCTAGAATCACAGAACTGTAGGTTCTGAAGGGACCGCAAGGCCCATCTAGTCTAACCCTCTGCCAAGATGCAGGATTTGTTGTATCTAAACTACCCAAGACAGATGGCTATCCAGCCTCCTTTTGAAAACCTCCAGTGAAGAAGCTTCCACAACCTCCCGTGGCAGTCTGTTCCACTGTCCTACTGTTCTTACAGTTAGGAAGTTTTTCCTGAGGTTTAATCTGAATTGGCTATGCTGTAGTTTGAACCCTTTGCCTCTTGTCCTGTCCGCTGTGGCAAGACACAAGAAGTACTGCTCTGTGCTGATTACGCCTCAACTGGAGTATTGGGTCCAGTTCTGGGCGCCACATTTCAGAAAAAATGTGGACAAAATGGAAAAAGTCCAGAGAAGGCAACAAAAATGATTAAAGGTCTAGAAAACACGACCTATAAGGGAAGACTGAAAAAAACTGGGTTTGTTTAGTCTGGAGAAGAGAAGACTGAGAGGGGCCATGATAACAGTTTTCAAGTACATAAAAGGTTGTTACAAGGAGGAGAGAGAAGAATTGTTCTTCTTAACCTCTGAGGATAGGACAAAAAGCAATGGACGTACAGTAAGGGACGTTTAGCTTGGACATTAGGAAATAATTCTTAACTGTCAAAGGAGTTAAGCACTGGAATAAATTGCCTAGGGAGGTTGCGGAATCTCCATCATTGGAGATTTTTAAGAGCAGGTTAGACAAACACCTGTCATGGATGGTCTAGATAATACTTAGTCCTGCCATGAGTGCAGGGGATTGGACTAGATGACCTGTTGAGGTCCCTTCCACTCCTATGATTCTATGATGGGCTGTTTGTGATGCCAGAGGCAGGGCTCAGCAGTCCTGGGACTCACTTCCAGTTTATGTCTTACGTTCCTGAAAGCTTATGCTTCGGATCTTCAGCCAGCCACCTACAGGGATCAGGAAGGATACTCCAAGTGTATTCTGTGCAGGGAGGGTTGGCGTCCTTCCTCTGAAGCATCAGAGATGGCCACAGTTAGAGAGATGGGACACTGGACAGGGTGGGCCACTGCTCTGAGATGACACCAAGCATTCTCTGTCTCAGGTGCTTGGCTGGCTGATTCTTGCTCACATGCTCAGGGTCTAACTGATGGAGTCAGGAAGGAATTTTCCCCATGTCAGATTGACAGTGACCTTGTGGGGTTTTTGCCTTCCTCTACAGAGTGTGAATGTGGGTCATTTGCCATGATTATCAGGGATATTTCTCTTAATCATTCGCTTGCCATTGCAGGGGCCTCGGGCACTGGTGCACCTCAGTCCCTTCAGTCCTCTGTATGTAGTACATAATAGTCCAGTCTACTGCGAGCTCTAATACTTCGGTCTAATTTTGGTTGTTGGGTTGAGTGGTCAAGTGCTGGATGGGGTTGGTGGCCTGTGATATACAGGAGGTCAGACTAGATTGTCTGGTGGCACCTTCTGGACTTAAACTCTATGACTCTATCTTGTAATGTTTCTTAATTTTACACCAGATGTCTGGCAGCCACATTTCCCTCAAACCCTTCTGTATTATCCACCTGCTCTGAAAATAACTGTGGCTTTTTCAATTATCTTGAACTTGATTTGTTGCTTTAAAAACAACACCTGCCCCTCTAAGCCTTTCCTTTTCATTGTGCTGCAAGCGTACGCAATATGTTTATGATAGGAAACAGCAGGAGTGTTGAGGAGTTTCACCATCTCTAATTAAGGCAAGGTTCATCCTACAATTTTATCCATGTAGAACACTGCTCGTTTATTTGTTTAAGTGTATGGGCTTAGCTTGCAACTGCCAAAATACAGGTGTCAGTATATGACAACCATAAGCTGCTGAGGTGGGAGCTTTCTGCTAATCCTTTTAGGCAGATGTGATGCTGTAGATCAAAGAACACAAGCTCCCATAGCCTGGATTAGAACACATACTAGAAAACTGGTAGGGAAATGCTCAACTGGTGTGTTTCCTTGTAACAGGGACAAACACACACAGTTGTGCTGAATGCACCATATCACAGTAACACGGATCCTGTCTACATCAGCCAGTGAAACCATGAGGATAACCTATGCATAATTCACTACAAGGTTGCCAACACAGAGCCAGACCCTGAGGGCTCACAGATTACCGTGACTGCAATGAAAAGATACTACTATGGGAAGCGAAGCAAAGGGAGGGAGGGAGAGGCGATTAAACAGCAAACCAATATCCTCTCCTGCTTTGCCCCTATGTTTGATGGGCTCTAGAACAGCAGCAATGGTCACCTCTGTTCAGGTGAACCACACGGTCACACAATGCAGTGCTAGAAGTTCACTAGTTCAGTCTTCTGTCTGGCCTTTGGCATGCAGACTACTTTACAGAAACACTGTGTGGTCACCACAAACTTATTCTCCAAGGCAGGCCACCTAGCCAGCAAGATCCCAAGAGTGAATCATTAGAGTCAAATACTTCCCCGCTTCCAGCAACACCTAGCACAAACTTCCAGCAACAGTACTCCCCATCCCACCAAATGTGCTTCTGAGAAGGTAGATTCTTCTGAAATGCACAGTCAAAGACAGAAAGCTTTAAAAAAATGGACCACACACAGACGGATACACATCCACCCACATGTCCTGCTTTGAGCAGGGGCTGGACTACAAACTCCTGAGGTCCCTTCCAACCTGGATATCCTAGGATTCTGTGTGTGTCAAAAACTACCAATAAGCAGCAGCAGCCAAAGCCTCAACACAGCCCTTCCTATGTTAATCAAGGACTCCCTATTCAGTTCCTTCCACAAATGAGCCTTCCTTTCAGTATTGCTGATGAACAAGGTGTTCCAGACAGGCCAATTTCTCCTCATGTTAACACACTGGTTTAGTCTAGGGCAAGACTTCTATACAGAGTTCCTTGAAGACTCAGCAGCCAGCAGGTGGGGAAGGGATTTCTGGAGAGATGGCCAGCTGTCCTAAAGTATTGTCTTAAATCATACAGTGTATGACATATTCCAAATATCATGTAGTGGAGTGTCTGGGCATTCTGGCTGCAGGTCTCTCTCTAAAGGAAACAGGATACAACTTCGTAGTGCATTATCCTCTCATTCTGGACTAAGTAAGAGTCAGATGATTTGTCCTGCACATGATTACTAGGTTTGTTCTGAAGAATAATGAAAAGGACTGATTGACACGTTTGTTTATTCCAGTTCTACAGTATCAAGTGCATTAGCAACTCAAGAGACTGCTCAGACTAGCCAAGTATATTTGATGCATTTCCCCTCACCAGCCAATTCTGCTCCTGCTATTTAAGGTCTTCCATACCTGTCCCAAGCAACCAGTTTCTCTCAGCAGGTAGCTAATCTTTAACTTCTTCTCTGCAGGACAGAAGGTTTAGACCCCAATAACCCTCCTTTTATTGTCTTGTATATTCCCTACAGCAGAGCTCTGCTGAGGTATAGTGAGAGTGTCAGACAAAGACTGCAGCCACTGAAATGATAACTGAATGACACTCTGAAAGAGATGACAGTTATCTAGAGTTGTGGGTGCAAACATCAGTGCTGTCACCTGGTGATCACAGGCAACATAACTGGTCTTGCAGCATCATTAGATAAGACAGACTAAGTTAGCCAGGGCGGCCAACTGCTGGCATCTAACACACATTCAACAAGGTGGCAAAGCCGGCAGCAACTGAGCGGAACAGAGAAGACTGGGCATTCTTAGCCATGAAACTAACACAGCATGGTTGATATGCTAGACAAGGAGAGTCCCTGTTTGGTAAAAAGAGGCCAGCACTGGGAATTAACCCTCTTCTGTGGGCGCTGACTCTGCAATCTGGGGAACTTCTGTCTTTTATTCTGCCCCCAGAATGTCACTTCCTGCATGAAGTGGCAGAGTAAGATTTGTAACTGCCCTTGGGGGTCTGTCTATTTAGTACGTCTTGTGGCTATGGATTTTTCCTTATGAATACTATGAACATCAGCCATAACTATACAAACCCTTCCTAAGTCAAATATTGACAAAAGAGTTGTGATCTATAACATCATTAGAATTTATGTCCAGTCCAGAGACTTCCCTTGTTTTATAGACACAAGGCTAACAGGTTGGTTAGAGGCCAAAAATGAAGAAACAATATTCATCATTCTTGATTAACTTTGAGAGATTCTGAAGCAGATGGAAGTCGCTCAACCATTCAGCAGCTTGTGTTACAAACATTTCACTTTGAAAAGGTTCTGGCATCCTGAACGGACTGGGATTCAAACCAGTGTATTTCTTTCCATTTAAACCTCCTTTATTAAAAAATTTGACAAGCCAATGTCAGTCAACAGCGGAGAGTTCTTTGTGAAAACAAAAACACAAAAGCAGCCCTATAAAGTTGAAAGGGACCTTGTTTTACACACCAGAATGGAAAGCCTCCGAGATGTCTCACTTTTTAATGCAGAATTAAGCCTGCTGGATGTTTGTGTATCACTGACTAAAAGAATTCCTTTTCAACCAGCCCCATTCACTCCTGGTGTTGGCTGGGTGCAATGAAAGCTCATTACATCTATTTGCCCCCAAATCAATGACCAGCTTCAGTGCAGAGGCAGTTTACAACAAGTTCCATCTCTCAAGTCAGAACTACAACAGATCCTCAGCCTAGCTGGTTTGCAAAGACGCTTACCCAGGGCAACCAGCTCACATCACAACAGACCTTCAGTAGCAAATGGAAGCCTTACCCTATTCAGAAAGGCATAGTCAAGGCTTTCTAAATTTATCTAATCAAGTAACCTAGCAACAGTCAAGATTTGAAGTTTTTAAAGTTCACTGTTTCAAGGGAGAAAAAGGTTTCATCAATTAGTCTTTCCCCCCAAACCACAGAAATAACCACAGTTGCACAGAGGGGATCAGGAATAGAAGAGTGCAGCAGAGGTGACGTTGCACAGGCTTCCCAAGAAAAGGTGACATCTCTTTCTGCCGGTCACTCCATCCCCTGGCTCTGGCAGACACACACGTGCATGGGCATGCACTGCAGCTTTACCGAGGGGGAGAAACTGCTGCTGGCAAAAACAAAAATCAAATTTCAAAAGAAAAGTTAATTTTGTACAGCATTAACTATGAGGTCCTAGTCCAAACCTTCTCATTAGTTGCGGCACACAAAATAGTCACTGTTTTGTTTTGACCTTAGGCTAGTGCAGAATACAAATCTCCTTGCTGACATGACTGCATGTTTCTTCTGCAAGCTCAATGCAAGAGACAGTACACCCAAAGACGGGCAATGGAAATTCTTCAGGTCATTTCAACCCAACATAAATACAAGTCTACAGAATCTGAGCAGCAATCACACTGAATTCTGTTACAACCAGCTAACTCTTCCTCTCCCCTCACACACACACACACACACACATAATAGCTAGCTGGTATAGTCTCTGCTCTGGCTTATGCAGATCACACTGCAGAACACAGGAGTGCTCAGAATATTAAAACACCGGAGTCTAATTTTTTTTAAATCAATGGAAGTTGTAAAGGATAAGGGGTTTGGTGGTTGTTATTCTGCTGTTTTATTCCAGGCTCCCTGGCATGTGTGTGCATGTGTACCCCCAAAGTGTGGAGAGAATGAGGCAGCTGCATCCTAGACTGCTCCTTCCTGGCCCACAGAGTAGTTACATATTCAGAGCTCATGCATTCCAATTACCTGCCCCCAGGAACAAAACTACAAAGGATTTCAGGCCCTTGAGGTGGCGCACAGAACCCAACTTTCTCAAACACAGCTCTGAAACACTGGGAATTTGTTACAGATTTTAAAACACTCTTCCCTTGGATTTCAAACAGATGGACCCTCTCCTGCTCCTCTTCAGTTTGATCTCCTTAAGCCTGGAAGTTATGTCTTTATCTGCTGTGAAAATATTTTATCAGTGTAATCTGGTTACGAATATTTACACAATTTGCCCAAAATTCCCTCATTACAGCTGTCATTCTCAATTATTCACAGGTAGTGGTACATGCAGTTTCCGTGGAAACCAGCAGCTCACAGCCAACAGATGCGCAGTCAATTGCAGGCAATGGCCACTCAAGCAGAACTGGTCGACCTGATAATTATGTTGATGTTTGACCATCTCAAATCTACAGATAACAAAAGTCTGGTTTACATTTCAGCCTCTTATTTGCAAATCTTTCCTATGCTGCGAGGCAACCAAGTCCCAGTTTCATTCCATTTGCTGGGTACCTCAGAAACATATAATAAATGTAATGAGGAGGCCGTATCTTTTATGACACATCACATTTTCCACATCTCACTACCACTTTCTGTATTTACAATTGAATATAAATGTCAGATGACACCAACTGTAAAGCCAGTCATAAGTGATTCACTCCACAACATTTCAAGAGTTTGCCTACTATTAACTAGTGAAAATGACTGTGCTAATGGCTTCAATCATTGCTCAAGAAAAGAATTTAGATCTGCCACTTGTTTCCCTAGTATCTGGTGTCTTATTCAGCTGAAAAAGTTAGTATCCAAATGATCATACTTCCCTATTTCTCTAAGCTTTATTCACTATTTAATGCTGTGTGTGTCTCCGGCACATAGAGCAGAATCCAGAGAAAGGGATGAATAGCCCCATGGAAATGCTCTTTAGCTGGCCTTGATGCACAGAAAAATTAGAATATGTGGGGGCAAACTGGGGTCACAAACCTATGTGATGTAAATTAATTACTGTAGCCAGACCATGTAAGTAGAACTGTATGGCTATCACCTGTGTACTTGAAGGGTTAGCATCTTTGTGGGACTGTCAGTGCCAGGGAGCCTGAGTTTCTGTGCAGATACCTGGTAAGCAGAACTTTAGAAGGAAATCTAGATTAGACAGGACATTTTTCCCATCGGTCCTTGGAGCTGCTCAGCCTTCATTAAAGTTTGAGGTAACACACTTTGTCTGTTCCCCATGCTTATAGAACGTGATAAAACGGAACATTCACTAGCATCCCCCACCATTCGACAATTGGCATCATCTTGCCAAGGAGTTTGTCCAGGGGAGAGTATCTTGCCAGCTAACCACACAGAGTCTAGAATGTAGAGATATCGGCCTGCATTACAAATAAATGACATTTCCATTTGCGTTCAGTTAAAATGGACTAATACATCATGAGGAATGAACACCAAGCTGTCTTGCCAATCCAAGTCAATCATACTATGCAGCAGAAACTTCAGCAGTGCGACCCACTGGACTCCAGGAGAAAGGCTTCATTTGTTCTCATCTCACAAGTCATCGACAGTAAAATGGCCAATAGCTCTCCTTCCTGCGGAGACGGACTTGTCACTTGACAGACTGAACAAAACCGGTTACCGACCTCTCGTAACTGTTGTTCTTCGAGAAGTGTTGCTCATGACCACTCCAATTAGGTGTGCGTGCACCACGGGTACAATTGTCGGAGGGTTTTTCCTCTAGTGGTACCCATCGGGTCAGCTGTGGAGCCCCCTGGACTGGCTCCTTTATGGTGGTGTATATAGGTCCTTGCCAACCCGCTGCCTGCTCAGTTCCCTGCTGGCTACTCCGACAAAGGGGAGGCAGGCGGGATTTGAAATGGACATGAGCAAGACATCTCAAAGAACAACAGTTACAAGAGGTAGATAACCATTTTTCTTCTTCGAGTGCTTACTCATGTCCTTTCCAATTAGGTGACTCCCAAGCCGTACTCTTGGTGGAGTGGTCCGAGTTCATCTGGTTGCAGATTGCAGCACTGCCCTGCCAAACGCTGTTTCATCTCTGGACTGTTGCGAAATTGTGTAATGTGAGGTGAAGGTGTGGCTAGAGGACCATGTGGCTGCCCTGCATATATCCTGAATGGGCACTTGAACTAGGAAAGCAGCAGATTGAGCTCTTGTAAAGTGTGCTGTCAATGTTGGGGCTGGAGTCGTGGCCAAGACGTGATCCAGAATGATATGCGTTGGGAGGAGATGGGACGCCCTTTCATCCTCTCTGCGACAGCGATGAAGAGCTGTGGGAACTTCTGAAACGGCTTTGTGCACTCGATATAGAAAGCCAGGGCGCATCTCACATCCAAGGAATGCAATCTCTGTTATTGGCATGTGGCTTGGGAAAAAACACAAGTAGGAAAATGTCCTGATTTATATGGAATTGAAAGTCTACCTAAGGAAGAAATGCAGGGTGTGGGCATAGTTGCACCTTGTCTTTATAAAAGACAGTGTGAGGGGGCTCAGATGTCAGCGCCTTGAGTTCGGAGACCCTTCTGGTTTAGGTGATGGCCACAAGGAAAGCTACCTTCCAAGATAGGAAGAGCAAGGAACATGTCGCTATGGGCTCAAAGGGGAGGGCCAAAGGCTGGGAGGACTATATTGAGGTCCCAAGGAAGAAGAGGCTGCCTCACCTGAGGATACAGTCTGTACAGCCTCTTGAGGAAGCTGCCTACCATTGAGTTTCCAAAGACCGACCTACCCTCCACCCCTGGGTGAAAGGCAGAGATGGTGGCCAAGTGAACCCTGATCGAAGAGGTTGCCAACTCCTGTCGTTTCAAGTCGAACAGGTAGTCCAAAATGAACAGGATCGAAGCTCGTGGTGCAGGAGTACCCTTATGCATAGACCAAATCGAGAACTGTTTCCACTTGGCAAGGTAAGTGGCGGAGTAGAGGGCTTCCTGCTTCCGAGAAGTACCTCCTGAACTGAGTCGGAGCATTGAAATTCAGACTGGTTTAACATGGAGCTTCCTGTGAGGTGAAGGGACTATCGTAACCTGCTGTGGTCTTCTGTGATGAGGTCCGGGAACAGGGGAAGGGCTACGGGCCTGTCCACTGATAGGTCCAATAGCGTGGTGAACCAGTGTTGGCGGGGCCATGCTGGTGCTATGAGGATCAACAGGCAGACTTTGAGGAGGCCCCTGTGTATGAGAGAGAAGGGCAGAAACCCGAAGAGCAGGTGATTTGCCCTTGACAGGTGAAATGCGTCCACAATGGAACCTGGGCTGTGATTCAGGAAGGAGCAGAAGCGCTGACCCTTCCTGTTGCTCTGTGTCGCGAATAGGTCCAGGAGGGGAAAGCCCTACCTCTGGAAGATGTCCAGGGCGATATTCGCTCTGAGGGACCACTCGTGCCTGTCAAATGAGCAGCTGAGCCGGTCTGCTAGCTCGTTCTGATCTTCTGGCAGATATGATGCCTCCAGGTGGATGGAATGGGCGACGCAGAAGTCCCACAGGTTGAGGGCTTCCCAGCACAGGGGAGAGGAGTGAGCATCACCCTGTTTGCTCATATAGAACATCCCTGTGGTGTTGTCCATCAGTACCAACACACAGTTGCCTTGAAGATGAGCTGAAACGCATGGCATGCCAGACGTACCGCCCTCAACTCTCTGACGTTGATATGCAGCGATAGTTCTGCCTGGGAGCACATGCCCTGTGTCCTGATACTGCCTAAGTGTGCTCCCCATCCGAGCGCCAAGGCGTCCATGACTAACTGTAGCGAGGACTGCGGTTTGGCAAAGGGTAGTCCCCCGCAGATCACCTGAGCCTGCAACCAACAACCAAGGGACTCTAGAACCTGATGCGGGAGCATGACTATTCTTTCCAGAGAGCCCTGACTGAGCTTGTATACCTGCGCCAGCGATATTTGTAGGGGATGGAGACGCAACCTGGCATGCTGGACCACATAAGTGCAGGACGCCATACGCCCCAGCAGTTTCATGCAGTTTCTGGCAGTGGTTGTCAGGAATTGGCAGAGGTTCTCAATAATGTCCCTGACAGATTGGAAGAGGGCCTCAGGCAGGGATGCCCTGGCTTGCGTGGAGTCCAGAAGAGCCCCAATGAATTATATCTTCTGCGCTGGGGTCAGTGTGGACTTGGGCACGTTCAGCATGAGGCCCAACCTGAGAACTGTGGCATGGAGCTGCTCCTCCACTTGTGCTTGTGACCTGGCCTTGATGAGCCAGTCGTCCAGGTACGCGAAGACTTGGACTCGATGTTTGTGGAGGAAGGCCACCATGACAGTCATGCACTTTGTGAATACCCAAGAGGCCGCCGAGAGCCTGAACGGGAGCACCCTGAACTAGTAGTGCTGGGCATTAACCACAAACCGGAGAAATCATCTGTTGGCTGGGATGATGGAGATGTGGAAGTAAGAGTCCTTCAAGTAGAGGGCGGCGTACCAGTCCCGCGGATCCAGGGAAGGAATGATGGAGGCCAGGGAGACCATGCGAAACTTCACTTTCTTTATGAATATGTTGAGGTCTTGCAGATCTAGGATAGGTCTGAGCCTTGGCCTTGGGGTTGAAGACGTATCAGGGGTAGAACCCTTTCCCCATGAACTCCTGAGGAACCTCCTCTATCGCCCCGGGAGCGAGGAGCGATTGCACCTCCTGTAAAAGGAGTTGCTCGTGAGAGGGGTCCCTGAAGAGGGAGAGGGAAGGGGGATGGGAGTGCAGGAGGGAACAGAATTGGATAGAATATCCCACCTCTACCGTGCTCAGTACCGAGCAGCTGAGGTAATCTGGGCCCAGGAAAGGCAGAAGTGGGACAGACGGTTCACAAAGGGGGAAGAAAAATCCGGGAGATGGACTGGTGCTCCGTCCTCAGGCACACCTTCAAAAATTAGGCTTCAGGAGAGGAGGCTGTTTGGACAAACCATGGCCCTGGTTGGAGGAGGATCTCGATGGCCTCCTCCAGTTGTTCCTACCCCTCCTTCTATTGAAACCCTGCCTTGTGCTCCCTGAGTAGCAGCATCGGGGAGGCTGAGGCTTGAAGGGCTTCCTCTGCCGAGCAGAGGGGTGGATTCCCAGGGACTTACAGGTTGCCCTAGAATCCTTCAGATTGTGCAGCCGTGAGTCTGTCTGCTCTCCAAAAAGACCAGCACAGTCAAGGGGGAGGTCCTGGATGGCTATTCTGGACCTCCGCTGGAAGGCCCGACACCTGAAGCCATGAGCTTCTGCGCATAGTAATCGCAGTGGCCAAAGTCTGCATAGCAGAGTCCGCAGAGTCCAGGACTGCTTGAAGGAAGGTCCAGACCACCACTTTACCCTCCTCGAGTATCCTGGTGAACTCCAAACGGGAGTCCACGGGCAACAACTCCTGGAACTTGGACAGGAGGGCCCAGGAGTTGTAAGCGTACCGGCTAAGCACTGCATGCTGATTGGTGATGTGAAGCTGGAGCCCCCCGGTTGAATATACCTTGCGATCGATGAGGTCCAGCTTCTTGGCCTCCTTGGCCTTTGGAGTCGGACCTGGCTGTCTTTGCCGCTCCTTGTGATTGGTGGCGTCCACCACCAATGTGCCCAGCTGGGGATGGGTGAAGAGGTGCTCATACCCCTTCTGTGGAACAGAATATCGGCATTCTACCCCTCTAGCTGCTGGTAGGATAGAGGCCAGAGTCTGCCAGAGCACCTTAGTTCTATTTAAAATAGTTTTAATGAGAGGAAGGACCACCCTAGAGGCTCCTCAGGAGCCTCTAGATAACCATTGTGTCTCAATGTTCTGTGACCTCCTCAGCCTGTAGGTTCAAGTTTTGCCACACCTGGCGAAGGAGGTCCTGATGGGCCTGATGTCCATTGCTGGCAGAGAGGTAGTCGTCCCTGCTACTGCCTCATCAGGTGAGGAGGAGGAAGATAACCGGGGAGGGACTGGGTCCTATTCCCCTTCCGGGCAGTTTCAGGTGCATCCACTACAGGTGCCCTTCCTTGCACTGAGGATGGAGCGATAACAGCTCCCGTCTAAGGGTCGGATTGCCCCAGGCCTTCCTCTCGGGATGCAGCCCACATTCCTGGATCACTTGAGACCGATGTGGCTGACAGGGTCTCGCAGTGTCCCAAGGCCACTGAAGTCACCCTCGAGCCCGGCCCCTGGGCCTAATGGTAGGCCCACAGGGTCCAGAAGGGCCACTGCACTGGCCCCTGCATCTGGGGAGGCCATGACACTGTTGGTGCCAGTTGCAGTGCATTGCTTCTCAAGCTGTGACAGCAGTGGTGCCGGGATCTAGAGTGGTACCAGCTCCGCCTGGAGGTGTAGGATTCCACCTCTGACTCAGAGGAGTACTCAGATGCGGACCAAGACGGAATGGTGCCGATGCTCCTTACCAGAGTCCTTTCTTGGTGCCAAGGGTTCCTGCACCGATGCCGGCGCGCTGCGCACCAAGGCTGCCGGAGCCAGCTCTGGCGCCGGCTGCGGGTGAAGTGCAGATTCCATTAGGAGGAGCTTCAGAGGAGAGTCTCTCTCCTTCTTTGTTCTGGGCTTAAAGCCCCTGCAAATCTTGCACCTATCCGCCTGATGATTGTACCCAAGGCACTTGAGGCAGGAGTTGTGCAGATCGCCATGTGGCCTAGGCTTCAGACACTTCTCACAGGGCCTAAAGCCCTGGGACCGAGGCATGCCCCAGTCTGGGAGAAAGGGAATCAGGGAAGACCCCCCAGCTAAGTATTATTCAACTGATTAACACTAATGGGTAACTATTTACAACAAGAAAAGGAGTACTTGTGGCACCTTAGAGACTAACAAATTTATTTGAGCATAAGCTTTCGTGAGCTACAGCTCACTCAAATAAATTTGTTAGTCTCTAAGGTGCCACAAGTACTCCTTTTCTTTTTGCGAATACAGACTAACATGGCTGCTACTCTGAAACCTATTTACAAGAACTATTTGAAGAAAGACCGCTAAGTAGGCACTTGCAATATGCAAGACCGAGCTGCTCCAACAACTGTCACTTGCGGTAAGAAGGAACTGAGCAGGCAGCGGGTCGGCAAGGACTTATATACACTGCCATAAAGGCGCCACTCCCAGGGGCTCCACAGCCAACCTGATGGGTACCTCTAGAGGAAAAGCCTTCCGACAATCATGCACGCGGCGTGCGCACACCTTATTGGAATGGGCATGAGCAAGTACCCAAAGAAGAACTGGAAGCTACCCAAATAAGCATCCCTAAAACTTGATGCCAAAATCGTAAGATTGGCCATACTGGCTCAGTCCAATGGTTCATCTGCACCAGTATCCTGTCTTCCAACAGCAGCCAATGCCAGGTACCCCAGAGGGAATGAACAGAACAGAGCAACCATCAAGGGCCCCGTTGCCCATTCTATGCTTCTGGCAAACAGAGGCTAGGGACACTATCCCTGCCCATCCTTGCTAATAACCACTGATGGACGTATCCTCCATGAACTTATCTAGATCTTTTTTGAACCCTGTTATAGTCTTGAAATGAGTCCAGAGCTCTAACTAAATTGTATAAAGAGGGGTGAAACAATGCTTAGGAACCATATGTCGGCTAAAATAAATGCCTTTCATTTGCTAATGATTTAGATATCAACAGAGGCATTTATACTGGTGTCAATAACCATAGTATCCAAGTACCTCCTTCCACTCAAACTAAAATCTCAGCCTCTCTTTCTGACATCTCCTTGTGGACATCCAGTCATCAGTTTAAACTCAACAAAAGAGCTCCTAAACCCCACCGCCAATCCTACCTCATAGCTTCCTTTCACGATCACAAGGGAGAACACCATTCCGCTTATTACTCAGGCCTGTAACCTGGGCATCATCTTCAACTGAGACCTCTCCTCTAGGTGCTTATATCCAGACTATATATAAATCTTGCAAATTCTTCCTGAACAACAGCTCTAAAATATGGCCTTTCCTCTGTACACTCAGCCAAAACTCTCTTTACATATAACTATACATATACAATGATGGAGTCTAAATTAGCTGTTACCATTCAAGAAAGAGATCTTGGAGTCACTGTGGATAGTTCTCTGAAATCATCCACTCAATGTGCAGTGGCAGTCAAAAAAGCAAACAGAATGTTGGGAATCATTTAGAAAGGGATAGATAATAAGACAGAAAATATCATATTGCTTCTATATAAATCCATGGTACGCCCACATCTTGAATACTGCATGCAGATGTGGTCGCCCCATCTCAAAAAAGATATACTGGAATTGGAAAAGGTTCAGAAAAGGGCAACAAAAATGCTTAGGGGTATAGAACAGCTTCCATATGAGGAGAGATTAATAAGACTGGGACTTTTCAACTTGGAAAAGGGTTGACTAAGTGGGGATATGATAGAGGTCTATAAAATCATGAGTGGTATAGAGAAAGTAAATAAGGAAGTGTTATTTACTCCTTCTCATAATACAAGAACAAGGGGCCACCAAATGAAATTAATAGGTAGCAGGTTTAAAACAAACACAAGAAAGTATTTTTTCATGCAACACACCTGTCAACCTCTGGAACTCCTTGCCAGAGGGTGTTGTGAAGGCCAATACTATAAGGAGGTTCAAAAGGGAGCTAGATAGATTCATGGAAGATAGGTCCATCAATTGCTATTAGCCAGGATGAGCAGGAATGGTATCCCTAGCCTCTGTTTGCCAGAAGCTGGGATTGGGTGACAGGGAATGGATCACTTGATGATAACCTGTCTGTTCATTCCCTTTGGGGCACCTGCCATTGGCCACTGTCAGAGGACAAGATACTGGGCTTGATGGACCTTTGGTCTGACCCAGTCTGGCCGTTCTTATGTGTTTACGTTCTTTCAGGCCTTCACCATTTCACATCCCAACTACTGCACCCACCTCCTCTCCAATCTTGACCAATTCCATCTTGCCCCAATTATACCCATTCAAACCACTGCTGCAAAGATCATTTTCCTAAATGGTCACTTCATCTCCACCACCCCTCTCTCTGCATCCCTCCACTGCATCAAACAAACTATTTGTCTTCCCTTTTAGGACCCTTCCTGGCCTAACATCTGTCACAAACCATGGAGACACTGAGGGCTTGTCTACACTGGCAATTTAATGAGCTGCAACTTTCTCGCTCAGGGGTGTGAAAAAACACCCCCCCCGAGCGCAGCAAGTTGCAGCGCTATAAAGCGCCAATGTAGAGAGTGCACCAGCACTGGGAGCTATGCCCCTCGTGGAGGTGGGTTTTTTAGGCACTTTTTCATTACTTTATATATCAAAAGAAATAACAGGTTTCAGAGTAACAGCCGTGTTAGTCTGTATTCGTAAAAAGAAAAGAAAAGCACGATATGCTATGCATCTGATGAAGTGAGCTGTAGCTCACGAAAGCTCATGCTCAAATAAACTGGTTAGTCTCTAAGGTGCCACAAGTACTCCTTTTCTTTTTACAAAAGAAATAAAACACTCATAAAGCATCCTTAGCATATAAACAGTTCTTTCACACCCAAAAAGGCTGCACATTGGCTCTCTTGTTCTACTTCACAAAAGAGGTGATAAGACCAAACATACTGAAACAAATGAAACTGTCAGACAAATGAAACCTTCCCTCCTTGAAAAACATCAGCGTCAAAACATTAGGGACAGCTTTCCTTTAAAAAGATAGTATGGATTTCTAAAAACCTAAATAATACGTTATATGGCCTCTGCTTTTGCTCTTTTAGTACAGAGGGAAGTCAGCTATGACAGTTGGTCTGTGGACTGAAAATAAAAACTGTGAATGGACAAAACTTAGTGTTTGATTTTAAACAAACACTAAATTATCTTCAAATTTGCTAACTTAGATAGTACTCAGAGAAAAGATAGGAACAGCTGCTAGACTGGAAGCCACATTCATTATTGTTCTCCTCCCTTGTGTTTCCCATGTTTAAAACTAACCCAGAGGTTAAAACCCAAGACTTTGTTTTGTTTAATTCAATTCAGCCGTAACGCAATTCAAGCCTGCAGTTAACCATTCAGTCTCGTCTCCAAAGATCAGTCTTTCAGATACATCTGTCACCTACAACTTTAAGATAAAAAAAGTTAACTACAATAAATGTCAAAATAAACTTTAAAAATCTGAAAGCCTCATATTGGCAGGTAGCACTATGGAGACGTTCTTACTAGCACATCTACGGAGCTTTGGGTAGCTCCTGCTGGTGGATCAGACACATGGATATCTGGGTAGGCCAGACTACCGCCTTTTCCCCAGTAGTTCTAAGTCTTAGACTCTAAGATCAGCAGTCAATGTGACAAGAGGACAACTTTATTTTATTTGGCACTGAGGTCCAGTTTCCATGCAACCTGGTGCTTCATGTCTGGATAAACAACAGGCACAAGATAATGAATCACATGTGTTGTTCAGATTTTGCAGATTCATTTTTCAGCTACAGAAAAACATCACTTGTCAGTCTTAGAATAGCAGCATAGATCTAATGTACATTGCTGCTTGCAATTTTTTAAAAGCATATACCAAAAAAGAAAAGGTTAAGTGATAAGAGAAGGCATTTAGATTCCATGCTTCAGTGAGTATTAGTGACACAGTTGTTAGGAAAGTGGGGAAGATGAGTTGTCAAGTTTTGTGACTTAACTTATGTTCCAGACAGATTTGTTAAAAACTTAGTGCTTTTCTTTTTAGCGCCCCATCTTTTAAATACTTTTTAATAGTAATTGAATATACGACTCTGCACATAACAAGGAGGAGGACACATGTACAAGTAGTAATTCGAGATGGGCAAAAGAACCAGCTTTCCCTGCGAAATATGGACTCGGCTCCAGTTCCTTCTTGCACCAACACGGATGTTACTTATAGTCTGGCAGCATGTGTAATTTCAAGGGGCAAGTTAATGACTGATTAATAAAAATCTACAGAATCATAAATGCAGTGGTGTCAACCTCTGCCCCTGGCGGAGGGCTCCCTATCCCCTATATCCCCTAGCTCCCAACTCCAGGTCCTGCAGCTCAAGGAAATGTTGTTAATGCATTGTCATTGGAAATGGGTCAAGTTGGGTATCATTCGAAAGCCCTTTCTTTCACAAACACAATGGTACCAAACATGACAAGCCTGGGACAATTATACAGATATCTATTTGAGAAAATGTTAAAAATCAATGTTAACACAGATGTCAAACATGCAAACCTCACAAAGTTAAATAGTGGCCCTCGACTGACAATACTGTGTGATCAGTTACTGCTCAGAACAGAACACCGGATTTTTTTAATGTTACAGATTACTATAAACGAAAGGAGTGCTGCACGTTGATCTGCCAACATCGGCAAAAACTAAGCCATTCAGTGGCACTGATTATCGGCTTTGTTTATTACGCCAAAAGATTTCTAAAGAGGCACTGGTTCAGACAGCAGAATCCAGCCAGAAATCACTGCAATCCATCCGCAAATGGCACGCCCATTGTTATACAATGGGCATCAAATAACATAATTAACTACAATCCAAAAAGAACAAGGAGTACTTGTGGCACCTTAGAGACTAACAAATTTATTTGAGCATGAAAGCTTATGCTCAAATAAATTTGTTAGTCTCTAAGGTGCCACAAGTACTCCTTGTTCTTTTTGCTGATACAGACTAACACAGCTACCCCTCTGATACAATCCAAAAGTAATTTATTACAAAATCCTTGTTTTTACTTTGGTCTTGATAATGTTTAGGCATCTGTGGCAGGGTGTATCAGGCCCTCTGAGGCCTCACATCCCATAAAGGAGCAGTGGCAGGGAGGTTTCCAAGTGGCCTCGAGAGGCTGCATGGGACACAGCCAGCCAGCTACAGGCTGCAGGGAGCAGCAGGGAGCAGCCAGGAGCCTCAGTGCAGAGCAGAGAGTAGCTGTTGCCTGGAGCCAGAGGAGTGAAGATGAGATATCAAAGGAGCGGAAGGCTGCAGACCTACTTCACAACCTGATAGCAGATGCCTCAATAGTGCAAGATGTTACAGAGATGGTGCATACTTCAAAGCAGCCTCCCTTCATCCTACTAGGATCATTTCCATCTTATCTGGGTTCAGCATTAGCCGGCTGGCAGCTGAAGCTGGGGAATGATGCTGTTACTGTTTGATGTAAATGAGATGTAGAACTATGTACTCCTGGCATTTCAACCCATGTTGTCTCATCAGCTCTCCCAGAGGCATCATCAGATGTGACCAACACAGGGGAGAGGATGGAGTTCGTGGATTTGATCAATGAGGGTTCTGGATGGAAGATGATTTGCCCATAAAACCCCAGGTCTGAGAAGGACCTGAACCATATTAGGGTATTTCTGCTCAACCCTGCTGCATCTTTGAGACAAGAGAGGATAATTACTTGTACCACATATCACTAAAGGGTCTCAATGAGGGCTGATGGTCCTATAGTGCTAGGTGTTGTCCAAACACATATGAAAACATTGGCCTTAACTTCCAAAGAATTTGCCATATCAATGTACAGGACAGACACTAACAGAGCGAAATGTCAATGGCACACATCTTGCTCTATTTTTATTATTTTGCTATTTGCTGATCAACTGTATCAAACCCCATAGAGAGGTACTGCAGAAGGAGCATGGATGTACACCCACATATGGACAGGAAGTGGCAATTCACCAGAGAAACTTTCTGTACGGTGCCCTGACAGGTGGCATTGAAGACCTGTTTTTACTGGAGTCTTGATTACCTTGCTTCGAAAAGGAAGATGACACACTTGGTTTGTATCTAGCAATGATCACCATTCCTTTAGGCTGTTGCATGTTTTAAAGTGAGTGGCAGATTCCACTCATTACGAAGTGTTGACAATTTCAGTTAGCAGGGCCCAAGCATTCTCTGCTCTCTTTTAGCAGACAAAGGGCCAAAATTCACAGTATGCAACCCTGAGGGCCATCAGTGCTTCCATGACTGCTTGTGCGAAAGATAAGATGTATGTTAGCTCTAGCTCCTGGATAACTCATCAAACTGAGGTCCTGTCTGTTTGTGATCGCTAAAGATCTGTTTCAGAGTAACAGCTGTGTAGTCTGTATTCGCAAAAAGAAAAGGAGGACTTGTGGCACCTTAGAGACTAACCAATTTATTTGAGCATAAGCTTTCGTGAGCTACAGCTCACTTCATCGGATGCATACCGTGGAAAATACAGAAGATGTTTTTATACACACAGACCATGAAAAAATGGGTGTTTATTTTTAACAGAAGAGTGGGGTTGGGGGGAGGGGGGGAAGAAAACCTGGATTTGTGCTGGAAATGGCCCACCTTGATTATCATACACATTTGTAAGGAGAGTGATCACTTTAGATAAGCTATTACCAGCAGGAGAGTGGGGTGAGGGGAGAGAAAACCTTTTGTAGTGATAAACACCCATTTTTTCATGGTCTGTGTGTATAAAAACATCTTCTGTATTTTCCACGGTATGCATCCGACGAAGTGAGCTGTAGCTCACGAAAGCTTATGCTCAAATAAATTGGTTAGTCTCTAAGGTGCCACAAGTACTCCTTTTCTTTTTACTAAAGATCTGGTGCACTTTCCCCAAAGGGCAGGATGTTAACTCCAAATATTTGGCCATATTACAATTTGAGTTATTACTGTACTGCCTCCTGAAAATCTCCCTACAATTTCAACAGGCAGCTGTTAAGCACTGAAAACGTATTTGGTACGTTACAAAACATGGAAAGAGGCTCCCTGCCCCAAGGAACTTGCAATATGAAAGACAAGACACAAAGACAGCAAGCCACAGTAGGTGGTACTCATTTAAACTGTCATACTATGCACTCCCCTTTGGGTTTCAGAGTAGCAGCTGTGTTAGTCTGTATCCGCAAAAAGAAAAGGAGGATTTGTGGCACCTTAGAGACTAACCAATTTATTTGAGCATAAACTTTCGTGAGCTACAGCTCACTTCATCGGATGCATAAAAAGCTTATGCTCAAATAAATTTGTTAGTCTCTAAGGTGCCACAAGTCCTCCTTTTCTTTTTCCCCTTTTAGTGTGTGCAGGACATGAGGGAGAGAGGGAGTCTGTAAGGGCTTGTCCTCACTAGAAAGTTACACTGAACTAGAACATGATCATGAAGAGCTGTGTTGACTAACGCAATACTGACCACGACTTAGTAGTCGTATGACCAGCATTTACCCATGACCATCTGGCACATTGCTGGACTTGGCTTGTCCCTGTCTATGTTGTCTGAAAAGTCATGCTCAGCATGGTGTTAGCAGATGCAACTCTTCAGGGTAGAATTCTAACTCAATGCAGTTTTCTAGAGAAGACTAGCCCAAAGAGAGATCTGAAGTAAGAAAGGGCAGAGTGTGCGCTGTTTAACTATCAAACTATGGAGCAATGTTGCTGGATTCTGTAAGAATCTTAAATGAACCAAATTGTACCACAGGATCTTTATGGATAGTAATTCCATGCTTGAATAATAAGAATATAGCAGTAGGGATATCTTACCGACCATCTGATCAGGATGGTAATAGCAACTGTGAAATCTTCAGGGAGATCAGAGAGGCTATAAAAATAAAAAACACAATAATAATGGGGAATTTCAACTATCCCCATATTGAAATGTCACCTCAGGACAGGATGCAGAGATAAAGTTTCTTGACACCTTAAATGACTGCTTCTTGGAGCAGCTAGCCCTGGAACCCACAAGAGGAGAGGCAATTCTTGATTTAGTCCCAAGTGGAGCACAGGATCACGGTCCAAGAGGTGAATATATGAACCAGTTGGTAACAGTGACCATAACATTATAAAATTTAACATCCGCGGGGAGGGCGCAGTGAGAGAAGACACCACAGCAGGCCACCACGGTAGCATTTAATTTCAGAAAGGGGTACTACATAAAAGGGAGGAAATTAGCTAAACAGAAACCAAAGGGTATAGAGCCAAAAGTGAAATCCCTGCAAGCTGCTTGGAAATTTTTTAAAGACACAATAATAGAGGCTCAACTTAAATGTATACCCCAAATTAAAAAACATAGTAAGAGAACCAGAAAAGTGCCACTGAGGCCAAACAACAAAGTAAAAGAAGCAGTGAGAGGCAAAAAGGCATCCTCTAAAAAGTGGAAGTTAAATCCTATTTAGGAAAATAGAAAGGAGCAAAAAACTCTGGCAAGTCAAGTGTAAAAATATAATTAGGAAGGCCAAAGAAGAATCTGAAGAATACCTAGCTAAAGACTCAAAAAGTAACAACAAAAAAATTAAATACATCAGAAGCAGGAAGCCTGTTAAACAACCAATGGGGCCACTGGACGATCGAGATGCTAAAGCAGCACTCAAGGACAATTAAGGCCATTGCAGGGAAACAAAATGAATTCTTTGCATCAGTCTTCATGGCTGAGGACGTGAGGGGAGATTCCCAAACCTGAGCCACTCTTTTAAGATGACAAATCTGAGGAACTATCCCAGTTTGAGTTGGTTTTGGAAAATTGATAAACAGTAATAAGTCACCAGGACCAGATGGTATCACCCCAGAGTTCTGAAGGAACTCAAATGTGAAATTGCAGGACCACTAATTGTGGTACGCAACCTATCACTTAGATTAGCTTCTGTACCAGATGACTGAAGGATAAATAATGTGATGCCAATTTTTAAAAAAGGCTCCAGAGGCAGTACTGCCAATTACAGACCAGGCAAATGGGTTGAAACTATAGTAAAGAACAGAATTATCAGACACCTAGATAAACTTGATTTGTAGGGGAAGAGTCAACATGGTTTTTGTAAAGGGAAATCATGCCCCACCAATCCACTAGAATTTGATGAGGGGATCAACAAGTATGTGGACAAGGGTGATCCAGTGGACACAGTGTACAGCAGAACCTCAGAGTTACAAACACCCCAGGAAAGGAGGTTGTTTGTAACTTTGAAAAAACTTTAGGGTTGTTCTTTCAAAAGTTTACAACTGCACAGTGACTTAATACAGCACTGAAACTTTACTATGCAGAAGCAAAATGCTGCTTTTAACCATTTTAATTTAAATGAAACAAGCACAGAAATAGTTTCATTACCTTGTCAAATCTTTTTTTTTAGTAGTTTACATTTAACACAGTACTGTGCTGTATATTATTTGCTTTCTTTTTTGGGGTGGGTGGGTGGGTGGGGGTGGAGTGGGGTCTCTGCTGCCTGACTGTGTACTTCCAGTTCCAAATGAGGTGTGTAGTTGACCAGTCAGTTCATAACGCTGGGGTCATAACTCTGAAGTTCTACTGTACTTAGATTTTTATATTGTACTTTGACAAGGTCCCTCGCCAAAGGCTCTTAAGCAAAGTAAGCTAACATGGAATAAGAAGGAAGGTCCTCTTAGTAACTGGCTAAAAGACAGGAAACAAAGGGTAGGAATAAACTGTCAGTTTTCAGAATGGAGAGGGGTAAATAGTGGGGTCCCCAGGGGTCTGTACTGGGCCCAGTCCTATTTAACATATTCATAAATGATTTGCAGTGAGGTGGCAAAATTTGCAGAAGACTACTCAAAACTACTCAAGACAGTTAAAAAAAAGCAGACTGTGAAGAGCTACAAAACAATGTCACAAAACTGGGTGACTGGGCAACAAAATGGCAGATGAAATTCAGTGTTGATAAATGCAAAGTAATGCACATTGGAAAACATAATCCCAACCATACATATACAATGATGGGATCTAAATTAGCTGTTACCACTCACAAAAGGTGGATAGTTCTCTGAAAACATCCACTCAATGTGCAGTAGCAGTCAAAAAAGCAAACAGAATTTTGGGAATCATTAAGAAAGGGATAGATAATAAGACAGAAAATATCATATTGCCTCTACATAAATCCATGGTACGCCCACATCTTGAATACTGCGTGCAGATATGGTCGCCCCATCTCAAAGAAGATATATTGGAATTGGAAAAGTTACAGAAAAGGACGACAAAAATGATATGGGGTATGGAATGGCTGCAATATGATGAGAGATTAATAAGACTGGGACTTTTCAGCTTGGAAAAGAGACAACTAAGGGGGGATATGATAGAAGTCTATAAAATCATGACTGGTGGGGAGAAAGTGAATAAGGAAATGTTATTTACTCCTTCTCATAACACAAGAACTAGGGATCACCTAATGAAATTAACGGGCAGCAGGTTTAAAACAAACAAAAGGAAGTTCTTCTTCACACAATGCACAGTCAACCTGTGGAACTCGTTGCCAGGGGATGTTGTGAGGGCCAAGACTATAACAGTGTTCAAAAAGCACTAGATAAGTTCATGGAGGATAGGTCCCTCAATGGCTATTAGCCAGGATGCGCAGGGATGGTGTCCCTAGCCTCTGTTTGCCAGAAGCTGGGACTGGATGACAGAGGATGGATCACTTGATAATTCCCTGTTCTGTTCATTCCCTCTGGGCACGTGGCATTAGCCACTGTCGGCAGACAGAAGACTGGGCTCGACACCACTGTTCTGACCCAATATGGCCATTTGTACGAGAACGGCTGCTTTGACAGTTTGTAAAGTGTTCTGGAATTCTTTGAGACAAAAAGTGCTGCATAACGTGAGTTGTTATCATTATGTTATTACCTAAAGCTATGACAATCATTTAAATCTTAATACCCAAGAGTCCAGAAGGTCACCCCTACGAACCTATCACACTTTACATGACTCAGTGCAGGAAAGAAGCCTCTCTCTCCCTACATGCAAAGACACAGAAGATAAGCTACAGATGAAAATTCAGGTAGCATAGGAAAGGAGTTACAAGCCCCATAATTTTCCTTCCTGCAAGGATAAAGGCTGCACTGACAACCAAATCCCACTGTTTAAAATGTGGAAAAAAGAGACCAAGTAGTATCACAGGAATAAAAAGGCCAGGTCTCTGCCATCCACAGCAAATTACTCAATAATATGAAATGGCACTTGGAATGCACTGAATGGCCAGCTGCAGAGTATTTTTTAAATAATTAACACTTTGGGATCACCCAGATGTGCAGTTCAGATTCATCTGCTCATTGTAATTGCTACAGTAGTCACAACTTAGTGAATCATCAATTGTGACAGGATCAATGAGCCAAACTGAACAACAAACTAAAGTTCGTAAAATTCATGCCTGGGGCACTCTCTCTCTCTCTCTTTACATTTCCATCACTTTTAGTGTCTGATTGGTAAAGACAAGACTCTTTCTGCATCCTTCTCCTCTCTTGTTTTTGTGAAAGACACACTCTGAAGGTAAAAGTTCAGTTTTACTGCATCTGAGCCTTGGCGTTAGTCCTCTGATCAGTTACAAAGCCTTTAACAAGCACATGAAGGACTGAAGCTGCAATGTAACAATTACGTTCCGTGCTAGAGAATTTTTCATGAGATATCATTGCTCCTGCAGATAAATTTAAACCAATCGAGTCACTAGGCCCTCTAGTGTGCTACTTTATTGGACACAGTCAGTATAGGAAGACCAGGGTACCCAATAGCTTTCCTGTGAAGGACAGGATGCAGGAAGTGGCAAATGCACTGTGGATCCTCCCCATAGCCTGTATCCACACAGCCAGCTTGAGAGGGATTTTCCCCTCATTAGCATCTGATGAGTGTTGACAACAAGCTGAGTTGTGAATCTAACTGCCCCTGTAATGCCAGTGAAGACATTCACTTCACATTCACAGGAAGACTCTGCCTGGTGCTACTTTGCCTCGCCCATTGGGAAGAAAGAGACCAATGTATCTTTGAATCTGGGTGTGTGAATTAAGAAAGCATCTTCCTTATCTTCTCACTGTCAAAGATGAAGAAACATCTGGTTGAGGCTAACATGAAATCTTCTCAATGTACGTGGCATGCTCCAGAGATTCTGGATGGTTACCATGCATTAGCTACAGACAGACTGTGCCACCCTCTTTCTGCACTCCTGGAACAGAGAGCAATCTCTTGGCATTGCCTGGAGTGTTTTCTGGGTGGAGCACTATGTGATAGGTAAATCCTGTTTGAGATGGTGCAGGCAGAAGATGCTGTGCTGTGCATGTCCAGGCCACGAGAAGTTGTGAATCATGAAGTGGGAGGATATAAGGCCTGTTTTTTCTCTCTCACTCTTCAACAGACTCGGCCTTTTCCTCCTTTGCTCTTGTTCTCCATATTGAATATTCTCTGATCCTGGGCTGTGCATCCTCCAGACATATACCTTTCCCCACAACACTATTTAACATCACCAGCTGAAAAGTTGTACCTCAATTTATCATCAACACTTTCACTACCCTTCTCTCCTCTCCAAGGTGGCCAGTGAGATGACAAAGGTACTACTAAAATCAGAGACATAGAAAGATGAATTTTAACCTTGCTTGGCTGGTAAGGGTGATATACAAACTGTGGATTGTGAAGCAAAAAGCAAGGCTTTGGATTCTAAGTTGGAGGAAGTACTCCACAGGTTAAATGCTTCCAGTCATCACCACCGAGCAAGAAAAGTGGTTGAAAGATCATTAGTGTGGGAATATAACTGCATTAAGTTACAACTCTAAATCAGCATTTGCATGTCTCCACTGAACTCTCAGATCTAGAATTTGGAGAGATTTCATTTAGGCTGGATCCATGTGATAAAGGGACTGAAGCAACAGAGCAAAGGATTAGCATGACAGATGAACACACTGCAGTTTTTCCCCCTGGCATCATCCATCCTGGATCAAGGATCTTGAAAAGAGGGCTCTTATAATGCCTCACGCCCACTGGTTTTCTTTGGGAGAAAGGATTTTTAAAGAGCTCTAAGCAGAAGGAAACTGAGCAGGTCAGAGGTACCAATAAGAATGACTGCTGTATTATTAGACTTTGAAATTTCTGAGAAGACAATCAACAGTTTGCAACTGCTATGGGGAAGAAGCTGCCTGAGTACCATAAGATTAATGTTAGATTAACATTCAGGTGAGCTTCTTAAAGAGCCTATGGAGGGCAAATATTTTAACCCTCAGTGCACCAATTGTGCTAGGTGCAGAAACAGAGTACAATTAATGAATCAACAACAACATGATGACTTTTTGAGGCAATGCTATTTATCCGTAATCTCTAGCACCAACTTCCTGGGAGACGGGGCTCAATGGTTTTTCCAGATCAGTAACTGGTACTGTATTTTAACAGGTGCCTTAACCATAGACTCTCCCCTACTCCAAACAGTATTTAAAAAAAAAAAAAAGACAAAAGACACAAGATAAAGTAGGAGCTGAGTCTTGTGTCTGAGCTCAATGGATTGAAACCAACTGTTAAAATAATCACGACCGGCAGGTCTTTGTTGCAAGCCAACTTCATTTTGCACTGTCAACGCCTCAGGCTGAGATCAAGAGGTGGTCAATCGATAATAATGGTTTGATTATACTTCTTCAAGGGGGGAAGGAAGGGGAAAAGTATAAATGAAATTTTCTCCTCTGCACGCATTGTAGGTGATATAAGAACGACAAATCCCTTTATCATACTTCTCCCAGCATGGAGGTCTGGTTTTTGAAGCACTGTGGTTGCTTCAGCTATTTGAGTTCATTAGCACACTGTGTCGTTTCAAACTTACCGTTTGCGGGGTGTCTCATTAGGATTCAGGTTCCCATCTTGAGGACGGTTTATTTGGTGCTGTGATTTTTAGTGGGAATGTACAGAAGAAAAGGTGGATCTCTAACCAGAGAGGGTTATGTAAGAAGCTTCTCATAAGCGTAAGATTTAATGATGTTTTGTAGGTATTTGCACTGAATTCTCTGCAACTGGATGGGTACTATAATGTTTTGTTCTCTCAATTTTTACTGACTGGAAGTGTACTTCCCTCATTTCTGTATAGGGAGTTACTGAAGATCACTGTGATCCATGTATATATGGAAGATCCATATATATATGGAAACACTTAGCACCACAGTGATCTTCAGTATATATATGAGAGACAGAGTGTGTGTACACAAGTTACCTTGTAATAAATGACAATATACATGCCACAATAAATTTAAGCACAAACAAGTTTGTGCTATTACGAGTTAATTCAAAAGTTAATTTCTGCCATAGAAGTTAAGGAATGGAAAAGACCTGTCAGGCCATCTTGTCTGTCCCCATTCTCCTTTCCCTAGGGTCCACTGACATTTTCAGGAGAATTTTCCAGTTTCGTTTCCAAAGATCCATGTGATGCGTTCTTCAAACTCTCTTGGAGGACTATTCTATAGCCTAGCAGACTTCAAAAGCTCTGAACACACAATATGACTAACTTTAGCAGTCAGCAGAAGATATCAGGCAGGGTTGACATACGTACTACAGAGAACACAGCTGTCAGTAATAGGTTGCTACGCTTCTCCATATAAGCTCTCAGAACGGGATATCTTGAAGGAGATCCAGCAGTAAGAAAGTATGTTTGAGCTTGAAACATACGGTAAGTAAGGAGCTGTTATTCTTTAACTTCTGAGGGACACTAGTAGAGCTGAAATGTATGTGATGTTTGTCTTCTTTTCATATGAGTAGCGTTTATGGATGCAACTACTCAAGTCTTCCAAAGTTACAAATTAATTAGATCTCTGTGTCTCTCTTCTTTTAGAATTAACTCAATCTCCATCCAAGTGCATCTTATGCTTAGAAACAACAGGGAGTCCGGTGGCACCTTAAAGACTAACAGGTTTGTTTGGGCATAAGCTTTCATGGATCTGAAGAAGTGGGTTTTTTACCCACGAAAGCTTATGCCCAAATAAATCTGTTCTTTAAGGTGCCACTGGACTCCCTGTTGTTTTTGTGGATACAGACTTCGTTTTTACCCACGAAAAACCCTCTTCTTCAGATCTGAAGAAGTGAGTTTTTTATCCACAAAAGCTTATGCCCAAATAAATCTGTTCAATAAAATAGCAACTAAAGGAGAACTGGTCAACATAATTTATTTGGACTTTGTCAAAAACCTTCATAAGAGACTATTCATGGGGTGAGAATCATAGGACTAGAAAGGACATTGAGAGGTCATCTAATCCAGTACCCTGCACTCATGGCAGGACTAAGTATTATCTAGACCAGGGGTGGGCAAACTACAGCCAGCGGGGCGAGATGTTTTAAGCCAGCCCACAATTTCCTACTGGGGAGCGGGGTCTGGGGCTTGCCCCGCTCCGGTGCTTCAGGCGGGGCGCTGAGTCGGGGGCCACACCACATGGCTCGGCCCCGCTCCAGCCGGGGTGCTGGTTCGGGGGCCGCTCTGGAACTCCAGCTGGGATGCAAGGTTGGAAGCTGCACCACGTGGCTCCCGGAAGCCGTGGCATGGCCCCGTTCTAGAGCTCCAGCTGGGAAGCAGCGTCGGGGGACACACCATGAGACTCCTGGAAGCCGCAGCATGGCCCCATTCCAGCACTGTAGCCAGGGCGCAGGGTTACGGGCCGCTCTGGCTCCTACGTGCTCCAATGGCCCCCTCTGGCACTCCAGTGGGAGCTGCATGGGTGGTGCCTGTGGACGGGGCAGCGTGCAGAGCCGCCTGATTGTGCTTCTGGGAAGGAGCTAGAGAAGGGACATGCCACTGCTTCTGGGAGCTGCTTGAGGTAAGCACCACTCAGCTCCTGCACCCATGAGCCTCTCCCCACACTCCAACCCCCTGCCCCAGCCCTGATCCCCCTCCTGCCCTCGGAACCCTTTGGTCACAGCCCAGAACTCCCTCCTACACCCCAAACCTCTCATCCCCAGTCCCACCCCAGAGCCCACACCCCAGAGCCCGCCATACAATTTCTATTCCCAGATGTGGCTCTCAGGCCAAAAAGTTTGCCCACCCCTGATCTAGACCATCCCTGACAGGTATTTGTCTAACCTGATTTTAAAAATCTCCAATGATGGAGATTCCACAACCTCCCTAGGCAATTTATTCCCATGCTTAACCACCCTGACAGTTAGGAATATTTTCCTAATGTTCAGCCTAAATTTCCCTTGCTTCAATTTAAGCCCATTGTTTCTTGTCCTATCCCCAGAGGTTAAGGAGAACAATTCTTCTCCTTCTTCCTTGTAATAACCTTTTATGTACCTGAAAACTGTTATGTCCCCTCTCAGTCTTCTCTTTTCCAGATGAAATAAACCCAGTTTTTTCAATCTTCCCTCATAAGTCACGTGTTCCAGACCTTTAACCATTTTTGTTGCTGTTCTCTGGACTTTCTCCAATTTGTCCACATCTTTCCTGAAATGTGGCATCCAGAATTGGACATAATACTCCAGTTGAGGCCTAATCAGCACAGAGTAGAGTGGAAGAATTACTTCTCGTCTCTTACAACACTCCTGCTAATAATCCAAGAATAATGTTTGTTTTTTTTGTGACAGTGTTACACTGTTGACACATATTTAGCTTGTGGTCCACCATGACCCCCAGATTGCTTTCCGCAGTACTCCTTCCTAGGCAGTCATTTCCCAGTTTGTGTATGTGCAACTGATTGTTCTTTCCTAAATGGAGTACTTTGCATTTATCCTTATTTAATTTCATCCTATTTACTTCAGACCATTTCTCCAGTTTGTCCAGATCATTTTGAATTATAATTCTATCCTCCAAAGCACTTGCAACCCCTCCCAGCTTGGTATCATCCACAAACTTTATAAGTGTACTCTCCGCCATTATCTAAAGCATTGATGAAAATATTGAACAGAACCAGACCCAGAACTGATCCCTGTGGGACTGCACTCGTTATGCCCTTCCAGCATGACTGTGAACCACTTATAACTACTCTCTGGGAATGGTTTTCCAACCAGTTATGCACCCACCTTATAGTAGGTCCATCTAGGTTGCATTTCCCTAGTTTATTTATGAGAAGGTCATGTGAGACAGTATCAAAAGCTTTACTAAAGTCAAGATATACCATGTCTATCACCTCCCCCCATCCACAAGGCTTGTTATCCTGTCAAAGAAAGCTATCCGGTTGGTTTGACACGATTTGTTCTTGACAAGAAATCACAAGAACGCCAGGCAGGATATGACAACTCTCTGGACCAATCCTGACCCAATCTCAGGAGATCTGATTTGGGAAACGAGGAAGAGAACAGTTGTTTCTGAATCAGAAATATACTCAAGTTTAAGAAGTCAGTGTCTTCTCAGACTCCAGGTTTTGACCTCAGGGTACAATTCCCAAGGGTTCCACTGTGTATTGGTTTCCGAGTAGCAGCTGTGTTAGTCTGTATTCACAAAAAGAAAAGGAGGACTTGTGGCACCTTAGAGACTAACAAATTTATTTGAGCATAAGCTTTTGTGAGCTACAGCTCACTTCATCAGATGCACTGTGTATTGGTTATGTGAGATTCCATTCAAAACTTTTCAAAGGATGTATTTCTTGCTTCATAAACTAAGTGGAATGAACCTGACTGATAATGTCAGTACATGGCAGTCTTCTGATGGAGTTGGTCATTGTGGATACATTATATGGTCATGTACCATTAGTTAAACATTTAAACAGAGATGAGAGATGGAAATGATGGTATTTGGGTCTAATGAGTTCTACAGATCTGCTGACTCTCCTGTTTGGAGAAGAGATTGACAACACTAAGCTTTCTAAACTAAACTAACAGCAAAAAATAAATTTAAGTACATTAGAAGCAGGAAGCCTGCCAAAGAATTAATGGGGACACTGAATGATCGAGGTGCTAAAGGAGCACTCAAGAAAGACAAGGCCATTCTAGTGAGGCTAAATGAATTCTTTGCATCGGTCTTCACTGCAGAGTTTGTGAGGAAGATTACCACACCTGTGCCATTCTTTTTAGATGACAAACCTGAGGAACTGTCCCAGATTGCATTGTCAATAGAGGTTTTAGAAGAAATTGATAAACTAAAAAGTAATAATTCAACAGGACTAGATGGCATTCACCCAAGAGTTCTGAAGGAATCAAATACAAAATTGTAGAACTACTAACTGTGGTATGTAACCCATTGTTTATATCAACTTCCGTACCAGATGACTGGAGGATAGCTAATGTAACATTGATTTTTTTTTTTTTTTTTTTTTTTTACAAAGGCTCCAGAGGCGAGAATCACAATTACAGGCCAGTAAGCCTAACTTCACTACCAGGCAAATTAGTTGAAACTATATTAAAGAACAGAATTATCGGACACATGGATGAACATGATTTGTTGGGGAAGAGTCAACATGGCTTTTGTAAAGGGAAATCATACCTCACCAATTTATCACAATGCTTTAAGGTTGTCAACAAACATGTGGACAAGGGTGATCCAGGGATATAGTGTACACGGACATTCAGAAAGCCTTTTACAAGGTCCCTCACCGAAAGCTCTTAAGCTAAATAAGGAGCCATGGGATAAGGGGAAGGTCCACTCATGGATCAGTAACTGGTTATAAGATAGGAAACAAAGGGTAAGAATAAATGGCCAGTTTTCACAATGGAGAGAGGTAGGATCTGCTCTGGGACCAGTGCTGTTCATAGAATCATAGAATCATAGAATATCAGGGTTGGAAGGGACCCCAGAAGGTCATCTAGTCCAACCCCCTGCTCGAAGCAGGACCAAGTCCCAGTTAAATCATCCCAGCCAGGGCTTTGTCCAGCCTGACCTTAAAAACCTCTAAGGAAGGAGATTCTACCACCTCCCTAGGTAACGCATTCCAGTGTTTCACCACCCTCTTAGTGAAAAAGTTTTTCCTAATATCCAATCTAAACCTCCCCCATTGCAACTTGAGACCATTACTCCTCGTTCTGTCATCTGCTACCATTGAGAACAGTCTAGAGCCATCCTCTTTGGAACCCCCTTTCAGGTAGTTGAAAGCAGCTATCAAATCCCCCCTCGTTCTTCTCTTCTGCAGACTAAACAATCCCAGCTCCCTCAGCCTCTCCTCATAAGTCATGTGCTCTAGACCCCTAATCATTTTTGTTGCCCTTCGCTGGACTCTCTCCAATTTATCCACATCCTTCTTGTGGTGTGGGGCCCAAAACTGGACACAGTACTCCAGATGAGGCCTCACCAGTGTCGAATAGAGGGGAACGATCACGTCCCTCGATCTGCTCGCTATGCCCCTACTTATACATCCAAAAATGCCATTGGCCTTCTTGGCAACAAGGGCACACTGCTGACTCATATCCAGCTTCTCGTCCACTGTCACCCCTAGGTCCTTTTCTGCAGAACTGCTGCCTAGCCATTCGGTCCCTAGTCTGTAGCGGTGCATTGGATTCTTCCATCCTAAGTGCAGGACCCTGCACTTATCCTTATTGAACCTCATCAGATCTCTTTTGGCCCAATCCTCCAATTTGTCTAGGTCCTTCTGTATCCTATCCCTCCCCTCCAGCGTATCTACCACTCCTCCCAGTTTAGTATCATCCGCAAATTTGCTGAGAGTGCAATCCACACCATCCTCTAGATCATTTATGAAGATATTGAACAAAACCGGCCCCAGGACCGACCCCTGGGGCACTCCACTTGACACCTGCTGCCAACTAGACATGGAGCCATTGATCACTACCCGTTGAGCCCGACAATCTAGCCAGCTTTCTACCCACCTTATAGTGCATTCATCCAGCCCATACTTCCTTAACTTGCTGACAAGAATACTGTGGGAGACCGTGTCAAAAGCTTTGCTAAAGTCAAGAAACAATACATCCACTGCTTTCATTTCACTGGTGAGATGTCAAGAGTAACAAGAAGGGTTTCTTCAGGTATGTTGGCAACAAGAAGAAAGCCAAGGAAAGTGTGGGCCCCTTACTGAATGAGGGAGGCAAGCTAGTGACAGAGGATGTGGAAAAAGCTAATGTGCTCAATGCTTTTTTTGCCTCTGTTTTCACTAACAAGGTCAGCTCCCAGACTGCTGCGCTGGGCATCACAAAATGGGGAAGAGATGGCCAGCCCTCTGTAGAGATAGAGGTGGTTAGGGACTACTTAGAAAAGCTGGACGTGCACAAGTCCATGGGGCCGGACGAATTGCATCCGAGAGTGCTGAAGGAATTGGCGGCTGTGATTGCAGAGCCCTTGGCCATTATCTTTGAAAACTCGTGGCGAACGGGGGAAGTCCCGGATGACTGGAAAAAGGCTAATGTAGTGCCCATCTTTAAAAAAGGGAAGAAGGAGGATCCTGGGAACTACAGGCCAGTCAGCCTCACCTCAGTCCCTGGAAAAATCATGGAGCAGGTCCTCAAAGAATCAATCCTGAAGCACTTAGAGGAGAGGAAAGTGATCAGGAACAGTCAGCATGGATTCACCAAGGGAAGGTCATGCCTGACTAATCTAATCGCCTTTTATGATGAGATTACTGGTTCTGTGGATGAAGGGAAAGCAGTGGATGTATTGTTTCTTGACTTTAGCAAAGCTTTTGACACGGTCTCCCACAGCATTCTTGTCAGCAAGTTAAGGAAGTATGGGCTGGATGAATGCACTACAAGGTGGGTAGAAAGCTGGCTAGATTGTCGGGCTCAACGGGTAGTGATCAATGGCTCTATGTCTAGTTGGCAGCCGGTGTCAAGTGGAGTGCCCCAGGGGTCGGTCCTGGGGCCGGTTTTGTTCAATATCTTCATAAATGATCTGGAGGATGGTGTGGATTGCACTCTCAGCAAATTTGCGGATGATACTAAACTGGGAGGAGTGGTAGATACGCTGGAGGGGAGGGATAGGATACAGAAGGACCTAGACAAATTGGAGGATTGGGCCAAAAGAAATCTGATGAGGTTCAATAAGGATAAGTGCAGGGTCCTGCACTTAGGACGGAAGAACCCAATGCACCGCTACAGACTAGGGACCGAATGGCTAGGCAGCAGTTCTGCGGAAAAGGACCTAGGGGTGACAGTGGACGAGAAGCTGGATATGAGTCAGCAGTGTGCCCTTGTTGCCAAGAAGGCCAATGGCATTTTGGGATGTATAAGTAGGGGCATAGCGAGCAGATCGAGGGACGTGATCGTTCCCCTCTATTCGACACTGGTGAGGCCTCATCTGGAGTACTGTGTCCAGTTTTGGGCCCCACACTACAAGAAGGATGTGGATAAATTGGAAAGAGTCCAGCGAAGGGCAACAAAAATGATTAGGGGTCTAGAGCACATGACTTATGAGGAGAGGCTGAGGGAGCTGGGATTGTTTAGTCTGCAGAAGAGAAGAATGAGGGGGGATTTGATAGCTGCTTTCAACTACCTGAAAGGGGGTTCCAAAGAGGATGGCTCTAGACTGTTCTCAATGGTAGCAGATGACAGAACGAGGAGTAATGGTCTCAAGTTGCAATGGGGGAGGTTTAGATTGGATATTAGGAAAAACTTTTTCACTAAGAGGGTGGTGAAACACTGGAATGCATTACCTAGGGAGGTGGTAGAATCTCCTTCCTTACAGGTTTTTAAGGTCAGGCTTGACAAAGCCCTGGCTGGGATGATTTAACTGGGACTTGGTCCTGCTTTGAGCAGGGGGTTGGACTAGATGACCTTCTGGGGTCCCTTCCAACCCTGATATTCTATGATTCTATGATTCTATGATTTCCCTTCATCCACAGAACCAGTAATCTCATCATAAAAGGCGATTAGATTAGTCAGGCATGACCTTCCCTTGGTGAATCCATGCTGACTGTTCCTGATCACTTTCCTCTCCTCTAAGTGCTTCAGGATTGATTCTTTGAGGACCTGCTCCATGATTTTTCCAGGGACTGAGGTGAGGCTGACTGGCCTGTAGTTCCCAGGATCCTCCTTCTTCCCTTTTTTAAAGATGGGCACTACATTAGCCTTTTTCCAGTCATCTGGGACTTCCCCCGTTCGCCACGAGTTTTCAAAGATAATGGCCAAGGGCTCTGCAATCACAGCCGCCAATTCCTTCAGCACTCTCGGATGCAACTCGTCTGGCCCCATGGACTTCTGCACGTCCAGCTTTTCTAAATAGTCCCTAACCACCTCTACTGTTCCACTGTTCAACATATACATAAATGATCTGGAAAAGGGGGTAAACAGAGAGGTGGCAAAATTTGCAGACAATACAAAATTACTCAAGATAGTTACGTCCAAAGTTGACTGCAAAGAATTACCGACATTTCACTAAACGGTGACTGGGCAACAAAATGGCAGATGAAATTCAATGTTGATAAATGCAAAGTAATGCACACTGGAAAACATAATCCTGATTATACATACAAATATATAGTGTCAAAATTAACTGTTACCACTCAAGAAAGAGATCTTGAATAGTGGATAGTTTTCCAAAAACATCTGCTCAATGTGCAGTCAAAAAACGAGAATGTTCGGAATCATTACGAAAGGTACAGGAAAATAAGACTGAAAATATCATATTACTAATATAAATCCACAATACCGCCACACCTTGAATACTGGTCACCTCATCTCAAAAAAGATATCAGAATTGAAAAAAGTACAGAAAATGGCAACAAAAATTATTAGGGCTGTCGAACAGCTTCCGTACGAGGAGAGATTTCTAAACTGAAGAGTCCCAGGATTTTTAAAGAGACAGTTAACGGGGGAATATGACAGAGGTCTATAAAATGTGAATGCTGTGGAGAAAGTGAATATGGAAGTGTTGCATCCCTTCACATAACATGCACGCCCAATAAATTACTAGGCAGCAGCTTAAAAAAGAATTAGGTAAGTTCCTGGAGGACAGATCCATCTATGGCTATTAGCCAGGATGGTCAGAGATGCAACCCCATGCTCTGGGTGTCCCTAGCCTCTGAATGCTAGAAGCTGGGAGTGGATGACAGGGGAGGATCACTCAATAATTGCCCTGCTTGGTTCATTCCCTCTAAAGCACCTGGCATTGGCTGCTGTCGGAAGACCGGATTCTGCGCTAGATGGACCGTTGGTCTGACCGAGTATGGTCATTCCTGTATTCTTCGGCTGACAAAATTACTTCTCAATTGTCTCGTTTGCAGCCAGGAAAGCCACTTTCTTTAACTAAATTAAAAAACAACATTAAAGTAATGCTACATTTCTCGTTTAATCTGACATAAATAAGGAAATTTAGAAATCTAGACTCTGAGGTGATGGGTGATTTGTAGGTATCAAAGATAGAACAGCTGCACCACAGTCATTTAGGATACCCTGGTGTGTCTAGGTATTAGGAGCACACAGGATACAATGCATGTAACAACTGTTATTACTCAGGCAATACAAGGTGAGTTAAACAGTGATTGTGAATGCTCTTGGCCCTAGTTAAAGTTAAGTCCTTAATGCTCACCTCTATCCCTATGATTCCTGGGGTGTCAGAACCTCAAGAAACCTCCTATTTCCCCCCTATCCTCAAGGTCTCATTTTGCAGTCACCACCTTAGCAGCTGAGAAACGAACAAAACTTTGAGCCAGTCAACACGGCTGCCAGAGCAATATAAGGGCACCTGCTGTTGCGCAGTGCAAGGCATTCTTTCCTTATGAGTAGAACGCGCACCTTGCCATCATGGGGCTTGAGTCTGAACAGTGAACGAGGCTCTCCAGCAGGGCAGGGCAGGGCATCACATATAGGTCATCCACAAATGATTGGCTTAATTTTAACTTTTGTTAAAAACGTGGTACACCACCAGCTAAGGGGAAAAAAACAGCCTTCTAGGCAGCTCTGTTTCTATGCATGTCACAGTGCTATTTGGAAGTTTCCCAATGCAGGAAAGCATGCAGAGACTCACTGTACTGCAGCACTCAGGAATGCAATGTTTACAGAGGGCATTTAACCCAGTATCACACCAGTCTCTTCTATACAGTTAGACCAACTTCAGTGGAAAAGAACAGTGGGATTCGAATTTGTGGCACAGTATCCCAAGGGAGACTATAGAAGACCTATTACTTAGGCCATATAAAACTAGACTCCTTGAGCATATACAAGGGAGAACAGCCATGTATTGGCCAGGAGAATGGACAAGACATTTCTAATATCTTCTTCTACAGAAAGGGAACATTTCATCACTCTTAAGATGAGCTACAGTGCACATTTGGGGTTGCAGCATTCAACTTTGCATACAGACATACTGCATCTAAACCGAATCAAGCTCTCCTCCCTCATCACTCTAATTTTATAACAGTTACTGACAGTTTTTTCCTGGCAAGAAGATGTGAAAGAAAACGAGAGACACATTAGCCAAAAGGGGATGTTCCTACTGATCCTTTTGTAACTAACCAAGCATAAATAAGGATTAAACGCAGCTAACTTTTGTTTACCATAGCTATGCTGAAACCGCTGTTAGACGAGTGTTTACAACAGGACATATTGTTTCAGGCCTTTGGAGATCCAGCTCTCTGCAGAAATCATTTGTAACTGTCAAGTGTTTATCATTTGCAGTGTTTCAAACTGGGTAACTCCAGGAACTGGGATGGAGCCAGCAGATGGTGAGAGAAATTAAGCTCATGACATGGTTCAGTAATCAGTGAGCCACAATCTGATGGAGGTGCTTCCCACCCCGATACAATGTACTCTGGAGTTTTACTAGATTCTGGGGCTCCATTCAAATGCACCAGAACTTCCCTGACTTCTGGCAGGGAAAGTCCATCAAGTAAAACTCACCTGGTGGGTTACCTTGAAACTAAAGCGTACAGTGTAAGTAGTCCCTCTGCTGCTATTTTGCTTCTCCTCAACAGGAGTTACTTCATGGCAGGGTTTGGCAGCACACTCAAGATGAATGCACTGGGGCTCAAAACAAGCTCAGTTATGCAGCAGATAATAAGTCTAGGATACAAGGCATGAGGGATTTGTGTAAACGAATGCTGGAAATGGAAATTAGAGATAATATTTTAGCATTCATTAAACTTAAAACCAAGGAGAATTAAGCTCTAAATGTGTTTCTTCAGTGTTGCCTTGATATGACACAACATGCTCTGGGCAGCAGAGGGCTGAAAAGTCTGTTCACAGAGCATCAAGGTTCACCAAGGTTGAGATCATTTCTCACCACTGTTTATTAAGGCTACAAACTGAAGATAACAATGCCTATGTTCCAAACTGTTGGGAGAAAGCATAGTACTTCACAGCTAAGCAAGCTCACTACACTGGCCAGGGCGAAGGTAAACCCTGGTGAAAGATCCTGCACTACTTTTTCCCTATGCCTGCCAATCGGAATTTGCAAATCAATGCTGACAGAATGCAGATTACAAGAGACCAGTGGAGAACAAAATTACCTCTGCCTTTCTTAATATAGTGACGAAGCTGAAGACGCAAGGCATTTTGTTAAAGAGCAGTACGTGGAGACTCTTGTAATCAGGTTTGTTCAGGGTAGGAAATATTGCCAAATTCTTGCCACACTGCTCATCCTCCTCTATTTACATTTCATATAATCACCCTACTTAAAAAGCTCTATAATGCTAGACGTAATCCTGCACACTGCAACTGAATAATATATTTATTAATTTGTTACATGGACTGTCCACTAACTGTCCCTGAAGGTTTCCTTGGGAATGTATGTCAATTTATTGATTCTAACCCTCCCCTGTTTGCTTTGCTTTCACCCTGCTGCTAGGCATGCAAGAGTGTACTTGTATGCTGCTTCAGGTCATAATTGAAAAAGACAGAAATGTTCAATATGACTCATACATAATTCAGCTTATCAGCTGCCCAGGAGAAAAAGAGAAGAGGGGGTGTTCACATGTCTACCTTACCCGCTATCAACAGGAGAAATAATTTTCAATTATGTTAAGTATATGCAGCTCTGCTCCCAAACAGGATTTGAAGTTAGACAGAAAAAAACAGGGAGATGCAAGCAGCTGATTAAGGATGTGGCAGGGAATCAAACTCTTAACAGAACATTCACATGTGTTTGAGCTCCTGGCTCCTACAGGAAGAAATGAGACTCCAGCTTGTCTCTTAATATACTGAATAGAGTAAGTTAGCAATCAGAAAAGACAATGTGCCATTGATGCACAAAACACAGCAGAAATCTAAATCAAATAAAGCTCCAGATTAATCTGCAACGAGGACAACAGAGAAGTCAGCTAAACCCTGAGTGTTTGTGAACTTCTGGCTTCAGTGCTAAGGTCTGTTCTCTAAAGATCAAATTGTGAAGAATTCAAAGGGTTGTAATGTAAAATCAATATGTGCTGTGTCTTTAGCAGCATGTACCCCTGAGAATGTCTGTGATGAGCAGAGCTCTGCCGCGCACCTGCGATCTTTGCATTGGTCAGGCTCTTGAAAGACAGCAGGTTTGCACCATTTCAATTTCCACCTGACAGCAATTAAAAAAACTATAGGTTTTAGAGTAGCAGCCGCATTAGTCTGTAATCGCAAAAAGAAAAGGAGGACTTGTGGCACCTTAGAGACTAACAAATTTATCTGAGCATAAGCTTTCGTGAGCTACAGCTCACTTCAATCTGATGAAGTGAGCTGTAGCTCACGAAAGCTTATGCTCAAATAAATTTGTTAGTCTCTAAGGTGCCACAAGTCCTCCTTTTCTTTTTACAAAAATTATGTTAACCACACGATCAGCAAGAAAAGCCAAACCCCACTAAGATCCCTGAGGATTTCACCCTCCTATTTAATTTTCTCATTTGCTTACACAAAACATGCCGTTTCCAGACAGCTTGGTGGAATTCTTGTTGGGGAAGAAAATAAAGAGGAAGAGGAACCTGGGCTAAAATGTATTCCCTGAGTGCCAGAGAGCGCCCTGCAGGATCAGCTGGCCAGGCCTAGTATCCACGCTGGTGTTACCTGAGCAAAGAGAGAAGTGGTTTCAGGTATAGCCACAATGCAGGAGAAGCGTCACTAACCCCCATGCTCATGCATAGCAGACATCAGGTGCAATATGGAAATGGGCACAGTAAAGAGGGGCATTGAGAAGAGAAGGCAAAGATTTGGCTAAAAAAATAAGAACTTATCTGTAAAAATACTCAAAGGAAAAAAAAGGATAAAACATTGCGTCCAAGTCTAATTAGCTCTACACCGTATTTTAACGAATGGAGCTCATCTTCTCCCTCAGCCACAGGAAATGCGAGTGGGAGATTCCCTGATTCCCGCGCCAGAACAAGTAAGCTCACAACTGCATGTGTGTGCATGCACCCAACAAACTCACACATATCAGACACCTTCCATTTTAAACCACATTTCCACTCCCTCAGAACTTTCATAAACGTTTTCCTTTTGGGGTGAAATTCCCTGCTTAATCTCAGCCATAGCACACATTTATTATTTTGACACTGTGGTAATGCCCACCATGGACTTGGTGCACCTCTAAAGCAGAGGTAGGGCAGTGCCACTACCCCCACATTACAGATGGGGAACGGAGGCTCTGAGACTGTGAGAGTTACAAAGAGTCCTGTGGCACCTTATAGACTAACGGACATACTGGAGCAGGAGCTTTCGTGGGTGAACACCCACTTCGTCAGATGCATGTAGTGGAAATAATGGCAATATACAAAAACCTGTAGGAGAACACTTCAACCTCCCTGGACGCACAGTAGCAGATTTAAAGGTAGCCATCCTACAGCAAAAAAACTTCAGGACCAGACTTCAAAGAGAAACTGATGAGCTTCAGTTCATTTGCAAATTTGACACCATCAGCTCAGGATTAAGCAAAGACCGGGAATGGCGCGCCAACTACAAAAGCAGTTTCTCCTCCCTTGGGGTTCACACCTCAGCTGCTGGAAGAGGGCCTCATCCTCCCTGATTGGACTAACCTCGTTATCCCTAGCCTGATTCTTGCTTGCATATTTATACCTGCCTCTGGAAATTTCCACTACTTGCATCTGATGAAGTCAGCGTTCACTCACGAAAGCTCCTGCTCCAATGTGTCTGTTAGTCTATAAGGTGCACTCTTTGTCGCTTTTATATAAACAAATACTCTCATCTCCATGTATATTAAAATAAGTACCTTTATCTTAGTCAAAAGTGGAAAATAATTATTATAATCTATAAAACAATTATATGGAAAAAAGCAATGGTCTCTAAAGACACTATCCCTTTATACAAAATACATACTAAAGCCATTTAGAAGCAGGACCAGCACAAGAACTAAAATAAAGTCATATTATACCGTAGGCAAGTATGAAGATCTTTATATCAAACATAGTGCTTTATGTAGCCACTACAGTCCTCCGTAAAGAGAGGAAACAGAATGGAAAGTTGTTACTATAACAAAAAGTAAATACAGCTAAATTCCACACCACCTGCAAAAGCTGAAGAGCGACTTGCAAACCCATACACAACAAACTGTAGCAATTTAGTCCAGATGGGGTAGAAATATAGCTTAAGTTTTTCACATTTCAAAGTGCAGGTTCTTAGATACCATGGAGAGGGCCACTGTAGGATGACCGTGACAGACGAGAAAGACCACAAAGGTGTATCTCTGGCTAGATCCCAAAAGCTGGTAATGGGCATGGCACACCTCAGTTCCATAATTCATCTGATTCACTTCAAAGCAAAGCTCACAATCTACAACTCCTTCCTGCTCACAAACATTAACGGACAAAGACTTCTGTCATTGAAGGAAACAATGGCAAATAGTACTGCAGGCCTACAGCCTTCCAGAACTAATTCAGTATTATCTGGAGTCACTAAGAAAACCTGCAGATATCGAAGCCAAAAAACATACCACCAGCCACTCTGCCAACACGAGAAATTCCGACCTACCTTCTAACACTGTTAATTTGGCACTGGTGTTTATCTCCCCAACACTGTTGGTTGCTGTGCACTCATAGATTGCTTCATCTCGATGAACACGCAGGGGTTGAATCCGGAGAACTGATCCTGACCCATCATCGAACTCAATAACCTTGACAAGAAAAAGAAAAGGGTTTTTTATTGGCTCCTACTGAAATGGAGACTGAAAGTGAGATTGAATTCAGGAACAGAATCCATAAACACAAATATACCACCTGACAAAAGAGATGTTCCTTATCCAATGAAGCAAGAAAATTCAGGGTTAGGAATATATTTGCCCTTTGCGGAGCCCCGGCACAAAAGGAGATCCAATGCTGTTCTTTATGAAACAATTAAAATTTGAAAAAATATCAACCTGCTAATAGAGATGTGGATCCTCTGACTTAAAACATCTGAACCATATCTACACTGGTGATTTTACTGATCACACTGATGGATTTTCGTGTCAACTTTAACCTCGATTCAATATAAAAGAACAGAGCTCTAAGATCCTGTGGGCTATAAGAGAAATATCGTTAAGCGTGGGACAATATGCTGAGCCACTTCAGCAATCGCTAACTTCAATAGGAGCTGAGGATGCTTAGCACCTTCCAGGATCAGGCCCTTCACAACAGTGGCACGATCAACAGTGACGTAATTACAGTTCCTTTCCTAGTATAACAGCCACTCATCGTTCCATCATGCTAAGGTGGGAGAAGTATTACTCGAACTCTTCTACATGGCAGAGAAGAGGGGAATGTGTTACACTACAGGACCATTATAAACGACTCTTTAATGGCAGACTGCAAAGCCACATCCTCAGGCCACAGCTAACTTTAAACTCATCCTGTTTCATTTCCTGAAAGAAGCAAAACAATGCAAACATGAGAAACTGAACTATGTTAGTAGTTCTACAGGAAGCAGGGCTACGCCCTGGGGCACAGACCTCACCTCATCATTTTATCACTCAGGTCATATATGAAGTGGCTCAGCAATACTGAGCACTAGGACGACCTGCTTCAAGTCCAGACCCTGTGCTACCTCCTCTCCTGCACGTAGTGCTATGTCCCGTGAAACACTGTTAATGCTGCACAGCCAAAGGATAAAGAAGAAATAACTGACAAGAGTGGTCAGCAGAAACCACTGAAGATGAAAGAAGTGGCAGGAAACAAGAGAAACAGGCAGAAGGTGAAAGATAAGTAGGGGCACTGAAACGCCTCTGGTGAGAAGTCTCCTGTGCCCAAGGTAGAAAACTGACACAAGAAAACACACTTCAGGTGCCAGGGTGGGGCAGATGGGTCGGGGAGGCTGCGCCAATAAAAAAAGCAAAAATATCCAAGAGATGGAAACACAGAGGAAGGGTTACATTCCCAAGGGTGGAGCGAAAGAAAAGGGCATAACCCAAACGGAAGATAGGAGGAGAGGTGGGGAGAGGAACTCAAATTGCTTTTCCCATTAAAAATCTTAGAACAATGTAGGTTGGGAAGCCCTGTTTGCCCCATCCCTGTTACTCTAAAGAAAAATCAGATTCTCCCTTTGGCCTCTCCTCCCTATTCCTATTCTGAATCTCAAATCAGACCGAGAGACGGCAGCAGTTCTGCCTGGAAAGCTTCCTGCTAGAGCTTGAGCACCCCATTTCAGTCTGCTTGGGGCTGGGAGGCTAAGCAGGCTTCCATGCCCACTCCCCTCCCCCACTCTAATACACACAAAACCTACATAAATCGACCGTTTATGACCCAGCTCTGACATCTCAGTTAGTGCTTCTACCGGTTCTGGGGTGACCAAGGCTAGACCAGATTCCTACCAGAACAAGCATTCAGTATATTTAGTCAAATTCTGGCTCACCATTGCAATGTTTGACCTAAGGCAGGGCTCACTGAAGGAAGGAAAAATTTCCCTTGCAGCAGTTCTCAGCCTTTTCTCCTGTAGCAACTGACAGAAATTCAGGCTCTGACCCTGGTTACTGTGCAGCTAAGATTGGCAAGTGACAGATTTGGTTCCAGATCTCTGCAGTTACCTCAAACCGCTGGGAGCTGACCTTCTTCCCTTTCTTCATCCATGTGATGCGAGGCTTGGGCTCTCCTGTCGCCTGGCACACAAACGAGGCCACTCCTCCAGAAATCCCAATCTGATCTTCGGGAGCTTTCATAAAGCTTGGCTTGCCTGGAAGACAACCACACGATCAGTGGTGAGCCACCTCAGGTAAACAAGGGATAGATCAGGATAGACCCTGGGTACCCTGTTATCCCAAGTGAAAGGACCCCCAGCGTCACTACTTTAAAACCCAATGGTAATGACTGTCCTCACACCAGCTCAGTGTAGGCTGCAGCATAACAAGCATGGTTTCAGCTCAGAAACATTTTTTTCTTATATAAAACAGTTCACCTGATTGCGTGGAAATAACGGCAATGCAGACTCCCGCTCACACTGACTCCGGCTGATGACACCAGGACAGGGTTTTTCTGCTCTAATTTAAAACCTCTTCATTTTGTAAACATAAAATTTTGCAGGTGAATAATGCAATCACGTCACTGGAAATTACAGAACAGCTGAGACGTTGAGGTGTATTGAGTGCATGCAGCATGTGGGCACTAATTACCTTTCCTGAGAGCTTTCAGAATCTAGTCCGAACCAATGGGTATTATTATTAATGCACAATTGAGTCTAATTCAAACTTAGGCTCCGATTTACCTAAAGATCCAAGGATCCCTACATCTGTCCAGCCTGGCATATGACCGGCAAAAGACTATTAACTAAAACTGGGAGTGAGCAGAAAAACCGGAGAGACATTCAGGCCTGAGTGACTCAGCAAAAAAGGAAATTTAGTGACCAATTTAGTGATCAGTAGAAGACATTTCATGAAATATGGCCTTGTTTCCTGAACGTATATGACTCTGTTCCAGCTCGATACAATTAGTTATTTGGTTTGAATACAATGTTCATATTTTTCTTAGGCAGAGTCAGTCCCACAGAATACTGCAGCTCTTGGTCAAGTAGGTATTTTTGCAAGATTTATACTGCTTTGCCTGGTTAGGAGCGTGAGGCACACATGCTGTCATTTCTATAAAACAATAAAGCCTCTCTCTCTCCCATCACCCACTCTCAGACACACACAGTTAAAACCAGCCCATGATGACGCCAATCACCTATCACCACTTGTGAGTTAAAAATCACAGGTGGTTAGGGAGGGAGCCATTCTCCTGCAGAGCTCAGGAGCAGCTCTGGGGGATGAGGAAGAAGAGGGAGCCTCTCTCCTGTGAAGCTCAATAGCTGTACAAAAAGAAGGGAATAACCATCTCCTTCCCTGTTAACAAACAACATAAAAATCCGGGTGGAGCTCTTCTGGCATTGTAGGAGAAGTCTTCCGTGGAGTGACCTACCGAATAACTTGTGAAGGGCTGGCTAAAACAGTCACAGCACGTCTATCCTGAGTACTGCACTGGCCTCCATATACTTATCGTTAAGAATGAGTCAAATTTTAATACATAAACCCATTTTTCCCCCACGCGACAGAACATCTGAAGAGAAATTTTTCATTGGCTGGGTTGAAAGCTGTGAGACGCTAGCCCCACCTTAAAATCAAAATTCTCTTTCTACTTTACCATGTGCTAACTGGTCACATTAAATCCTAGTCTCTCCCCAGACTTAAGCTCAACGAGTTAGCACATGGAAACAACCTGCCCCGGCCTGAGCAGAGTGCTAGTCAGCTCAAACCACCTAGCACCATTTAACAACACAACTTTTAATGCTAGTCTAGACAAAGTCAAAGAGGACCAAACCCTGTTCTCTGCCTCTCCCACCAAGTGCCTAGAGAGGCAGCAGCAAGCCAAGGACAATGCCACCCACATTCTATTTGCAACACAATGTGCTACTCCCCTTTATTTTGCTTGGGATCAACACAACTTGCTTGTCAGTAACTACAGTGCACTCAGGCAAAGCCTGAATACCATGGGTGGGGGAATTGCCCTGGATCTAGAAGGAAAGGATATACAATATTTTCTATAGGCCAATGCCATTAACGAGGACAATGGCAAATAGGAGCATCTGCAATTCAACAAGCATCTGAAAAGCCTTTGTGAGCATGAGACAAGGCCATATTCCAGCCTGATTCAGAAACATGCAATCATCACCTCACCAGACACCTGGATTACCCAGGTACCTGATTCAACAATCTTGTAAAGAATCTGTAAAAGGGATAAGCAGAGGCCTGAAGAATCAAATGGAGTAAAACAAGGGTCAGAGGAGAGGTGATTCATCTTGCCATGCAGTCAGTGGAACCATCAATGCCGAGGGGAGAGAGATGTCCAATCTCGGTAACTAGAGACACAAGGTGGGTGAGGTCAGATCTTTTATTGGACCAATTTCTGTTGGTGAGAGATGTCTCTCTCACCAACAGAAGCTGGTCTTATAAAAGATCTGACCTCACCCACCTTGCGTCTCTAACAGCCTGGAACTGACATGGTTACAACACCACTGCATGTACCAATGGAAGACACTGAATTTTGCTGTCTGAAATGGAAACTCCACAGCAGGCTCTTCCGCCTTGCATTTAGTGGCGACACTCCAGTTAAGTGTCCCAGACGTGAAGAAGAGTTCTGTGTAAACTAAAAACCTGTCTCTCTCACCAACAGAAGTTGGTCCAATAAAAGATATAACCTCACCCACCTTTTCCCTCTAATAGCCTGGGACTGATATCACAACAACACTGTATACAACAGTGGTAACTAGAGACAGTCTTACAACATACGAAGCTGCTGAAACATGACTACGAAGTTCTGTAGATGACAGAGAACAACAGAGCCTAGTGAGGTGGGGAAGCCTTTCAAGACTGGCAACATCATACGCTCATATGCAGAAAAGGACCTGGGGATTACAGTGGATGAGAAGCTGGATATGAGTCAGCAGTGTGCCCTCACTGCGAAGAAGGCCAACGGCATATTGGTTTGTATTAGTAGGAGCACTGCCAGCAGATCGAGGGACGTGATCGTTCCCCTCTATTCGGCACTGGTGAGGCCACATCTGGAGTACTGTGTCCAGTTTTGGGCCCCCCCACTACAGAAGGGATGTGGACAAATTGGAGAGAGTCCAGCGGAGGGCAACGAAAATGATCAGGGGGCTGGGGCACATGACTTATGAGGAGAGGCTTATTTACTCTGCAGAAGAGAAGAACAAGGGGGGGATTTGATAGCAGCCTTCAACTACCTGAAGGGGGAGGTCCCAAAGAGGATGGATCTAGACTATTCTCAGTGGTGGAAGATGACAGAACAAGGAGCAATGGTCTCAAGTTGCAGTGGGGGAGGTTTAGGTTGGATATTAGGAAACACTATTTCACGAGGAGGGTGGTGAAGCACTGGAATGGGTTACCTAGGGAGGTGGTGGAATCTCCATCCTTAGAGCTTTTTAAGGCCTGGCTTGACAAAGCCCTGGCTGGGATGATTTAGTTGGGGTTGGTCCTGCTTTGAGCAAGGGGTTGGACTAGATGACCTCCTGAGGTCTCTTCCAACCCTAATATTTTATGATTCTATGACTCAATGAAGCCTGGAAACTTGTGCTATTCAACCCAGTGGCAGAGAGCTGACTGGCCCAACCATACAGGAAACAAGCTGTTACAGATTCATGGATCAGTAAGGCACCTCACAAAAGATGAGAGCTTACTAACTGACTAAGGACCAAGTGTGGACCACCATTATTGTTTGCTTGTTCTGCAGCAGCATCCAAAAGGCACAAAGAGAAACAGGGTCCACAGGTATACGCGGTCCTTTCCCCATAAAGCATGTGAACCGTAAAAAGCAAGACAAACCTGACCCAACCATAGAAATGAGACAGGGTTAGTCTTCCAGAGAATGGTTTCTAAGGCTTATGTCAGTATAACTTTTGTGGCGCACCCCCTGAGCGATACAAGTGACACTGACCGGTGCGGATAGTGCTATGTTGGCGAGAGAAGCGGTGGTTTTATTATGCCAGCAGGAGAGCTCTCTCCCGTTGGCACAGAGCTTCTTCACCAGCTGCTGCATCAATGCAGCTGCGCCACTGTAGCGCTTCTAGTGTAGACACCTAACACACTGACAGGTTTCAGAGTAACAGCCGTGTTAGTCTGTATTCGCAAAAAGAAAAGGATGCTTTGTGTGTATATAATAAGATCTTCTACACTTTCCACAGTATGCATCCGATGAAGTGAGCTGTAGCTCACGAAAGCTTATGCTCAAATAAATTGGTTAGTCTCTAAGGTGCCACAAGTTCTCCTTTTCTTTTTACCTGACACACTGGAACTTGATGGCTCCCTGTCGTGCAGAGTCCTGACACTAAAGGCCAGTAATTATTAGTTGTGGTTGCCTGATTTATATTGATTTCATACATTTACTTTTCTGTAATCACATCTCTGTAGAAATAGTTTATATTCACAAATATTTGTATTTATTCCCCTCTACCATTGCTCCCAGTGAAATACTGATTTACTGTTCATGTTGATTGTGGTGTGATTGACTGGTTTGAAACGCAGCGTGTTGAGCTGATATGTCTTGTATTGAATTTCTGCAGTTGGTTTTTTCTTTTGATTTTGTTATTTACTTTGTGATGCTAGTAAACTAGTGTAAATTTATTAAATGACAATTACTACAGAATCCAAACCGTCTGTCCTTGAAGAACACAGGTCAAATATAGATCGCGTTATACACCTGTTCCCCAGACTGCGCATGCTGAGAACTTACTGGTTTTTTTTTTAAACACACAAAAATAAAACTTTTTTTAAAAAAGGAACAAAGGGAAATTGGGCTTAAACAGGAATAAAACCTGGGAAACTCATAGCTGTGTTCAGCTTACAGTTACACCATTGGAATGAATCTCTTACTCCCTACACATTTCATTAAGCAACACCAATTTCTGGCAACCATCTAAATACACAGGGAGTGTATTAGTTACAAAGGTATATCTGTATATAAAACAAATTCTCAGACAACATATTTTGAGACAGTAAAAAACATAATTCATTAATTTTGAGTGTCCCAAAGAAGAAGAAAAACCCTGAAGTTTCGAAAGCCAGGAAACTCCGAGTTAAGATTATACAAACAACAAAGACTCAGATTTCATGTCCTGGCCCCCCGACCACATATTGGGATAGGGATATGTGTGACCCACTGTACCTTCAAACAACACCCTGTACCCCCATATTCGCCACTTGCATATGGGTACGATATGTTTTATACAAAGTATGCCTTTACCATTTGAAAAGTTATAATCTGTTGAACATCACTATCCTGTCAAAATGTGTGCATCATCATTGTATGTGAAGTTAAGAAATTTTGCTATGTTTGTTACTGAACCATGTTGATAGTCTGGGTAACGCCCACAGACTAGCTCTTCAGTGTCAACAAAGGAGTGACCAACACCCAGCCAGGTGTTAAGCGACCATCTGGGCCATTCACCAGCAGGAAAGATGTAAACAAGAGCGTTACCATTCACATGAGAGAGTGCTGCTTGAGTACCTACACCATGTGCCTGCCTAACCCCCACCACACAACATGGGTCTTTCCAGCTCCTGGAGGCGAGTATCCAATAAGGGACAGTGACAACATCAGACCACCTCTCCTCCCCCCACAGTGAAGGCAACAAGATCATTTGGAAGACAAAGAAACATTTAAATGGGGAGTGGGGACTAACTGACAAAGCTTTCCAGTTAGGACAGATTGCTGTAGGGTTTTGGTTAAGAGAAAGCTTATTGCTTCAAATTTGACTTAGCCTGACAAAGTCTATTAAATAGCTTGCAGTTTTTATCTTTTATTTCCTTTTGTAACCAATTTTGAACTGCTATGCTTATATCACTTAAAAAATATATATCTTTCTGTAGTTAATAAACTTACTTCTATGTTTTATCTAAGCCAGTGTGTTTTTGATTGAAGTTTGGAGAATCTACTCAGGTTACAAAGGCTGGTGCATATTTGTATCCTTTGATGGTCTGACGAACTAATTAATGAGTTTACTCTGATCAAGGGGGTCTTGAGCAGTGTAAGATGCACATTTCCGAGGCTCGGGCTGGGGAAATTTGCAGGTGTCTCCCTGTGTACAGTTCATAAATGGCTGCGAGAGCCTTCATATAACTTTGGGAGTGCCTCCACCTGCTAATGGCTATGTGAGAGCAAAGCCCAAAGGGGCTACTTGTCACTAGCAGAGCAGTAAGAGAGAGACCCTGAGCTAGCAATTTAAGGGGGCACAGCAATTTCACAGTCCAGGTTGTACCCCAAGGCATGTCACCGTACAAACAACCAAGACTCAGTTCTTATGTCCTGGCCTTCTGGCCACATACAGGGATTAGGGGTATGTCAACAACTCTTGAAACTTATGTTAGTGACGATTAAGGCTAAGATTTTGTCATGGATATTTTTAGTAAAAGTCACGGACAGGTCATGGGCAATAAAGAAAAATTCACAGAAGCCTGTGACCTGTCCCTGACTTTAACTAAAAATATCCGTGATAAAACGGGGCACTCACCTGCAGGGGTCCCCACACCGCTCACAGCGGCTAGGCAGCTGCGGGGGCCCGCTCGGAGGTCCAGGCCGCTGCAGGCTGTAGTCACAGAGGTTGCTGGAAGTCACAGATTCCATGACATCCGCGACCTCCGTGAAAAAAATCATAGCCTTAGTGATGATTAATGAACAGGTCATAGTCCACACAGTCCTCAGTCAGGCTATCACGGAATGTGGGACTCTAAGCCACTGTGTAGAATATGTGTCACATGGACTGCGTAAAAGGTGCCTAGCTGACTTCTTTCCAGAGTAAACAGATTAGAGTTCAACCACTAAAATATGTTATGGGGAGAGGGACAAGAAGCAGGGATGAGCCAGGGAAAGGCCCGAGCAATCCATTTAACCTGTTTCTTAATCCTGTTTTGAATGCTTCTCTCTCCAGGTAGCCACTGGAGACACAGCAAGAAAATTGTATACTGCAAATATTCAACATTCAATTTTTTAAATCACACACAATTCTTCCCTCCCCCACTTTAAATTGGGCAAAGTGACTAGTCCCTATGGAGACGGACGTACATGTCAGCTCAGAAATTCTAAATTCAAGTCACCTGCTTTTTGAACAAATTGCAAATGTAAAAAAATAAAACATTTTTTCAAGGGAACAACATGCACTTTCATGCTCAGGGTCCAGAAATAGTTTTTACAAAATCAAAGCAGATTTTACTCAGAAAGCACATTTCTCAGAAAGATTTAGCTTTGGAATGAGACCAAGCTTGCGAAATTTCAGTCCGAGAGAGAAACTTCTGGGAAAGTTCTCAGTGACTGAAGGGAGTGGTACAGGATGGCTGAATGCCCATCACAGCCTGACCTCACCAGCCACCAGTGCAACACTCTTCAGATCTCTTCAGATCTCTGTTTCCCTCTATGGGCTCATTCTTCAAAGTGGCAGATCCCCAGAATGTGCTCGATCCACACCCTTAAAGAAACTCTTATTCCACTCTTCACCCAAATAATGTTTTCTTGTCTATAGTGGGAGTGGCAGCAACTGCTACAGTTAAAGCTACTTAAATATTTCTATTTACTTACAACTTTATTAAATTTTCCATGCTAGGTCTTTGCCTAAAGGTGAATTATTCCAGAAAACTGAAGGGAAAACAGTTCAGCATGTGAGTACAAAGAGAGTGAAAATGACACTCTTCTCACACAAAAAAACATTGCAACATAAAAAACAAATTAAACCAACAAGACTGTGCTCAAGGTGAGGTTGAAGGGTGACACTCTGCAAGGTGACAGCCCTCACTGAACGCAGTGCTCTCTTCTGTTCCAAAGGGATTTTTATTTCACAGTTAATAGTGACTGATAGTTACCCACTGAGCATACTCAGATTTTTGGCTAAGTTTATAAAGTACACAGCCAAGGAAGGATTTGCTGTCAAAGAGGGCTAATTTAGTTTCATTGTCACAGAAGAGTCTACGCCAATATACTGGTACAAATCAGTAGGGACACCCAGAAGCAGTCAGACGGGATCTGGCAGACTTTAAGGGGCTTGGGAAGGGTGCTAAGGTGCCCAGGAGAAGGGATCCCTTCCTCACACTTGACGAGATCTAGAAGAATGACGCTGTCCATAAGTAGTTAACACATATTTCTATGGACCATTCAAGGTGAAGGGGCCCATTAACACTCCTCCAGTCATAGGGAGGAAAGGAAGGGGGAGGGGGATATTTGTGGGTTACAGATTGTTGTAATAAGCCATTAAACCAGTGCCTCTATTCATGCCATAATTTTTAGTGACTAACAAAGTTATGAATTTAAGCTCCCAGGCCCATCTTCTGAATGTGTTGTGCCCGTTTCCTTTCAGAATGAGGACTGATTATAGAGTGATAGCTTTGTGAAAAGTGTTCACCCACAGGTGATATGGAAATGACAAAAGACAAAAACACTATCACCTATTACCTGTGTAAACTCGAAAGCTTGTCTCTCTCACCAACAGAAGTTAGTCCAATAAAAGATATTACCTCACCGACCGTGGCTCTCTACAACAGTTCAATGTCACCTGAACTCAACGCATCTTCTGTAGACTCGACAGTTCCTGTCTGAAACCTAGAACATGCTCTGGGCCTTTCCTACAGCCTCCCTCTGTGAAGGATTCAACCCCTGCTCTCTGAGGGGATCTCCTACCCAACCTTCCCCTGACTTGTGCACAGAGCCCCTCTCAAGGTCCTTTCCCTGACCCCTGGCATCTCCCATTTGACTGAGCAGGATCTCTCTTACAGGAAACACTACCATTGAGCTGTTACTTGTTATCCTTGTCACGAAAGCTTATGCTCAAATAAATTTGTTAGTCTCTAAGGTGCCACAAGTCCTCCCTTTCTTTTTGCGAATACAGACTAACACAGCTGCTACTCTGAAACTTGTTACCCTTGGTCACCTGACTCATCTGGTCAATCAGCCTTCACGTTGGGTCTGAGGCATGTGCATACCCCCCCAGGTGCAGACTCCGGTTACAAGTTTACTCTGCACTGGTTATATAAGGAACACTCTCTTCCTATTAACTTTGTAATGTCCAGGGTATGAGAAGGAGCTCTAACTTGAGACATGCCTATACAAACAGATCTACAGACTTGCTGGTACAGGCTAATATTTATCCTTTGGATTTATGTCAAATCAGACACGGCTAGAAGGTTCATTTTTATACCTTTTTAGATGAAAATCAAATCCTGATGCTTTTCAACATTTTGTATCTGAATCAAAATTCAAAGTTGATGTATTCTGAGACTCATACCATTACTTCCATTCTCAGGGATTGTTTTAAGTAGGGGAGACAACCAAGGTCTGTGAAAAACATTAATTATTAAACACAGCTCTGTAATTAGACAGATGAATATTCATTCACCTGTTAAAAAGAAAAAAATCATTCTATCATAACTCTACAGGTTATGGGGACTGGCCATGTTTCTGAACAAAACAGAGGAGCAGACACAATCAACAGACTTCACACAGAGGGAGCTGGCACTTTATATGATGGTTGTCACTGTGACGGAGTAGGGAGTGGGGAGGGGAGTTTTAGTGGGACTGTCTGCATTGGTGACGGGATACCAGGGTGTGACTTCACTTGAGGGACAGTACCTGAGCGTGTAACCTGAACCCAGGAGGGGGGTTGGGGCCAGGTGACACCTTTTGCCCAGGAAACTGGACAAAGGCTGGAAGAGGAGCTGGGGGAGGCTGGGTGAGACTGCTAGGGAGAGTTTCAGCTTGGAGCTGGCTGGGGAAATGGAGGGAGGCCCAGATGGGGCTCTGGCTCCCTGCCCCCCAAGATGGACCTGACTGAGGGGTCCTGTTGCCTGTACCTACAAGCTCTGTTTTGGACTGTGTTTCTGTCGTCTAATAAATGTTCTGTTTTACTGGCTGGCTGAGAGTCACGGTGAATCGCAGGAAGTGGGGGGTCCAGGGCCCTGACTCCCCCACACTCCGTGACAGTCACCACTTGGATTAAACAGAGATTCTAATTTACATTCTTTTTGAGAAAAAAAAAATGTACTGGATGAGATTAACTAACCCCCTTCAATCTGCAAATATGTATGCATTGGGTAGCATTACGAATGTGAATAGCCTGCCTGAAGTCAATGGGTGCCTGAATGAGACAGGAAGGATGGCTGAGTAGTTAGCTCTCTAGCCTGGGATTTAGAAGACCCCTGTTCAATTCCCTGCTCTACCACAGACTCCAAGTCACTGTGCTGCAGGTCCCTATCTGTAACTCATAGTTCCCTTCCTCGCGGGAGTGCTGTGAAGACAAATACCTTAAAGGATGGGGAGGTGCTCAGATACCACAGGAAGGGGGACCATGCAAGTACCTTAGGTAGACAACAGCTTTACTCTGTGCATGGCTGGTCCTAGAACAGCAATGTCCAGAACAGAGAGGCTGTGGTTACTGTACAAAAAGGAAGAATACCACAATTTGTCTTCATCCCGTATCACCTTAGACATAAATATGTATGAAGGATTGGTGTTTTTTCTTCCTCCCCGATTTATTCCACTGTTGAACCATGATTCCTCAATTAGCACATTATCCGCCTTTGTGAGCATTAGCGTAAGTTGGATATTTTGAGTCACCATACTAGGAATACTATCTGACTGAATGTCTTTTGATTCAAAGGTTGTGGTCTCGATTAATTTTAAAGTATGAACGATCCTGTTTAGTCCTTTTAATATAACGGGATGGTGTCCCTAGCCCAGGGGTGGGCAAACTACGGCCCGCGGGCCAGTTCTGGGGCCGCACCATGCAATCCCCAGAAGCCACGGCATGACCCCGCTCCAAGGGTCGGGGGCCGCTCCAGGCCTAGGAGCCAGAGAAGGGACATGCCACTGCTTCCAGGAGCCTGCACCCCTGAGCCTCTCCCCACTCCCCGCCCTGATCCCCCTCCTGCTCTCCAGACCCCTCGATCCCAGCACAGAGCACCCTCCTGCACCCCAAACCTCTCATCCCCATCCCAGAGCCTGCACCCCCTTTCCTGCACCCCTGCCCCAGCCCTGATCCCCCTCCGAACCCATAGGTCCTAGCCCAGAGCACCCTCCTACACCCCAACTCCTCATCCTCAGCCCCACTCCAGAACCTGCACCCCCGACCAGAGCTCTCCCACCCCAATTTTGTGAGCCATACAATATCTATTCCCCAATGTGGCCCTCAGGCCAAAAGGTTTGCCCACCCCGCCCTACCCTCAGTTTGTCAGAAGCTGGGAATGGGTGACAGGATGGATCACTTGAGGATTCCCTGTTCTGTTCATTCCCTCTGGGACACCTGGCACAGGCCACTGTCGGCAGACAGGACACTGGGCTAGAGGGACCTTTGGTCTGACCCAGTATGGCCGTTCTTATGATAATGGGTTACTGATATCAGCTGGTATCAGTGATCGTGCTGTTAGTTCATTTTCTATGTTCTCTGCAGAAAGTTTCTTTGGCTCTGATGAAGACACTTGTGGTGGGTGTGTTCATTCCTTTTTTAATTGAAGGGTCATAGCCCATTCTTTTGTAATATACACACGCCCCATTTTCACAGCATGGTACCCAAAGTGTGCTACAGTCCTCAGCTTGTATTTAAGCATAAATGGTTACCTAAAGCTACCTCTGTATTACACTACCCTAATTGTAGTCTTAATGTTGCTTAGGCTTTCATGTCTACAACATGCCCAATAGCTAGTATAAACTGTTATGGTATTTCAATTCAATTTTAATGGCAGTGTTTTTTCCATTTTGAAGTGTACTTGTCCATGGTAATCAAATCTGCAATCAATATCTCAAAATAAGATGCATTTCTCTTTACCTGCCATTTCTACTGCTTTTTCTAAAGTTCCCAAGTGTAAATATTTACACAAATTCACATAAAGTGAAGTGAATAATTGATAAAGAATTCATTTCAGTACCAGACCCTTTAACGTGCTCAGGCAAATCTTCAATGATTTTTCAAATGTTCAGAATCATATAATCCTTCACCTGTCTATTTAACAAACAAAAAAAATCAACATTCTGTTCAATGAAAACTGATAAAACTTGGTCAACTTGGTCAGACAGCGGAGGCTGCTGTTTTGTCTATGTACTGACAGGAAACACGATGAACTAAGAACCAGCTCAGTGTGGCTCGAAAGTTTGTCTCTTATCAGCAGAATCTGGTCCAATAAAAGATATTACCTCACCCACCTTGTCTCTCTACTGTCCTGGGACCGACACAGCTACAACGACCCTGCATATAAGATCCAAAGTGTTGATGTCAATGGGAAGAGTGCTGTACTGTGTTTATGTATGTTAGAACACACTTACGTCAGAGAGTGAGGGCATACCCATTATTAGCGTAGATGTCATTTTACAGGTACACAAATACCTCAAAAGACCCACGCTCTTCTGTAATCATTGTCTCCACTCCCAGCAAAATGATACGGCTACTTTCTGCCAGTTCTCCTTCCACAGTTCCACTTATCCAATACTGGACCCTTTCACGGGGGCATGGCTGCCTCTAAGAGCTCACAGGCACCCAGTGGTAGAGAAACGGTGAAACTTTCACCGGCATTCCTTAGTGGTTTGATTTTTTACTGATTTTATATATGATCTAAAGGTTCGTAGTTTCAAAAGCCAGAAGGGAACACTGTGATCATCTAGTCTGACCTCCTGTATAACAGAGGCCATAGAACGTCCCAAAATAATTCTGAGCATATATTTTCAAAAAACATCCAATCTTGATTTAAAAATTGTGAGTGATGGAGAATCCACTATGATATAAAGTCTGAAAGCACCTAAGATTACTATTTTTAAAATTCCCTCTTTTATTAAAGCATCAATATAATACTGCTGGTATAAATCCATTTCTGATTAGCCACCTGTCCTTGTTTATTTCTATGAAAACCATCACTGTACATTGATGACACTGAGTAAGTAAGAAAAAATAGGTGTTTATGTTAAGTACTGATCATGAGAGAAATTCCCTTTTGTTCCATCGAAGTGTAATGTGAATGAGGTTAATGCTTTTAAATGTTAAGGCCATGATTGCCGGGTATTAATAAACGATAGCAATAGCCAGCCATAGTATTTTAGCACTTCAGCAGACTTCTAATACTGTCTCGCTGAATCACAGACATTGCTCACAAGAGATTAAATGCCGAACATTAACTAGCATCATACTGAAATGGAATGGTTTCAGCCAATCAGATTGCAGTGATGCTGTACTGTTCGGGTATGTCTACACTAGAGCCCTGCACAGGACTATCCTTTTATCCCTGCTCCTGCCCTGCCCTGCAATACCTGCTCCAGCATCGTTTCTTCCGTTTTTATCCCACTCCCACCCTCAAAAACCTTAGATCCTGCAAACCCCACAAGAGAGAGAGAGTCCCCCAGGCTGCTAAAACAAAACAAAAACCACCATGGTCGGTTAATATATTTTCATGCCTATAAACGGAATTCAGACACAATTTTTATGTAGTTAACTGAGGAGAGGTTAAGTGGTTTCCCACAAATTCCGAGAGTCTGGTTTTTTTTGCCTACCCAATCCCGCTCACAACATTTGCCCACTCCTGTTATTATGGCAGCAGGTCTGCAAGACCCCGGGACGCCAGTCCCGCCGTAGGGCTGTAGTCTACACTACAGTGACACAGCTACAGCAATGGAATGGGTTTTTCTCTTGCTGTAGTAGAGACATGGTAGGTAGGTTGACAGAAGAATTCTTCGTTGATCTAGTGGTGTGTATACCAGGGCTTAGGTCGGCTTAACTATGTGTAACCCCTTTGGGGTTTAGAGAGCATGGCCCCTTTAAATCTTTTTCCTGAGCGGGGAAGTGTTGGTTGTTCCTGGAGGAAGTAATGTGGGGGGAGGAGGAGCAGAGAGAGGGGGGACAGGAGAGCAACAGGGCGTGTGTGTCTGGAGCTCCAGACACAAGGGATACAGAAAGCAGGCCCACACACAGTGAAGGAGCCAAGAACCTGCCTGAAGCCTGGGAGGAACAGATCGGGGACATCCCAGGACAGGAGTCAGGAGGGGCACTGTGCCAGACAGGAATCACCCAAGAAGGACAAACGAGGGCTGGACCCAGTATCACTGCTGCCCAGAGCTGTATGCGGCTGTGAGTACTGGGGCTTGTGACTTTGCATTGGGAATAAGGAGGGAGGCTGTTAGCGAGTTAAGTGGGGAGGTCGTTCCTCTCTGTGGCTTTGCAAAGACCGGCAGAAGAGGGCATCAGAGGGGTTTGTTGGGAAAGGTTTACTGGCACCAAAGATGACCAGGTGCACCCACGACTCACCACTGGTCTGGAACTCTGCCCAGGACTCCTGAACTCTGTGTGCAGACACATTCATAATGGCATGGAGAGTGCACTTACAAATGGCACAGAGAGTACACTTATAAAGTTTGTGGACGATACCAAGCTGGGAGGGGTTCAAGTGCTTTGGAGGATAGGATTAAAATTCAAAATGATCTGGACAAACTGGAGAAATGGTTTGAAGTAATGCAAAGTACTCCACTTAGGAAGGAACAATCAGTTGCACACATACAAACTGGGAAATGACTGCCTAGGAAGGAGTACTGAGGAAAGGGATCTGGGGGTCATGGTGGACCAGAAGCTAAATATGAGTCAACAGTGTAACGCTGTTGCAAAAAAAAGCAAACCTCATTCTGGGATGTGTTAGCAGCAGTATTGTAAGCAAGACACAAGAAATAATTCTTCCACTCTACTCCGTGCTGATTAGGCCTCAACTGGAGTATTGTGTCCAGTTCTGGGTGCCACATTTCAGGAAAGATGTGGACAAACTGGAGAAAGTCCAGAGAAGAGCAACAAACAGGATTAAAGGTCTAGAAAACATGACCTATGAGGGAAGACTGAAAAAACTGGGTTTGTTTAGTCTGAAGAAGAGAAGACTGGGAGGGGACATGATACCAGTTTTCAAGTACATAAAAGGTTGTTATACGGAGGAGAGAGAAAAACGGTTCTCCTTAACATCTGAGGACAGGACAAGAAGCAATGGGCTTAAATTGAAGCAAGGGAGGTTTACGTTGGACATTAGTAAAAACTTCCTGTGAGGGTGGTTAAGCACTGGAATAAATTGCCGAGGGAGGCTGTGGAATCTCCATCATTGGGGATTTTTAAGAGCAGGTTGGACAAACACCTGTCAGGGATGGTCTAGATCAGGGGTGTCCAACCTGGGGCTCTAGAGCCACATGCGGCTCGTCAGACGTTGATCTGCGGCTCCTTGTCTAGGCACCGACTCCGGGGCTGGAGCTACAGGCGCAAACTTTCCAATGTGCTGGGGGTGCTCACTGCTCAGCCCCTGGCTCTGCACCCACTCCACGCCTTCCCACCTCCTCCCCTGAGCCTGCCGTGCCCTCACTCCTTCCCCTTCCCCCCCGCCCCTGCCCAGAGCCTCCTGCACGCCACGAAACAGCTGATTGGGAGGTGCGGGGATGGAGGGGGAGCCGCTGACTGGTGGGGCTGCTGATGGGTGGGAGACACTGGGAGCGGGTACTGGGAGCTGCTGACGTATTACTGGTTTCAGAGTAGCAGCCGTGTTAGTCTGTATTCGCAAAAAGAAAAGGAGTACTTGTGGCACCTTAGAGACTAACCAATTTATCTGAGCATAAGCTTTCGTGAGCTACAGCTCACTTCATTGGATGCATCGGTTGCATCCGATGAAGTGAGCTGTAGCTCACGAAAGCTTATGCTCAAATAAATTGGTTAGTCTCTAAGGTGCCACAAGTACTCCTTTTCTTTTGACGTATTACTGTGGCTCTTTGGCAATGTACACTGGTAAATTCTGATTCCTTCTCAGGTTCAGATTGGCCACCCCTGATCTAGACAATACTTAGACCTGCCTTGAGCGCAGGGGACTGGACTAGATGACCTCTCGAGGTCCCTTCCAGTCCTGTGATTGCTCAGCGTCTGCCCTTTCAGTCTATGGTACCACTGGGCCTGTGGGACCTTGAATTGAATGCAACCCTGTGTTACTGATCCCTCTATTTTTCACCCTGTTGCTTTTCTCCTTTTATCCCTCTGTGAATAAATATTTCTCTTTCCTTTATTCATTGTACTCTTCCCGTGTGTGGGGGCGTGTTTTCACTCTGGGGAGTTCTGAAGAGGTGCCCCCGGGGTTAAAGGGACTTTCCCTGCTGCATTCCTGCACACACCTTCTCTTGGCTGGAGCTGCCTGCAGAGCAGACTCCATCTTGGCCATGAGGGCACTAAAGTTATCTCTCTCTCAGGGGGGTTGAATTTTTCACACTCCTGAGCAACTTAGCTTGGTCACATCACAACCAAGGGCTTAGTCAGCAACCTTGAAAATTTCCACTTGCCCATTCCCCTGGGGCTAGTGATGATTTTGATAGGCAGCTAAAATTTCAGGGGGGTGGGGTTCAGTCTGATCCTCCTCAGCCTGACGAGAGTGGATGAGCAGATTTAATGGGAAGGGTGCTAACCTGTCATCACAATTTTGCAAGGCTGATGAAATTGCAGCTTGTCTCCTATGCAATTCCATGCACGCTGGTTGGCTGTGGGTGCGGAGGTGCATATTCACTGTGTGGATACTCCTCAACATCTACTGTGAACATGGCATTCTCTCTATTCCGAAAACATGTCAAAAGGTAAGAAAATGGGGCTCAAGCTGCTCAATGGGGACATTTTTAAAAAAGAAAGACTGTTATAGAAACTGACAAAAATTCTTCACTCCCACCCAACTTCCATTTGCGCTCCTTCAACCCCAGCAAGGCTCTTGCACCCAGGAAACAACTGTGATCTTTGTGTTCCCATTGCTGGCTACACTGCAAGAGTCCGGGACTGCCAACTGGAGTCAGTCTTGAAGTACAATTGAATACGAGCTGTACTGCACTTATTCTGGGGAGGCGTGAAAGGGTGTGCATGTGCACAAAGCAAGAGGTAAGGGGAGGAAGAAAAGGAGAAGGTGGCAGAAAGAAGCAACAGTTTGCTGTTTCCAAACCATGCACATCTCAGCACCTTACCGCAACCCAGGCTGCAGCTTTCCAGTTTTAGTTTCGCTTAAAATTTGAAAATTGACCCAAAACTTCCATGTATTTATAGCTTGGGGGCACTTCCTGTTATCTTAGTAATATATATCCCCTTGGCTAATAAACTCTTATTTATTAGACTCTGTGTTTATAAGCCCATTTGGACTCGGACTTTATTCATCTCAGGATGGGATTAGGAGGTTGCTTCCTATTTATTATCATGTAAACAACATTCTTTTGAGAGCTTTCAGCTGTTTACCTAAATAACTTTACCTTAATGTCTAAATATGGCCTTTTTCATCTTCATAGATTACATACAATGGGCTGGAGATTAGCAGTGCTGGTTGCTGGGCATTAAACAACTCAGTAATTATAGCACTGCCTCAAACAGTCTGCACAGCTGTGGCTGCTCCTAGTCACTTTTGTGATTTTTCTCCTAATCTACAGTTTATTATTTGCAACTTTCTCCAAAACTTCAAAGTTTTACTTTGTACTGGAAAGTGCAAAGGGCCCCTAGCATATGCAGAGGTAGGAAACAAAGGCAGAGCAAGAACAAGCAGGACTGGAATCTCGTGCTTGAAAATTAATATAGTGAGCATGCCTGCCACATTAAACACAATATTCTTTTGCACAAAGGGATTAAAAGGTTTTAATCCCTTTTTGCAAACAGCTAATTCTTGAATCGGTAGTTCAAAGGGCCTTGCCAGGCTCAGGTTTTTCCTGGTTTTAAGGCTTAAAAGTGAATGTTGCCTTATTTTGTAAATATAGGACCTTTACTCTGACTCCCAACTCCATTAAAATCCATTGTAAGCAATCATAGAATAGCGAACAAATTCCTTAGCTCCTGAAAAGGCCTTTTGCTAGGGAAACTGCATTTCATTTTAATTATACTGTATATTGTTCTGTCCTTCCTCTAGCAGTGAATTGGACCTTTGCCTCACCTACCTGGTGAGGAAGAAAGCATCCTGCTTAATGATGAATTCACTCTGGCATTCCCATTATACAAGTCATTTCTCCCCATTTGTAGAAACTACTTTCACATTCATTCAGAGTCCACAAACAGTGCGTGCAGGCAAACAAAAATTCATGTATACATTTAAATGGTTACTACAATATAAAGTTTCAGAATGTGACAAGGGACCTCACAAAAATTCTCTAACACTCTCTCACACACAGAGACTCTTGGATTTGCCTCAAGAAAGGGGGGTTTCAAAGAACTTTAAGAACTTTCCTCCAGCTCAGGTTCTGAAAGAGAATCTATGAGACGGAGAGATTCCTCAGTGTTCTCAGAGATACTGAAGAATGGCCATTCCCCCAACTGTATGTTTCGTGGATTTATAGGTTTTTAAGAGCAAAGGGAACATGGAGGAGCCCAGTAAATTATCCTCACATGCTTCTGACTGGTGAATCCTAATCTTCATAGGCAATCTTGGTCTCTGATATACTCAAAATGTGCATCAAAGGGAAGGGAGCGGAACGTGTCTGGATGAACAGGCTCAAGAGCTGTAAGGAATCACCAGCACAGATGTTATGGGCAGTAGTGGTGCTGGCACTGAGGAGAGTAATGATGCCATGCACCCACTGCATGTGTCAGTGTCACACTCCATGACAAAGCCTCCCTGAAGACAGGGGTGCTGGAACAATTTGTATAGTGGGGGTGCTGAGAGCCTCTGAACCAAACTGTAAACACTATATGTGATGGAAACCACTTCAAGCCTGGGGTGCAGCAACACGACCAGCATCCCTAGTTCCAACACCTATGCCTGAAGGGACTGAGCCTGTCCAAGAGAGGCCCTTCTTCAATGTCAAGGGTTATTTTTTTTCCAACTCCTCTAACAATATCTGTATCACTACGTGAGACTATCCAGGCATGGTAACAACTGAAGCAGACATCACTGAGGTGGTAAGGCCAAAAGACTGCACTTAAGCGCTATCAAGTAGGAGGCGTTTGAGCTAATGCTTTCTAACCTAACGCAAGAACTGAACGAGGAGTAGAGCCTATTAGCCAAGGAATAAGCATCCCAGTCCCAAACACAGAAGGCCCAAATCAATCTAGGTCTGGGAGGGTGGGAGAAGGGTTCCCATACAATTTACATCCTGATGTTAAGTCAGTATCATCCACTTCAGCAAACATTTCAGAAGTCTGTAGAGGATGAAATTAAAACAGCCTTTACATCAACATGGAAAACCTCAGTTGAAAGAAAAGCTTGCTGTGGTACATGGGGAGGCGTAAGCAGCTCTAGGTTCAACAGCCAGTGGAAAAAAATAAGTCATCTCCCCTTTCACAGAAACCATCTCAGCCCCCTAGACCAGGGGTCAGCAACCTTTCAGAAGTGGTGTGCCGAGTCTTCATTTAGTCACTTTAATTTAAGGTTTCGCGTGCCAGCCATACATTTTAATGTTTTTTAGAAGGTCTCTTTCTATAAGTCTATATATTATATAACTAAACTATTTGACAGGTTTCAGAGTAACAGCCGTGTTAGTCTGTATTCGCAAAAAGAAAAGGAGTACTTGTGTGCACATTGTGGGGAGAGTGGTCAGTTTGGATGAGCTATTGCCAGCAGGAGAGTGAGTTTGGGGGGGGGAGAAAACCTGGATTTATGCTGGAAATGGCCCACCTTGATTTTCATGCATGTTGTAAGGAGAGTGGTCACTTTGGATAGGCTATTACCAGCAGGAGAGTGAGTTTGTGTGTGTGGTTTTTGGAGGGGGGTGAGGGGGTGAGAGAACCTGGATTTCTGCAGGAAATGGCCCACCTTGATTATCATACACATTGTGAAAAGAGTGGTCACTTTGGATGGGCTATTACCAGCAAGAGAGTGAGTTTGTCTGTGGGGGGGGGGGAAGGGTGAGAAAACCTGGATTTGTGCTGGAAATGGCCCATCTTGATGATCACTTTAGATAAGCTATTACCAGCAGGAGAGTGGGGTGGGAGGAGGTATTGTTTCATGGTGTCTGTGTATATAATAATGATATTCTGCAATTTCCACAGTATGCATCCGATGAAGTGAGCTGTAGCTCACGAAAGCTCATGCTCAAATAAATTGGTTAGTCTCTAAGGTGCCACAAGTACTCCTTTTCTTTTAACTAAACTATTGTCGTATGTAAAGTAAACAAGGTTTTCAAAATGTTTAAGAAGCTTCATTTAAAATTAAATTAAAATGCTGATCTTACGCCGCTGGCCCACTCAGCCCGCTGCCAGCCCGGGGTTCGTTCACCTAGGGCGGCAGCAGGCTGAGCGGGGCCTGCGGCTGGGACCCCGGCTGGCAAGGGGCCGGCAGCCAGAACCCAAGACCGGCAGTGGGCTGAGTGGCTCAGCCCGCTGCTGGTCTGGGGTTCCATCCGCTGGCTCCTGCCAGCCAGGGTCCCGGCTGCCGGCCCCTCTCAGCCCGCTGCCAGTCTGGGATCCCGGCCCTGCCCACACAGAGTGGGTGTCTACCTTCTCCCTGGTTCTAGCCCATTCTCTGCCTCTCTCTCTGCACTGAGCTGGGGGTGGGACTGCACTGAGCACAGGGGCTGGGGGTGAAGGTGCAGGGTCTGGCCAGGAGCTAGAATGAGGGAGGGGGCTCAGGGTTGGGGCAGGAGGTTTGGGTGTGGAGTGCTTACCTGGGCAGCTCCCATTTGGTGCAAGGGGCGCAGGTGGGAGTGTGTGTGGGGGGGGGGATGCAGGAGCTCCCGTTTGGAGCTCAGGGTGGGGGTGGGAATGTGGGTGGTGCAAGAGTCAGGGCATGGGGTGTGGGGGTGCAGGAGTCAGGGCAGAGGGCTGCGGGTGTGTGAGGGGGGTGCAGGAGTCAGGGCAGGGGGCTGCGGGTGTGTGAGGGGGTGCAGGAGTCAGGGCAGGGGGCTGCGGGTGTGTGAGGGGGGTGCAGGAGTCAGGGCAGGGGGCTGCGGGTGTGTGAGGGGGGTGCAGGAGTCAGGGCAGAGGGCTGGGGGCATGTGAGGGGGGTGCAGGAGTCAGGCATGGGGTGTGGGGGTGCAGGAGTCAGGGCAGGGGGCTGCGGGTGTGTGAGGAGGGTGCAGGAGTCAGGGCAGGGGGCTGGGGGCATGTGAGGGGGGTGCAGGAGTCAGGGCAGGGGGCTGCGGGTGTGTGAGGCGGGTGCAGGAGTCAGGGCAGGGGGCTGCGGGTGTGTGAGGAGGGTGCAGGAGTCAGGGCAGGGGGCTGGGGGCATGTGAGGGGGGTGCAGGAGTCAGGGCAGGGGCTGGGGGCATGTGAGGGGGGTGCAGGAGTCAGGGCAGGGGGCTGCGGGTGTGTGAGGAGGGTGCAGGAGTCAGGGCAGGGGGCTGCGGGCGTGTGAGGGGGGTGCAGGAGTCAGGGCAGGGGGCTGCGGGCGTGTGAGGGGGGTGCAGGAGTCAGGGCAGGGGGCTGCGGGTGTGTGAGGAGGGTGCAGGAGTCAGGGCAGGGGGCTGCGGGCGTGTGAGGGGGGTGCAGGAGTCAGGGCAGGGGGCTGCGGGCGTGTGAGGGGGGTGCAGGAGTCAGGGCAGGGGGCTGCGGGCGTGTGAGGAGGGTGCAGGAGTCAGGGCAGGGGGCTGCGGGTGTGTGAGGGGGGTGCAGGAGTCAGGGCAGGGGGCTGCGGGTGTGTGAGGAGGGTGCAGGAGTCAGGGCAGGGGGCTGCGGGTATGTGAGGAGGGTGCAGGAGTCAGGGCAGGGGGCTGGGGGCGTGTGAGGAGGGTGCAGGAGTCAGGGCAGGGGGCTGGGGGCATGTGAGGAGGGTGCAGGAGTCAGGCATGGGGAGTGGGGGGGCTGGGGGTATTTGTAGGGGGTGCTGGAGTCAGGGCTGGGGGCTGCGGGTGTGTGAGGGGGGTGCAGGAGTCAGGGCAGGGGGTGTGGGGGTGCAGGAGTCAGGGCAGGGGGCTGCGGGTGTGTGAGGAGGGTGCAGGAGTCAGGGCAGGGGGCTGCGGGTGTGTGAGGAGGGTGCAGGAGTCAGGGCAGGGGGCTGGGGGTGTGTGAGGAGGGTGCAGGAGTCAGGGCAGGGGGCTGCGGGTGTGTGAGGGGGGTGCAGGAGTCAGGGCAGGGGGCTGCGGGTGTGTGAGGAGGGTGCAGGAGTCAGGGCAGGGGCTGCGGGTGTGTGAGGAGGGTGCAGGAGTCAGGGCAGGGGGCTGCGGGTGTGTGAGGGGGGTGCAGGAGTCAGGGCAGGGGGCTGCGGGTGTGTGAGGAGGGTGCAGGAGTCAGGGCAGGGGGCTGGGGGCGTGTGAGGGGGGTGCAGGAGTCAGGGCAGGGGGCTGCGGGTGTGTGAGGGGGGTGCAGGAGTCAGGCAGGGGGCTGCGGGTGTGTGAGGGGGGTGCAGGAGTCAGGGCAGGGGGCTGCGGGTGTGTGAGGAGGGTGCAGGAGTCAGGGCAGGGGGCTGGGGGCGTGTGAGGGGGGTGCAGGAGTCAGGGCAGGGGGCTGCGGGCGTGTGAGGGGGGTGCAGGAGTCAGGGCAGGGGGCTGCGGGCGTGTGAGGGGGGTGCAGGAGTCAGGGCAGGGGGCTGCGGGCGTGTGAGGGGGGTGCAGGAGTCAGGGCAGGGGGCTGCGGGTGTGTGAGGGGGGTGCAGGAGTCAGGGCAGGGGGCTGCGGGTGTGTGAGGGGGGTGCAGGAGTCAGGGCAGGGGGCTGCGGGTGTGTGAGGAGGGTGCAGGAGTCAGGGCAGGGGGCTGGGGGCGTGTGAGGGGGGTGCAGGAGTCAGGGCAGGGGGCTGCGGGTGTGTGAGGGGGGTGCAGGAGTCAGGGCAGGGGGCTGCGGGCGTGTGAGGAGGGTGCAGGAGTCAGGGCAGGGGGCTGGGGGTGTGTGAGGAGGGTGCAGGAGTCAGGGCAGGGGGCTGCGGGAGTCAGGGCAGGGGGCTGCGGGCGTGTGAGGGGGTGCAGGAGTCAGGGCAGGGGGCTGCGGGCGTGTGAGGAGGGTGCAGGAGTCAGGGCAGGGGGCTGGGGGTGTGTGAGGAGGGTGCAGGAGTCAGGGCAGGGGGCTGCGGGTGTGTGAGGGGGGTGCAGGAGTCAGGGCAGGGGGCTGCGGGCGTGTGAGGGGGGTGCAGGAGTCAGGGCAGGGGGCTGCGGGCGTGTGAGGGGGGTGCAGGAGTCAGGGCAGGGGGCTGCGGGCGTGTGAGGGGGGTGCAGGAGTCAGGGCAGGGGGCTGCGGGTGTGTGAGGGGGGTGCAGGAGTCAGGGCAGGGGGCTGCGGGTGTGTGAGGGGGGTGCAGGAGTCAGGGCAGGGGGCTGCGGGTGTGTGAGGAGGGTGCAGGAGTCAGGGCAGGGGGCTGCGGGTGTGTGAGGAGGGTGCAGGAGTCAGGGCAGGGGGCTGGGGGCGTGTGAGGGGGGTGCAGGAGTCAGGGCAGGGGGCTGCGGGTGTGTGAGGGGGGTGCAGGAGTCAGGGCAGGGGGCTGCGGGTGTGTGAGGGGGGTGCAGGAGTCAGGGCAGGGGGCTGCGGGTGTGTGAGGAGGGTGCAGGAGTCAGGGCAGGGGGCTGCGGGCGTGTGAGGAGGGTGCAGGAGTCAGGGCAGGGGGCTGGGGGTGTGTGAGGAGGGTGCAGGAGTCAGGGCAGGGGGCTGCGGGTGTGTGAGGGGGTGCAGGAGTCAGGGCAGGGGGCTGCGGGTGTGTGAGGAGGGTGCAGGAGTCAGGGCAGGGGGGCTGCGGGCGTGTGAGGAGGGTGCAGGAGTCAGGGCAGGGGGCTGCGGGCGTGTGAGGGGGGTGCAGGAGTCAGGGCAGGGGGCTGCGGGTGTGTGAGGAGGGTGCAGGAGTCAGGGCAGGGGGCTGCGGGCGTGTGAGGGGGGTGCAGGAGTCAGGGCAGGGGGCTGCGGGTATGTGAGGAGGGTGCAGGAGTCAGGGCAGGGGGCTGCGGGTGTGTGAGGAGGGTGCAGGAGTCAGGGCAGGGGGCTGCGGGTGTGTGAGGGGGGTGCAGGAGTCAGGGCAGAGGGCTGCGGGTGTGTGAGGGGGGTGCAGGAGTCAGGGCAGAGGGCTGCGGGTGTGTGAGGGGGGTGCAGGAGTCAGGGCAGAGGGCTGGGGGCATGTGAGGGGGGTGCAGGAGTCAGGCATGGGGTGTGGGGGTGCAGGAGTCAGGGCAGGGGGCTGCGGGTGTGTGAGGAGGGTGCAGGAGTCAGGGCAGGGGGCTGCGGGCGTGTGAGGGGGTGCAGGAGTCAGGGCAGGGGGCTGCGGGTGTGTGAGGAGGGTGCAGGAGTCAGGGCAGGGGGCTGCGGGCGTGTGAGGGGGGTGCAGGAGTCAGGGCAGGGGGCTGCGGGTGTGTGAGGGGGGTGCAGGAGTCAGGGCAGGGGGCTGCGGGTGTGTGAGGAGGGTGCAGGAGTCAGGGCAGGGGGCTGCGGGCGTGTGAGGGGGGTGCAGGAGTCAGGGCAGGGGGCTGCGGGTGTGTGAGGGGGGTGCAGGAGTCAGGGCAGGGGGCTGCGGGTATGTGAGGAGGGTGCAGGAGTCAGGGCAGGGGGCTGCGGGTGTGTGAGGAGGGTGCAGGAGTCAGGGCAGGGGGCTGCGGGTGTGTGAGGGGGGTGCAGGAGTCAGGGCAGAGGGCCTGCGGGTGTGTGAGGGGGGTGCAGGAGTCAGGGCAGAGGGCTGGGGGCATGTGAGGGGGGTGCAGGAGTCAGGCATGGGGTGTGGGGGTGCAGGAGTCAGGGCAGGGGGCTGCGGGTGTGTGAGGAGGGTGCAGGAGTCAGGGCAGGGGGCTGCGGGTGTGTGAGGAGGGTGCAGGAGTCAGGGCAGGGGGCTGCGGGTGTGTGAGGAGGGTGCAGGAGTCAGGGCAGGGGGCTGCGGGTGTGTGAGGGGGGTGCAGGAGTCAGGGCAGGGGGCTGCGGGTGTGTGAGGAGGGTGCAGGAGTCAGGGCAGGGGGCTGCGGGTGTGTGAGGAGGGTGCAGGAGTCAGGGCAGGGGGCTGCGGGTGTGTGAGGAGGGTGCAGGAGTCAGGGCAGGGGGCTGCGGGTGTGTGAGGGGGGTGCAGGAGTCAGGGCAGGGGGCTGCGGGTGTGTGAGGAGGGTGCAGGAGTCAGGGCAGGGGGCTGCGGGTGTGTGAGGGGGGTGCAGGAGTCAGGGCAGGGGGCTGCGGGTGTGTGAGGGGGGTGCAGGAGTCAGGGCAGGGGGCTGCGGGTGTGTGAGGAGGGTGCAGGAGTCAGGGCAGGGGGCTGGGGGCGTGTGAGGAGGGTGCAGGAGTCAGGGCAGGGGGCTGCGGGTGTGTGAGGGGGGTGCAGGAGTCAGGGCAGGGGGCTGCGGGTGTGTGAGGGGGGTGCAGGAGTCAGGGCAGGGGGCTGCGGGTGTGTGAGGAGGGTGCAGGAGTCAGGGCAGGGGGCTGCGGGTGTGTGAGGAGGGTGCAGGAGTCAGGGCAGGGGGCTGCGGGTGTGTGAGGGGGGTGCAGGAGTCAGGGCAGGGGGCTGCGGGTGTGTGAGGGGGGTGCAGGAGTCAGGGCAGGGGGCTGCGGGTGTGTGAGGAGGGTGCAGGAGTCAGGGCAGGGGGCTGCGGGTGTGTGAGGCGGGTGCAGGAGTCAGGGCAGGGGGCTGCGGGTGTGTGAGGGGGTGCAGGAGTCAGGGCAGGGGGCTGCGGGTGTGTGAGGAGGGTGCAGGAGTCAGGGCAGGGGGCTGCGGGTGTGTGAGGGGGGTGCAGGAGTCAGGGCAGAGGGCTGGGGGCATGTGAGGGGGGGTGCAGGAGTCATGGCAGGGGGCTGCGGGTGTGTGAGGAGGGTGCAGGAGTCAGGGCAGGGGGCTGCGGGTGTGTGAGGAGGGTGCAGGAGTCAGGGCAGGGGCTGCGGGTGTGTGAGGAGGGGTGCAGGAGTCAGGCAGGGGGCTGGGGGTGTGAGGGGGTGCAGGAGTCAGGGCAGGGGGCTGCGGGTGTGTGAGGGGGGTGCAGGAGTCAGGGCAGGGGGCTGCGGGTGTGTGAGGGGGGTGCAGGAGTCAGGGCAGGGGGCTGCGGGTGTGTGAGGAGGGTGCAGGAGTCAGGGCAGGGGGCTGCGGGTGTGTGAGGAGGGTGCAGGAGTCAGGGCAGGGGGCTGGGGTGTGTGAGGAGGGTGCAGGAGTCAGGGCAGGGGGCTGCGGGTGTGTGAGGAGGGTGCAGGAGTCAGGGCAGGGGGCTGCGGGTGTGTGAGGGGGGTGCAGGAGTCAGGGCAGGGGGCTGCGGGTGTGTGAGGAGGGTGCAGGAGTCAGGGCAGGGGGCTGCGGGTGTGTGAGGAGGGTGCAGGAGTCAGGGCAGAGGGCTGCGGGTGTGTGAGGAGGGTGCAGGAGTCAGGGCAGGGGGCTGGGGGTGTGTGAGGAGGGTGCAGGAGTCAGGGCAGGGGGCTGCGGGTGTGTGAGGAGGGTGCAGGAGTCAGGGCAGGGGCTGCGGGTGTGTGAGGGGGGTGCAGGAGTCAGGGCAGGGGGCTGCGGGTGTGTGAGGAGGGTGCAGGAGTCAGGGCAGGGGGCTGCGGGTGTGTGAGGAGGGTGCAGGAGTCAGGGCAGGGGGCTGGGGGTGTGTGAGGAGGGTGCAGGAGTCAGGGCAGGGGGCTGCGGGTGTGTGAGGAGGGTGCAGGAGTCAGGGCAGGGGGCTGCGGGTGTGTGAGGGGGGTGCAGGAGTCAGGGCAGGGGGCTGGGGGCGTGTGAGGGGGGTGCAGGAGTCAGGGCAGGGGGCTGCGGGTGTGTGAGGGGGGTGCAGGAGTCAGGGCAGGGGGCTGCGGGTGTGTGAGGGGGGTGCAGGAGTCAGGGCAGGGGGCGGCGGGTGTGTGAGGAGGGTGCAGGAGTCAGGGCAGGGGGCTGCGGGTGTGTGAGGAGGGTGCAGGAGTCAGGGCAGGGGGCTGGGGTGTGTGAGGAGGGTGCAGGAGTCAGGGCAGGGGGCTGCGGGTGTGTGAGGAGGGTGCAGGAGTCAGGGCAGGGGGCTGCGGGTGTGTGAGGGGGGTGCAGGAGTCAGGGCAGGGGGCTGCGGGTGTGTGAGGAGGGTGCAGGAGTCAGGGCAGGGGGCTGCGGGTGTGTGAGGAGGGTGCAGGAGTCAGGGCAGAGGGCTGCGGGTGTGTGAGGAGGGTGCAGGAGTCAGGGCAGGGGGCTGGGGGTGTGTGAGGAGGGTGCAGGAGTCAGGGCAGGGGGCTGCGGGTGTGTGAGGAGGGTGCAGGAGTCAGGGCAGGGGGCTGCGGGTGTGTGAGGGGGGTGCAGGAGTCAGGGCAGGGGGCTGCGGGTGTGTGAGGAGGGTGCAGGAGTCAGGGCAGGGGGCTGCGGGTGTGTGAGGAGGGTGCAGGAGTCAGGGCAGGGGGCTGGGGGTGTGTGAGGAGGGTGCAGGAGTCAGGGCAGGGGGCTGCGGGTGTGTGAGGGGGGTGCAGGAGTCAGAGCAGGGGGCTGCGGGTGTGTGAGGGGGGTGCAGGAGTCAGGGCAGGGGGCTGCGGGTGTGTGAGGAGGGTGCAGGAGTCAGGGCAGGGGGCTGCGGGTGTGTGAGGGGGGTGCAGGAGTCAGGGCAGGGGGCTGGGGGGTGTGAGGGGGGTGCAGGAGTCAGGGCAGGGGCTGCGGGTGTGTGAGGAGGGTGCAGGAGTCAGGGCAGGGGGCTGGGGGTGTGTGAGGGGGGTGCAGGAGTCAGGGCAGGGGGCTGCGGGTGTGTGAGGAGGGTGCAGGAGTCAGGGCAGGGGGCTGCGGGTGTGTGAGGGGGGTGCAGGAGTCAGGGCAGGGGGCTGGGGGCGTGTGAGGGGGGTGCAGGAGTCAGGGCAGGGGGCTGGGGGCATGTGAGGGGGGTGCAGGAGTCAGGGCAGGGGGCTGCGGGTGTGTGAGGGGGGTGCAGGAGTCAGGGCAGGGGGGCTGCGGGTGTGTGAGGAGGGTGCAGGAGTCAGGGCAGGGGGCTGCGGGTGTGTGAGGCGGGTGCAGGAGTCAGGGCAGGGGGCTGCGGGTATTTGTAGAGGGTGCAGAAGAGAAGAATGAGGGGGGTGCAGGAGTCAGGGCAGGGGGCTGCGGGTGTGTGAGGGGGGTGCAGGAGTCAGGGCAGGGGGCTGCGGGTGTGTGAGGGGGGTGCAGGAGTCAGGGCAGGGGGCTGCGGGTGTGTGAGGAGGGTGCAGGAGTCAGGGCAGGGGGCTGCGGGTGTGTGAGGAGGGTGCAGGAGTCAGGGCAGGGGGCTGCGGGTGTGTGAGGGGGGTGCAGGAGTCAGGGCAGGGGGCTGCGGGTGTGTGAGGGGGGTGCAGGAGTCAGGGCAGGGGGCTGGGGCGTGTGAGGGGGGTGCAGGAGTCAGGGCAGGGGGCTGGGGGCATGTGAGGGGGGTGCAGGAGTCAGGGCAGGGGGCTGCGGGTGTGTGAGGAGGGTGCAGGAGTCAGGGCAGGGGGCTGGGGGTGTGTGAGGGGGGTGCAGGAGTCAGGGCAGGGGGCTGCGGGTGTGTGAGGGGGGTGCAGGAATCAGGGCAGGGGGCTGGGGGCGTGTGAGGGGGGTGCAGGAGTCAGGGCAGGGGGCTGGGGGCATGTGAGGGGGGTGCAGGAGTCAGGGCAGGGGGCTGCGGGTGTGTGAGGAGGGTGCAGGAGTCAGGGCAGGGGGCTGCGGGTGTGTGAGGGGGGTGCAGGAGTCAGGGCAGGGGGCTGCGGGTGTGTGAGGAGGGTGCAGGAGTCAGGGCAGGGGGCTGCGGGTGTGTGAGGAGGGTGCAGGAGTCAGGGCAGAGGGCTGCGGGTGTGTGAGGAGGGTGCAGGAGTCAGGGCAGGGGGCTGGGGGTGTGTGAGGAGGGTGCAGGAGTCAGGGCAGGGGGCTGCGGGTGTGTGAGGAGGGTGCAGGAGTCAGGGCAGGGGGCTGCGGGTGTGTGAGGGGGGTGCAGGAGTCAGGGCAGGGGGCTGCGGGTGTGTGAGGAGGGTGCAGGAGTCAGGGCAGGGGGCTGCGGGTGTGTGAGGAGGGTGCAGGAGTCAGGGCAGGGGGCTGGGGGTGTGTGAGGAGGGTGCAGGAGTCAGGGCAGGGGGCTGCGGGTGTGTGAGGAGGGTGCAGGAGTCAGGGCAGGGGGCTGCGGGTGTGTGAGGGGGGTGCAGGAGTCAGGGCAGGGGGCTGGGGGCGTGTGAGGGGGGTGCAGGAGTCAGGGCAGGGGGCTGCGGGTGTGTGAGGAGGGTGCAGGAGTCAGGGCAGGGGGCTGGGGGTGTGTGAGGGGGGTGCAGGAGTCAGGGCAGGGGGCTGCGGGTGTGTGAGGAGGGTGCAGGAGTCAGGGCAGGGGGCTGCGGGTGTGTGAGGGGGGTGCAGGAGTCAGGGCAGGGGGCTGGGGGCGTGTGAGGGGGGTGCAGGAGTCAGGGCAGGGGGCTGGGGGCATGTGAGGGGGGTGCAGGAGTCAGGGCAGAGGGCTGCGGGTGTGTGAGGAGGGTGCAGGAGTCAGGGCAGGGGGCTGGGGGGTGTGTGAGGAGGGTGCAGGAGTCAGGGCAGGGGGCTGCGGGTGTGTGAGGAGGGTGCAGGAGTCAGGGCAGGGGGCTGCGGGTGTGTGAGGGGGGTGCAGGAGTCAGGGCAGGGGGCTGCGGGTGTGTGAGGAGGGTGCAGGAGTCAGGGCAGGGGGCTGCGGGTGTGTGAGGAGGGTGCAGGAGTCAGGGCAGGGGGCTGCGGGTGTGTGAGGAGGGTGCAGGAGTCAGGGCAGGGGGCTGGGGGTGTGTGAGGAGGGTGCAGGAGTCAGGGCAGGGGGCTGCGGGTGTGTGAGGAGGGTGCAGGAGTCAGGGCAGGGGGCTGCGGGTGTGTGAGGGGGGTGCAGGAGTCAGGGCAGGGGGCTGCGGGTGTGTGAGGAGGGTGCAGGAGTCAGGGCAGGGGGCTGCGGGTGTGTGAGGGGGGTGCAGGAGTCAGGGCAGGGGGCTGCGGGTGTGTGAGGAGGGTGCAGGAGTCAGGGCAGGGGGCTGGGGGCGTGTGAGGAGGGTGCAGGAGTCAGGGCAGGGGGCTGCGGGTGTGTGAGGAGGGTGCAGGAGTCAGGGCAGGGGGCTGCGGGTGTGTGAGGGGGGTGCAGGAGTCAGGGCAGGGGGCTGCGGGTGTGTGAGGAGGGTGCAGGAGTCAGGGCAGGGGGCTGGGGGTGTGTGAGGAGGGTGCAGGAGTCAGGGCAGGGGGCTGGGGGTGTGTGAGGGGGGTGCAGGAGTCAGGGCAGGGGGCTGCGGGTGTGTGAGGAGGGTGCAGGAGTCAGGGCAGGGGGCTGGGGGCGTGTGAGGGGGGTGCAGGAGTCAGGGCAGGGGGCTGCGGGTGTGTGAGGAGGGTGCAGGAGTCAGGGCAGGGGGCTGGGGGTGTGTGAGGGGGGTGCAGGAGTCAGGGCAGGGGGCTGCGGGTGTGTGAGGAGGGTGCAGGAGTCAGGGCAGGGGGCTGCGGGTGTGTGAGGGGGGTGCAGGAGTCAGGGCAGGGGGCTGGGGGCGTGTGAGGGGGGTGCAGGAGTCAGGGCAGGGGGCTGGGGGCATGTGAGGGGGGTGCAGGAGTCAGGGCAGGGGGCTGCGGGTGTGTGAGGGGGGTGCAGGAGTCAGGGCAGGGGGCTGCGGGTGTGTGAGGAGGGTGCAGGAGTCAGGGCAGGGGGCTGCGGGTGTGTGAGGCGGGTGCAGGAGTCAGGGCAGGGGGCTGCGGGTGTGTGAGGGGGGTGCAGGAGTCAGGGCAGGGGGCTGCGGGTGTGTGAGGAGGGTGCAGGAGTCAGGGCAGGGGGCTGCGGGTGTGTGAGGGGGGTGCAGGAGTCAGGGCAGGGGGCTGCGGGTGTGTGAGGGGGGTGCAGGAGTCAGGGCAGGGGGCTGCGGGTGTGTGAGGGGGGTGCAGGAGTCAGGGCAGGGGGCTGCGGGTGTGTGAGGAGGGTGCAGGAGTCAGGGCAGGGGGCTGCGGGTGTGTGAGGAGGGTGCAGGAGTCAGGGCAGGGGGCTGCGGGTGTGTGAGGCGGGTGCAGGAGTCAGGGCAGGGGGCTGCGGGTGTGTGAGGGGGGTGCAGGAGTCAGGGCAGGGGGCTGCGGGTGTGTGAGGAGGGTGCAGGAGTCAGGGCAGGGGGCTGCGGGTGTGTGAGGGGGGTGCAGGAGTCAGGGCAGGGGGCTGCGGGTGTGTGAGGGGGGTGCAGGAGTCAGGGCAGGGGGCTGCGGGTGTGTGAGGGGGGTGCAGGAGTCAGGGCAGGGGGGCTGCGGGTGTGTGAGGAGGGTGCAGGAGTCAGGGCAGGGGGCTGCGGGTGTGTGAGGAGGGTGCAGGAGTCAGGGCAGAGGGCTGGGGGCATGTGAGGGGGGTGCAGGAGTCAGGCATGGGGAGTGGGGGGGCTGGGGGTATTTGTAGGGGGTGCTGGAGTCAGGGCTGGGGTAGTGGGGGGGTGCAGGGGTCAGCACAAGGGGCTGGGGTGTGTGTGGGGGAGTGTAGGGGTCAGGGCAGAGGGCTGGGGATGTGGGCTAGGGTTGTGGGGGTACTCCCAGCCCCCTGCCCAGAGCGGCTCACAGCAGGGGGCTGGAGGGGATATGCACTGATTCCACCCCCCTTCCCCAAGACCCCGTCCCCACCTCTTCTCCGCCTCCTCCCTGGAGCAGTGAGCCTGCTGTGGCTCCGCTTCTTCCCCCCCCTCGCAAGGGCCATCAGCTGATCGGGGGCAGGGAGGGAGAGGAGGAGGGGCAGGAACTCAGCATGCTGGGGGAAGAGGAGGGGGAGGGGGAGCTCGCTCGCCTGCCCTGCAGCAGCAGCCCTTAACCCTGCCCCCGGGGCGGGGGGGGGGGGGGGAGGAGGAGGGCGGGGGAGAAGAGCAGGCCAGGGCAGGCAGGATTTTTAATGGCACGCTGCTGCCTGCCGGGGTCCCGGCCTGGGTTCGGCAGTGGGCTGAGCGGGACCGGCGGCTGGGGCCTGGCAGGCAGCACACCCCTGAGGGCTGCAAGTTTCAGCGCTGTAAAGTGCGAGTGTAGACAGTGCACCAGTGCTGGGAGCCGCGCTCACAGCCCAGTACACTTCATTAAGGACCTAAACTAGAATTTGAATCTGATTTTCCATGTGGTGAAAAGCTGAGACTTAACAGTGGGAACCTTCCTGATCTAATTCAAGTCAATACACATACACACTGGCTGTGTAAACCATCACATAATCTGGCATAAGGAGGAGAAAGCGGCAAGACACCTTGCTCAATTAAGCCTGACTCAAGCAAAGGTTAGTCCCTCAATTCACTCATATTAGTAACTTGGCAACTGGGTCTTGTTTGAGAATGATCAATGCAAGAACTCCCTGTCTACCAGAAAGCCTGGCTATTTAAACTGGCTGAGAAGTAGATGGCTGCCAACTGCAGTTACACTCCCCAGGAACAAACACCTACCAAAAGAAACTCTTTGTCCTTTGCTGAGCAGGAACTGATTACATAAGCATGATGCTGATTGGATTGTTGAGTCTAGGTTTTCTGTACCAAGCAGCAGTCGGGGCAGCAGTATTTCTAAAAGCAGAAATTTTGCATAGTAATAACTGAACACCAGGAGAACCCTGGAGTTTGTCAAAGAGAAAAGAGATGGGGCACTCGAAACGGTTTAAAAAAACTTTCACTTGTGCTTTATAACAAGTCTCCATTTTCACTGAGACTGTGGAGCATGTCTGTTGACCAGCCAGAGGTCTCAGAAGGGACATGCATTTTGTGACCGTGTCAGGATGATGTACAGTTGATGGACAAACATGCACACTTCAGCTGGCATAATAGTATTTCAACATGCATTTTCTCAGTCTTTTAAAAAATGATCATAACGTAACAAAACACAAATTTAAACTGGGGAAACAAGCCTTATTTACAGCAAAGAAACGGCTTCCTAAGCTCCCAATACTTCCAGTTTAAAATGATGGCCCACAAAATGATTTGTCATGTGCTGGCATTCACTCACTGGACCACTCATCATTTTAGATACAAATTTATTTCAGCCAGGCATTCTCCTGATATTTATTATTGATCACACAGGCTGGTGCATGATTTTAAGGTTAGAGAAAATACAACGTTACAGACTTCAGTCCCACATTATTTCAAAGGTCCCACCTCCTTCCTTTTTGTGTTATGCATGTCTCGTTATGAGACCATCCAACTTTTACGTATTGGAGGATGAAGAGACTCTAAGCCATTAACTAGTGAAATGCAGCCTCTGCACAAGTGACAGAGTTTTAAAAATTCTTGTATTCACATAGTAGCATCAACCCATATTTAAGGAGACAGTATTTAAGATTCTAGCTGAGAGACAATCTCATCCAGTGTACTATGAATTCAAAGGCCACCCTGCAGCAGCAGGCAGGGATTTATCTTTCAGACTGCTGCAATCATTAACAACAACATTACCAGCCACTTCGGTTTTGCTGATTTGGTGCTTCACCTGTGAGTAAGTGAACTTCACAAAATAAATTACATACAACACTATTAGTGATACCTGTACTATATTTACAGGCATCCATGTAGGTTATTTGCCCACTGTGGTTTCTGAGTATATCTACATTGCACATAATTCCATTAGACATTGATGGGTTGGCTTGCAACCAAGCACACTGTTAATGGACTCCTCCTGGGCAGGAGGGTAGTGGAGCTCACTCAGACACTTAGTGCATAAAGACTGCTGTTCTCAAATACAGACCCAAGAACGCTACAGCATGGCAACTATAAGGCATAATGCTTTTGATAATCTCATGTCTTTTTTTGTGTTTGGGTCAAAATCTTTAACAGGAGAGCTGGAAAATTAATTACTAAAATATTAAAGTTAAAATCATATCTTCTTTAACTTGAATTCCGGACTCTGTGGTTCCCCTTAAACGGGTCATAATGTCAAGCACCCTAAAGAGAGCAGAGTGTGTCTTCTTCTTAGTTTCAGAGTAGCAGCTGTGTTAGTCTGTATCCGCAAAAAGAAAAGGAGTACTTGTGGCACCTTAGAGACTAACAAATTTATTTGAGCATAAGCTTTCGCGAGCTACAGCTCACTAAAGCTTATGCTCAAATAAATTTGTTAGTCTCTAAGGTGCCACAAGTCCTCCTGTTCTTCTTCTTAGTGTATGTGCAAGTGCCTCAAGTGGCATGTGACCAGGATTCATCACTGAATTTGGTCTTCTGGTTAGATGAGTAACTTCCCCAGCCCAGGCTGGGCCCTGATGGGGAGTGCGACATGAACGTTGATCCATGTCCCACAGAAGAGTGTGCAGAAAAATGCTTCCTGACCTATTTGAGTTGTGAGTGAGTTCATTTGCTGTGGCTGGAGGAAAAAAAACCTGAACTCCGGCGTTGGAGTGTAGGAGGAGCGAGAACTTATTTTTTAATTTCATTCTGCAAATACTGTGCTCATGATTTCACTGGGAGTTGGTGGGTACGTATGTTTGTGTGAGAATTTCTTTTACAGAACCTTGAACTTAGCTTTAAAATCCAAAACTACTGCCACCTTGGCAGAATTGAAATAGTATCCAAGTGACTCAGCAGCACCATTCATATTTAGTTGTGCAAGACCTTATAGCTTTTGGCATCAAGAAACCCATCATGTTTATCAGGTGAATAAGGAAAAAACTGCATTACGAAGTGTTAAAAGGATCGTTACCTGTAGGAAGTCATAGCAAAGTAGTAAAGTAAAATAAAGTAAAGTAGCAATAATTGCTCCCTAAAACCTGTTCTCCTCCTCTTATTAACCTTAAATAAATCTTAAATCAGAGAAAAGTATCACTAACTTCTCAGCCAGTGAACTCCAAGTAAGGATCTTGTTTGTACATTTACTGTTAGCTCTAAAAAGTCTTAACTCTTTGAATCTTCTTCGGAATTTAAGAGGAGGAAACACTGATATCTGTGTGTTTTGGTTTTTAAGTCTCCTGTTAATTACTGGAGACTTGAGTCAGCCACATCCATTCAGCTGAGAGACTAGTTCTCTGATGCCTGGTCTACATGGGGGTGGTGGTGGGGATCAACCTGAGATACGCAACTTCAGCTATGACAATAACGTAGCTGAAGTCAACGTATCTTAGGTTGATTTACCTCGTGTCCTCATGGCTCAGGGTCGACGGCCATCGATCCCCAGTCGACTCCGCTTCTGCCCCTCGTTGCGGTGGAGCACAGGCATCCACGGCAGAGCGATCGGGGATCGATTTATCACATCTACACTAGACGCGATAAATCAATCCCTGATAGATCGATCACTACCCGCCATACCCTGAAGCATACGTTAAGATGTCCACTGCTCCAAAGGCCATATAAACTTGCCTTTCACACACTGAATGACCATAATGTGTTCACCTTGCCATCTGGAGATACTGAAATCTGATCTCCAGTGGTACAGGCCAAACTGAAAAGTACAACAGACACTAGCAACAAGTTAGATCAGATCTCTTCTAATCTTGCCACACTAAACAGTCAGTTCTCTAAAGTACCCCTACCCTGAGGATTTAAGGAAAACAAAGAATTTTCAGAAGATTTCTGACTAAAGCATGCAAAAACAAGTGATACCATTAGAACCTTATACTGGTGTTACAGAAGTGTCATCATGGGCCCAAGCGTTACATCTGCTATATAGTACATCAGAAAAGAGGGAGGAAACTATGTTCCTTTCAATTTTATGAAAAGGATTTCACTTGATAGTGCTGGAGCTCAGTGAGGCCATCCCATTTCTGCCTTCTAATACCTCCAGAAAACCCATATCTACCGTGACGTATACGAGAAAGTGGATAACTAATGATGGCAGAGTCTACACACATTTTATATACTCATATAACACACACACCGTGTGTGTATGTTACAAAAAAGCAACTATTTTCAAGACATGGCCAATCATGACATCGACCAACTAATAAATGACAAGTTAAAGGGAAGTTGAATATAGAAGATATTTCTATTTTTTAAAAATCAACAATTTACATAAAGAGGCATTAAATGTCTATGAAAATTGTACATATTCAGACTGTATCCTTCTCCTTCAACATTTTCAAGTTGTTCGTCCTCTTTGAGCCCAAGTTCTTCTGGGCAGGGATCATCTTAACAGGTGTTTGTGTCGCATCCAATGTGCCTGGGCCCTGGTTCTAATTGAGAGCTCTTGGCATTAGCCAAACAGAAACAATAGTCACTGTCCACTTCATTTGTGCACCATATTCCTCTTCTCTGCCCTTTAGATGCAACTTGACTTTTCATACTGAGCTCTTCAGGGCAGGGAGCATGTCTTCCTGTATATTTGTACAGTGCCTAGCACATGGTAGACTCTACCAGAAACAATATCAAATAAAAATATCTTGTTGTATTAAGTAGATCTAGATTCTGTGTTATGTTCACTTTTCCCTCTAAGTCCATCCTGAGCTAGCATCCCAACAGGGCGGTGCACTATGCTATGAGAGATGCACTCTTTCTATCTTCGGCGGGCACATGTTAAAAGTTCATTCTAGTTTTAGAAGCATTTCTAGTTCAAATGATATGCCTTATATTTAAGGTGGAGAATGCTGCTGGAAGAGGTAATACCTCTACAGCTGTAACCACCTTTTTAAGCACACTCAACCATAGGTGCCTATAGACCCCAATCACTGCAGCATCTGGGCGTCTTACACTCTTTAATTCATAGATTCCAAGGCCAGAACAGATAATTGTGAACATCTAGTCTGATCTCTGGAATAACACAGGTCAGAAAACTGCCCCAAAATAATTCCTAGAGCAGAGCTTTCAGAAAAATATCCAATCTTGAGTAAAAATTTTCAGTTATGGAGAATCCACCATGACCCTTGGTAAATTGTTCCAATGGTTAATTACACTCACTCAAAAAATTATGCCTTATTTTCAATCTGAATTTGTCTATCTTCAACTTAGAATCATAGAGTTGGAAGGGACCTCTGGAGGTCATCTAGTCCAACCCCCTGCCCAGAGCAGGACCAATCCCAACTAAATCATCCCAGCCAGGGCTTTGTCAAGCCTGACCTTAAAAACTTCTAAGGAAGGGGATTCCACCACCTCCCTAGGTAACGCATTCCAGTGTTTCACCACCCTCCTAGTGAAAAAGTTTTTCCTAATATCCAACCTAAACCTCCCCCACTGCAACTTGAGACCATTACTCCTTGTTCTGTCATCAGCTACCACTGAGAACAGTCTAGAGCCATCCTCTTTAGAACCCCCTTTCAGGTAGTTGAAAGCAGCTATCAAATCCCCCCTCATTCTTCTCTTCCACAGACTAAACAATCCCAGTTCCCTCAGCCTCTCCTCATAAGTCATGTGTTCCAGACCCCTAATCATTTTTGTTGCCCTTCGCTGGACCCTCTCCAATTTCTCCACATCCTTCTTGTAGTGTGGGGCCCAAAACTGGACACAGTACTCCAGATGAGGCCTCATCAGTGTCGACTAGAGGGGAACGATCACGTCCCTCGATCTGCTGGCAATGCCCCTACTTATACATCCCAAAATGCCATTGGCCTTCTTGGCAACAAGGGCACACTGTTGACTCATATCCAGCTTTTCGTCCACTGTCACCCGTAGGTCCTTCTCTGCAGAACTGCTGCCTAGCCATTCGGTCCCTAGTCTGTAGCGGTGCATTGGATTCTTCCGTCCTAAGTGCAGGACTCTCCACTTGTCCTTGTTGAACCTCATCAGATTTCTTTTGGCCCAATCCTCCAATTTGTCTAGGTCCCTCTGTATCCTATCCCTACCCTCCAGCGTATCTACCACTCCTCCCAGTTTAGTGTCATCCGCAAACTTGCTGAGGGTGCAATCCACACCATCCTCCAGATCATTAATGATCTTCCGCCCATTGGATTGTACTGAACCTTTCTCTGCTACATTAAAGAGCCCACTATTAAACATTTGTTCCCTGTGTAGATACTTCTACACTGTAAACAAGTGACCCCTTAACCTCTTTGTTAAGCTAAATAGATAGACTCAGAGCTCAATCAATATACGGCAGGTTTTCTAATCCTTTCATCATTCTCATGGCTCTACTCTGAACCCTCTCCACTTTATCAACCTCCTTCTTGAATTGTGAGCACCAGCCCTGGACATGGGATTCCAGCTGCGGTCGCACCAGTCTCCGGTAAGGAGGTAAAATAACCTCTCTGCTCCTACTCCGGATTTTCCTGTTCATGCCTCCCAGGATCCCATTAGTTCTTTCTGGCCACAGCCTCACCCTGGGAGCTCATGTTCAGCTGATTATCCACCCTGACTCCCAAATCTTTTTCAGAGTCACTGCTTCCCAGGATAAAGACCCCCATTCTGTAGGTATGGCCTACGTTCCTAGATGTAAACATTTACATTTAGCCATATTAAAATGCATATTGTCTTCCTGAGCCCAATTTACCATGAGATCCAGATTGCTCTGAATCAGTGACCTGTTCTCTTCATCAGTTATGTATTAATGCATTTCTCCTGACACATCCCGGTGAGACAGGGCAGAGCTGCTGTCCACACTTTACAGAGAGGAAACTGAGGCACAGAGACTGACTTGCCTATGTTCACACAGGAAGTCTGCAGCAAAGCAAGAACTGAAACCAGATCTCTCCTGAGCCCCTGGCCAGTGCCTTTACCACAAGACCATCTTTCCTTTTGGAAGATCTAAACCCAAATCCTGACCAATTGTGGTGATTTTTAGTAAGTGAATAGAAAGAAGTGTAAAATCTCATGTCCTGGCCACATCCCAGCATATGACCCTGCACTCTCTTTCCTACATACCTGGATGCATTGTTCTTCACTTCCTGCCCTGAGCTGCCGTGTAGAGTTGTTTTTAAACAGCTGTTGTGACCCATCTCAGTGGTGGCTGCATTTCAGCTGTCAGGAGAGAGATCTCTGTATAGCTCCCTTAACTACTTCACGAGTGTGTTTGTAAGGCACTTTGAGATCTTCGCTGAAAGTGCAAAATGTTATTACTGTTAAAAGCTGCTTCTTACACTATATCCCTTTGAGACCACATGAGCTGCGCAGGAAATTATCCTACAAATTTTTGATGTCTTTTGCAGCAATGTCACTGACTGGCACCCACATCTCGTTCACATTAACATCCTTGTTATGAAATTTCATATTCTGAGACACTCACATCTGGGATGGCAACCTTAATGCCAATATTTAAGGTTACTTGGTGTTTGTTACCTGCCCTACTGGTTAGTCCAACCAAGTCAGACCACTTCATGCCAACACGAAATGGCCCCTGCTCCTACTAAGTGCATCTTCACAAGATTTCTACTTTAATTTTCTCATCAGGAAAAAACAAGCAACTCCTCTTCTACACTAACGTCCCCTTTCTGGACCACATTATGAAACCAGGACACACCAGTATTATCCAAGAATCCTAACACAGATTAGGAAAAGCTCCTGCTACACAGGCCCATTGCTTACATAAAAACAGCTTAAGAGAATGATTTCCGACACGTCTTTCAACAGGCTGTCTCCATTTAAGTTTATCTCCTATACAAGTCTACGTACCAAACTGATATTCCAGTTGAAAGCTGTAGCTAAATTACAAAGCCACTGATCACTGCAGAGCCACACACAAAGAATTTTGCCTTTTCTGGCTGTCCTAGAAGCTCTGCAGTTGCCCTTTCCACTCTAGAAAGAGACAGTCTTGATACATGTGAGATGTGAAATGCTCAGAAGACGGTTGCTTCAAGTTTACCAAAAGACAGTGACGATCACAAGGCAAAAGCAAGTGTCAAGTGTCATCAGTTCTGATATGGCACAATCAGGTGGAGACCACCACCTACCTACAGAATCAACACTTTGTAAACTCCTTCTAGTCTTAACCCTTTCCCATCTGGTTTTCGTTTGCCTTCAGGCAGCTGACAGCGATAAAACTGTACAGGGAAAATAGGCAGAGTCCACTGGCTGTAACCCACTGCAGAGAAATCAAAGCTATTAACGACCCCAGAGTCAACCTAAAGGGCTGCAGAATTAGGGGGAACAGATTCCCCTGCCAGTGACCATAAAAAAAGTGATAAGATGCCCTTCTCTTTAGAATTATAGCAATCCTGTCTGTAAGAAATGAAATACCATTGCTATTTAGTCACAAAAAGAAAAGGCGTACTTGTGGCACCTTAGAGACTAACCAATTTAGTCACAGGCAGCATTGCAAGAACTTTCCCACATCAGCGCGAAGGAGGCAAACAGCATTCCAAAAACGGATCTCTTGGCTAGTTTCCTCGTAGCATGCGGTTCTATGGATGTTCCTGTTTCACATTCATGTGTGTGCTCACGAATGCATGGACACACTGGGCTGATCAATTGCTGAGGCCCTCGTTGCTGCCAGATCATTTGGCATCAACACAGGAGACCAGAATTGAGAATCAGCTTCTGGTTGCTCACTCAATATATATTGTGTGTGTGATTTGCTTGCATCCCTACGGGTTGGTCCATGGAGTAGCGCTGTCCTTGGCCTCAGCAGGACGGGGCTCTTGGTCAAGGGGTTAGGAGAGAGAAACTATGTTCTCATGGAGGCACCATGAAAGTAGTAACAACCTCCTACAATACTCAGATAAGAAACCAAAACGCATCAGACATACTGATCAGAAACTTGCACCATTGCAATTCTTCCCTATTGCAATTCACCCCTCAATCAAAGAAATTGCATGTAATGTTTAATGCCATACATCTAGGTATAATCTGGGTATTAATGCTAGCTCTCTCCCGTCTAGTTACAAACAAGCTGTGTCACACATGGCAACCCTAAAAAAACCAAAATCATCTTTAACCTCACCTGCCTCACCAACTACTACCCATCCCCCCTTCCTCCTTACACCTTTAGGTTGATTGACTGTGTTGTTTATAACTTATGCTCCAGCTCAGCCAGAAGTTACAGCCTTGACACAGGAATCATTGGGTGAAGTTCTCTGGCCTCTGGTATGCAGGAAGTCAGACAGGATGATCTTAATGGTTCTTTCTAGTCTCAACATCCATCAGTCTATGAACATCACTTCAAGTGCCTTTTCTCCAATTCCATCCTAGAATTCCTCCAATACAGCCTCCATCCCTTGTGCTCTGCTGGATCTGCTTTCACCAAAATCTCCAACCACCTCTTCCTAGCAAAATCTTGAGGTCTCTACTCTATCTTTATCCTTGCCCCATCTTTCCTTTTGACACTGGGTAAAATTGCCTAAGTGACTTAGAACCCTAAATCCCTTTTTTTTTTTTTTTGTAAGTAACCTCCTCCATCGGCCACTCACCCATGGCTCTCACCACAGCCCTCCTCTACATCATAGCTTCCATCCTCCTTCCTTTGCCCTTCCCCACACTGGGTCCCCATCTTGCTACAATCACCCCTTTACAGTTCCCACCAGCACTACCAGTTCCTCTTCCCATCTCCATTCCAATCTCCCCCTCCCCTCCCCAACACAAATCCAGATCCCACAGGCACACCATTCTCTTCCACCTCCTCCTCCTCACCTCTAGTAATATTTGCCCCAACCCTCCCACTCCACCAAAACTCTCCCCACCTCCCAGACCCATCCCTGCCATCACCTTCACCCCTCTCTCTCTCCCTTCCACCAGCTCCTGGTTCTCCCAGAGACCTTTGTCTGACACAGCCTCTGAAGCTGCCCTCTCTTATTGAGGCCTCTCCTTCTATCACACCCTCCACCCTCGATCAGACCATGGTGGCAGAGCTGGACTTTCTCCCATTCTGCCACTTCCAATCCCTCCCACTTCCCCTTCCCACTTCCCCTTCTTTTGAACAGCACTGCATCCTCCATCCACTCAACTCCTCCACATCAGGGGCCAGGGGAAGTAGTGGGTGTGTTAAATGCAGGGGGAATAAGCAAGAGAGCTGGGGGTGTTGGATGGGTAACATGGGGATGGGCAGGGGGGGCAAAAAGGCGGGCAGGGGTGTAAAGGGTCGTGGCAGGCAGAAGGGATGCTGTGGTGAGCATACGGGGAAGGAGGCAGGGTGTAATGGTGAGGGGAGGAGGGGGCACTTGGGGTGGGAGAGGAGGTAGGGCAGAAAGTGGGAATAATGAGCAGTTAAGGGTGGGGGAGGAGGCAAAGGAAAAGATGCAGCGGGGTTAGGGCAGAGGGAACTAGGCAGTCTGCTGCAACATGGCTCAGCAGCACTGTGGATGCCAGCACAGGAGCTGGCCAAGGGGTACTCTGTCACCTTGCTACATGCCGACTCTAGGGCCATCTGTATTCGTTAAGGGCCCCCGCTATTTTCTTTGCTTATAATCCAAGCACTAAGATACCTCCCCTCTGTGTTCCGCAGTGGAGGAAGAAAATGAGCACTCCTCCTTTAAAGGTGGGGCTACCCCTCTATGGAGTGTCAAGGCGGAGTGTCCCTCACCGCTGCAGCTCAAGAGCCAACAGATACTGCAGCAGTGCTGGTAATCAGTACCAAGGTAAAGGGTACTCTCCTAGCTGAGGACAATAATGGTGACTCAGGCTGTACAATCACCACAAGATCACTTGGTGCTGAGAATAATGTCAGTGCTGAGAAAGTTGTGCTGGAAGCATCTGTACCACAGCAGCCATCCCCAGCGTCATGGCGCCAGGCTCGCTGCCACGACATGTGCTGATGTCAGCACAGAGAGGTGGTCACCAGATGAAGCGCAGCCTGCTCTCTCAGACGACACCATGTGTATTCGGAGACTGGATTTTGTCAAGGTGTCAGAGGGACCCAGTTTGGGCTCTGAACGGTCTTTTGCAGAACAATCTGAGCTGACCTAGGTCTGCACTCACGGTGGGAATGACATTCCTTCCCACCTCTTTCTAACTGCTGGGTAGAGAAGGACTTAGCTGCTCTGCTGGTCTCACTTGACGAAGGTTTTGGTTCTTCTTGGATTAGAGCCCCAGCTCAGAGGAGCACTATGGAAGAAGCATGTTCACACCGGTAGCCCCGTTTGTCTACAGTTCTGGGGTGGCTCTCATTAAGAGCTCCAGTAAAAAGTTTAAGATTAGCATCTCTCTCACCTTCTGCATCCTCTTAAGACACTGTTGGCCAAAAGAATCCAATCATACATGCATGAGGAACATGTAGGAAGAAGTGGAATCCATGTGGACAACTGCTTGAAAAATAATCATCTTTTTTCCCCGCACAGGCAAGCTTCCCTATCAGGTTATGCTCTGAGATCTACATCAAGGAGAGGGCACTAGATCTCAGATAGTAGGTAACAATGGTTTTACTTCTCTTTTTTCCTCCACAAAGTGGCAGAAAAACATCAGCAGACTTTTGGAACAGCATTCAAGACCTCTCTCTAGATCACCATTCAAGAACTCCTGGACGGTTCACTTCAAAATTGCAGAAACATTTGACCACGGCCTCAGTTGTAACTGCTGTGCTCCATAATGAATCCAAAATCTTGTGGGGAAAAAAGAAAAAACAAGGATCTCAGGGTTCCTGCATTGTAACCTTGCCAGGAAGCCTCATATTCTGTGCGCTGTATGTATATGAAAGTACCAAAGACTAAGATCCATCCTATTGCAAAATTTTCTTTTAATGTATACACCTTCGGTATCTGCTCTGAGAATTTTTGAAGGATAACAGTCCACAAGAGAGTGAGAGCATGAAGACAGCTGCAGAAAGCACACAAAGCTGACCAGTGCATGCATGCCACCGCATGTTGCAAGCCCTTGTTTACTGCAAAGAATGCTGTGCCCCTCCTTGCAGAATTTACCTGCTGACATGGACACAATATTGCATATTTAAGGAGCTATACCAATTATTCAGTGTGCTCAACAGCTGCAGCGTCACACAAAAAAACTATAGGAACAGTGTATGAATTCATAGCATCACACTGCTAAAACCTGTAAGCTATGCAGGTAAAAATTCTGAGGTACAGAAGAGATTATTTTGCTAGAGGAAAAAATTAATCTTTAATACAAGAAATCATGTTACGGCTTCCTGGTATTTACAATACAGTTTTAAATCCACATATTTAAATGTTCAGTACTAACTCAATTCTTTACCTGGGATCTTAATTCTAAAGCATTTATCTTCCTTTCTTAAAACAGCATTAGCTTAACCCTTCCATATCTGGAGTGCGGAATTTCCTCAAGATTACCACTATTATTTTGTGATTACTCCTCATATACTGAGCAGAGTACAAACAAAGAAGGACACAATCCCTGATTTCAAGAAGTTTACAATCTAATTCAGGCAAAGGCAGGGTGGTTCAGGTGCCAATTATGTATATTGAGGTACTCCTACTGGTACAGGTATTTGAGGTTTTTTGTTTGTTTGTTAAATACTATCTGGATTAGATATCAAATCAGCAGACCAAGGGGATGCCATCATAGCGCTCAACTATGATGATTACATTAATGAGGCCAACTGACAACTCTCTGTCACCATCTACTATAAAGAATTCAAAGAAAACCCCACACCACAATTTACCTGGGAGTTTAAACAGCTCAGAGAGAAACTCTATCACCTCATCCCCCATGCCAGGGACCTTCTACATGCTTCCCAAAACACATAAACAAGGAAACTCAGGCAGACCCATCATATCTGGCCACCGCACACATGCTGAAGGAATATCGGGACCCACAGAAACCATCCTCAAACCACTCAGCACCCAAAAAATACTACTGACTTCAGGATACTACTGACTTCCTCGAGAAACTCTGCATCACCAACAACTTCCCTCAAAACACCGTCCTTGCCACCACTGATGTCAACTCCCAATACACCATTGTCCTTCACAATGACGGCATTGCTGCCTATTCCAATATTTATAAGATAACGGACAGCTCTCAGATATCCACCCCAAACACATCGCCAAACTCATCCATTTCACCCTTAACCACAACAAATTACATTCAACAACAAACACTTTCTCCAAACCATGCGAACAGCCATGGGTACTAAGATAGTTCCCCAATATACCAACCTCTTATTGGGACATTTTGAAGAACAATTCCTAGACAAATGTACCATGAAACCAATGATATACCTGAGATACACCGATGATCTTTTCATCCTCCAGGCAGACCACCTAAACGCCCTCATAGAGAGCCACCACAACTTCCACCAGCATCACCTATCCATCAAACTCTCTCTAGAACACACTCATACTAGCATCGATTTCCTGAACACCTCCATCAGCTTCAACAATGGAACCCTAAAGACAACTATATTAAAAAAAAAAACCCAGATCACCACGTTTACTGTCAAAGATCATGTAGCTACCCCAAACACACCAAGAAATCTGTTATCTACAGCCGGGCATTCAGATATCACAGAGTATGCTCCAAGGAGACAGTCCATGATATACACCTTAACACACTTAAAACCGCCTTCACTGAACAAGGACACTCCCCCAGAGAAGTAGATTGCATCATAGAATAGGCCACCCAAATACCCCAAGATAACCTGCTTCAATACAGAAATAAACCCTCTCCAACAACACTCGCCTAACCGTCATTTACCACCCCGCACTGGAACACATACAGGGTTACAACCTATAATATTTGGGGGCCACGTCCTGAAAGAAATATTTCCTGAACTCCCCTCTTCCGGCCTTCAAATAACCCCCCAACCTCACCAAGCGCATTATAGGAAGCAAGCTCCTCACAGACCAGGACACATCAACTCAAAGTAGCACCAGACCTGCCAGAACACAGATGAAAATCCTGTAGACATCTCTCCACCACTACAATGATCAACACCCCCCACAACACACTTTTCAAGATCCATGCCTATCACAACATGTGGTATACTTCACTTCAATGTTCCAGTAACAACTATGTGAATGAAATGAGACAATCACTATGCACTCTACACTCTGAACTCACGCAGAAAAATGGTAACAAATAAAAACACCATAACATTGTGGGTGAACACTTTTCACAAAGCAATTTCTCCATATCTGACCTCTCAGTCCTCTTCCTCAAAGGGAACCTGCACAAAACCTTCCTAAAATGAGCCTGGGAGCTTAAATTCATAACTTTGTTAGACCTAAAAATCATGGACTGAATAGATACACTAGATTTATGACTTATTACGAAGGCTGTGAATCTGTCACAGATTCCGTGACTTTCCATGACCTCTGTGACTTCTGCAGCAGCTGGTACAGGTTCAGGGGCTGCCCGAGCCGGGCAGCCCCTAGGCCAGCAGCAACAGTTTGGGTGTGTGGGAGGGGGCTCAGGGCTGGGGGTTGGAGGATGTAGGGGGCTCCCTGGCTCCTATGGGCATGGCCCTGCAGCTCCTAGGCAGCAGAGGGGCCGGGAGGGGGTCTCCATGCAGTACGCTGCCTGCTAGTTCCTGCCTTTCTCTGCTAGATTAAAGGAATTTTTAGTACCCAGTATATTCTCCTTATCTCATCCACGTCGTCTCTCTAAGATCCTGGGACTGACACAGCTACAAAAACACTACATATGAGCAGTTACATTGGGCAAGAATGAGTGTAGGGAGTCAGAGACCAGCCTTACTCACAAGCTTCTATTTTTCACTACAATGAAAAACGCAGAATAAATTAAATTACAAGAAAAGGCAGTAAAGAAGATTCTGGGCCTCAGTGAACCCCAGAAAAAGCAAGAAACCATTTGCTCTCCCAACCACCTTCTGTGCCTGCTGAGGATTGTGGTGTTTTCTAAGCAGTGTCAGTGAAAACCTGGGTGTGTTTTCCACCGATCACCTGAATCTCAGATTTTCCCCAAGGGGTTCTGATGAGTTGGTTTGGTACAAGACCTGTAATGAGAGATCTGAGGACTGTTATGTGGATGCATGAGTTTCCTTTTAAGGATTCATTCATGTCTGACACGTCCCCCAAAGTGGAGTGCATGTTCTGCATATGGCTGCACGTTTATTTCACAATTCCAGTTATTTTACCATTTAGTTTCCACAGGAACTCCATGGTGCAGGTGCACTAATGTTTGTTCCATTCTCTCTCAGTATTGGCACCTTTAGCATGACACTACTGTATAGCTGTCACTCTTGGACCTGGTGGTCTGATCTGTGCGTTTCTGAACTTCTGTGGATTTGGGTCAGATTTTTTGTGTTGGTTATAAACCTGTTCTCAGTGATGATCTTATGCTCCTGTGCTGGCTACATCTGCAGCAGCCCTTCCCTGAGAAACCTGTTTAATGACCTGGAGAGGTAGTTCAGAAAAAATGGTGTGTGTGTTGGAAAGGCGTTTTCTCTGTGCTCCTTCCCTGCACCCTAATCAACTGCATCCAGTGACTAAAGGTTGCCATCGGTTAGAGAGCTTGCATGTGATTTTTTCCAGGCAGGCTGCTGTGGGATTGCAATTTATCTATACTTTCTGTGAAATTTAGCCTTTTAATTCCCAGGATTATTGCTTAGGGTAACAGATGCTCGGAGTGCAGAAATACCATAGCCTGTTCAGTTCCATAGACTAGTCATTAAGTAGTTTTACTGGACTGGTGTCCTCCTGCCTGTATAAAACAGGTATTCTCTTAGGCGGAGAGAATGGCAGCTAAGCCTATAGATCTGGTGCCAGATGGAAGCTAACATTTCAACCACCATACCATTTTTCTTTTGACATTTACCTGTCAACTGCATAGTTATTATCTAAGGACAAAGGTTTTGCTGCCTTAGCTATAATTCTGTTCCAGGCAGGGACTGCCTTTTATCTATGCACGTGGGAGATGCTACCAGTTCTCGGTAAAAGTGCTAGATTTCCATATAGACATTTACAGCCCCTCATTCTCTTTTGTGCTGTGCATGAGGGTAAAGGTGAATATGCAGAGCCAAGACTTTCCACAACATATCACATCTTGATACAAAGAGTATTCACACTCTCTCCTGAGTATATAGGAAAGTTCTTAGATTGAACTGAGTTAGGATTTCTTGAACAGTTCCGCGCATATAGGGATCAATTTAGATGGAGAGCTTTAATTTAAATTGCACACTGTTCAGGGCAGGGATCATAGATTTCTGTTTGTTTCTGTAAAGCACTTTGTGTGCTGTAAGAATAGTAATAAAGTAGCAAAATATTCACTGTTTCAGCCCCTGATCTTACAAAAGGGTCCTCTGGTGTGGCACTTACTGCCTGCATAAAGCCCCTTTCAAGTCATTCCATGCAGGTTTATGGCCATATTTCTTAAAAGATGAAGTTCTCAGCTTCTTCCTGAAAGGTCATGGAGGAATAGGAGCAGCTGTGTGTGTCTTTATGTTGCTTTGGCGGGGGGGGTGTAAAAAAAATAAGCTGGGATTAAACAGAAATGCCTTTATTACATTTTTTATCAGGATGTGTAAAACCAGACTTTAGTTTTAACATACATACCCCATTCCAATAGCAACCCTAAGCACAGAACAGTGTTTGGTAAAGAAATGGACTGGACATGTTAGTGTCTCTGCCATACAAAAAGTGGTCAGCTGGAAATGAATGTATTTATAGTGCCTGATGTACCGGGGCGGGGGGAGGAGAGATGATCTTGTCATTAAAGAACAGGACTGGGAATCCGGAGATCTGGCTACATCCCCTTCTGCAGCTTTCTTTCATCATCTGTAACATGTACATATTACTGACCTACATCACAAGGAGTTATGAGGCTTAGTTCATGTGTAGCTTTTTGAAATTGCTTTTAGATCCTCAAATGGGTGGTCTAGAGAAGGCACAATACAAGTATAGGACTGAGAAATATCCTCTTTGACCCACTTTTTCTCTTTCTTTTTTTTTTTGATTCTTTGACAATCTTTCAGTATATTTTATTGCCAACTCTAGTATCCCAATTTATATGATGCATCCGATGAAGTGGGTTTTAGCCCACGAAAGCTTATGCCCAAATAAATTTCTTAGTCTCTAAGAAAAGGAGTACTTGTGGCACCTTAGAAACTAACCAATTTATCTGAGCATAAGCTTTCGTGAGCTACAGCTCACTTCAATCCGTTGAAGTGAGCTGTAGCTCACGAAAGCTTATGCTCAAATAAATTGGTTAGTCTCTAAGGTGCCACAAGTCCTCCTTTTCTTTTTGCGAATACACACTAACACGGCTGCTACTCTGAAACCTGTCATTAGTCTCTAAGGTGCCACAAGGACTCCTCGTTGTTTTTGCCAATTTATATGGTTATCCCCAATTCATGGTAATAAAACATTTACACGATCATATTCCCTATATTATGGTGTATAAAGATCTTCACAATATCTTTTATTAGACCAGCTTCTGTAGGTGAGAGAGAGAAACTTTCCAGCTACATAGAGCTCTTCCTCTGGTCTGGGGAAGGTGCTAAGAGCATCACAGCTAAACACAAGATGGAACAGATAGCTTAGAACTTTAGCATAAGCAATTAGCACATGTTCCAAGGGACCATTCAAGGTGAAGTGGCCCATTAACGCCCCTGCAGTCATTGAGACCATGATTTTAAATGTTTAGCAAAGTGTGATAAGCATATGTAGAATCCATGAATCTGTTGGTCTGACAGGGTCCGGTGCTGCAAAACCTCCAGACACATCTCCACTGCTACAATGATCTACACCCCCACAACACACCTTTCAAGATCCACAGGTCCTGCCCATGCCTATCACAACATGTGGTGTACCGCATCCAGTGCACTAAATGCCCCGATAACAAGGATGTGGGTGAAACCAGACAATCACTGTGCTCTCAGATGAACTCGTACAGAAAAATGATAAAAGACAAAAACACCCTATCACTTGTGGGTGAACACTTTTCATAAAGCGATCACTCTATATCTGACCTCTCAGTCCTCATCCTTCAAGGAAATCTGCACAGCACTTTCAAAAGACGAACCTGGGAGCTTAAGTTCATAACTCTGCTAGACACTAAGGCTGTGTCTACACTGCCACTTTCAGCACTAAAACTTTTGTTGTTCATGGGGTGTGGAAAAAACACACGCCTGAGCGACAAAAGTTTTAGTGCTGAAAAGCGCCAGCATAGACACTGCTTTATCGCCGGGAGCCACGCGCCAGCGATAAAGCTATCACCGCTCATTCGGGGTGGGGTTTTTTTTGGTCACCGGGAGAGGTCTCCCCCGGCCATAAAGCGTGACTACACTGCCCATGTCACAGCGCTGCTGCGGCTGCGCTGTAATGTGGGTAGTGTAGACATACCCTAAAAATCATGCTCTCAATAGAGACACTGGATTCATGGTTTATTACAACAATCTGTAACCCACTAACCTCTCTTTTTTTCTATGACTACAGAGGTGTTAATGGGCCACTTCACCTTGAATGGTCCTTTAGAATAGGTGCTAACTTCTTATGCTAAACTATCTTGTACTTAGCTGTGACAGGATGAGTCCCTTTCCCAGACCTGAGGAAGAGCCCTGTGTACCTCAAAAGAGCCTCTCCCTCGCCAACAGAAATTGGTCCACCCAAAGATATCGTCTCACCCGCCTTGTCTCTCGTCTCTCTCTCTCTAATAACTTCTCCTCTATGCAAACACCAAGGCAACTGGCATCTTCTCAGCTGAGACAAGGATGGAGAAAAATTGTTCTTGTTAACCACTGAGGATAGGACAAGAAGCAATGGGCTTAAATTGCAGCAAGGGAGGTTTAGATTGGACATTAGGAAAAAAATTCCTAACTATGAGGGTGGTTAAGCACTGGAATAAATTGCCTAGGGACGCTGTGGAATCTCCATCATTGGAGGTTTTCAAGAGTAGGTAAGAATTAGACAAATATCTGTCAGGGATGGTCTACTCCCTAGATAATATGTTGTCCTTACTTGAGTGCAAGGACTAGACTAGAAGACCTCTAGAGGTCCCTTCCAGACCTATGCCTCTAAAATTAGGTGTGGCTCCCTCATCAACATTGCTTCCGAATGGGGTGCTACAAAGCAAGAGAAGACATGAGCTACCCCCAAAGGGTTGTCAATGCTGCCTTGGTGCAAGCGCTGCTCCCAAAGGATACAGTATGAGTCTGAAACTTGGTTCTGCACAGGAGTCCAGCTAAACACCACACAAGCACAGGAATCCCTCCTTTGGGTGTACGACATGTTTTAGATTCTGCTTATTGAACCACTGCAGCTATCTTGTAAAATGAAGCTCTGCTGACACTGAATAATCCCCAGTGGGTGCTAACGTTTTAGGGTTCTAGCTGCAAATTTAGATATGTGAACCCACACTTCTACTGAATACATCTAAAGAACTCTAAGGCACCATTGAAATGAAGGGCCTATTTGAACACTTAGAATCAACGTGAGATTGGCAGCATTTTAGCCAGATAAGAAGGGGCGGGAAGCTTGTTTCCACAGCCTACGGGAGGAAAATACCCATGGTTTATGTGAATCAGAGTCAGAGTTCAAGGTAAGAAGGGACCACCAGGGGATTTAGTGTGACCTGTATATCACAGGCCATCAACACCACCCAGCCCCCACACACTAAACCCAACAACCGAAATGACACTAAAGTATCACACCTTACATGAGACTAAACTAGGATATGCCACAGGCAGAGAATTGGCCGGGGGGGGGGGGGGGAGGTGGGGCGCGCGGAGAGGTGCACCAGTGTCCGAGGTCCCCGCAATGGCAGGGAAATGATTAAAAGGCAGGTCATGTGCAGTAGCCACTTTTCTACACCCCAACAGCCCACTTTCTTTATGTTACCCATGTATTTCTAACATACATCTCTACCCCGATATAACGCAAGCGGATATAACACGAATTCAGATATAACGCGGTAAAGCAGCGCTCCGGGGGGGCAGGGCTGCGCGCTCCGGTGGATCAAAGCAAGTTCGATATAACGCGGTTTCACCTATAACACGGTAAGATTTTTTGGCTCCAAGAACCATGTTATATCGGGGTAGAGGTATACTTAGCACTGTGTAGATACACAGAGCATTTACAAAAGGCAGGCAGGACACAAGTAAAGGCCATCGAAGGTAGGAAACAACAGGCTCCCTCCTTCGTTCTTGCAACGGTTCAGTGCTTCTCACATTCGACAGCATTTTCTGGGAGTGCCCAGTGTGGCAAGTCTCATGAGATGGTTGCACCATGGCATTGAGGAACTCCTTAGACAGTATGACGACATGCTGAACCCTTGCATCTGCAATTCTGGCAAGCTGGCATCCACAGAGGGGAGAAACTGCTGCAGAACTGACTGATTGAGCCAGACCACCAATAAAACACTCACCCCAAGCAGTACTACCAATACTTCAATAGCTAGTGGTTTATTGGACAGAGCTTTGTGTATGGTTGGTGGAACTTTCGAAAACTGTGTATATTCAACGGTTGCAGCCCTAGATCTCCTGTAATAATGTTTCACCTAGTATAGATGCGATGGACACTTGCCTACATTAAAATTAATAGCATGGAATATTTTAGTTTAAAAAATCCAAATATCTTTAAGTAACATATATCTAGAAAATACATTTACAAACATTAATCACATTGTGTTCTTAAACACTTTAAAGTTAAAAATCCTGCCAAACTGACTTTCATAAGTTACTAAATAATTTGACCCCAGGCTTAGATATTTTATGCCAAGTTGAAACCCAGAGGAGAATTTTTACAGGCAAGTTATAAACTCTCTGAAGTCAGACTTATACAGGAAAACACCAACAGTCTTATTTTCCTACGCTTTCCAAACTTTCTCCCTCACCCTCAAACTTACTCTCCTTTCACCCTGTCTCCATGACTAATGATCTATAGGCTCTATGTCGGGGTGGGCAAACTTTTTGGCCCAAGGGCCACATCTGGGTGGGGAAATTGCATGCAGGGCCATGAATGTAGGGCTGGGGTGCAGGAGGGAGTGGGGGTGTGTGGGAGGGGGTGTGATGCGCAGGAAGGGGCTCAGGGCAAGGGGTTGGGGCGCAAGAGGGGTGCAGGGTGTACGAGGGGGCTCAGGGCAGGGGGTTGGGGTGCAGGGAGGGGTGCAGCAGGGGCTGGGGTGCAGCAGAGGCTCAAGGCAAGGGGTTGGGATGTAGGAGGTGTGTGGCAGGGGGCTCAGGGCAGGGGGTTGGGGTGCAGGCTTTGGCCCAGCGCTGCTTACCTTGAGTGGCTCCAGCGTGGCAGTGGCGCACAGCGGGACTAAGGCAGGCTCCCTGCCTGCCCTGGCCCCGTGCTGCTCCCGGAAGCGGCCAGCACATGTCCCTGCGGCCCTTGGGCAGGGGTGGGGTGGGGGGCGCAGAGGGTTCCACGCACTGCCCTCACCTGCGGGTACCTTCCCTGAAGTTTCCATTGGCCGCGGTTCCCCAAGGGGCAGCAGGGACATGGTGCCGGCTGCTTCCGGGAGCGGCACGTGACCAGGGCAGGCAGGGAGCCTGCCTTAGCACTGCGGCACCACGGGGGTGGCAATCCCGTGGGCTGGATCCAAAGCCCTGACAGGCTGGAGCCAGCCCACGGGCCGTAGTTTGCCTACCCCTGCTCTATATGCCTCCGCTCTCACGCCTCCTCCTCTGGATGTATGTATCTGGTGTCTATACAATTTGTATGGCAAGAATCATAAGCACAATACTTGTGTTCTGAAAAGGAAAGAGCGTACCTTTGATGCTATAAAAGTAACTAAATCCATTCTAGTGGGCACTACCATAATTTCTCTATGACAAAGGATGGTGGCAGTGCTGTAACCTACATGATCAACTCCTGAACCACCCACAGTTTCACAATTAAACAGTGACTTGGGTTGAAGAAAAGATAGTGCAAGGATTTAAAAAGTGGAGGTAACTCCTCTAGAGAAACATGTAATAGAGACCATGATATGAACTGTAATTCCTTTTAACTGACATTAACTTATCCTCAAGCTTTTCACGGATTCAGGTAGGACATATAAAAGTCATAGTAGAAAGTTGCAATGACTAGGTTACAACTCTGAATTTAGCCTATGACTCGGGATTCCCCTGAGGCAACAGTGGCCATTTCTCAGTGATCTCACTAACATCCCACGTTTTAGCAATGATAAAGACTAGAAAAGCCCACGCCCCCTGGACTCAGAGGGGAATCCAATCTTTAGCAAGATAATGCTATCTTCTAATCTGATTAGCCCCAGAGACTGCAGATAAACATAACAAAGAACAGCCGGACACCAGCTGTAAAACCAATCCAGTCAAGTAAATAATGCAGCTGGCCCAGAGAAGCTCAGCATCTGGGACCTGTCGCTTGCAATGCTTTTAGGGAAATGACAGACTCAGTTCTCACGTCAGACATGGGAAAACGTGTTAATCTGTTTACTTTAAATGGATTTACCTCAATCTCAGTTAGAGAGGATTGATATAGAAAAGCACAGCCAAGACGACCAGGCAGACAAAGCACCACTCATGGAAGACAGCATTTCATGACACCAATCACATAGGCTCCAAGGATCAGACATGGCACAGGTCAAATAGGAAACATTACGAGATTAAACAAATGCATTTACAATTAGGTGCAATGTGCATCAGCCTGAGCGTCAGCTGCTAGACTCCACAGTGACTATGGCTAACACCTCTCCAGCAGAGGGAAAAAACAGTTACTTACTGTCATGGAGCCACTGGGCCAATGCTCTGGAACTACTCCATACAAAGCCAGCTAGGACTCTGGGGAGCCTCCTCTCTCTGAGCATATTGTCACCAGGGCAAGAAGTTTACACAGCTTCGACCTTCCTGGGTCTGACCTTGGAGCATTCAGCATCCCTTTCCTCCCCGTACGTTTCCCGCAGCGGGTCTGCACAGGCGGGAAGCCAGAGGGCCCTGTACCCCAACTCTGTAGTCAGACATGACTCTCAGCCAGCCAGAAGGTTTATTAGTCGACAGGTACACAGCGTAGAACAGAGCTTGCTATTACAGAAATCAGTGACTTTCAGCCAAGTCCACCTTGGAAAGTCCTGGGCCAGACGGTCTGGACTCCCCCCTCTTCCAGTCCCCCAAACAGACTGCCCAGCCTCCAGCAACCAGACCTCCAACACCCACCATTGCTCCTCCTCCTCTTTGTCCTGCTTCCTGGGCAAAAGGTGTCACCTGGTCACATCCCCCTCCTGGGTCTCAGGTTACATAGGTGCAGATAGCTGGGCAGCCTCACCTGCCCCGAGGGCCTCAGCAAAAATCACACACCCAATTACCACGACCAAAATATTGGTGCAGTACACAGGGAAACGGAGATACATGCAGTATTAGTATAGGACAGTAAGACATAAGAATCGGAGGCGGGAGGGTAACGAGTCTGTCCCGAGGGCCCCGGCTGGGTCCGTATACCTTCGCCAACCAAGCCTGGAGGGGACAAAGGCGCAATCTGGCGTGTTTTACTACATACATGCAGGCCGCCATATACCCCAGACGCTTCATGCAGTTTCTGGCCGTAGTTGTAGGAAACCGGCGGAGGCGCTTGATGATGCCCTGATGCTTTGGAACCGGGACTTGGGCAGGGAAGCTCTGGCTCAAGTGGAGTCCAGGAGAGCCCCAATACATTTTTGGGTTGGGGCTTGGGCCCATTCAGAATGAGCCCCAGCCTGCAAGTGGCACGTGCCAACGCCACATGCTCTTGCACTTGTATTCGAGAATCGCCCTTGATGAGCCAGTCGTCCAAGTACAGGAAAACCTGTACCCTGCTTTTATGGAGGAAGGCTGCCATAACAGCCGTGCACGTTGTGAACATATGATGGGCCGCTGAAAGCCCGAACGGGAGTACAGTGAACTGGTAGTGTCAGCTGCTAACCATGAATCTCAGGAATCATCTGTGCGCCAGAATATTCAATATATGGAAGTACGCTTCCTTCAAGTCGAAGGTGGCGTACCAGTCCCCCGGATCCAGGGAAGGAACAATACTGGCCAGAAAGACCATATGAAACTTTAGTTTTCTTATAAGCGTGTTGAGGTTTCGCAAATCCAGAATAGGCCTGAGCCCCCCTTTGGCCTTGGAGATGAGGAAATATTGGGAGTAAAATCCCCTGCCCCTGAACTCCTGAGGAACCTTCTCTATTGTCCCTAGAGCGAGGAGTGATTGCACCTCCTGTAGAAGGAGTTGCTCGTGAGGGGGGTCCCTGAAGAGGGACGGGGAAGGTGGGTGGGAGGGCACAGAACTGGATAGAATATCCCACCCCCACCGTGCTCAGGACTCAACGATCTGAAGTAATCTGGCACAGGCACGGTAGAAGTTGGACAGATGATTCACAAAGGGAGGAAAAGGATCTGAGACTTGGGCTGGTGCTCCATCCTCGGGCGCTGTCAAGGTTCCTCCCCCACTCTGAACTCTAGGGTACAGTTGTGGGGACCTGCATGAAAACCTCCTAAGCTTACTTTTACCAGCTTAGGTTAAAACTTCCCCAAGATACAAATTAATTTTATCCTTTGTCCTTGGAATAACCACTGCCACCACCAAACTCTAACTGGGTTTACTGGGAAATGCAGTTTGGACACTTCTTTCCCCCCAAAATCCTCCCAACCCTTGCACCCCACTTCCTGGGAAAGGTTTGGTACAAATCCTCACCAATTTGCATAGGTGACCACAGACCCAAACCCTTGGATCTGAGAACAATGAAAAAGCATTCAGTTTTCTTACAAGAAGACTTTTAATAGAAACAGAAGTAGATAGAAGTAAAGGAATCACCCCTGTAAAATCAGGATGGTAGATACCTTACAGGGTAATTAGATTCAAAACATAGAGAATCCCTCTAGGCAAAACCTTAAGTTACAAAAAAGACACACAGACAGAAATAGTCATTCTATTCAGCACAATTCTTTTCTCAGCCATTTAAAGAAATCATAATCTAACGCATACCTAGCTAGATTACTTACTAAAAGTTCTAAGACTCCATTCCTGTTCTATCCCCGGCAAAGCAGCATACCGACAGAGAGACACAGACCCTTTGTTTCTCTCCCTCCTCCCAGCTTTTGAAAGTATCTTGTCTCCTCATTGGTCATTTTGGTCAGGTGCCAGCGAAGTTACCTTTAGCTTCTTAACCCTTTACAGGTGAGAGGATTTTTCCTCTGGCCGGGAGGGATTTTAAAGGGGTTTACCCTTCCCTTTATATTTATGACAGGCGCACTTCAAAAAGTTCGGCTTCGAGCTGGGAGACTGCTTGGAAGAGCCCTGCCCCAGGCCAGAGGACTGCGGAGGACGCCTCCTGTTGTTTCTGCTCCTCTGTCGACTATAGTCGTGCCTAGGGGGCCCTGGATAGAAGCGTGAGGGGGGCTGGGGCATGAAGGGCTTTCTCTGGGTGCTGGCATGTGCATTCCCTGAGATTTGAGGATTGCTTTAGAGTCCTTGAGACCGTGCAATCTCGAGTCCATCTTGTCAGCGAAGAGCCCTGCAGCGTCAAGTAGAAGGTCCTGTATTGTATTCCGCCAGGAGTCCCGAGACTTGTAGCCATGAGCTACACCTCATTGTAATGGCGTAGCCATAGTCCGCACTGCCGAGTCAGCAGAGTCCAAAGCAGGTTGGAGGGAGGTTCTAGCCACCACTCTGCCCTCCTCTAGGACTGCAGCAAATTCCTGTCATGACTCCAATGGGAGCAGTTGCTGAAACTTGGAGAGGGCATTCCAAGAACTGTATGTGTAGTGGCTAAGTACCACCTGCTGGTTGGAAATTTGAAGCTGGAGATCCCCCGGTCAAGTATACCTTTCGACCGAAGAGGTCCAGCTTCTTGGCGTCCTTGTTTTTTGGGGTAGGCCCCGGTTGTCCCTGCCGCTTCCCCATGGTTTGCTGCATCTACCACCAGGGTCTCCAGTGGGGGGTGGGTGAAGAGGTGCTCATACCCCTTTTGTGGGATGAAGTAACTCCTCTCTACAACCCCTAGCTGTAGGTGGTATAGAGGCCGGGATCTGCCAGAGCACCTTTGTGGTGTTTTGTATAATTTTTATAAGTGGCAGTGCCACCCTGGACGGACCCTCCGGGGAGAGTATGTCAATCATCAGGTCCGAGTCCTCCACAACCACCTCAGTTTGCACGTTGAGGTTCTGGGCCACCCTCTTAAGGAGGTCCTGGTGGGCTTTCGTGTCCACCACTGGAAGGGACATGGTTGTGACCGCTACTGCCTCGTCCAGCAAGGAAGATGAGGAGGCTCAAGGTGGGACAGGGTCTTCCTGCCCCTCTGGTTCTCTGGTGATGTGCTCATGGACATCCACCGCCGCTACGACTGGTGGTGTGGGAGCCACGGATATTGATGGCTCTGACAACGCACCCGATCTGGGAGGCCCAGGATCTGAACCCCGTTGTGGGTCCTCGGGAGCCCCGGACACGTCAGTGGTGACCGATGTTGCACAGGGCAGGGCACGGGCAGCGGAAACTACTGATGCTGCCCTGGAACTATGCCCTTGGGCCTGATGATAGGCCCAAGACGTCAAAAAGGGCAATTGTGCTGGGCCCTGATACTGGGGTGGCCAGGATACCATTGGTACCGAGGAGTTCTCCATTCTACAGTGCTGAGAACGATGCTGGGATGTTGAGGGGTACTGGCTGTGTTGGGACACGAACAACTCCACCTCTGACGCAGAGGAATAGTCCAAGCCCGATCAGGGTTCCAGGGAGTGCTGCATCATGGTGGGATTGCCCCGGTGCTAGATAGCTGGTGCCGCAGACAGTGCCTGAAGTGGGTCTGCACCCGAACCGGTGCCTGGGAATGTGAGGTGCGGGACTTGCCGTCATGGCAATCAAGTCCCACATGGCCAAGAAAGATTCTAGCGTGGAGGGAAGGTCAAAGTCCTCCTTCAACACCTCCCAGACCAGGGAGTCCACCGGCACCGGGCTCCACAGACCTCCTCTCGAGGCCGGAGTCAACAGTGTCAGGACCAACGAATCTGCCTTCAGGTGTCCCGGCATGGGACGCACCACACTGGTGTTCTGTATGCTCTTCTTGACGGAGGAACAGCCCTTCTCCGCCTTTTTCTTCTTATGTGGCACCGGGGACTATGATTGGTGTCACACTGATGAGCCGGCCTTCCACGCCGGAGAGTGGTGCTGATGCTCCGTATGCGAGTTCTTCCTCAGTGCCGAGGTGTCCTGCACCAGGGCCGGTGCGCTGTGCACCGAGGCGGCTGGTGCCACCTCGTGTGTCAGTTGAGGCTGGAGAGTGGACTCCATTAAAAGGAGTTTCAGCCGACAGTCTCCCTCTCTTTTGGTTCTGGGCTTGAAGCCTCTGCAAATACTTCACTTGTCCTGAAAATGTCCCTCTCCCAAGCCCCTTAGACAAGCAGCGTGTGGATCCCCTCTGGGTGTAGGCTTACTACACCTATCACACAGCTTGAACCTCTGGGGCCACGGCATGCCCTGGCGACAGGAAAAGCTTAGTGGGGGGGGACCCCCAACTTAAACTTACTCATTAACTAACTAAGAAACTCACTAACTACTTATGATAACGATTAACAACTATGTGCGGGGGAAAAAACACTAGGAAAGTACCTGCTAAAGCAAGAGACAAGTTGCTCCAACAACCGTCATTGGCGGTAAGAAAGAACTGAGCAGGAGGCGGGTCTATATACACCGCCATGAAGGTGCCACTCTAAGGGGTTCCACAGCCAACCCAATGGGTACTGCTAGGGTAAAACCTTCTGACTATCGTGCACGTGGCGCACGCACACCTATTGGAATGGACATGAGCAAGCACTCGAAGAAAAACACATAGTTTTGTTTCAGAGTAGCAGCCGTGTTAATCTGTATCCACAAAAAGAAAAGGAGTACTTCTGGCACCTTAGAGACTAACAAATAAATTTGTTAGTCTCTAAGGTGCCACAAGTACTCTTTTTCTTTTTACATAGTTTTGTGTTGGGGACATTTTGGCTGGGGGGAAATTTAAAAAATCTAAATGAAGATAGCTGCCCTGCCATTTCTATTTCACAGGAATTGGGATGCTAAAATGCAAGTAAGATGAATTACATCAGAACCATAGTAACCAGAAACAGGCTGTTACTTTTGCCTGAATTTACCAGAAAGTAATAGATATGAGTGATAAATACCTTCTTTATTTTATAAATTTAGAGGGTGATGTGGGGAGTACTTTTGTTGGTTACAAAAATAAAAAGCGGTGCCTATCCAAAACTCTAGGCATCCCTGCCATTAACTTCAAAAACAATAAAATTAAACACAAAATCCCTCTCCATGCCAAGTCTGATTGCCCTCAAAAGCCCACCTCTGCAGCAGCCCTCACAAACAGAGCTGTCTTGAAGCATGCCCTGAAAGTCAACAGATTTCATAAACACCTAAGACAGATATATCTTTTATTGGACCAACTTCTGTTGGTGAGAAAGAAAAGCTTTTGAGCTACACAGAGCTCTGTCCAATAAAACATATGACCTCACCCACCACGTCTCTCCAATATCCTGGGACCGACATGGCTACAACATTGCATAAGACAGATATATATACACAGACTGGTCCGGTTTACAAAAAAGTACTCCGTTTTCCTACCAACCAAGTACAATATTGCATCCCAACAGCACAACCACCACCTCCACTGGTACTTTCTCAGTTGCATAAGCGTATGACAAATATGTCACAAAATAACTTCTTTTAAAAATTCCCCTCTAAGACTTTCTAACTTGAAGGTGCGTGTATTTCATGCCTACACTAAACCGTGGTGAGGAGCTCCTTTGTCTCTGCTGGCTGATTAAGAATGAACTTATGAAGCCTTTACATTAGGGTGACCCCAGGATAGCACAGCAATAGTTGAGCCAAGCAATTCCCTGGGTAGCCACTCTAAAATTAAACATATGAAGAGTCCAATCAGTGTTATACCACCTGTCCCCTGGCATTCCTATAGGAATGCCTATGGTATGTGTATATGAGGCCCTCAGGAACGCAAATGAATGAGCCTCCCAGGCACAAGGAGAATATGAAGTGATTAGGAGAACCCAAAGCGTTATACAAGAAACACCAGATAAGAACAACTGAAATAGATAATGCTGTGCTATCTGTCTTTAAAAAATACAAACTTTCTATTTGTATGGAAACCATGACTAGTTATAGTTATATTGCTACAAATAATGCAGACCCCAAACAGGACAAATCGGTTCCTTATTACAGCACGTTACATGATCTAGTAAAGAACCTTATGTACCAAGCTCCAACACTTTCTAAAAACAAAAGCCACAATACGGACACCAAAAAAGGAAAACAGTACAAAAGCAGAGAAGGAAAAAGAAATCAAACATAGAGGCAAGACAAGTAAAACAGTAGAAGAGATAAGACAGCTATCTGCAAAGGAGATACAGACCAAAATGCACCAGCTCTACACTTGCTAGCCTTCTTGCATTCTTCAAATGCATCTGTTTCCTGAAGCTGCTTGTGAGATGCCAGGAAAGCATATCTTTCATCGTCAGTCTATTATCCTTCAGCCCAATGTACTCTGTGAACAGATGTCATATCGAGTCATATTGACCTGGGTTATGTAATCAACAAAATGCTATTTTCTCAAACTGCCCTGCTTCTGAAAGCTCTTAGTCCAGTGAACAATGATACAAATGCCAACCATTTCCCACAGTACTGTTACTAACTTCTTGATTGTAACTACTGTATTCTAAGATCATTTTTGTAATTTAAAAAAATAGTAATATATTAATCTAAAATCCTTACAGTGCCTGCAGCCTCCCACACAACCTCTTTGTGCAATCAGATTTGTGCCATTTACATTGAAAATTAAGATGTTTTTCCTTGCTTCTAGCTCAGTTACCTTTGTCATAATGTAGCTTCTAAAATTACATTAACAGAGGGGAACAGGGATTGTTTTCATTAGTATGTTGGCTTCTGGATGGGGAAAATAAGGAGAGAAATAATGATAAAATTAATATGTTATAATTTAATAGCACAAGAAGCTTGTCTATAATTTAACAACATTTATCTTTTATTGAACATGTGACGCTGAAAAACCAAATGCCAGTTCTGGCCAAGGCAATAGAAACTAGCTAAAAATTGAGGAACTCATAGCTGGAAACCAAACCAGCTCACCTGTATGTTAGTTTTGTTTAAAATGGGTGTTAGTCTTATAAGAATGTATTCAGTGTTTAAACTCTGTAAAATGCTTGTAAATTCCTGCATGCATTAATCTCACTTGTAATGTCTGTATTCCACGCTATAGGGAAATATGTAAATTTTGCTTTATAACTTTGAAAATGCTTGTTCTGAACTTGTGAACCCAAGCAAGGCCTGTATCTGTACTTTTCAGTCCATGCATCTGAAGAAGTGGGGGTTTTTTACCCATGAAAGCTTATGCCTAAATAAATCTGTTAGGGCATGGCTACCCTGGAAACTTCACAGCGCTGTCGCAGGAGCGCTCCCGCAGCAGCGCTTTGAAGTGCGAGTGTGGTCGCGCGCGAGCGCTGGGAGACAGGTCTCCCAGCACTCCTGGTAATCCCCCTCCACGAGGGGATTAGCTCCCTGTTTACACTAGCGCTTTAAAGCGCTCTGACTTGCTGCGCTCAGGGGGGTGATTTTTCACACTCCTGAGCCAGCAAGGTAGAGCGTTATAAAATGTAAGTGTAGCCAAGCCCTTAGTCTTTAAGGTGCCACCAGACTCCAGGCAAAGGAATCATTCTCCCCTCTTCCCCCCCTCACCCCGCCCATCCAGGAGGACTATCAACAATTAATAAATTTGTTAGTCTCTAAGGTGCCACAAGTCCTCCTTTTCTTTTTGAGGATACAGACTAACAGGGTTGCTACTCTGAAACCTATCAACAATTAAGTGGCCCATTATAAGACAAAAGCTCTGTTAATTGCCCGATCCACCTTTGAAGAAGTTCGTGCAGAAGGCCTCCTCCCATCAGTCTGAATGCTGGAAGAGGGAAATAAAAACAGCTGACATGAAGATTTTTCATTTCTTTGCTGTTTAATGTCTCTGGCCCTGTGAGAATTCAAAATCAGGCAGAGATCCCTCAGGGTGACCCCCAGGTCTACCTGTACACACTAGCTCAAAGTAGCACCTTGGAACCCCCATATTCACCAAGTCCAAACTGTGTTCCAGATTAGAAAATTCTAGTGCATTATTAAAGTATGCAAACTTTATGATATAAAGCATCAGAGCTGAGAAAAGAACAGTGATTGCCTGTATAGGACCCTGGCTTGACTCAATACATTTCCATTTGCTATAGGGATGAAAGAATTGCTAGGACTGAAATCTCAGACTCTTTCTGGGTTCAAGAGAGCTTTAGTCTTGATCACCTATCACAGTAACAGCAAAACAATCTCACTTTAAAGTTTGATGGAAATACAGTACATGGAATCACAATTCATCTGCCAGATAATGAGGTAGTATTAGTGAGCTGTATCTCGTTACAAAGTATTAACACAGCAGTGGTACTTAAAGTTTACCTTTGCAAAGACATCCACAAATACGCAACAGCAAAATTGATAAGTCTTAAAGAACATACTGCTAGACTTTTCACAGGAACCATCTGAGGAGAGGATTACATTTTCTTCTTCTCTAAGAGGCTTCTGTACTTACAAGTTTGTTTTATTTCTGCAAGAGTTTTCTATGGGGACTGAAAAAACATCTGTGAGATTAGATTTAACAAATCAATACATTTAAACAGAAGTTTTCCCAGGAAAGTACTCTGATCCAAGTTCATTTGTGGAGTTTGAACAAGAACATCACCAGTCAAACTGAAAACACAGAGCTCAGTAATGGGCAGTGATTGTTGGGACTTTGAAGCACTAGGCACAGGTCATACCAAGAGACTGAGAATCTGGTTTCATAGGTCCTGTGTGGGGCAGCTCACAGAAGTATCTTGGGTAATTCACTAAAATGCACTGCTATGAAAGTCCTTCATTATACTTTGTAAAATAGGCTCTTATTGTCCTTTAATCATTTAAAGAAAGATGAGATTCCCTGACTGATCGTCAGCATTTTAGGCTCGCATACAGCAGACAAAATATAATGTGTCAAAAGGGACTAAAATCAAGTTTGTATACATCAAGACTGTAGTAATCTAGTAACAAAATTCACAGTTTGGACCATATGATATAATGAAATAGGCCCTATGCATAAAACTAGCACTAATGCAAAGCTAATGGTGAGAGAACTCAAGCATTCAAAAGTCAGGAAAGGCAGAGGTAAAAGATCTGAAGCTTAACTTTTAACACTGCTTCCTTGGTCTGTTGTTCTAAAATAGGGCTTCTCTTTGTACCATAATTATTCGTCAGTTAATACAATATACAGTATAGTACAACTAGAATTTCTTTTACATCTTTATCTACAGAAAGTTAACTATAGTGTTCAGAGTCTTGGTTTGGTTTTAAAGTGTCAAGTGAGATCTTTAAAAAAGCCAATTCTGAAGAAAATCAATTCAGTTGTTTTAATGTTCCAAATTTTTAAATATCAGCTAGTTAAAACTTTTTCATATATTTTTATGATCAACTCAAACCTAGAGTGGGCTAGAACATGTGAGGGTTCTGATGCCCCTTAGCTCTGCATGGATCCACCTGGAGATGCTGCAGAACTTTATCTCAGATTTAAAGGGGATAAAGTCTGGTTATAAATACCGCCCAATGATGTTTCCATAAATTTTACTATGTTTGCCTTTTCTTACGTTTCCTCCCATCCTCTTCTAGTTATGGCCCCTTGAATTATTCTTTGCCCTCCTTGGATTTTAACATCTTTTCATCAGACCAACAGTACTTGTAAGTTTTTGATCCACCTAGCCTTTTAGGGCCCAATTCTGCCATCCATATTAATGATGAGTAGCCCCTTACTGAGTTACTCCACTGAAACCAGTGAGATAATTCATGAAGTTAAATGCTACTACACATTAGCAGGTTGGCAGAATAGGGCTTTCAATCATTCCTTGGCCAAGACAGACTATGCTCATAATCTTTTGTTTCTCCAATACACTGATCATTTTCACCGTACTCCCTCAAAATTGTAAACACCTCCCTAGTAACATGGTACCCAAAATTAGTGCACAAGGATCTTCTTATGGAGTGAAAAAACTCATAGTTCACACCACTCTAATCCCATGTGCTCATCACCATCAAGGAAATGCAGCTGCTCAGCCCAGACTGAAAAAACAAAAACTTTACACTAAATTTTAAATTTTCACAGCACACACATGAAGTTCGGCCCAAAATTTTGAATATATTTTAAAAATATTTTATTTAAACAGCTCACACTCATTCGCATGGCAACATTTGTTTTATCGGAGCACCCTGCTTGTACTGTTCCCTCTGTAGCCATCTGTCAGCTTTCGCCACTGAAGCTGTTTCTACAGAAAACATCACTGCAATATCAGAACAGCATGAATTTAGGCAGACAGCCACCTCCTTAAAAGGGTAGTGTTTGAATTATTTTAAAGCACTTTTTGCTCTAAAAGTCTTTGCTATTCTGGACAAATACAGATACTGAAATCAGCATTATCTAGGCCCAGATGGTGCCAGCACTTCAATACCACATTTTATTATTCCCCTCCAAATAATCAATGACCTGCTCATTTTCACTTGCCGCCAGCTGTCAGCCCAGAATTATTGAGCTAAAGCAAGAACGTGCAACTCACCCTATGAGATCAGGTAGATTAGCCACATGTTAAAAATGGAGCCCCCTCAGTATTCACGTACAGCTTCTAAAATGATCCCTGCCTCTCACTTATTTCACACACATGTTAAAACTTTACCAAACTTTCCCACGCACTTCCTGGGCTGGTTGAATTTCTGTTCAATACCGAAAGTTTGAATCTTTGTTTGATTAACTTGATTTCATTTTCATATTGAGTTTAGTGTTACAAAGCCTAATTTAAAACAAAGTAATCAAAGTGGCTACAAATTTTAATAGATGACACATTAAAACAGGCTCTCAGCACTTCCTGTCTTTTAGAATGGAAGCTTTTGGGGGACACATACGGTCTCCATTTTGTGATCTGTACAGTGCTTAGCACTTCGTTGGTGCATAATGAATCAAGCAATACCAAAAGAAACATCTTGTCATAATCAAGCAATGAAGAAGATTAAACATAAATATCCTAACCAAAGAATATATTGGGAGTGGAATATAGAGCATGCAAGTTCCATGCCCCAGAAGAGCTGTTTATCCATAGTTTTAATTTTAAAACAAGATTTGAGGATGAGTGCATAAAGCCCAAAAGAACTGAAATAATACTGAAGAGCATCAACTGTTAATGGCTGGGGGGCAGGAAGGAGGAAGGGAAAAGATGCAAAGGTTTTGAGAAAAGATATTTAAAGTCTTCTCGTATAGATTTGCCTATTTCCTCCCATTCATGGTTTTCCAGCCTGTTTATCCTAGACCTCCGAGCATTTTCACCACATCTCAAAGCAGTCAGCGACTTCATTATGTTTCTGTTAAAAGGGATTTGCAATACAAGCCTGACCACTAACATTCCCAAAATGTTACACACAGGAAATAATTTGAGACTTCCTATAGGCTGAGAAAATGTGTATTTTTGTCTGGGTGATAAATTCTGCCATGACATTATAGGGGGAGCGGCAAAGACTCATATTTAGGTTGCCTAACACTGTCCCTTATAAAAATTCTTCCAACTTTATTTTATCCCCTTTAAAAGATCACTAGTACCTCCTCCATTGTTAGCAGAACCCTGTTCTCCTAGGTAATATTCAACTGCCTTTATCATGAGATCATGCTTTCTCCACCTGCAATCCCCTGTCTTGTTCACTACATAAATTCCAACTTCTGCAACAAATGAAGCAGGGGTCCTACAAAAAAAACACTTAATTCACTACATGACCCTGATCAGGTCTGAAAGCAGGACCATCCTGTGCACCAAATGAGGCAGGGGTCCTGTGAGAAAAATAGTGTGTGATTGATCACATAACTAAAGATTGTATCATAATACGTACACACATGGATGCAGAACTAAGGTTGCATGGAGCCACCTTAATTCTGGTATTTTCTAATTTTTGAGTGTTTGACTTTGCACCTTCATAACATCCTTAATGTAATTTAAAAAAATATAATTATATTAATAGGGCTATTTCAGAAAACAAGCAACAAATGGCAAACAAATGGATGGCTCAACTCCACATCACAGACAGATTTCAGAGTAACAGCCGTGTTAGTCTGTATTCGCAAAAAGAAAAGGAGGACTTGTGGCATCTTAGAGACTAACCAATTTATTTGAGCATAAGCTTGCGTGAGCTACAGCTCACTTCATCGGATGCATACTGTGGAAACTGCAGAAGATATTATATACACAGAGACCATGAAACAATACCTCCTCCCACCCCACTCTCCTGCTGGTAATAGCTTATCTAAAGTGATCACTCTCCTTACAATGTGTATGATAATCAAGTTGGGCCATTTCCAGCACAAATCCAGGTTTTCTCACCCTCCTCTCCCCCCCCCCCCAACTCACTCTCCTGTGTGGGGGGGTGGAGGGTGAGAAAACCTGGATTTGTGCTGGAAATGGCCCAACTTGATTATCATACACATTGTAAGGAGAGTGATCACTTTAGATAAGCTCTTGCCAGCAGAAAGAAAAGGAGTACTTGTGGCACCTTAGAGACTAACCAATTTATTTGAGCATAAGCTTTCGTGAGCTACAGCTGGTGGGAGGAGATTGGGGTGGGAGGAGGTATTGTTTCATGGTCTCTGTGTATATAATGTCTTCTGCAGTTTCCACAGTATGCATCCGATGAAGTGAGCTGTAGCTCACAAAAGCTTATGCTCAAATAAATTGGTTAGTCTCTAAGGTGCCAAAAGTACTCCTTTTCTTTTTGCATATCACAGACAGTGAGTCTCCAGCAAATACTGAAGTGATTGAAACATGTCTTTTCTATGGTGCAGATACATAAACTGAAAAGGGTTCAAGAACTTTTATTAGTCACAATTAAGGCTATGTTTTAGTCACAGGTATTCTTAGTAAACGTCATGGACAGGTCAAAGGCAGTAAACAAAAATTCATGGCCCGTGACCTATCCATGACTTCAACTATATACCCCTGACTAAATTTTGGGGAGGTAGGAGTGGTGCCATGGGTGCTGGCAGGGGCGGCCCAGGGGCCCATGGCCCAGGACCCCCGCTGGTGTTTGGGGGGAAGGGGGTTAGCGGGGCTGACATGCTTCCTACCTGGCTCCACGCCTCCCCAGAAGCAGGGACACCCCCCTCGCTCAGCTCCTCAGTGGAGGCGCTGCCCCTGCCCCAAGCACCGGCTTCGCAGCTCCCATTGGCCAGGAACCATGGCCAATGGGAGCTGTGGAGGCAGCGTGCAGAGCTGCCTGGCCATTTCTCTGCCTAGAAGTTAAGCGAGGGGATGTCGCCGCTTCCAGGGAGCGCCACCCAGAGCCTCCCTCACCGTGTCCCATACCCAAACTCCTGCTGCTGTTGCAGGAAAGGAGGCGCAGTAGCCCGAGACTGCCCCAGCAGCAGCCCGTGTGATTGGCACCTGAGCTGTCCTTGGGCCAGGTGCACCGGCTGCTGCAGACGTCACAGAATCCTTGACTTCTGTGACAAACTCGCAGCCTTATTCATAATCTTCCAAATAAGTGACAAAATAGCCTCATGCAATGTCCATGATGGGAATTGATGAAATTATCCAGTTGCAATTTATACCAGCTGATGAGTTTGCTAAATGTGAGAGAGAGTAAGGAAAAATATGCTATAATTTCACATCTTTGTCATTTCTCCATAATTCTTACAGGTACTGCATCTTCTCAGTATATGAAAGGAATTGTACAAAAAAGGGATCTTACAACTGAAGTGCACACAACTATAAAGCATTCAGAAACAGTTTGGTTTCGTTAAAATCTGTATACTACTGTATACATGTATCTCCATATCACCCAACCATTGCCAATCCCACAAAATCTAATCAATTGGTTCTCAAACCACTTATCTTTCTAATTACTCTTGTCAAAGTGAACATAATTACATGAAAAAGGCCTTGCCTATACTCTTCTCTAGTAAACAATTTTTGTTATTGCCACTGAGCAGAGATGCAATACAAAACCCCAGAAACAGCAGTAGACAAAACCAAGGAAGAAATCTGCTACCATAAAGGAAGATATTCCAACAGGTAACACATGCTAGTGAGATTTCATTGTTTTTCAAAAACGGATATGCACGTAGTAAAGGAAAAGGCTGACCAAATTAAAACTATCACATGCTAAATGCAACGTTAGTTATCCGGACGCCGATATTACCCTCTGACCTGAAGGTCCTCCTATTCTTTGTACAGGTGAGGAAAACACCATCTGCATTCAGGGCTGAGTGTTTTATGGTAAAAGCCAACTACTCAGCCTCCCTGCTAAGGGAGGGCACAGCAAGGGAAAGGATATAGCAAAGTTTCTTCTGTAGGCTGTATAAGAGCCTGATTAGTGTAAAACTGTTGAGAGAGATAATTTTGCCCAAGGAGTTGAGATATAGGTCACGGAATGAACACTAAACTAATCCAGGCATTTAAAAATAAACAAACGAGGCACCATCTACACAGAATTCACATCTATCAAAGTGGAGCAGTTGGAATCTGATGAATGAATCTCATTTAACAACCACATATACATTCATGACTCCCCTCAAGGAAGCTGTATCATCCAAGAGGGTCACTGTCAAACAACTCCACCCGTTTTGCTATTTCACAAAGTCCATTAAGTTCCCACTGGAAGGCAGTGCAGGGAATTGGTAATGTGATATGGAACTTATCACATCATCCATCAATCACTGGAACCAGTGCAACTTAGGCAGCCGTGACCAAAAATTACAGCCACATGATAGATGTTTACTGCTCTGCTGCTTGTGAAATGAGTTGATGTCCTCAGTTCTATGCCTAAGGAAGAGCTCTGTGTAGCTCAAAAGCTTGTCTCTCTCACCAACAGAAGCTGGTCCAATCAAAGATATTACCTCACCCACTTATCTCTCTTAATGTCCTCAATTCAGTTACAAGCTGACTGGGGTTTATACATCACCACTGGCCATCTCAGTAGTCGCAACATGAAGGCCAAAGATTTAGTGGGCCATGGAAAATGAACTCTCCTCCATTCCTATTGTTCCATGTCAGGAACTGAGGCATACTGGCAGAAGTCCATGTGAAGGAAAGCTTGCACTGCTATGATCCACGATGTAGCTATTGCTCAGTGCTGATTTTCACCAGAATAACCTTTACTTTGGAATTAAAGAAGTAGAGTTTGTACAGTTTAAATTTACTGTTATGTTTTAAAGGATGGGTTGATAGAAAGATCCTATACCAGCTACTGAGAAAATTCCGTCATCAGAAAAATAATATCAATGTTTTAGACTAGCTACTCATCAATTTTTTCTATTCTGTTTTCCTAGATTTGGAAATGTCTGAAGCAGAGACTCTGGGACTCATAATTTTAATGTAGTTATTTCTTGTATCAGTACAGGGTTTTGGAGTCACTTCAAACAAATCTTTATTTGTAGCCAGGTTTTAAAACTACATATAACATGATACTTGAAGATAATTTTTAACATTAGTCGGGGGGAGGGGGGGGAGAGAATACTCGTTTGCTCAAACACGCCTAAACCATTTATTCAGCTGCCTCTTAGCACCAAGTGCGTCTGATTTATGCAACTAGAAAAATAAACCACTTATTTAGGGCAATGAATAACAAGGAAAATTTCTCCAAGATTAAAATATCTTTACAAGGCTCAGTCCAGGACCACACACAGAGAAAAACTTTCTTTACTTCAATAGAAGATTGGTGCCAATCCCAACAGACCTTTTCTAATCTTGCAACCAAGAGAAGAGGAAAGGGCTTAGAAGTCAAAGAAATCTTTTTAATGCCTCTGGAAGAGTCAGCAGGTTGACTTTTGACTTTCGGAGTTAATAGCTTGGGGCAGCAGAATGAGATGTAAGATATTATTCCCGACCATATGTAGCATATGGCCTGGATGGAGATATAGTCCAGGGATAGTCATACTGAAATGACCATCTTACTTACAGAACTGGAAGCCTGAGGTTATGTACTAATTGGAGTTGGCATGTTTACCAACTCTCTTAGACGGAGTGAAATAATTCCATTGTGATGAGGACTGGGGGAAAATAAGGACAGAAAGTGTTTGCAGAAAGCCACCTTCTTCCCCTTTACTTTTACTCAGAAGCACAGAATGTACAATTGAAAATTGGCAATCAAATCTATAGGGCATAAAGTTAAGAGAACCTTGAAACTATTGCAAGTGAGAAACCTCATCTAACACAGGAAGGATGAAAGTATAGTCATGCAGAAGACTGATCTTCCAATGACACCCAAGGACCAAACAGGTTTCAACACTTTTGGAACTCAAGGTTGCCTGATTCCTTGTCAGCAAATCCCTACAGATACAGGTCATTCATAGGCAGAGGTGATGAGGATGTGTCCTGTCCTACCCTATACACCGCAGTCAGTGATAGCAAATAAGAAAAGTTTAAAGGGTGGAACTGTATGTGTGACCATACTGGTACAATAGCTAGTGACAAAACTAAGTGTAAATATCTTGCACTAGGATGCTGCATTTGGCCCAGAGCCTCAAGAAACTGCTGCTGTGTTTGGCACAGTAATTCCACAGGTGACCTAACCTAATTCTGCATATTAAACACCAGGTATTTTAAAGATAGCTGAAGGTGTACATAAGCAGCAGGAAAAAGTTTGTTTATACAAAGTTGTCTGCTGAAGGTGACAACATAAGGGGTTTTCACATTCACAAATGTGATAATTTAAATGACAAATTTAACAAATGAAACGCCACTTGTAAGCTATTAATTACATGCAATGAGTTCCATGCTGAAGGACCTGGAAATTTTAACCAATTACTTTCTGACATCTCTCTGACATCTCAATAGCATCATTCTGCATCTCCTTCCGCCTCGCCTTGTTTATAGCTCTACTCAGTAACAGTTTTTACTTGTTTCCTTGATGTCTTAATTTCCTGCAATAATACATCTGCCATGAATAATTAAGCAATGCATTTGCTGCTTGCTGAAAGCTGAGTAAGTGCTATAAATCAGCTCTGGGACCCACTGCCAGTACAGAAACAATCAGTGAACTGCTAACATTTGTCTTTCTCTTTGCAGGTTAGAGAGGGGGAACCAGCAAGCAGCACCTCAACACTGACCAACCGTATCTGGTTTCCTGCACCCCAGCATCTCTAGTTAGCTCTGTTACCTGTTTCTAGCATTTAACAGCAAGATTCTGTCATCAACTCTTGCATTTCCTATGATGACGAAGGGAAACTTCCTGGGTGTATTATGATTTTCATATTTATTTCTTCAAGAACGCTCAGCTCACTGTCATTTCCACAGAGGTTTCTGCTGATTTCCTTGCTCTACAGGTGGGATAAGGGAGGCAATGGCACATCAGTTCACTAGCCTGAGGGCATGAGTCTGTCTCCCTATCACGATTAGATTCAGAGGTGATCCTAGATTCTTTACTCCCACCCTTGAGCAGTTTTTTTTTCCATAGTCGAAACAAGATTCAATACATCAGTCAGGTTACAGAGTAGCTAATAAAACCCTTTAGGAGCAGAAAAGCACCTTCTGCACCCCAGCTGTGCCCTTTGTAAGGCCATGTTTGCACTACCACTTATGTCAGTAAAACTCGTGTCACCCAAGCAGTGTTCCCTCCAATTTTTTATGTCCACGTGCGGAATGAATTTTGTTATGTGCACCAATATGGAGGTGATGTGTGGTGTGGGGCTGAGGGCTGGGGCAGAGGGTTGGGCTGTGGGGGAGGTGGGGGGTGAGGGCTCTGGCTGGGGGTGCCAGTTCAAGGGTGGGGCCAGAGATGAGGGGCTCAGAGTGCAGGAGGGGGCTCAGGGCTAGGGCACAGAGTTGGGGTGCAAGGGGGTGAAAGCTCTGGGGTGGGGCCAGGGATGAGGGGTTTGGGGTGCAGGCTGCCCCATGGCTGTGGTGGGGAGAGAGAACTCCCCCCAGCCCTCTCTCGCTGCAGCAGCTCGGGGCCAGGGGAGAGATGCCTCTCCCCGGTCGAGGCACCTCCAGATGGGCTGGGCCAAGGGAGGGGTGCCTATTCCCACCTGCACAGCCCTTGATAGTCTGCTGCGCGGCCATGCAACGCAGAGGGAACTTAGCTCAGGGGTGTGGAAAAAAACACACTCCTAAACGACATAAGTTACACTGAAAAAAGCATCAGTGTGCACAATGCTATGTCAGCAGAAGAGCTTCTCCTACCGACAGCTCCCACTACTCACTGAGGTGCTTTTATTAGGTTGCCAGGAGAGCTCTCCCCCATCAGCACAGAGCAGCTACCTGAGCGATCTTACAACAGGGCATCGGTACAGTTGTGCCACTTTAAGCTCACTAGTGTAGACATGGCCTAAGTGTCACCTTATCCATATTCACCGTCAGCCAGCCAGCCACACAGATTTTTTACTTTTCTGTATATAGAGATCTGCAGTAGAGAACAAAGAACTACAAAAAACCCAGCGATAACACTTTCCTACAGCCTTTCTACTTGCATGCATATCAGGGGACAGGAAAAATAAAGCAACTTTCCATTACCAGAATAGCATCACCTTTCAACTGGAAAGAGGTTTACAGCGCAACCACTTTAAAGGAAACTAAACTAAACAGAATGCAAGTGTCTCAGGCTTGGCGGAGCAAACACATTAGAAAACTAATCAAGCACAGGTATCCAGCCAGGTCTAGCAAAATGTCAGAATAACCATTAAGATTCTGCACGTCTAAATTTCAAAATCTCACCAATTCACTGGAAGATGCAAGAGCTCAGAAAATTTAAAAAGGTCAAAATGCAGAACAGTTTATCATTAAATTTCCTTATAAAATACCCTCATGCAGAAACAAACTATGTAATGTTCCTGTTTTTAATTCTGTTGACAAAAGATTGTACATATTTTAAAAAACACTTAGCAGCTGTGCTGTCAGCCTGCAGAGTTTCTGTGTATGTTGCTGTAATATTCCCATATTCTATTATTCATAACAGGCTGCAGATTTGATTCTCACTGTTTTAAAAAGAATTTAACTATTTAAAACCACAGAAAGACTGGAGAGAACATCCTGACAGAACAGTTGGAGTTTGCAGGACTCTGCAACTCACTGAGCAGACAATATCTTTATTTGCTTTTTACAAGTGTTTTTTTCCTATTAAAAGGAAATACAAGTGCATTTTTATGTGAACTGGCTAGTTAAGAGAGCTTTCAGAATAGCATGTGAGAATATAGGATACGCATACAGTAAGCCCTGATTCATACTACAAACTTATGTCAGTATCACTATTTCGCTCAGGGGCATGGACAATCCACACTTGTAAGCAACGTCATTAGACCAAACTAACCCCTAGTGTAGACAGGGTCTGTCGATGGGAGGATTGCTCCCATCGACATAGGTACCGAATGGCTCGGCAGCAGTTCTGCAGAAAAGGACCTAGGGGTTACAGTGGACGAGAAGCTGGATACGAGTCAACAGTGTGCCCTTGTTGCCAAGAAGGCCAATGGCATTTTGGGGTGTATAAGTAGGGGCATTGCCAGCAGATCGAGGGACGTATTCATCTGGAGTATTGTGTCCAGTTTTGGGCCCCACACTACAAGAAGGATGCGGAAAAATTGGAAAGAGTCCAGCGGAGGGCAACAAAAATGATTAGGGGTCTGGAACACATGACTTATGAGGAGAGGCTGAGGGAACTGGGATTGTTTAGTCTGTGGAAGAGAAGAATGAGGGGGGATTTGATAGCTGCTTTCAACTACCTGAAAGGGGGTTCTAAAGAGGATGGCTCTAGACTGTTCTCAGTGGTAGCTGATGACAGAACAAGGAGTAATGGTCTCAAGTTGCAGTGGGGGAGGTTTAGGTTGGATATTAGGAAAAACTTTTTCACTAGGAGGGTGGTGAAACACTGGAATGGGTTACCTAGGGAGGTGGTGGAATCTCCTTCCTTAGATATTTTTAAGGTCAGGCTTGACAAAGCCCTGGCTGGGATGATTTAGTTGGGGATCGGTCCTGCTTTGAGCAGGGGGTTGGACTAGATGACCTTCTGAGGTCCCTTCCAACCCTGATATTCTATGATTCCACTTCCCCAAGAGGTGGTGGCTATCACAGGTGCAGACTTTCTCATTTCCTTGGGAGTGCTCGAGCCTGGCTCCGCCCCAGGCCCAGCCCCGACTCCACCCCTTCCCCCAAGGCCCCACCCCATTCCGCCAAGCGCACCCTGCCCTTGCTCCTCCCTCTCTCCCGCCCCCCCAGCGACTGTTGCCCACTGATCAGTGGCAGGTAGGAGGGTGGGGAGGAGGGTGCCGGTGGGTGCTGAGAACCCATTATTTCTCCCCCGCCGTGAGTGCTCCAGTCCTGGAGCACCCACGGAGTCAGGGCCCGATACCTATTCCAACGGGAGAAGCTCTCCCATCAGTGTAGGGAGTGTCTTCTTTAAGTCCTACAGCAGTGCAGCAGCACCGCTGTGTCACTATCAGGGTAGACAAGCCCTAAGACTTTACATAGTAAACAGTTTCTTACATGAAACAAAGAGGAAAGGAACCTTGTGTAGATTGGAATGGCACTGTCATTCTTAGCCAATGAGTGAAATCTGACACAAAGCGGAAACAGGATGACTACACCCCATGGCTAGTCTTCCAAAACAGGTAGAACTACAAGCAAATGGTTGGTTGGGCTTTTTCAATATCAACCATGCAGCAGCTTCCAACAGAGTAGACCGGGGACCATCTCACCAAACAACAATTCATGCAGCCATGATGCTGAATGGGTGAAGGGCAAAATTAATATAAGGAAAAGAAAAATACTTATCTTATTGACTTTCTTTCCAATATTTCTTGACTTTTTAAATCAATATAGCTTTTGGCTACAAAGGCATCCAAAGTGAATAATCCCCTTTTTCTCCCACCATAGGTAGATAGGGACCTTACGTTAAAAAATGGGAAATTCAAAACCAATTCTAGGAAATACTTTTTCACGAAACATGTCATTACATTATGGAACTCTTTGCCACAGGAAGTCAGAGACCAACAAGATTAAAAAAGGGACTGTACATTTTAACAGAATATCCAAAGTTATCAATATTAATTATACATTTTGTGGATGAGATATTAAACCTCCTGTTTTAGGGCTTACCCCAACCTCTAATTATTAGAGATCAAAAGGAGACCTAATATAGGAGCAAGTTATCCCACATCTGCTACTGCACTTTCTTCTACAGCATCTGGCACTGCCACTGTCAGAGACAGGAGCCTGGATGAGATGGACCTTGGGTCTGATGTAGTCTGGAATCTCTTATCATCCTACTACAATATCATAGAATCATAGGGTTTGAAGGGACTGCAAGCGTCATCTAGTCTAACCCTCTGCCAAGATGCAAGATTTGTTGTATCTAAACTATCTAAGACAGATGGCTATCCAGCCTCCTTTTGAAAACCTCCAGTGAAGAAGCTTCCACAGCCTCCCGTGGCAATCTGTTCCACTGTCCTACTTTTCTTACAGTTAGGAAGTTTTTCCTGAGATTTAATCTGAATTGGCTATGCTGTAGTTTGAACCCTTTGCTTCTTGTCCTGTCTGCTGTGGCAAAAAACAACTTTTCTCCATCTTTTTTGTGGCAGCCTTTCAAGTATCTGAAGACCGCTATCAGATCACCTTAATCTACTCTCTTCCCAACATACCCAGTTTCTTCAGCCTTTATCCATATGGCTTGCATTCCATTCCTTTGATTATCTTTGTCCCCCACCTCTGGATACTTTCAAGTTTTTTCCCATTCTATATTTGTGCATTTGGTTTTTCTTCCCTAAGGGTAGCATCTTACATTTATCTTTGTTGAATTTCCATTGTGTTGTCTATAGCCCAGTTCTCCAGTTTATCAAGATCCCTTTGAATTTTAGCTCTATTCTCCAGAGTTTTGTGCCACCTGCAAACTTGGTCAAAAAGCTCCATATCTACATTCAGGTCATTAATAAAGATGTTAAACAACACTGGACCCAGAACAGATCCCTGTGGAACGCCATTCAAGACCTCCTTCCAATCCGACATCATTCCATTAATAGTTACTTTTTGTTTGTGGATGTTTAGCCAATTATGTATCCACTTCATGGTAGTTCCACCCAACCTGCATTTCTCCAGCTTGTTTATTAGAATGTCACGTGAGACTGCCAAAAGCCTTGCTCAAGTCCAGGTATATTATGTTCACCGCATTCGCCCCATCCACCAAATCAGTTACCCTGTCAAAGAAGGAAATCAAGCTGGTTTGGCCTGATTTGTTCTTGGTAAATCCATGCTGGCTGCTAGTGATCACTTCTACATCCTTCAGATACTCTCAAATTGAATGTTTTATACATCGGTCTGGTAGCTTCCCAGTCAGGCTGACTGGTCTACAGTTTCCCAGTTCCTGCTTTTCCTCCTTTTTAAAGATGGGCACCACGTTAGTTCTTCCCCAGTCTTTTGGGACCTCTTCTGTCATCCATGAAAAGAAAAGGAGTACTTGTGGCACCTTAGAGACTAACCAATTTATTTGAGCATGCTCGGGGGTCGCATAACTAGCATGCTCAAATAAATTGGTTAGTCTCTAAGGTGCCACAAGTACTCCTTTTCTTTTTGCAAATACAGACTAACACGGCTGTTACTCTGAAACCTGTCATCCATGAGTTTATCAATACGGTTGTCAGTGGCTCCGAGATTTCTTCAGCTAATTCCTTCATTACCCTTGAGTGAATAGCATCCTGCCCCGCTGATCTTAACTCATTCAAATTGGTCAGAAGATCTCTGATGTGTTCTTTACTTATCCCAATCTGCATCCTTTCCCCCTTTATTGTCTATAGTAACATCGCTAGTCATCCAGTCACATTATTTTTTGTGAGAAGACTGACACAAAACAGGCATTGAGCAGCGATGCCTTCCGATCATCTACCATTACAAGCTCACCTTCTCCACTTAGCAGCAGACCTACACCATCCTTGATCTTTCTGTCTGACATATTTGAAGAACCCCTTCCTATTGTCTCTAATATTCCTTGCCAGATGTAACTCATTCCTTGTCTTGGCTTTCCTGATTTTGCCCCTACATGCTCATGCTAGTCCCATGTATGATTCCTTGGTGACGTTCCCCTCCTTCCATAAGAATTAATGTAAATGGGGGGGGTGGGCGCGCGGGGGTTAGGTTCCAGGGATTTTTTTTTTTTGCCAGACAAAAGGCACTATATACATTTTAAATAATTTTAAACAAGCAATTTAATACAGGTATAAGTTTTAAACAATTTAATACTACAATCATCATTGCTGAGTATGAAGCTTGGTTGAGGTGGTGGAGTCAGAGAGTGGAAGAGGATGGATTGTCTGGCTGCTCCTCTTGTTGTTCTTGCAAGCAACAGGCACTGACTTTGCCGGGGGCTCAACCCTTGGCCCATCCAGTCCATCCCTTCCCCCAAGCCCCCACCCTTGCCCTGCCTCTTCTCCCCCCTCACCTCCTCCCCCTTTACTTCAGATGCTGCGTCCTCACTCCTCCCCCTCCCTTCTGAACGCTGCAAGCCAGCTGATTACCATGGGCAGGAGGCAGGGGAAGGAGCGGGGAGGCACGCCGAGTCCTCGCTCCCAACCCCCCACCCCGCCCAGGGCAATCAGCTGGCTTGCGGGGCAGGAGGGAGGGGGGAGGAGCGAGGACTTGGCACACAGGCTCCCCCTCCCTCCCCTGCCTCCTGCCCAGGGCAATCAGTTTATTTGCATTGTTCAGGAGGCAGGGGATGGAGGAGGAGCCTGCGCGCCGAGTCCTCGCTCCTCCCCCATCCCTCCTAAACACCGCAAGCCAGCTGATTGCCGCGGGCAGGAGGTGGGGGGGAGTGGGGGGGAAGGCGCTGATCCGCGGGGTCTGCCGGGGGGCAGGAGGCACTGTGGGGATGGGGGTGGGGGCGTAGGGAGGCTGCCAGCTGTGGAGAAAGCAGGCAGCCAAACAACGTAAGAGTGGAGCATTGCACGACTTTAAACGAGCATGTTCCCTAATTGATCAGCAACGAAACAACGTTAACCAGGATGACTTTAAGTGAGGAGTTACTGTATGTAACCCTTTTGGTTTACAGAGAGCTAAAAAGATCCTTGTGCAGCCACATTGGCTTCCTATGGCTCTTCTTATCTTTCCTCAGAATAGCTTGATGTTGAGTCTCTACTATTACGTCTTTTAAGAACTGCCAGTGCCCTTTGATTCCTTTTCTTCCTAACTGGTCTTTCCATGGGACCTTGCCTACTATTTCTCAGAGTTGGTTGAAATTCACCTTTCTGAAGTCCAGTGTCCTGGTTTTGCTGTTCTCATGTCCTCCTTTCCATAGGATCTTGAAGTCTATTAGATCATGATCACTTCCTCCCAAGTTCCCAACCATCTTCACGTTCACAACTAATTCATCCATGTCGGTCAAAATCAGATCCAAAATGGACGCTCCCCTAATTGTTTCCTCAGTTTTCTGAATCAGACAGCTGTCCCCTACACATGCTTAGAATTTGCAGGATGTATTATGTTTTGCTGCAATAGTTTTCCAACAGATATCAGGGAAGTTAAAATCCCCCATTAATACTAGCTCGTGTGCTAGCTAATTTTGTTACCTGCTTATGGAATGACTCATCCACTTCCTCTTCTTGATTTGGTGGTCTATAATAGACCACCACTCTAACATTGCTCCTGTTCTTTTCCCTTGTTATCCTCACCCAGAGACTCTCAGTAGGTCTGTCACTCACTTCCTCTTGGACCTCGGAGCAAGTATATATATTCTTGACGTACAGTGCAACACCTCCCCCTTTTTTAATACCTATCCTTTTGGAACAAAGTATATCACTTAATGCTGGTACTCCAGTCATGGAAGCTGTCCCACCAAGTCTCTGTGATGCCGGTTAAGTTAATTTTCTTCATATACCATGACTTCCAGTTCATCCTCATACTCCTTGCATTTATAAACAGGCATAGAAGATATTTTGCAGACTGCCCTGTTGCTTTTCTTTTTGCCTTTTTAATCCAGTTGTGATTTCTAGGCCCTTCTCAAAAATTAGTCCTTCCCCTTGTCTTCGTTACTTGAGTCCAGATGCATATTGGCTAGATTTTGTTCAGCATGCCCCACAGGACCTAGATTAAAGCTCTCTGTCAGGTTAGCCGGGTGATGTTCAAAGATGCTCTTGCCAGTATTTGATAGATGGAACCCATCCCAGCACAGTAATCCTCTTTATATAATGTCATATAGATTTTTCTATAGCGTTACGCACATAGGAAATATATTATGATATACTGCTCTATGTATGCCAAGTAAATAGAGTTCCTCGTGTCTTCAAAAGTACAGTAAGCTGTTCTAACACAACATATTACAGAGTAAGTTAAATGCCACAAATTTAAACTAAATTAGCTTCACAGTAAATGCCTGACCCCCTACAGAAGGCTGTGCTGCTGGCTGAAAAGAAATTCAATAGCACATGTTCATTGACTAAATCAAATACAAAAAAAGAACTTATCATAAAAACGTCCAAGCCAATAAACACATTCTGGACCCCTATAACAATGAAAAAGATATTGCAAGATGCTATGCATATAACTCTAGGGTTATAGAAAAAGTATGAGATTATATAGTATTTGAGAAATTATGTACTCGCATTATTAGAGGCCATGTTGTGATCCTATATACCCACAAAGGGACAGAGTTAAGGTTGAGCAGACAGCCTCAGGGGAGACAGTTTGTTACTTGTGTGTCCTATGGTGTAACCATAATGTTCCTTTAACAATGGGAATTATATACATATTCACATGATTAAGAAATAGAGAGGGAAATATTTCATAACGCGGAACCATTTGAGTAGACACCACCTGAATGCCCTACACAATGCAGATAATAAGATGTAGAGTGGTGAATTCCTTCTGCAACTTTTACCTTATAGAGACCTTTGTTTCATTCACTGCACAGTTTACCTAAATTTTCAAGTATACAGCTAATTCAGCCGTGCACAAGCTAAGGATGGCATCCTTTGGTTAGTGAGTTGGATGATTTCACAAGAAAACTTAGTGCAAAATATACCATGCATCTATCTATATGTTATATTTTTCAACGTGTTATATCTTGGTCAAGTCAAACTCCATTTTCACCGGACCACTGAAAGACATTTCCAGTGAGGGCTATTCCACGTCAAATTTACAACTTTCTAACCTCAGCCATTTCAGCAGTAGAGTATTTTTAATAATGTTGCATGATTTTTTTTTAAATTTAATCTATAAACATGCAAAGTGTTTTTCCCCACTCTTCTCATTCTCAAAAATGGTCAAAAGCATTTTTGCTCAAACTTTCAAAAACAAACAAACAAAACCTTTTACCTTTAGCCAAAGGCCAAGATGGGAAATTTTAACCCAAAAGTGTAAGCTTCAAAAAGTTACAAGTAACTGAAACAATGAGTGGAAACATTTGTGCAAAACTTGTACCATGCCTGCTGCAATACATATTATACCGTGTTGGAAGTGTGTTGAGATCAACATAAAGCAGAAGCAAATGACAGACAACAAGCAGGACCTCTCACTGATGAGAAGATCAGAAATAATTTTTTGTAGCTCAGCACTTCTTATGTAAAACACTGTATTGGAACATAGTAATTGCCATACCCAAGACTGGATACCTTTCTGGAAGATGCTTATAGTCAAACAAGTTAATGGGGCTCAATACAGGAGTAACAGAATGAAATTCTATGACCTGTGTGATAGGTCAGACAAGATGATCTAGTGATTCCTTCTGGACTTAAAATCTATGGATGACAGATCAGACCAGTGGTCCATCCTGACTAGTAAACCCTGTCTAATTACCATCGGTACCAGATGCTTCCAAGAAAGGTGCAAAAAAGCTGACACTAATGGACCATTACTGAATAACCTTCCCACAGGGAATCCCAGTTTCTTCCTATCCCCAGACAGTGAGTAACTGGGCCTGTGCCTCAGCACATGGGGATACATAGATCTTTCATCCTATCTAGTGTAGCCAGAATATTCTCACCATACACATAAATACCTTAGGGCAACAAGTTCACTAGGTAGGTATTCTGTTTTTCTGGGATTATTAATATCATAGAATCATAGAATATCAGGGTTGGAAGGGACCTCAGGAGGTCATCTAGTCCAACCCCCTGCTCAAAGCAGGACCGATCCCCAATCAAATCATCCCAGCCAGGGCTTTGTCAAGCCTGACCTTAAAAACTTCTAAGGAAGAAGATTCTACCACCTCCCTAGGTAACGCATTCCAGTGTTTCACCACCCTCCTAGTGAAAAAGTTTTTCCTAATATCCAACCTAAACCTCCCACACTGCAACTTGAGACCATTACTCCTTGTCCTGTCCTCTTCTACCACTGAGAATAGTCTAGAACCATCCTCTCTGGAACCACCTCTCAGGTAGTTGAAAGCAGCTATCAAATCCCCCCTCATTCTTCTCTTCTGCAAACTAAACAATCCCAGTTCCCTCAGCCTCTCCTCATAAGTCATGTGTTCCAGACCCCTAATCATTTTTGTTGCCCTTCGCTGGACTCTCTCCAATTTATCCACATCCTTCTTGTAGTGTGGGGCCCAAAACTGGACACAGTACTCCAGATGAGGCCTCACCAATGTCGACTAGAGGGGAACGATCACGTCCCTCGCTATGCCCCTACTTATACATCCCAAAATGCCATTGGCCTTCTTGGCAACAAGGGCACACTGCTGACTCAAATCCATCATTTTGGGGGTTTACTTGTAGCCATTTTTATTAAAAAATGGGGGAGAGGGTTCAAGTATTTGTCTTTGCATATATGGTAATGAGTAATGCATATTATCACACCCCTGTAAGTGCAAATTACAGCACCGTGTAGACAAGCCCTTCGATAAGCATAACCATTTCCAGGGTTTTCCCAGTGTTTATTGGATAAACACGGATTTCTTTTTCTTTTCTTTTTTTTTTTTTTTGTAACAAAGTAGTTTTATTTGTGTTTATCAGTTAAAATGTAAAATCAGAAGCCCTGCCAAAGCGTAATTGTGTGTGTGTGTGTGTGTGTGTGTGTGTGTAAAAAAGTACTTTTTAATCAGAAGTGTCTATTCCAGACCATTCATTATTTTGTATACCTCTATCTTCTCCCTCTCTAAACTAATCAATCCCAATCTTTTCAAGTTCTCTTTGCAAGGAAGGCTTTCCAACCTCTAATAATTGTCATCACACTCCTGAAACCCTCTCTATTTCTACTAAATCCTTTTTGAGAAAGCATGAATGCAGTATTTCAGGTAGGGGCATCCTGTTGCTTCATATAATTGCATTTGAATATTTTCATATTATTTCTAACCTATTCTTCATGCATTCAAACCTTTGTTTGTTTTCTGACCACCACTGGTCAAGACACACTAAACCCATCTGTGATTACCGTATTATAAAGTTCACTTTGCTTTACAAGTGATCTCTCAATCTGACATTACAGAAAGACACACTGTTCCACATTAAATAATTAGAAACTGAAACATATACCCAGCTGTTTACATCAATATTTTGATTAAGTATCTTTCTCAGCCTCATAATCCTTGGCAACATCCGACTTTCACCGTCCACAGTTCACTCTTCCTGATGCATCCTTCTTCAGCCAGAAAGCAGGCTCCTGGCCAGTAGACGAAGACCATAGCCTTCTCATTTCTAAAACAAATTTCTTCAAACACATCAGAGGCACAAGTCCTTGATGAAACTCAGGTTTATGCCAACTTGTGAAGCATGCTCTCACTCTCTTTAAAATCCGTTTAATTCTCCAAGCAAAACAAAAGCATTTGAAAAATTCCATGACAGATTAAAACATTTTGCATGTTTTCAGAACTCAGAAAACTTCTCTGCTCTCTCTCGCTGTCCCCTAATATATTTCCTTTAGAGCTGAGACCTGTAAGAATTTCCAAAAGCCCAAAACGTAGTATACGCAGAAAGCCAGAATTTGAAAACAGAGCCTTCAGTACAGCCATAAGTACAATTCTACCGTGAAGCAACAGTTTAGCAACAAATTACTCACAAGCCGGTTTTATTTCTACTATGGTCCACTTCAATGGCCTAGTAAAAGCAGGTGGTATGTCATTAACACAGAGCCTGTGTTCCATGAACAAAAACTGCCAAATTCGGCTAATAGAGGATTTTTTTAGTATTTCCTTCTCAAAAAATTTCAACTGCCTGTACATTTACAAACATACTTATTACTTTTTTAGCTGGATGAGATGTGGACAAACAAATGAAACTGGCCTACAGCTAGTTCTGGAAATGAGAAAAGAATCCTGTAAGAGCAATGGGTTTATTGCTGATAAAGTCTTCAGGTGACACAAACATCTGTGGGATGGTAAATAATTACATGGACAGATCACTGACACAGAGAGATCTGAATCAGTTGGTGAGTTGAGCACAAACAAAACGTATTTTAATAGAAATAATTGCAAGATCATACATCTAGGAACAAAGGATGTAGGTCACACTCAAAGTATTAGAGGCTGCATACTGGAAAGCAGTGACTCAGAAAAGGACTTAAGGGTCATTATAGATAATCAGCTGAACACGGGCCCTTAGTGTGATCCTGTGGCAAAAAAAGCTTAACATAATACCTAGATGTGCTAACAGAGAATACCAAATAAGTGTAAGATGGTGGTGTTATTATCTCTCTAAATGGCATTGTGAGACCACCACTGAATAGTGTGTCCAGTTCCGGTGTCCACACTTCAGAAAACATATGTTGGGAAATTTGACAGGTTCAGACGAGCCACAAGAATGATCTGTAGTCTGAAAAACATGCCTTAAAATGAGAAAGGTAAGGAGCTCCATCTATCTATTTTATAGAAAAGAAAAGAAGGTTAAAGAGATGATTTGAAAAGTCTATAAAGTACCTTGTATGCAGTGTTGCTGTAGCCATGTTGGTCCCAGGACATTATACACTGGATTTATGGCTTATTACAACAATCTATAACCACTAAGAAGCCCCCCAACTGCCACACATACACACACACCCCGGCTTCCAAAAGCTTGATATCTCTCTCACCTACAGAAGTTGGTCCAATAAGAGATAATACCTCCCCCACCTTGTCTCTATAAAGTACCTTCACAGGAAGAAGATATCCAATACTAGATACTGATACAATCTGGCAGACAAACGAGTTACAAGACCCAACAGCTAAAAGCTGAAAATCAGCAATGATCAAATTGGAAATAAGATGAAAATTTTTAATAGTAAGGATGGTAATCAACCATTGTAACAGACCGCCAAGAGATGTAGGTAAGATATCCATCACTTGAAGCCTTTAAATCAACACCAGACATCTTTCTAAAAGATATGCTCTAGCTCAGCAGTTCTCGAACTCACTAACCCATTGTAATGGAGTTGCCAGGGCTGGCTTAGACTTGCTGAGGCCCAGTGCTGAAGCCAAAGCCCAAGCTCCACCATCTGAAGCTGAAGCCAAAGCCTGAGGGTTTCAGCCCTGTGTTTTGGGACTCAGGTTACAGCCCCCGCCACCGCCCACAGCCAGGGCAGTTGGGCTTTGGCGGGCTCAGGCTTCAGTCCCAGCTCCTGGGGTCATGTAGTAATTTTTATTGTAAGAAAAGGATGGCAGTGTAACAAAATTTGAGAACCCCTGCATCTAGCTCAACCCCAAATTGTTAAACTAGATGCAGAAATTATTGGGTGAAATTATACAGCCTGTGTTATGCAGGAGGTCAGGCTTAGAAGATTATAATGGTCCCTTTGGGGCTTAAAATGTAGGACTCTATGCTGAAGATAAAATTTTAAAGAGAAGCTTTACTGATCTCTTTCAAAAGCAGCCCAGTCAAGAAGGACACAACTGACCCTCTCAAAAAATATAAAACATTAACTCTGGCTCAGCACATCTCCATATGCTGGGTGATCAATACCAGGATTTCAGTATAGCAACTTCCTTGCAAAGGCAGGAGGCAATTCTGGCTACACAGATTAGTCCCAGTTTTCATGTCATCATAAACTGACACTGACAGAAAATGAGAGAATCCTGCACATTTCAGCAGCAATGCCTGGGTTAATGAGGACTTTAAGCCTCCACTCATTTCCCTGAAAAGGCAAGGTAGAGACAGATCCCATACCACATTCATCACTGAAATCACTGTACCCCTGTTATTATTTATTAATTGCTGCTGATGTGCTCAGAGTTGTATGGGACACAAAATACAGAGTCCCTGTACAAGGAGCTTCGCGTCTCAGTCAGAAACTGAGAAGACAGATGCACTGGGAAGCCCAGAGGAAGGAACAGCTTATGACTTGGTTTTGGTATTTTTTTTTAATGTTTGGGTTGGCTCTCCTGTGAACATTAGTAAACATGCGTGTCTATAGGAGGACCCTGAACACTTGGAGGTTGGCGGTTTGACAAACCAGGATGAAAAGGGTTTGACACAAAATACAGTGAATGATGTTGTAAATGGGTTTATGAGAAAAAAACAAAGGAAAGATTAATTGAACTGTGGACTGCTGCTTTAGAAGCCACAGTAGCTACCCAAACAAGCTGTCACAGGAGATTGTGTACATGACAGAGCAATAAGAGGCTTGGTTATCAATGGCTGTCCAGTCTCCAGGTAGTGTCCATCTTCTTAGGGCGACCCAAGGGTATCATGGGTCACTGGAATTGAAGGGACAAATGTGGGAGGTTTAATGTTTTAATTGTGCTAGCCCCAAATGATCCAGGTCACATTGCATTTGGTGTAACTCAAAGACACTTTATTCCCCTAAAGAATATTTTAAAGTTTTGCTTCCGACCTTTATTGGTGAAGATGGTTAAGCTACCCAAACATAACAGTTAATAGCTGTAGAAAAGTACCTGAACATTTACTTAACTACTTGCAAGACAAAACACACTGATATCTGGATCATACCTTATAAAACCCACACAAAACAGTCACACACATCATTTTAGGGACATCATAAAAAAACAAAGAATAAAGAAACAGGAAGAGGTAAAGGATAAGTCTCGGGTTCAGAACTTCATCTTTGGGTCTCTCCACTTGGCTCTGCAAGTGCCTTTCTTTCATAGACTTTAAAGACTTTAAGGTCTGAAGCGACCATTATGATTGTCTAGTCTGACCTCCTGCACAACGCAGGCCACAGAATCTCACACACCCGCTCCTGTAACAAACCCCTGACCTATGTCTGAGCGATTGAAGTCCTCAACATGTGGTTTAAAGACTTCAAGGCACAGAGAATCCTCCAGCAAGTGACCCATGCCCCACGCTGCAGAGGAAAGTGAAAAACCACCAGGGCCTCTGCCATTCTGCCCTGGAGGAAAATTCCTTCCTGACCCCAAATATGGTGATCAGCTAAACCCTGAGCATATGGGCAAGACTCACCAGCCAGACACCCAGGAAAGAATTCTCTGTAGTAACTCAGATCCCACCCTATCCAGCGTCCCATCACAGGCCATTGGGCATATCTGCCGCTAGTAGTCGAAGATCAATTAATTGCCAAAATTAGGCTATCCCGTCATACCATCCCCTCCATAAACTTATCAAGCTTAGTCTTGAAGCCAGATATGTCTTTTGCCTCCACTGCTCCCCTTGGAAGGCTATTCCAGAAATTCACTCCTCTGATGGTTACAAACCTTCATCTAATTTCAAGTCTAAACTTCCCGATGGCCAGTTTATATCCATTTGTTCTTGTGTCCACATTGGTACTGAGCTTAAATAATTCCTCTCCCTCCCTGGTATTTATCCCTCTGATATATTTATAGAGAGCAATCAGATCTCCCCTCAGCCTTCTTTTGAGTCAAGCCAAGCTCTTTGAGTCTCTTTTCATAAGACAGGTTTTCCATTCCTCGGATCATCCTAGTAGCCCTTCTCTGTACCTGTTCTAGATTGAATTCATCCTTCTTAAACATGGGAGACCAGAACTGCACATAATATTCCACGTGAGGTCTCACCAGTGTCTTGTATAACAGTACTAACATCTCCTTATCTCTATTGGAAATACCTCGCCTGATGCATCCCAAGACCACATTAGCTTTTTTCACAGCCATATCACATTGGCGGCTCGTAGTCATCCTGTGATCAACCAATATTCCGAGGTCCTTCTCCTCCTCTGTTACTTCCAAGCGATGAGTCCCCAGTTTATAACAGAAATTCTTGTTATTAATCCCTAAATGGATGACCTTGCACTTTTCACTATTAAAAATTGCATCCTATAACTATTACTCCAATTTACAAGGTCATCCAGATCTTCCTATATGATATCCCCGTCCCTCTCTGTATTGGCAATACCTCCGAGCTTCGTGTCATCCACAAACTTTATTAGCACATTCCCACTTTTTGTGCCAAGGTCAGTAACCAAAAGATTAAATAAGACTGGACCCAAAACCGATCCCTGAGGAACTCCACTAGTAACCTCCTTCCAGTCTAACAGTTCACCTTTCAGTATGACCCTTTAACCAGTTCCTTATCCGCGTTTCAATTTTCATATTGATCCCCATCTTTTCCAATTTAGCTAATAATTCTCCATGGAGAACCGTATCAAATGCCTTACTGAAATCAAGGTAAATTAGATCCACTGCGTTCCCTTTGTCTAAAAAATCTGTTACCTTCTCGAAGAAGGAGATCAGGTTGGTTTGATATGATCTACTTTTTGTAAAACCATGTTGTATTTTGTCCCAATTACCCTTGACCTCAATGTCCTTAACTACTTTCTCCTTCAAAATTTTTTCCAAGACCTTGCATACTACAGATGGTAACTACAGGCCTGTAGTTACTCAGATCACTTTTTTTTCCCTTTCTTAAAAATAGGAACTATGTTAGCAATTCACCAGTCGTACGGTACAACACGAGTTTATAGACTCATTAAAAATTCTTGCTAATGGGCTTGCAATTTCATGTGCCAGTTCCCTTAATATTCTTGGATGAAGCTTATCTGGGCCTCCCGATTTAGTCCCATTAAGCTGTTCAAGTTTGGCTTCTACCTCGGATGTGGTAATATCTACCTCCATATCCTCATTCCCATTTGTCATCCTACCATTATCCCTCAGCTCCTCATTAGCCTCATTAAAGACTGAGGCAAAGTATTTGTTTAGATATTGGGCCATGCCTAAATTATCCTTAACCTCCACTCCATCCTCAGTCTTTAGCGGTCCCACTTCTTTCTTTGTTTTCTTCTTGTTTATATGGCTACAGAACCTTTTACTATTGGTTTTAATTCCCTTTGCAAGGTCCAACTCTACATGGCTTTTGGCCTTTCTCACTTTATCCCTACATGTTCTGACCTTGATAAGGTAGCTTTCCTTGCTGATCCCTCCCATCTTCCACTCCTTGTAGGCTTTCTGTTTTTTCTTATTCACCTCTGAGATGCTTACTCATCCGGCTTGGTCTACAACTCCTGCCGATGAGCTTTTTCCCCTTTCTTGGGATGCAGGCTTCTGATAGTTTCTGCACCTTGACTTGAAGTAATTCCAGGCCTCCTCTGCCTTTAGATCCACAAGTTCTTCAGTCCAAACCACTTCCCTAACTAATTTCCTTAATTTTTTAAAGTTAGCCTTTTTGAAATCAAAAACCCTAGTCACAGATCTATTTTTGTTTATCCTTCCAGTTAGCGTGAACGGAATTAGCTCATGATCGCTCAAACCAAGGTTGTTCCCCTACAGCTGTCCCTCACAGGTGGCCTGCACCGGTTATCTCTGTAGCTGATCAGTTGCAGAGTCACCACCAGTCAAGCAGGTTGAAAGTCTAAGAAGGCCCAGTTGAATCAAGGAGTCAAGATCAGTCAGGTTCAATTGTTGGGTCCCAGGAAGTTAGAGCAAGGAGGGCAAAAAGGCAGCACTCAAGTGAAAGTTTAAGGGGATACAATAATAAGATTCCAGTTTTCTTCCCTGCCAAAGCTTCCTGACATAGTATTTAATATCCCAATGTAAAACCTCCTCAGCAAAACAGAGCTCACTTTGTGTCAAATGTCTACAAATGGCAGCAGTACTTTTTCAGTTCTCAGGCTTTAGCAATACTAACAATTCTTTATCATCTTCCCATAATCTTTGGTTTCCTGTTCTTGACCCAAGTTAGGATCCAAATAACGTGGCCACTGGTAAAAGCCCACGTTTGATATGTGTGTCCGTCCACTGCTGTATAGACAGATCCTCACAGGGACAGAGGCCTGTTGACATAAGAAGTCAGCACCTATTTTCACAGTCCATTCTCAGATTTCACCCCTGCGATGCCGAACGCTATGCCATTATTAGCACAAGCTCACAATTGGCCAATTACTTACCCTGTCCTCCCCATAAATAAATAAAGTTGAAGTTCATCCAAAATCTTTAGAAATCAAAATAGTTAATTGGATATTTGCCACATATCACATTCACACCTCAGTTGACATATGCCCTGCTGTAGCTCTTCCACCCTACAAGGTCACTTTGGAAGAAGCTTTCTTCTTTAAATCCTTTGAAATTCTGCCTGAGATAATCCAAGACATACGTGGTTAGAAAAGACCTCTGCTGGGTCACTTCGTCCGCCCCTCGGTTAATGGAAGCCATGCCCAGGATGTCAAACACAAAGCCTAATTTAAAGAAAGAGTGATGATGGCCTCCGCCTAAAGTATTGATTTCTTTTCCTGAGACTCCACATATTTTGGTTGAAAAGATTTTTTTTTATTAAAGCAAGAAACATATTCCAAAGGCCTGAAAAGAGCATCTTTTCCTTGACAATTGAACTGAACATTAAATGAAATCTGCAAAGCCATTTTTCCGTGGTATAGTTGAGAGCTAGCAGAAGGGGAAGCAGAGAGAGTGCATAAAAGAAAAACATGAGCAAGCTGAGGGAGAAAGAGTAAAACAATCATCCTGAATCAGCTCCAAGCTGCTCTAATGGAATTACGGTCACCCTGACAGAAACACAGTCAGATAACAGATGAAATTTCATAATTTCCCCACAGCAGTCTGCAAAAGCAATAGGAGAGTTTTGAAAGTACTATCTGCCAAACTAGCACTATAGATATGTATATATAAAATACATATATCTAATATCCACCCACCCACCCTTATGCTCACCTATCCCTGGTGGTAACTCACCAGGAAGGTTTGTGATGCTGTTGACTCTGTTCCCTTACAGTGTGGAACCCACAATCTAACCCAGGGTGGGAAACTATGGCCAGCGGGCTAGATCTGGCCCCTCAGGGCTTTGGATCCGGCCCGTGGGATTGCCACCCCGCGCTGGTCCTGGAAGCGGATGGCACCACGTCCCTGTAGCCCCTAGGGGACAGGGAGGCAGACAGCTCCGTGCGCTGCCCGCATCTGCAGGCACCGCCTTCCGCAGCTCCCATTGGCCACGAACGGGGAACCGTGGCCAATGGGAGCTTCAGGGGAGGTACCCACAGGCGAGGGCAGCGCACGGAGTCCTCTGACCCCGCAGGGGCCACAGGGACATGTGCTGGCCACTTCTCGGACTGGCGCTGGGCCAGGGCAGGCAGGGAGCCTGTCTTAGCCCTTATGTGCGCCCCTGCCATCCCGGAACTGCTCCAAGTAAGTGGCGCTGGGCCGGAGCCCGGAGCCCAAACTCCTTCTCCACCCCAACCCCCTGCCCGTAGCCCCCTTGTACATCCCACAGCCCTCCTGCACCCCAACCCCTTGCCCATAACCCCTTCCTGCACACCACCCCCTCACCCCCCACCCCCTCCCACACCCCAACCTCCTGCCCCAGCCCTACATTCATGCATGCAATTTCCCCAACCTGATGTGGCCCTCGGGCCAAAAAGTTTGCCCACCCTGATCTAACCTCTTTTCTGAAACAGTGACATATGGTCAACCTTTGTATTACCCTCCAATTCTTCAGCACTACCATTATTTGCAGCTTCTGTGAACTCAATTCCAAGCAAGTCAATGTAGTAAATCCCCTGCACTACTCTGTACTACATATTCAATCTGTTTTATCTCACCCTTCCACGTCTCGCTATATGACAGTTGCCTAACTGTCAAAAAGCTACAGCAGCAGCACTAAAATCTGTTGTGACAACAACAACAGACTTAGCAAGTAGGGAAACCCAGGTTATGTGTGGGCTCCTGAGCACAAAGCAGGGCAACAGCCTATTGTTAGATACACGACACAGCTGATCCACACATACTGCCCCCTTTACCCTCAATTATTTACCAGGTCTAGGGGATCTAGAAACAATGATAGTCATATTTTCCCTGTTCTGTCACCTTTTATCAGAGGAACTTAGAGCACTCAACAGATATTAAATTGATCCTGACACCTCTGTAGCACCCTCCAAAATGGCTTTCCAACAGGGAGAATGAACAGCCACAGTGATCTAGAGGTCACTTCTCACTATGTATCAGCCCAGCTCCAAATCCTATGGCAGGGGTTCTCATTCTTTACCTCAAGCTCCAGCTTTCTCCTTTGGAACAAGGATATCACAAGGTTATACACACCAATGTATTCTGCCTTGGCTGCAATGTCCTTTTCTACAAAACACAATTTCCATCTCCAGATAAGTCATCCCTTAATTGGAAGTCTAATTGCTCCCAACCTGTCTGTCCCTCGGACAGAAAGGAAAAATGAAATTGTCACTTTTTTTTCCTCCTGCCACTGGCAGCTGAGGCACTTCCTTCCTTTCTGTTTCTCAGATGCTGCGATCCAGACCAATTTGTTTTGAACAGTTTCACCCTGTTATTCAAAAGAGAATCAGTGGGGAAGGATAAAGGAAGAATAGGAATTTAGAGCCACTACTGGGGTCAAACTGCACCTCCACAGAAGCTCTTGGTTAATCTGTGCCAATTGTGGAGGGTGCAGGATCATCCAGGTCACAGCTCTACAAATTTGCCTTCCATGTCAGGAAGAAGCAATTCAATCACTCAGAGCCTGAGAAAAAGACTTGCCTGCCTCCTAAGAGGCAGCGCTTCACACCCCAAACATCAATATTTGGAACTGGGGCTGTGAAGCAGGGCCAATTTTGGTAAATTTAAACATGGGGAAGTGTAACATTCCATGGAATTAGCAACATGTAAACAACACAGAGTATCACTAGAATCAGAAAAGTCCTGAGATACCTTGGACGACTCCTGCTTTTGTATCTGATGGAGCAAAGCTCTTTGTTCTTTCTAGGAGAAGAGCAGGGATAATTATCCATTAGGAACCTTCATACCTTAGAGGATAAAGCTTGCACCCTCTTGTTCTCTCCTGACTCCAAAACAGGCTAAGAACTATTTATATCAGGTGAGGTGAATTAAAAGTTTACAGTCAGCACCACTCAGGAGAACATGAGGAAGGGGATAGCTGTGGCATAATGACCATTCTTTCCCCCAGCTGTAGTCGTGACCCACTCAGAGAGGCTCTGAAAGAGATTCCATTAACCCACCAGCTGTGCAGAAGTGCTATTGCTGGTAAATATTAATTACTCATCTTTCCTCCTATTCCCCCACGTCCCTCATCTTACTTCCATCACCTCGGAGCCCACTGTCTCCCCTTCACTCAAGCTTAAAAGCTTTTGATCCCTTCCCTCCCTCCTCACAACCAGGCTCTCATCAAGATCCACAGTGACTTTCTCTAGTGTTTGTAAAATTGTAGCCTAACTACAAATCTGATGACAAAGTAAACATTGCGTGAGAAGCAGCTAACTGTTATAACAAGCTGCACTAGAAGCACATCTCAGCCATCTACTGCCAAACTTGACTTTCTAATTTCCAAGAAAAACTGAGAATCTGCCTGATTTTCAAAAAGTACTAATCACCTGCGGCTCCCATGGACTTCAGTGAGATTTCTGGTTGCTGAGCCTTTCTGAAAAAAATCAACCCTCTGACAGGTATCAGTGGCAGCCAGGAGCTACGTGGAGAGAAAGGATCCCACTCATGTCATGCACACACATACAGCTGCCAGCCAGAGTACCACTCCTATTCCCCATCAGCTATCCCATCCATGGCTGGTGCCAGACAGCTGTATCAGAGACTGAACACCAATTATCCATATCTCCCCTGCTCAGAAACCTGTGTTCTGACTTCTCCTTTCTGCTTCATGTGCAGGATAATACCGGCAGTCTTGAAGTTTCACAACAAAAATGTGTGGAAGGGAAATTCACACCAGTCCAGAAAAAGCAGCAGACAGGAAGGTGGTGACTTGGCACCTGCCATGTGTACAGGGAGATGAGGGGGAAGGGAACCTGTGTCATAGGTACAGAGGGAGCTGTCTTACCTTAGACATGGCCCCACAAATACCTAAAGATAGGCCTAGCTAGTACAGATGGCTGCCCACGCTGAGGAATGAAAAGCAAGGCTGAAAAACGAGCCTGCAGAGCTTTCTGCATTACGTGTAACGCGTTCACTAGAGCACTCCTGGAACGCATTTTCAGCAGCTCAGTTAGCCAAGTTTCTCCTCTCCTCTCCCTCCGCTCCACAAACTCTCTTTTCACAGCTCTTTTCTAGGGGTGTCAAGCGATTCAAAAAATTAATTGCAATTAATTGTGTGATGAATCACACTATTATTAATAGAATACCATTTATTTAAATATTTTGGATGTTTTCTACATTTTCAAATATATTAATTTCAATTACAACCCACAATACAAAGTGTAGAGTGCTCACTTTATATTTATTTTTATTACAAATATTTGTGCTATAAAATACAAAAGAAATAGTATTTTTCGATTCACCTCATACAAGTACTGTACTGCAATCTCTTTATCATGAAAGTTGAACTTACAAATGTAGAATTATGTAAAAAAAATTGCATTCAAAAGTAAAACAATGTAAAACTTTAGAGCCTAAAAGTGCAGTCAGTCCTACTTCTTGTTCAGCCAGTCACTCAGACAAACAAGTTTGTTTACATTTGCAGGAGACAATGCTGCCCGCTTCTTGTTGACAATGTCACCTGAAAGTGAGAACAGGCGTTCGCATAGCACTGTTGCCAGCGTTGCAAAATAATTACATGCCAGATGCGTTAAACATTCATATGTCTCTTCATCCTCAACCACCATTCCAGAAGACATGCGTCCATGCTTGTGACTGTAGTATTAGGATTTTGTGTTTTTATTTTGTATAATTTAAAAAGAAGGATAAAGAATTTTGTGTAGCATGTATTAAATGCATTGATGTATGATTTGATTATATTTTGCCAGCCACCCTTTCTGAAAGCAGAAAGGAATGGCCTAGTGTGCCATTGGTAAAAATGCATTAGCCAGAATTTTGTGTCTGAATTTTGTGATTTCAAGGCAGTGACAGACATTTTAGGGTCACCACTTTGTTGTAGGTTTAGCATTTTAAAATAAATAAAAGAATGCAATGATTGTTTTTTCTTGCATTGCAATTTGATGTTCCTGTTCAAATGCTTTGTGTAAATCAACCCTGTTTTGTGTGTGAATGAGGAATGTGCGTGTTCAAAAATAAGTGTGAAGGCCATCACCGGACCAGATGTTCTAGGAAGGAATGGAGGATGGACGTAAAAGTGCCAGAAGGAGATTGCAACATGCCCCTGTTGAGATGTCAGAGGAGGGCAGATTGATGACTCTGGAAGATGTGGCAGGCACCCATCAATGGGGACAAAACAGCTGTAATCAAAACCCGCATGGGGTAACTCCCTAAAAAACTAATAAAAGAACAAAATAAAGGATGAGAAGGACAATTTAAGAAAACAAGCACTCGTCAAACAACAATTGATTACAGCTTGATGATGCAAAACTCACTGGTCCCAATGAAGGAAAATCTCTATATAAACGGGGCTTTGCCATGAAACTTTGGGTTCGTCCTGCCAAGATTTCCCCGAAGCATTGCATCACAACCGACAGAACCCGGCTCCTCCTTACCCGCGATCAACCTAGCTGGCCACTAGATTGATCCAGTCTCTGGACTGGTAACTATAACATCAACTTCTGGACAGTGTGTGTGTGTGTGTGTGATTGAATGCACATGCTAATCGTTGTATTTCCAAGAAATGCGGCATATTGCCTTTTCCCCTGAAAAAGATCTTGTGTGCTTCTTATAAACATAACATGACAGATACTGCTTGATAATGATTCAAAGCATTGCAGACCGACGGCTGTTCACTTTTATCATCTGAGTCAGATGCCACCAGAAGAAGGTTGATTTTCTTTTTTGGTGGTTCGGGTTCTGTAGTTTCCACATCAGAATGTTGCTCTTTTAAGACTTCTGAAAGCATATTCCACATTTCATCCCTCTCAGATTTTGGAAGGCACTTCAAATTCTTAATCCTTGGGTCAAGTGCTGTAGCTATCCTTAGAAATCTCACATTGGTTCCTTCTTTGCATTTTGTCAAATCTGCAGTGAAAGTGTTCTTAAAATGAACAACATGTGCTGGCTCATCATCCCAGACTGATATAACATAAAATATATGGCAGAATGCGGGTAAAACAGAGAAGGAGACATACTATTCTCCCCCAAGGAGTTCAATCAAAATGTAATTAACACATTATTATTTTAACGAGCGTCATCAGCATGGAAGCATGTCCTCTGGAATGGTGGCCGAAGCACGAAGGGGCATACGAATGTTTAGCATATCTGGCACATAGATACCTTGCAATGCCGGCTACAAAAGTGCCATGCAAACGCCTCTTCTCACTTTCAGGTGACATTGTAAATAAGAAGCCAGCAGCATTATCTCCCGTAAATGTAAACAAACTTGTTTGTCTTAGCAATTGGCTGAACAAAAAGTAGGACTGAGTGGACTGGTAGGAGCTAAAGTTTTACATTGTTTAGTTTGAATGCAGCTATGTAACCGAAAAAAAAAAATCTACTTTTGTAAGTTGCACTTTCACAATAAAGAGACTGCATTACGGTACTTGTATGAGGTAAATTGAAAAATACTATTTCTTTAGTTGATCATTTTTACAGTACAAATATTTGTAATAAAAGTAGTAATATAAAGTGAGCACTGTACACTTTGTATTCTCTGTTGTAACTGAAATCAATATATTTGAAAATGTAGAAAAGCATCCAAAAATATTTAACACATTTCAGATGGAATTCTATTGTTTAACAGTGTGATTAAAACTACAATTAATCGTGATTAATTTTTTTAAGTTAATCATGTGAGTTAACTGCGATTAATCGACAGCCCTACTTTTTTCATTTCTCTCCTGGACTGGGCTAATCACGGCCGGAATGAGGGCTCCAGAACGTTTTGAGCATCGTGTTGGTTGATACAGGTTAAAAACAAGGCAGCACCATATTAAAATATTTTACCTTCATTCTACTGACATGCGAATCTCGAAGCTCTACAGCAGGGCCACCTGCTCAATCTTCAGCAGCTCCCACCCATTCAAAAATTCCAAGGCCAGAAGGGACCATTGTGATCATCGAGTCTGACACCATATAACACAGGCTGGAGAACTGCCTCCAAAAGATTCCTTTTGAACTAGAGCAGATTTTTTTTTTTTTTTAAAAATCCGATCTTGATTTAAAAATTGTCAGCGCTGGAGAAACCACCATGACCCTTGGTACTTTGTTCCAGTGTACAATTATCCCCACTGTTAAAAATGTATACCTTTTGTCCAGTCTGAATTTGTCTAGCTTCAACTTCCAGCCACTGGATCATGTTAGACCTTTCTCTGCTACACTGACGAGCCCCCTGTTAAATTTCTACTCACTCTGTAGGTACCTGAAGGGCCAAAATCCATGTGCTGTTTATGTAAAAACCTGATATAGGCTGTGTCAGCTCTTTTTACAGGCCCAAAGTCCAGAGTTTGGTCAAGAGGCCCAGTAAACAGTGAACAATATTAGCTAAGAGAAGGAGAACAAATAAAAGACAACCTTGCTTTTTACTAAGATACGCTTGGTTACCAAAACGCCAGATGGGGAGCAGTAACTGGAGCTCTTATCTGAAGCTGCAAACAGACCAAAGGAATGAAAGCAGCCCATGATGTTTGTGTCTTCTCCTCTGGCAGAGGAGGTAGCCATGCTCTCCCCACACACCAACCTTGAGTTTATGGAAGAGGTTCAAGCATGTCAGTATGAAATATGGCATCCTCCTCCCCTCTCCAGATACCAGTGTCTGCCTTTGGAAGTGCAAATGAGCAACTCAAAGACAATTCCTACTGCCCCATCCTTTTCAATGTTTTTCTGCTTTAACCCCCAAGTATGTACCTGTTGGACAATCAGAGGAGCTACTTCATTCCTATGGACCCCAAATCAGAATTCAACAGATATATTTTATACTAATACACTTTACACATTGTTTAAAGTACAAATTGTATGTTACTTGTTAACCTGAAACCATGGACAGAGACCTTATGTAATCTTTGACTATTGGCTACTGTGTTTATCTTTCAGAGTAGCAGCCATGTTAGTCTGTATTCACAAAAAGAAAAGGAGTACTTGTGGCACCTTAGAGACTAACAAATAAATTTGTTAGTCTCTAAGGTGCCACAAGTACTCCTTTTCCTTTTGTGTTTATCTTGTCCTGCTGTTAGACCTATCAAGGGGCTTGGGACTACCTACCTTGTCATTTCCCTCTGCCCATGGAAAATCCACATAATCCAGTGTAATCAGTTATTTGGCAGTGTCTCTGAGCCTAATAAGCAAGGTGACACTCCGCCAGCACTGTGCGTAATAAACCCACGTGCTTGATTCTACATGGTGTCCATTTTGTTCCTTCAGTACTTATGAACTGTGATCAAGTCACCTCTTAATCTTCTCTTTGTTAACTAGATTGAACTTCTGAGTCTCTCACCATAAGGCATGTTTTCCAATCCTTCTCATAGGTCTTTTCAGAAACCTCTCCAATTTATCAATATCCATGCAACCATCTGACTGGTAGGCTTCAGCAGAAGCATGGAGGTTTTGAGGGTCAATCAAATTAACAAAAGAATGGGGAAAATAAAGTAATGGAAATTCCCTGTGCACTGTAGCACCTCCTCCTCCCAGTACAAAGCTGTGTTAGTCCATTATAGCCGATCAGAATCAAATCTAAGGTTTCAAACTCACAGTCATTAGACATATTGCTCCCCCAATGCCACACGACTCTTACTGACAGTTTGTTTTTCAAAGTCACACAAAAGGACAAGATTTTATTTTGTCCTTCCCAGGCATGTACTATTTAATCGCACTGGAAACAAGAGACCATTAGAGTTACTTTTCCATTTATCTCTCAGCACATACCTTAGCCAAGCAGGTGAATATTTGATGGAAGAAAATATTTAATGTTTCTGAGGTTTTAGAAAGTTACAGTTTGAATGTTACTTACTGTCTGCCTCCGTTGAAGGCATCAAGCAGCACAGAACTACTGCTGGCACAAGGAATACTGGGACACAGAAGTTAGGCACCATATTCCAAAGCAGAGCCAGTCCTCCTCAATCTGAAGCAAGTGGCCAGTACATCCAGCATTAAGAAATGCAGACTTATTCCTACAAACAAAGAAAATAGGAGAAAATGGATCAAATCTAAAGGACAAGACAGTAAAATTAGACCATGGTGCCCCAGTATCTCACCCCGAATCGCAAAAAATATATACATATCATAAACTCAGATTTTTTTAAACATCGGTTTAACCATCTTTCCTACTTTAACAATGCTGTGCCAATGACGCCCCTGTGGCATAAGACATGTCCTGGTTACACACCCGGTTAGTATGTTCCTGGGCCCTGGTTTGAAGCATTGCATGTAGATTATGAGCATTCTGGAAGGAAAGTGGAGCACTAGGGAGATCACTTATCGCACACGACACTACTCATAGCACTCTTGCTGTTCACGAGCACTTCAGAGAAGGGCTCAAGTCCTAGCTCTGGGGACAAAGATTTTGGCTGTTCTTCCTTTTGGGGTTTTTTGTTTTGTTTTTGTTTGTGTTTGTTTTTTAACCTTTTTCTGAGATTCACAGATATCATAAAAACTTTTGACGGTGATGATAAGCATTGGAATTTAGGAACGTTACCTTCTGACAAAAACACAAACACATTGTTCAGACAATGGCAGCAACAATGGTGCCCAGCAAAATGTCAGGAAAATCCACCAAGACAAATATTTACATCCTATCATACTATCTAACAGTCAATGATGTTTCTTCTTCCCTCTATCACTGTATTATACAGTAAATCTCTTCACATGTTATATCATACAATACAAAGATAATTTTATATATGTAGTGCCTTCTACAGCCAAGACATCTGAAGGTACTTTACACAATAACCTAGTTCTGAACTAGGTACGGAGAAAATACTGATTATTCCATCCCTGCTTCTATTATCTCAATACAAAAATAAACCCCAGTATGCTCAGAAGCAGGATTCTGCACGCTGAAAGAAATGCCCTTTGTAACAGCCTGACGCCCCATTCTCTTCTTGCTGGTATCTAACCCCTAAAGCCTCATTTGGCTCCCGCGAAAGAGTTACTGAAAACCCCATTAAGATGTCTTGCTCTGCAGAGACAGAGACAGATAGCTGTATCATTACCAGCAGCATCAACTTTATTTCAACAGGAAACTCAATTCAAGCCCCAGTTGGTTTGTCCAATGTTAAACAGCTCTGTAAATATGAATAGCACAAGGGAATGAGAATGAGTGCCTGGGCTAACAGTGAAGATTATGCCTCTAACTTCTGCAGGTGCTGTTAACTTATTCAACCTGATAAAGCGAGAAAAATTCTGCAGCACGCTTTCAGCAGCACTATTACATCTGACTCATCAGCAATAGAACTGTAAGAGGGCTACTCTCCTCACAAAAGGCGCTAAGTATTCAAAATTACTGTGCCAAAACTAATGTTTTGTGTCAAATTCCACCTCTGATCAGGGCAGAAAATGTGAGAGGTTTACAACTAGCTTAGAAGGCAGCTTGGATATTTACCAGCCTAACTTTTGAAGGAGTCATTTTTTAAGAGTATTGGCTCAGGTCTGTCTACCAGACAATGCTCAGAAGTCACGTGAACAGCAGCATGGTTTCTCATGTTCCTCATTCAGAGAAAACTTACAGAGAAACTCCAACTAAGAGAATAGATCTGTCTCCTCATTCCTGTCTCTCTTCAGAAAACGAATTCAAATTTGCTCTAGTCTCAGGTTTGACAGAATTATGACTTTTCAGGCCCATGAGCTGGACATAAATTGCAACATAAGAAATTGATGAATTTATCAGTTGTCCCATAAGGTATTTTATAGACTTGCTCTTTTTGCAACCGTTCACTCCCTTAAACTAATTTACCATCTTGGTTAAGAGAAACCAAATTTCTTAGGCAAAATTGTTCTTACCCACCCCAATCCCCATTGCCCCATGGCTAATAAAGCCCCATAGTCTTTCTTTGCCCCTCAGTAGGAAGAATCCTCCTCCTCCCCCCTTCCATTGTTGCAGCGTATGTGGAAAAACTGTCTACATACAATATTTAAAACCCTCTAAATTGGAATGCTTTAATTTTTTATAAATCTAAGTAACTGTCATTCTGGAAACTGAAAACATGAAACGGGCCTCTATTTATATGGTTCAGCTCTCCCATTTTTAGAAGCAAACAGCTCTCCCCAGCCAGACAATTGAGCATTTGATGCAACGTGACAGAAAGTCAGGTGAAGCACAATGAACCCTTAGGAGGCAGATGTTACCCATAGCCGAACAGCTGGCAGGGGGAAAATCCTGAACCAAGACGGTTAGAGGAGCTCTTCCCTTTGCTGCAGGAGTGGTGTCAGAAGAAAATTATCTACAAACAAGTGAGATAAGTTGACAATGAACTAAGCATGCATCCGATGAAGTGAGCTGTAGCTCACGAAAGCTTATGCTAAAATAAATTTGTTAGTCTCTAAGGTGCCACAAGTACTCCTTTTCTTTTTAAGAGTATCAGTGGTTCATATAGTGCTGGGCAATAAAGGGAGCAGCCAGCTCTGTTGGGAGAAGGTTAACTCTAAAACATTGAGAGAAATCATAACCAGCCCTGAGTAGCTCAAGTCCTCCATGAACTTCTAATAAATGAAATAAGTGGGTCATCAGCAATGAGCAGCACACCGAAGAGCTGGATGAGAAGTCTCAAAGAAACTAGGTGAGGAACAAGAGACTCTCACAAAAACACACATTAAAATTAAGCTACTTAGGAAGGGATGCTTGGAACAACTTGAAAATCAAGTGAAGACAAGGGATATCTGAATCAAAGATTTGAATCAAATTCATAAGGGGAAGAACTGCCAGATCCAGTTTTGCTTATGATCGCAAGATAAAAACAATCCCATCTTTGCTGAGAAATGTGATGGGTTTCCCTCCAGAAACTTTTCTGAGCAAGAAGATAACTCCAGCACATCAATTGTATCACTATCTGACATAGGAGACAAGGAACAATTTTTCATAAAGAAAGCCACAACAAAAGGGAGCTGCTTTTTAATGGTGGAAAGGTATAAAATGCTCTGAAACTGGAGCCCAGATATGCAGATCGGGAGATGTGAACTAAACACTGTCCAATCCCAAGAGAGGCTGCAGATCTCCCTGCTCTTTCCAGACATGTGCAGTATAATGGGACCCCCTTTGCATTGTACATATAATGTCCTGGAGTAGACTCTGCACGGCCTAAGGATCCTGAGGAAGACACTGACTGGTCAGTACGGAGAGAAGTGTCCACAGCACTTTGGGGTACTGAACAACATAAAACTGACCAAGCAAAGCACGTGCAAAAGTAGGGTGGTGAGCAGCGAATGAAGCAGGCTACATTATTAACAGTGATGATAATAATCAGTATAGATCAGCGGCTTCATCCAGTGCTAACATCTAATCTGCATACTGAAGGAGGAATGGAAAACGTATGGAACCGGGTTAATTAAAGACTATCATAATGCACACACACAAAGTAGCAGAAGTAGAGTTGTGTAGGCAGTTCCTGACTTGTCTTGTGAATGTTTCACTTTGAAGCCTTAACATATTTTTAGCACAGTGTGTTTTTGTTTTGTTTTTTGAGGGGGTAAGGAATAGAATACAAAGACAGTAGTGTAGCAATATGAACAAGACTCAGTCTGGTGATACTGCAAGATGCAAACTATAGGGCAAATCTGAAAGATATGAAAAGGGAGATCTATTTGGGAGGCGATGATACCAAGAGAGATTTAGGGTGAAACTGGATGGGAGCTTGCAGTACAACAGAGAGGTAAAAAAGCTGCTGCACGTGCAGAGATATCACTTCACAGACCAAGGTGAGACCATGCCTAGAACATCAGTTCCCAACTATAAATATAAAACAACCTGGAGAGAACTGACCAGCAAAATGTTTAAGGGGCTGAAGGGACTGACATACAAGACAAGCAGCAAGTATCACAGAGATTGGCTAAAGAAGGAATCCGATAACGATCTGTAAGTATGTGAAGTGTATAGACACCAGGGTGGGAAAGGAAGTTTATGGCTACTCATGGCTGCACACCTTTGGCTAACGGAATGAACAGAGCAAAGGGAAGTTTTGGCTGAATATCCCCATAAACTCCCTGCAGGTCAGATGTGGGAGACCGCAGTGCATTAAAGCACATAAAGAACATTTAGTGAGCACCAACAGGGCCCATGGACCAATTAATGTGCACTTTAGAATTCACACTCCTGTAGTGTGCATTACCCACTGCGTACACAAGTCCTAAACTGAAATGAAGAAAATATTCCCTCGGCACCTGCAGAAGAAGTTACAGCTGCCAAAAGCTGGTTTAGCACTTGAACGAACTATTATTTATTTGTATCCATCCTGTTCAGCAATGAGCATAACTTCTGAGACTCTATTACTGTTTTCATGACACCTCCAAGGATTTTATTCTCTTTACTCTTAATTTTAGAGCTTTTTGACTAACCTCATTTTATTTAAATTGCCCTTTCTGAAGTTTAGTGTCACATTTTGATACCCAATCTGGCCAGTGGAATTTAATTATATTGTAGTTAATAATACTTAGTAGCCTCAGCTACAGTCACTTCCTGAATTAGCTCCTGTATATACTTAAAAATATACTGATTGGTCCTTATATTGCTGTGATGTTATTGACAAACTGTGGCCGTTCAGATCATTGTTGCAACCACTGTTCTATATTTGCAGCAAATATTGTACAAAGGTTGTCGTGTGAGGTGTCTATGACAACGTTATGATTTGCTGGTTATGATAATGCTATCTGGATGCATGTATCATTTTTCTATTTAAAGTGGTAAGTATTGGCTCTATATTGTCTGTATTTCAAACTTGTGCTATGCTTCTGGGTGACACCCCAGACAATGTGGCATCAGCTCTGCTTAGTCTGCTCGATGGCCCATTAAGGACCATCAGCTATACAACTGACCCATTGAGAGAAGGCAGACACACCTTGTGACTCAGCAAGGTATGCAGGGATAGGCCTATGGACAGAACTCTGAGGTTTTCCAGGCCATATGCTGGGTGGCTTGTGGTTGGAACAAAGAAAGCACAAACCACATGGCAAAAGAACTATAAAAGGCAGCAGCAGCATCTCCATTTTGTCTTTAATCCTGCTTCTAACCTCTGGAGGAACTTTGCTACAAACTGAAGCTCTGAACAAAGGACTGAATGACCCATCCCAGCTGTTGATGTACTCCAGAGACTTGATTTGTGCCTGCAGTTTATTCCATCACTGCTACAAGCCTGAACCAAGAACTTTGCCATTACGGTATGTAATTGATTCCTTTTAACCCATTCTAGCTCTCATCTATATTTCTTTGTTTTTATGAATAAACCTTTAGATTCTAAAGGATTGGCAACAGCGTGATTTGTGGGTAAGATCTGAATTGTATATTGACCTGTGTCTGGGGCTTGGTCCTTTGGGATCGAGAAAACCTTTTCTCTTTTATTGGGTTATTGGTTTTCATAACAATTCACCCCCATAATGAGTGGCACTGGTGGTGATACTGAGAAACTGGAGTGTCTAAGGCAGAGGTGGACAAACTGTGGTTCGCGGGACCGTCCTGCCCAGCCCCTGAGCTCCTGGCCGGGGAGGCTAGTCCATGTCCCCCCTTCCCTGCAGCCTCAGCGCGCCGCCAGCTTTCTGGTCTGCCACTCCTGCCGGGCAGCGCGTCGGCGTGGCTGGCTCCAGCTGGGCTGCGAGCTCCTCCTGCTCTGAGCAGCATGGTAAGGGGGCAGAGGGAGGGGTTGGTTAAGGGGCAGGAGATCCCAGGGGGGGCAGTCAGGGGACAGGGAGTGGTTGGATAGGCGTGGGAGTCCCAGAGGGGGGCCTGTCATGGGGCTGGGAGTGTGGATAGGGGTGGGGGGGGGGGAGTCAGAGGATGGGGGGGTTGGATAGGGGATGGGATCCCGGGGGGGCAGTCAGGGGACAAGGAGCAGGGGGGTTGGATGGGTCGTAGGTTCTGAAGGGGGAAGTCAGGAGGCGGGAAGTGGGAGGGGACCAGGCGTTTGGGGAGGCACAGCCTTCCCTACCCGGCCCTCCATACAGTTTCTCAACGCCGATGTGGCCCTTGGGCCAAAAAGTTTGCCCACCGCTGGTCTAAGGGAATTGCTTGGATGACTTATGGTTAGCCAGTGGCGAGAGACCCAAGTCCTCTCTGTTTAGCTGGTTCGGTGTGCCTTAATGGTAAAGGAAACCCAGCTGTAACTGCCCTGCTCTAAGCAATTTGTCCTGAATTGATACTCTCAGTTGTGTCCTGCCAGAGGCCGCATCGTTACAATTGCAACTGCAGACAGACACATAGGAATTGTGGTATTGTCTCCTCCTCCCTCTCCCAACAGGCTCTCATGAAGCTTCCATGGCACTAAAAGTGACATTTGTGTTGGCATCCTTTCGTCTGCAAGAGATGATGGGAATTGCAGCCTATGATGTAGATGGTTTGCAATGTCTCATGTGACTGAATTATCCAATCCGAGATGTACATGATCTCTAGCAGTTATTGCAAATGTATCTATCTTGGTTGGGAGCTGCTTGCTTCCTGTGGGCTCTTTTCTCTTCAAGCTGTAGGAGACAGCTTCTGTCATGGACTTTGATACCCTGATGGAGACGATGGCACCACTTTTTACGATCACTTGCCAAGATTTCCCATCAGTCAGGATCGATTCCAAATTCCTTCATATCTCGCTTGCATGCGTCTTTATAGCGAAGCCTGGGACGCCCTGTTGTTCTTGTTCCCTCTGATAGCTTCCTGGATAGCATGTCCTTGGGTAGGCGTCCGTCTTCCAACCTATTCAGATGGTCCAGCCAGCGCGGTCGTCTTTGCTTGACCAGGGCTGTCACACTTGGTAAATTTGCCCTTTGAAGAACCTCTGCATTGGTGACTTTATCCTGCCATTTGGTGTTGAGTATATGGTGTAAACAATGTAGGTGGAAACTCCATGTTTCCCCAACATACATGAGAGTGCTGAGGATGCAGGCTTGGTACACTAGCATTTTGGTCTTGTTGGCAAGCTCTGAGTTGTTCCATGATATTTTAGTTAGTCTGCTAAAGGTGGTGGCAGCCTTTCCAATGTGAACATTTAGTTCTTCATCCAGTGAGAGGTTGGTGGTCACTGTAGAACTTAAATAGCTGAACTTCTGGACCACTTCTAGCTGGTTTGCATTTAAGGTAATTGAAGGATCTTGTGGAAACCCTGTCCTCCTAATACAACCATTTTCTTGCTGATGGTGACAGGGAATGCCTGACAGGCACTTGAAAGGCAGTCCATGAGTTCTTGTAGTAGATCACAAAAAGAAAAGGAGTACTTGTGGCACCTTAGAGACTAACAAATTTATTTGAGCATAAGCTTTCGTGAGCTACAGCTCACTTCATTGGATGCATGCAGTGGAAAATAGAATGGGGAGATTTTATATACACATAGAACATGAAATAATGGGTGTTACCATTCTCTGTGTATATAAAATCTCCCCACTGTATTTTCCTCTGAATGCATCAGATGAAGTGAGCTGTAGCCCACGAAAGCTTATACTCAAATAAATTTGTTAGTCTCTAAGGTGCCACAAGTCCTCCTTTTCTTTTTGCAGATACAGACTAACACGGCTGCTACTTTGAAACCTGTAGTAGATCGTCATTGTGGGCTATGAGGGCATCAGCAGCAGGAAATAGGAAGTTCCCTGAATAGCACCTTTTTGACTTTGGTCTTTGACTTAAGCTGGGACTGGTTGAAGAGTTTCCCATCTGATCTTGTGTGGAGATGCACTCCATCTTTCATGTCCTTAAAGCACAATTTAAGAGTACCGAGAAGATTCCATGGAGTGTAGGGGCAAGAACACACCGTTGCTTCACACCGCTTTTCATCTCAAAGCTGTCCGAAGTGGACCCGTCAAACTGGACTGTTGCTCTCATGTTATTGTGGAACGAATGTATAAGACTTAACAAGGTTGGTGGGCATCCTATCTTTTCTAGTACTGCAAATAGACCTGCTCTGCTGACTGCTCTGCTGTGTTGAATGCTTTGGTTAGGTCCACAAGGGCGATGTACAATGGCCGGTTTTGCTCTCTGCACTTTTCTTGGAGTTGACGCAGAGAAAATATCATGTCTATAGATGACATGATACATTACATACATTAACGCAGTCTATAATGGTACCCTCTACTTTTCTTTCTACGTATGTTTTTCACCAGGACATCTGAGTGCCTATGGAAGTGGGAACTGTTCCCATCTAACTAATCCAGTAATCCTGTCTGACAGTGGGCCATACCAGATGCTTCAAAAGAATGTGAAAGAGTCACTCTACAAAGGACAATTACAGAGTAGCCTGCCCATAACAGATCATTTAGTGTATGACCTATGCCATGATGGAAGGTTTATAATATCTCTAATTTAAAAAAATTAATCTAATCGAATGTAACTGTGAATGTTCTCAGCGGTAGATTTTGGTATTACTCCTCCTGAAGGATGTTGAACTTCGTTATACTGTAGTCATTACTAGTGGTTCAACTACAGTTACTTCTTGAACCTAACTACTGTGGATTGCAAAAGGCTAAGCTCAGAACAGCCTCTTCTCTTGTGTGCTCTAGAACTAGTTTTTCCAAGAATCAATAGTTAACGGTGTTGAGAAATTGCTTCTCTAACCTGTGCTCTGACATGATATAATGATCAGCTTATACGCAGGTAGTTATCACCCATAATTACTGCTTTATTAGATTTAATTTCCTTTTTGATCTCCATCAACATTGCACACGATCCTTTTCCGAATCAGGAGGCTCTCAGATAAAATAGTGAGGAGGGTCAAATAAGCAAGCAGGTAGATGGAATATATCTGCACAACTCTATTTGTATTCATAACTAAGGGACTGTGAAAAGACAAGTTTTTCATGTAAACACTCTTCACCCTGAACTAAAGCAAAAAATGTTCTCCATCTCCTGTAAGATACTCAAGACATGGCAAGCCAATGATAAAACAATAATGTCAAGGGAAAAAGTCTGATTCTCATTTACACTAGGCCCCCATTATATTGGTCTGCAAAATACAAATATAATATATTCACCCTGAGCAGTGTAAAGGAGCCTCAAAGTAAATGAGAATCCGCCCCTAGAATTAATGCACATTTAAGGTTGAGATATCAGGCACTCAAATGAGGAAATTCAGTATTGATGTTGAGAACTCATCCTTAACTCTGTTTCTTATGGTTTACAATGAATCTCTCTCTCAAATTGTTGCTGCATACATACAGAAAACTAAACCTGAATTTCTTATACAACAGTCTGTATAGTAAGTTATGTAACACTACCACAGTCTTCATACCCTGCTAGGCTTAAGTCTATCACCCTCTTTCATGTGCTCAAAGCAATCTGTTTTTGAAGAAAATCGATTAATACATATTACAACTCTTCTTTATTTGGCAGATTAATATGGTAGGCTTCAGAGTAACTTCCTGCTTGAAAGGCCCAGACAGCTGCATTGACACTGCAGCAAATCAAACACTTCGGGATGAACAGATTGTCATCCAACACATCCACCTTTCACACCACATGGCAAGTCCCCAGATCTCTGTCCAGCAGAAAAGGCCAAGATTTGTTCCAGGGCTGTCTTTCTGCTCATATTTTCCTGAAGACATGTTTGCAATATTACCATATGAGTGTGCGCACTGCAGAATCTGCCTCATGTGAGCACTGAAAGCTCACAGTACAGGAAGACGGCAACACTCCTGGGTGGCTATTGTTCCATGCTGCCTGCTAGTCTTCAAGAAAACGCAGCCTCATCCATTTCAGATTGGGAAATGCAAAGAGGAAGGGAGAGGTCAAGAACACACTATCCATCCTAATTGCATCAGTCTGTACAATTGCCCCCATGACCTATGACAGTGAAGTACAGAGGCTGCTGCAATAAAGTTAAAAAATAACTACGTGCAGCACTGATACAGGAAGAGCTCCTAATTATCCCTCCATATTTCTCACTGTGCCTCGTTCTTTGACTGTTCCAGTCCCTGTTAAGATCTTCGTTTTCCATAAGGCTCACGACAAACTTACTCAGCTTGTGCCTTGGTACCTGGATGACACCGATTACTATAAAAACTACGTGACCAGCAGTCAAAACTGTGAGTATATGATGGTCGCCTATCAGTTTATGGTGGGTTTTTACCTCTATACTACAGGGATAACAAACATGGTAGAACAGTAGTCATGACTGGAGTACAGGTATGTGCTGTTCAGGGAAGACAGAAATAAAGGCAGTACAATAGCATTGTGTATTAATAAGGAGGTAGACTAAATAAATTAGAAGTGATGGAACATCACATGCATCCGACAGATATGATAATCTTCACTTTCCAGGATAACCCCACCCATGATCTGAAAACACCTGTTTATTTGCTCATTTTTAACCAAAAAGTGAGGAGGAGGAGGTCTGTTTTACAGGAGAGGACCAGGTTAGACTTTTTATTTACTCTAGAACTTCCTACTATCACAATTACAAGGATGTTTTCTTTATATCTCAATTACATCTCACAAATTTTATATATCCTCTTTACCAAGGGAATTGTCCCATACTAATAGGGCAATTCAAGATAAACCTGGATCCTAAGAAAAGATCCACCTGAGAAAGTGATGTACCTCACAAAGAAGTGCCCTTTTGTAATGAAGATTTTTGCTGATAGCAAATGGAAAGACCTTTGTAAAAAGGCTCATTCCATCTATCATCTGTAGAAGCTTCACCACATTGCTATTGAAGTTATTCACTCTTTCCTTCCAGGCTACAGCCTTTAAGTGACCTTGTGTAAGACATAAAGGGGATATATAACGTGCAGCCTCCTGGGATACCATTCAGTAACATTTTACAAGGAAAGAAATTACTGCTAGTTGGTTTTTCAATCCATTCATGCATTAATGTGACGAAATATACACTTGGAGTCATTAGGATCGGATTCAACACACACACGCTTTACAGCACTTAGGAGGAAAGCCATTTTAATTCTGTTAGTTGCCAAAACTTAAATTCCTGAAGGCAAAAGCTTTATGTAGAAAGGAACAAAGCAAATTTTAATGGAAAAAAATGTTAGCCTGTTTCCAGATTAAGGAGAAACAAAGGAAACCCTCATGCGGCATTCAGCAACTAAAATTCCAAGGAAAGGTAATAGCTAATCTATGCTCTTAAACAGAGCTAATGCTAAAGTTCACCCACTGACAGAAGACATAGCATCTTATTAATCAAATCCAAGCATATCAAATTAACAGAAGTATGGAATACATCTCTTCAGCTGTGGCACCCCTTAGCAGATATTGTTCTGGTGCTTGAGACATTTACCTAAGGCCATGGGACCTCACCAGCTATCCAGGCCTTTGTCACCTGCTGATTGGATACAGCAATGAACTCCATTATGTGCAACCCCTGAACACCACTCCGAAATTTCACTTCATGTGCAAATCGGCTGCCTGCTTTGCTTAGATGTTTGTCATATTAAACTTGCAAATTCAAGGTGCTGAGCTTCGAGGTATACAACTCTATATGACTTGCACCCCACCTATCTAAGACACTGTCCCCCCATACTTCATGAACAGAGCTGAGGCTCTGACTAACCGCCTCTAAAGACGTGTCTGGGAGCCAGACACAGAACCTTCACTGTGAAAGAACCTTCACTGACTTACGTGCATCCTCTATTGGTCCAAAAGTCAGAGGTTTTTTTTACCTTTAGCCCTCTAGCAAGGACCACGTATTTACTCAGCCTTTCCCCTGAAGGCATGATACAAAGGGCAAAGTTCCTTTTACGGGTCTGTTCTGAACGAGCTCTCTTAGCTCTGTTTTAATCCAGTGGCTTTCAATAATAATAGATCTGCACCAAGAGGTAAAAACCAGCACATTTTATAGACTGAATAAATACAAAAATTAATTCAAATATTAAAACCACAAAAAAGTTTATTACATTTTAATTGTTGCCTGGTGGTGCCTGGCTGTATTTCTAAAGAAGCTGCCATTAACAAGGCTATCTCATTATGCCTATGCACAAAGTAATCAAGGTCAGGACTGCTCTGGTAATAGATAAACTGCTGCTGCACCGCCAGGTGAGGGAGCACCACGCACTTTAAGTGTCCATTCACCCCACCCTTCCGTGTATTTGTATTACTGTAGCACTAGCAGACTTAGTCACGGACCAGGAACCCGTTGCACTAGGCAGTGTACAAACATGGAACAAAAAGGTGATCCCTGCACCAGGGCACTTATAATTAGGGCTCCTTGTCAGTCTCGGGGGTCACGGAAGTCATGGATTCCATGTTTTTCTGCGACCTTTGTGATTTCTGCAGCGGCTGGTGTGGACTGACCCTAGGGCTGCCCAGGCAGCCGCGGGGAAAGCCACACTGGCCGCTGCTGGAGTGACTCTGCAGCCAGCTGCTCGGGCGGCCCTGCAGCCAGCCGCACTGGCCGCTGCTTGGGCAGACCCGGGCAGCTGTCCCTGGGGACCGCCTGAGCAGCAGCTAGTGCGGCTGCTCCTGGGACCACCTGCAGCTCAGTGGTCCCTGGGGCAGGTGGGCAGCCCCACAGCCAGCCACATCAGGACAGCTGAAGCAACCCTGGACAGCTGACCACCTGAGCAGCAGCGGGTGGGCAGCCCCAGGGGCGGCCAGAGCAGCCGCTGCTCGTGGCCACTGGCCCCCAGGACCCTCTCCAGCAGCAGCAGCCCCCCCCCCCCTTCACATCACCCCCAGAGCAGTGCCTCCCTGCCCCAGAGCTAAGATGTAGTCAGGGGTATATAGTACAAGTCACGGTCACGGGCTGTGAATTTTTGTTTATTTCCCATGACCTGTGCATGACTTTTACTAAAAATCGTCGACTAAATCGTAGCCTTACTTATCATCGAAGGTGTATATCTATACTGGCATTTTGTCCGTATAACTGTACCACACCCCTCTGAGTGACATAAGCTATACCAACAAACGTTGGTGTGGACAGTGCTATGTCAGCAGGAGATGTTCTTCCACCGACATAGCTACCGCCGCTCCTTGGAGGTTTGAGCTAGAGGTGTAGCTCAAAACCTTGTTGCTTTCACCAACAGAAGTTGGTCCATAAAAAGCATTACCTCACCCACTTTGTCTCTCTAATATCCTGGGACCAACCTGTCCACAATAACACTGCAAAAGAGCATTCTAGGGGTAAATATACAAGAGAACACCCCAGGGGTCCCACTTTGCTTTAGTATGTAGCTTTAGCATGGGGCATCTCAGGGCTATAACCTTCCACTTGTGTCTTTGACACTTGTACTCTTAAGAGCTATGTGGGACTGAAACCTGTGAGGAAGAAAATCTCCATCCAACTCTCGTGCACTGTGAGAGCTATTTTTCCTTCAAAGGGTACTCTTGAGAAGAGCTTTGAATCAACTGCAAATATTTATCATCCGGTTTTTATTTTATTCCCTCTCGCTGCCTTTTAGAAAAGCTGAATCTTAATGTAGGCCCTGGGAGGGAAAAAGGTAGGTGTGGAGAAACATGGCGCACACTCCATTACAGGAAACAGGGAGAGCACACAGTGGCGTTTGCCTGATGCAGCTGGTATCCTCTCTGCCTGCATTCACAACACATTATGTTTCTGAACTAGCATTGAAGACATGAAAACATTTGGAAAAACATCAATAACCAGCTCATTAAGTGGAAGAACTGAATACCCAAGCACTGTCAGAGCTGGATTAGTGATCCAACTCTTCTTGGAAGATCTTCGCACTACAGAACATATTTTACACAAAACAGGTGGTTTATGAGAAGTGGTTTGTTTTTTGCCCTTCTAAGAGATTCTGTAAAGGGGTTTAAATAGCTATCCACTGAAACTCACTTGGTCGAACCCCATTAGAATATTGCAATGAAATCCAATTAATGATAAAAGAAAAAGACTAATTATCAGTTCCATTTGTTACAGAATCCATTACAAAACAGATCCCACAGGAAGTAAAAAAAAAAGTGGTGTGATCAAAAATATCATTCACTCTAACCTCAGCTGTTGAAGATATACCTCCCCAAACACCTTGCAACAGAATCAGGGACATACCTAGGGTTGCCAGGTGTCCAGTTTTCGACCAGAAAGTCCGGTCGAAAAGGGACCATGGCTGCTCCAGTCAACACCGCTGACCGGGCCGATAAAAGTCCAGTCGGAGGCGCAGCAGGGCTAAAGCAGGTTCCCTGCCTGCTGTGGCTCTGTACGGCTCCCAGAACCAGCAGCGTGTCCCCCACCTCCGGCTCCTACAAGAAGGGGCAGCCAGCTCTGCAGCTCCCGTGGTCCAGGAACCGCAGCCAATGGGAGCTGCATGAGCAGCACCTGCAGATGGGGCAGTGCGCAGAACTGCCTGGCCATGCCTCCGCATAGCAGCCAGAGGGGGCACATGCCACTGCTTCCGAGAGCTGCTTGAGGAAAGCACCGCCTGGAGCTTACACCCCTAACCCGCTCCTGAGCCTCAACCCCCTGCCCAGCCCTGATCCTCCTCGATCCCAGCCTGCACCACCCTCCTGCACCTCAAACCCCTCATCCCTGCACCCCAACCCCCTGTCCCAGCCCTGACCCCCTCTGAACCCTTTGGTCCCAGCCCAGAGCCCCCTTCCACACCCTGAACTCCTCATTTCTGGCCCCACCCCAGAGCTCACACCCCCAGCTGGAGCTCGCACCCCCTCCCACACCCCAACCCCTGGATCCAGCTCGGTAAAAATGAGCGAGTAAGGGTGGGGAGAGCGAGCGACAGAGGGAGAGTGGGATGCAGCGAGGGGGGGCAGGACCTCGGAGAAGGGGCGGGAGGGGGTGGGTCCTCAAAAGAGGGGTGGGGCAGGGCAAGGGTGTTTGGTTTTGTGCAAGTGGAAAGTTGGCAACTCAAGACTAAACACCCAGTCTTTTTAACCTTTCTTCAAAGGTCAGATTTTCTCAAGCTTTTTATCATTATTGTTACTCTCCTCTCCCTCTCATGTGTCCACATCTTTCCTGAAGTCTGGTGCTCAGAATTGGACACAGTGCCTCATCAGTGCCAAGTCATGTCTTACAGAAGATACCTGTTAATACACCCCAGAATAACATCAGACTTTTTCACAGCCACATCACACTTGACTCATATTCACTTTGTGAGCCACTATAACCCCCAGTTCCTTTTCAGCACTACCACCACCTAGCCAGTTAGTCCCCATTTTGTAGTTGAGCATTTGAGTTTCCATTCCTATGTGAAGTACTTTGCACTTCTCTTTATTGAATTTAATCCTGTTGATTTCAGACCAATTCTCCAATTTGTCAAGGTCCTTTTGAATTCTAGTCCTGTCCTCTAAAGTGCATGCAACATTTCCCAGCTTGATGCCCTCGGCAAATTTTATAAGCATACTCTCCACTCCGTTATTCAAGTCATTAATGAAAATATTGACTGGTACCAGACCCAGGACTCGCTCGTGTGGGACCCCACTAGATACGCACTCTCAGTTTCATAGTGAACAATTCATAAGTACTCTGAGCATGGTCTTTCAACCAGCTGTGCACCCACCTTATAGTAATTTCATCTAGACTGCATTTCCCTACTTTGCATATGAGACTGTAATGTGGGATTGTATCAAAAGCCTTACTAAAATCAAGATATATCACATCTACTGATTCCCCTCTATTCACTAAGCCGGTAACCCTGTCAAAGAAGAAAATTAGGTTGGTTTGGCATGGTTTGTTCTTGACAAATCCAGGCTCACCATTCCTTATAAATCTATTATCCGTCCATGTGCTTACAAATTGATTGTCAGATATCAAAGTTAGGCTGACTGGTGAATAATTCCACAGTCCTCTTTGTTCCCCTTTTTAAAAGTGGGTACTAAGTGTGCCCTTCTCCAGTCTTCTGGGAGCTCACCCATTCTCCAGAAGTTCTCAAAGATAATTGCTAATGGTTCCAAGATTGCTTCAGATACTTCCTTAAGTACCCTAGAATGAATTTCATCAGGCCCTGCTGACTTGAGTAGATCTAGTTTAACTGGTTGTATCTGGTTGCCATTATCCTTTTAAGTGACGACTGAAGACATGAAATCTTACTGAATAAAAAACAGCAGGCTCAGACTTAGTAAGATGGAGGTGATGTGGGAAAGAAGGAAACACTTCCGAGAACTGGCGGAGACCACAACCATGCCTGAAAGGGTCAGCCCTTTGATCCATAGACACAGGAAGTAGAAGTGCGGGGGGTGCTGGATCACCCCCTGTTTTCATGTGGGGCCACTGGCCCTGCAACCAGGGCTCCACTCCCCAGCTTAGGTTCTGGGAGCTGGCGCTGCACCTGGGGCCCTGCACCCAGGACTACACTCCCCGGCTCTGCACCCGGGGCTCGGGTCATGGCCACTTGCCCCGCTCCCCAGCCACTGGTCCCGGGCCCCACACCTCAACCCTGCACTTGGGGCTCAGGTTCCAGCCGCCAGCCCCACTACCCGGCCGCTGGCCCTGTACCCAGGGCCCACACCAAGGGCTCCACTCCCAGCCACTGACCTCGTTCCCAGCGCTCCATGCCTGGCCCCACTCCCAGGCCTCTGCTCCTGGCCCCACATGTGGGGTCCTGGCTGCCAGCCCCTGCCCAGGGCTCTGCTCCTGGCCCCACGCCGAACCCCAGCTGTGGCCACAGCCTCGGCCCCCTTACACCTGTCCAGGTCCACCCCTCCCGGAGACATAGCCCCGCTCCCAGTCTCAGCTTGGGGGTGGGGGGAGGAGACGGGGTACAGGCTGCGGGTTGGCTTTTAGAACCTCCTCTACTAAAAAGGTTCCCGTGCCACTGCTCTGATCTTATCTACTGAACTCCTCACTAGTCAGCACCCACATTCCAAGAGAAGGCAGGAGTATTTTCTTCCATCTATTCGGGAGAGGGAGACGAGAGAGACTTGATCATAACAAGTTCTGGCTCTGCAGGGAGGGTTCATAAAGAAAGTCAGTCAGTTATTCACATAGCACTCACAGTGGGGTTGACTGCTACTAAAACATTTTTTTAAACTGAAAGCTGCTAGCTGAGGGACTATTGTATGATCCGTAGGACTAAACCTTTTACAGTTGGATGCTACCCCTGTTTTGTTGGGAACACACCACAAAACCCTGCTCTCAACCAGCTGTACTAAAAGATTTCTAACGTGTCACTGATGGCTGAGAACCACATTCACTTGGTCCATTGTTTAAAAAAAAAGTTCCACTTTAATTTATCACAATACCTGCAAGTCAGACGTCCTCCAGCTGAATGAGAATCTCAAACCCCCTTTCATCACTGGGGAGTGAGAAGAGCTAGAAGAGCTGCCTGCTTGCTCTACTGAAGATGTTACATTAAACCCAAAAGCAGTGTCACTTTACCTTGAAAGGCCTTTTGAAAGAGCTTGAAGCAATTCGGCTGTAACAGCATTTGTAGGTTTTGGATTAACTACAAGCCTTTTTTAACCCTTTAGAGACTCTATATGTGCATATTCCCATCTTTGTATGTATTCTGTCACACGCTGGTGAGTTAAGCATTAAATAGTACTGCATATAATTACTGTAACTTGCAAAGAAGCTCAAATTACAGAGGTCCAAATATTTTTCCCCCCACAAGAAATGGCCTGCAGACTTTAGTAAATTAGCCCAAGCCTTCCACTCATATCATTTGCAATTTCCCTTGTTAACATCCTGAGCTCAGAGGGGCAATGAAAAGGTCAAAATTCTACTAAGACAGTGCTAAAATATTTATTAAACCATTACCTTAAAACATTTCCAGTTAACACGAATACAGAAAGATGTCTACCTCTTGGGACTTTGTAAATTCATGATTCATATCATAGAATTTTTCAAGCCCTTTTTAACAGGTTTCAAGCTGTTAATTGCCAATACAGTGCATTAGAAACCGCAAAAATAAAATTTGATTTGAATTCTTTTGAAATGAAATATTAGCAAAAAATGCTTTGCCACCAATAACTGCTTCTGTTTGTCATTTTTCTGAACAGCTGAAAGCCTGAGGGAACAGTACAGTGAAAAACAGCAAACCAGCTCTTTACTCTTTGGTTTATTAGAGTCCTGAATTTATTCAAGTGATTTTGAATCTTGAACAGCACAAGACAATCTTTTGAACCATTCTATACTCAGTTACTGATAAGGAAGGACCGAGGAGTGGGGGGGGGGTTGGAGAATCAAAAATGTCCTTTAAATGTAGATACAGTACGTCGAAAGAAAACATTACCTAACACAAGCACAACCATCACAGCTCTCAGATCACAATGGTGAGAATATGTATTTACCAGAATCAGATTAAGTCCTGCAGGCATGTCAGCCAATCTTCAATAGAAACAAAGTTAACATACATGAGTACTGAAGAAATTCAGAAGTGGGAGGAAGGCAGAGCAGCAGAGCAGTTTTAGCAATAATTCAAAAAACATAAGCTTGTAGTATCCTATTAAAAACCGGGCAGACTGAGTTTTAAATGGCTAACATTACTAACTAGGCCAGCTAGTATACGACTGGTCAAGTGATTGATGTCTATATGCCAAATTAGCTGTGCTATTTTTACAAGCTTCTTCTTGAAAGTTTAAGGTGACTAATTGGTCTCACAATTCACCAAATACTGAAATAGAGTGAAATTTCTCCATGCGACTAATTCCACCCAGCATGAAACAGGTAGATCTGTTAATTGATTTCATGGACTCTTCTCTTCAGTGAGCTTAACAGCGAAGTGCTGAGGAAGGAGAGAGGGAGAGAGAGAATTACTGAATGACTGTGTGGTATTTCATTACTAAATGACTGCTGACAGCTGGGCAGCCCCATTCTTTGCTCACTACATTCAGCCAGAAGGCCCAAGAGCATTTTATAGCAGGGACAATTGAGACATTTTTTACTGCATTACTTTATTACTTTTCTCCCCCAGGAACTCTTAATAGATGGAATAGGTACTGCATACCATTACAGTCTTTCATATAACAGTGATGCTGCACAAAGCTATAGGATGGCTTGAAGTTAATATCTGACCCAATGATCACTAATGTGGTAAAATACATCACAGGCTTCCTTACACTATCTGCGGGACACGCTCACCCTTTACAAGAACAATGAGGTACTGATTTAAAATACACTTTTGAGCATTCCTCTCATTGTGTTATTTTTTCAGCAGAACACATACATTTCAGGACAACATGTACACATTCTATAGATTATATATGGTGTACGAAACAGTCCCAAGCAATATCCAGAAGTAGAAGATACAACTCCTGTCACTCATATTAAACAGGAGGAAACAGTTTCTACACGTAAAAATTAATATAAAAATAAGCAATCATGGGGCCACTATCCTATTATTTGTTTTCATATTAAATCCAATAAAGACCTCCATTCGATATTTAAAATAAAGCTTGCTGTAGACTTTATGATGGATTATATAAGAACTTGTTCACAGGATACCACTTCCTCACCATGTTCCAGGCAATAAATAAAGTTATAAAGCTTACATATAATTTAATTGGCAGTAGACCCTGCCCTAGAACTCCTTAAGTTCAGCCTCTTACATTTGCATTACCCCTCCCCTCTCAACCCCCCTTTTCATATTCTCTAGAGTTTGTTCTGCAAGAAGCTCCTGGGAAAAGTTGGAGTTTGCATCACAGATGAATTCCAAGTACATTGCTTGCAATCTGAATCTAGACTCCACACCTGGTAGTTTAAATCTGTATGCAAGCAGAGGAGAACTAACTGGCTCGATCTATTTTACTTCATCTTTTCAACAATAAATTACTTGGATAGTGCTCACAAAAGTCAGTCCAGTCTAAGAACACAAGCAGCACAGGAAACTGGGGAAGAGGGATATAATCAAAATATACATGCTTTTTATATAATGTATACATTTTTGTTAAATAAATTAGCTTCAACTATACCTGACTGTTTCTTAGCCAATTCATTATTATTTGGTCAACAACAAGAAAAGTACAGGCTTTCCTCCCATTAAGCAATGCATTAATCTACAACTTTACAAGCAGGATCAATCTATCACAGGTCTATCATACCATATAAAATGAAAATGGCTCTAAAATGCGCCTGTACATACCAATTAATTATTAAAGACACATTAGCTGAAGCTTTTCACCTGTCATTTAAAAAGTTAGGAATAAAATGACATGCCATTCATTCAACTAATGGAGCACAGTTTACCCATATTCATCAGTTCACACTAACAAGAAGATCCTAATATTATCCATCTTGCTGCTGCTGAATATTCCAAGTAGCTCCTAACAGAACGCACCTTCTGTGTGGCTAGAGGTGCCAGTTCAAGCAACTTCAGAGTAGGGCAAACCAGCAGGTGCAGTGAATGCAGCAATAAGCAGCATGTGTACCTCCAAGCTATGAAAAGCAATTCCACTGCATTAATCTTCGACAGGAAAACAAAGAAGAAAAGCATGAAACTATGAGACAAGGGACCTCACAAATGGTGGATCCAGCATCCCCAGAAACCACATGACTGATGTTTTCAGCTGTGCTTTCCTTGGTTTAATCAAATGAAGTGGTTGGTTGTGATGAGAACGGAGGAGCTGGGAGAAGCCAATCTGCTTGACAGGTAAGCTTCTCCCAATCCAACCAAAGAAGTGAGTCTGTTGCCTCCACACCTGGAGTCAAAGCACTGACAAAACAGAAGTTTAATTAGTTGGAGGCATATAACTCTAGGTTTCAGAAATAAACTAAAGCTATTTCTAAATGCACCCAAGCCAATAGCACCAGGAACAGATAACAAAACAGCGACTTCAGAGAATATCGTATTGCTACCACTTGTGGCCTGAGCTTTATTCTAATGGCACAAATCAAAGAATGATTATCAGTTGCGTAGACAGTAAATGGCCTGATGAGGTAACCAAAATAGATTTGCTTCATCCAGAATGGTCACTTAAGGCCATAACTGTAAAACTGGAATGATTCAAAATAAAAACATTCATTAAAATCATCACGTCAGAAGTGTGAGGAAGGCAGAACAATCTTCAAAATATAATCTTCAAAAAATAATTCAAAAACCACAAGCTTTTAGTATTAGACTTTCTAGAAATGGAGAAGCAGGAACCCCACCCCCACCCCCATATAATACCATAAACCTGTAACAGTTTGTATCTCGTCTTTTACAGTCTCTGAAAATGTACTTTTTATGAACACGAATGCTAACAAAATTCATTCCATCTATTTTAACATCAGGCATCCATATAAAAATCTATATCCAATTTCATGAAAGATTCATATTTTTATTGGAAATGTTCTAAACAGTTTAAGGTTAGTAGTAGTGGTAAGTCAAGGTAAAGGCATATTCCATCAGGCCTCTAAGGGGAATACCAGGTGTAACCATAATAAATACATTTCTATTGCCTGGGCTTTTATAACTTTTACAGGCAATAACCTTTCTAATAAAACTACCAAATGAGCCCTAGTGTACATATGAAATATCTCAACACTAAAAAATGAAACTAATGTTTAAACGTTTTGTTTAATCTAACCTACATCTCTTCCACAGAAGCTCAATTTCTCAGCCCATCCCCACTGCCATGAATTAAATAGTGCCCCACAGAAGAGACTGACTGGCCACTCTTCCAGTCTATCAGCCAAACATTTTTAGGCTGATGATTTCCCATCCCACCATCAACCTCAACCTAGACCAATCCACATAAGTGGTCCATTTCCTGGACACTAATGTGCTAATAAGAGATGGTCACATTAACACCACTATACCGGAAACCTACAAACCGCTATACTTACCTACATGCGTCCAGCTTTCATCCAGACCACACCACACAATCCATCGTCTACAGCCAAGCTCTATGATACAACCGCATTTGCTCCAATCCCTCAGACAGAGACAAACACCTACAAGATCTCTATCAAGCATTCTTAAAACTACAATACCCACCTGCTGAAGTGAAAAAACACATTGACAGAGCCAGAAGAGCACCCAGAAGTCACCTACTACAGGACAGGCCCAACAAAGAAAATAACAGAACGCCACTAGCCGTCACCTTCAGCCCCCAACTAAAACCTCTCCAGAGCATCATCAAAGATTTACAACCTATCCTGAAAAATGATCCCTCACTCTCTCAGATCTTGAAAGACAGACCAGTCCTCGCTTACAGACAGCCCCCGCAACCTAAAGCAAATACTCTCCAGCAACCACACATCACACAACAAAAACAGTAACTCAGGAACCTATCCTTGCAACAGACCCAGTTGCCAACTCTGTCCACATATCTATTCAAGAGACACCATCATAGGACCGAATCACATCAGCCACACCATCAGGGGCTCGTTCACCTGCACATCTACTAATGTGATATATGCCATTATATGCCCCTCTGCCATGTACATTGACCAAACCGGACAGTCTCTACGCAAAAGAATAAATGGACACAAATCTGACATCAGGAATCATAACATTCAAAAACCGGTAGGAGAACATTTCAACCTCTCTGGCCACTCAGTAAAAGACAACAATTTTGGCAATTTTGCAACAGAAAAGCTTCAAAAACAGACTCCAACGAGAAACTGCTGAGCTTGATATGCAAGCTAGATACCATTAACTTGAGTTTGAATAGAGACTGGGAGTGGCTGGGTCATTACACATATTCAATCTATTTCCCCATATTAAGTATTCTCACACCTTCTTGTCAACTGTCTAAATGAGCCATCGTGATTATCACTACAAAAATTTTTTTTCTCCTGCTGATAATAGCTCATTTTAATTAACTAGCCTCTTATGATTTGTATGGCAACGTCCACCTCGTGTGTGTGTGTATATATATATATATTCACAAATATTCTTACTATATGTTCCATTCTATGCATCCGATGAAGTGGGCTGTAGCCCATGAAAGCTTATGCTCTAACAAATTTGTTAGTCTCTAAGGTGCCACAAGTACTCCTGTTATTTTTAGGCTGCTTCACCATTGCTCACGCACATATTCGATTTACTTAGCTTTCCAGCTCTGAACTAAATTTGGCTTCTAAGTGACTAAACTGAAGAGGACTAACTCTGTATTTCATAAAAACGCTGTGGGAGATTACGTAGCACGTCATTCTTAAGGCTCACATACTAAAAAGGCAACTCCCATCAGGTATAGAGGTCACCATTAAAAAGATACCATATACTTAGCCACAATTATGCCCTACTCTGTATATAAGAAAAATTGTGGTACCTCCAATACCAATATTGGATACAAGTGTCAGATGCTGCTGTTTTAGTGGCAGCCACAGTATAAAATGCAGGTTGGATGTGGAAATAGTTTTTATCTAAATTCACGTTTCTGATTCATTTCTCAACAGCATGACCCTAATTTTAATCTATATTGTTCAAGGAAAAGTTTTGAGTTTCAGTTGCCAAATACATTGCATCTACTAAGGCAACTGTACATTTTAAAGTTGATGGAACAAATCAATATATTGTATTTAAAATGTCCTTCAGGAGCTCTCATGTCTTATGCCACTTTAAAAAGATTTCTTGTACTTGTGGCATCTCTAAATTAGATCTCCCAGTGCTGGTGAATTCTTCATGCCCTATGAGACAGTGTCATAAATAGAAAACCCTGGAATGAGGTTTTCCTGAAGCCAGGGAATGTTCAGAAGAGACCACCTAGTTAGGTACTTTCACCTTCCTTGTGATTTGCAAGTGCCACAAACCAAGATAACTTCTGCTCTTCAGACCCTTACTTTACTAATGTCTCCTGGCTATTTGACTTCATTGTAAATACTCTAAAGCTTTGTTTCTAAAGAACATAGTATAAACAACACATTTCAAATTTCAATCATGAACAGGAGAACCTGCCACAATCTATAATATTTCATCTGCAGCTGATTTCCCCTTAGATTTTTATGTCCTTTTACCTCCAAAACATACATCTTGAGGGTCACCCCTCATTACTACTTGAAGGATGTCAGGAAGAGAGAAAGTATCAGTTATTCAAAGCTGTACTGAACTTCTGTGCATTAAGATAGAGAGGGAGAAGGAAGAGTGGCATAGAGCTGTGCTTTCAACGTGGTTCCGGAGATCATGTAGCCCAAAGCTCTAATCCGAGCTGAAATGGACTCCTCCCATGACCTTGGCAAGTCACTTCACTTCTCTGCAGGACACTCTTGTCACAAGATTTACTATTCACTGCGGGGGGTGCCTCCTTCTGGCTCATTTGCGGATTAGCTCTCAACCATTCTCACGCCCCCTCATTCAGTTGCTTGCCCCGTTGTTCCCTCCTCCCCCCAATCTCTGGATTCATGTTACTTCTTTATGGCTTGGCCCTCCAGATAGGTCAATAAAGTTTTCCCCTTCCACGGTTACCGAGTGCCACTGGACAATCCACCTCAGGCAGTCTTCTGGTTCACTGCCCAGACCGTGCCAGTGCTATGATGGCTGATAGGGGAACCCAGGCCCACTCAGAACTCCAGGTTCCAGCCCAGGGACCCTATGCCCAGCAATCAAGGTCTGTTCAAGCTCCAACTTTGTTACCAATTCCCTGGGCTCTTTCCTGCCTTTCCTCCCTATCTTCCACCTGCCCTAGGTAACCACTGGAGCTTGCTCTGCTCCCTGCAGCTAACCTCCCACTACGGCAGAGTCAGTATTCCCCAGGCAGGATACCAGGGTTTCCTCCCCGCAGGATTCTTCCTTTTCTCTTCGTAACTCCCCTACTCTCTAGGGAATGACGGCAGTGTTCCTTCCTGCAGCCCCTTCTTGCTCTTCACCTCTGGTTTTATGCCTGCACCTGACCAGCTGGGCTTCATTATCGGTGAGGCCTGATCAGCTCTGACTCTCCTCCATGTGCAGCCTGTCACAGGGTTAACTGGCCCGTTTTACATATTCAGGCCTTTTGCGGGGTGGACACCCCATCACAGCTCCTCATCAGGGAAATAGAGAATACTTATTCAGAACTTTTATAAACATCAATTTAAGTGGTCTGACCATGAAAAACACTATAAAGCTGTCAAGTATTATTACTATTATCCTGAAGATTTCAGAAAGTTCTTGGTATAATTCTAGTTACTGGGGTTTTAGAAGCGTTGGAGATTATTTAAGTTTCTAAATGTTTTCTAGTTTAACTTGTTTTCACTCCTTAAAACTCCCCCAAAACTGTCATTTTTCTGGCTGAGTCAATAGTCAGCTGGTGATTTTTTTGGTGAAAACTGAAGCAAAAATGGATCAGCCATTTTTAAGATGAAAGAGTACAAAAATAAATACACCTTTTTAGAAAAACAATTCCAGCACAAAAATTGCTGAGAGGTAAAAAAATTATATTTAATATAACAGTCATCTACTTAAGCCCTGATCACAGTATCAGTCTTTATTAGCATTTTCACATAGTGCTTTTAGAATAAACTCCTTTATGTAACCGTAATAATGAGAAATAATCATTTCAGAAATATTACTAGCCAAATCCCAAAGATCAAAAGAGCTCAAATGATATTCCTTTGAGTAATCCACCTTCCTTGTATCTTCACAGGCATTTAAAATTAGACACACAAGTGGAACAGTCTAGCCAGCAGGATGCATTTCAGTATTCAAAGTAAAAGCAGATCACATGACTCCAGACATGTGATCTGTACCCAAAGTAAAAGTTAACACCTCCTATCTTCTGTGCCTTGCAATAGTTTTACCAAGCTGCAGTCCAGTATCTGGTCAGCATTCATCTTTAATTGTACACTGACACATTAGCTGGAGTCTTGGGGGGGGATGCATATTTCACCTTTTAACAGAATGCACTGAAAAAAGGCTCAAACTAGACATGGCAGATGGAGCTGTATAGTCTGCCCATCTCCAGAGAGCAGATTTGTAATGCAAAACACTGAACTGAAGATGCGATCCATGGATACAAGGAAGCAATCAGAACCAAACTGATTAAACAAGACCCAGGTCTCAGTATGGTACACAGAATACTAAATAGAAACAAGGATACCTTAGAGAGAAACAAATCGCACACTGAACGCAGGACAGCAAGATTTTCATTACCAATATTACTGTCTTCTTTAGAAATAACAGACAACGCTTCTAGAAATGCAAAATATATTTGCATCTAAGGAGAAATCACTTGGTCAAACTCACCTGAATACGCTCAAATGAAAATCAATGCTTAAGGTTTGTTTTTAAAATGTACAAACCTTGCAAGTTTCTAACAGAGCAAGGTTCTGAAACAGCCTTCCAATAGGTATGGTGGGGGCAAACATCCTAATTCGTTTTCAGAAAGATCTTAAGACATTTATGAGTAGGATTATACCACAGGGTTGCTGGGGTTAGTGGGGGCTTGGCTAGGCTCAACTGCTTTGGAGGTCTATTCTGGTTCTGTCATATGTTCCTAAAAATCTCATGCTTCCAGTCTTCAGCTAGTCACCTGCAAATATCAAAACCCCAGTGCTGTGTTGAGATGTATTCTGAGTTTGTTTGGTGTCCCTTCCTCTCCCTGTCTCCTCCTTCAAAGCATCAAAGATGGCCAGGGTTAGAGATGGGACACCTGACGGGATGGGATAGAGCTCTGAGGTGGTTCTGAGAATACTATCTCTCAGGGGCTTGGCTGGTGGGTCTTGCTCACATGCTCAGGGTCTAATTGATCACCATATTCAGAATCAGGAAGGAATTTTCACCCAGCTCAGATTGGCAGGGAACCTGGGGTTTTTTGCCTTCCCCTGCGAATAGGTGCAGGTTGCTTCCTGGGATCAATGGAGTAGAGCTCACTTAATCCCCTGCCATTGCAGGGGCCTGGAGAGTTGGTGCATCTTGGTCACTCCTATTTGCCACCTGTGGAACATAGCAGTTTAGACTTCTGTGGGCTTTAATTTTTTGGTATAATTTTGGCTGTTAGACTTGGCGTAGGGTTGACTGGGTAGTGTTAGTGACGTGTGACCTACAGGAGTTCAGACTCAATGATCTGATGGTCCTTACTGGCGCTCCTGTGATGCTGGGACCAATACTATCCAAAATATCTGCATTTAGTGAGCCGGTTTCTCAGACTCAGATTAATTGAGTTTGAGGCCAGAAGAGGCCACTAAGTGTCACCCAGTTATCGTTGCACTGAGCCAAATAGCTTGTGTTTGACTAAACCATCTTCCAGAAAGGCAACCAGTCTTGATTTGAAGACTTCATGAGATGAAGACTCCACAACTTCCTTTGGGAGTTTGTTCTGGTGGTTAATCGCCCGCACCGTTAGAAATGTGCGCCTGGTTTCTAATTTGAATTTGTCTGGCTTCAGATTCCAGCCACTGGTTCCTGTTCTGTCTTTCTCTGCTAAAAGAGCCCGTTAGTACCCCATATTTTCTCCCTGTGATGAGCAATCTGCTTTCCTGTACTGAGCCTGAACAGACTTTACAGACCTCCCACTGGTTCTCCTGCATCAGCTAATGGAAACTTTTAATTTTTTTGAACAACCATCTGAGAGTTCCAACAACTGCTCTGCCAGTAACACCCCCACCCACATACTTTTAGTCGCCCTTGCTCAAATAGCCTTCAGAAAATCTATAATTTAGACTTCCCAACAGCTCCTCTGGAGAAGCACAGAAACCACCCCTCATAAACCCCTCATAAAGCTGGTTTTGTTTTACTCCTACTCAGCACAAAGCCCAGCTCCCAAACTACTGGAATCAGCTTGGTATTTTATTTTGCAGTCGTACAACTATCTGCAAAGTGGATGATATCACAGGTTCTGCTAGAATAGATGCCCTCTGACTCTCAACAGAGAAAATGAAGTGAGATCTACTCATCCAAGAACTATGTGAATTTATACGTTCTATATCCTATCAGCGTTTAGATTTCATACTGAAAGGAAGTTAACTTTTTCGTTCAAAGTTAAAAAGTAAAAAAAATCTTTTGTCTGTCTGTAAGGTAGGTACATTTTATAACTACCGGACTCACCCATTGAGCTATTGAATGTACATACCGCTGAGCTGCTGCAGATTCTACATGCCTCGCTATCTAGGTGCTGCTGGAAAATTCCTGTCACCTGCAAAAAGGGCAACTAATGGCCAAAATAGAGCCCAAGATACTTAAGTAGAGTATTTTGTGCACCTCAATTTTGATGAATTAGCTTTAGATGAAAAAGGATGCTGCGGCAAATCATTAGTTGGGTTTTTTATTTGTTTACTTTTCTGCTCAATATAAGCAATACCAGCTCAGAAACTTGACAATAAGCATCCCTTCTCCAAACTGATTTAATTCTTTCATTTGTCCAATATTTTTTCCGTGTTTCAAATAGAACAGACTCCAGCCTCTTTTAACACAAAACTTGCACAGCATCTTATCATACCAAACAACCTCCAGCTTCAATTATATCAGCCCTGCTCTGCAAATAAGATGTATTATTAGTTAACTGTTGCAGTTGAGCCACGAGAGGAAGCATAACATTCTTGTTGCTCCACAGTAAATGGGGAAGGGATCAGTCGATCTACTTCTGTGATCTGCACTGGTTCCATAAATTTTAAGGCAGGAAGGGATCGTTATATGATCATCCAGTCTGATGTCCTGCATAACAGAGGGTATTGAATTCCTAGATCAAGCCCATAACTTCTGACTGATGCATGTAAGATCCTCCTCATAAAGCCTTTAATAATTGAGGTCTAAGGTAACTGTGTGATAGTCTCTCCCTAGTAAATGGGAAACCATCTCTGCACATTGACAATCTTACTACTGACCTGTGTACAATCTTCTGTTTTGGGAGCAGGGGGGATAGCTCAGTGGTTTGAGCACTGGCCTGCTAAACCCAGGGTTGAGAGTTCAATCCTTGAGGGGGCCATTTAGGGATCTGGGGCAAAAATTGGGGATTGGTCCTGCTTTGAGCAGGGGGTTGGACTAGATGACCTCCTGAGGTCCCTTCCACCCCTGATATTCTATGATTCTACGATTGGCAAGAAGGTTGCACAGAGTAATTCTGACATCACCTCTAGTCCCAGGCTTTCTTGATGCCAGTCAAGTAGGCCTCATGCCTGGTATAGGACAGACACTGTGTCAGTAACCTCCTTCTAGCAATTTACAAGGTTGCTGATTTCTTTTTCCTTATACTGAGGACTGGAGAGATCCACAATGAATACTGCAAATTCAGACAGCTCATTTTGAAGGTACTGTATATTTATTGAAAGGTTCAATATGTATCCAGAGCCTCTTAAAAATTTGGGCACAATAAATCTAGAACTTAATAACAGAAGGGGGGTATTCTAAGGCCTGTCCGGCCCCTCTCTCTTTCCCAGACCTAGCACAGGCTGCCTTTGAGAGTGAGACCGACAACCTGCCCTCCCACTTCCCATATGGAGGCCCTACGTCAGTGAGGAAGAGCCACAAGGAGGCCTATGTAAGACCTCATTCTCTGGTGCTCCCTCTCCTCTTAGCAGCAACTCCAGAAAAGACCAGGCAGAAAGACTAGGATCTCCCAGGCTCCTCCCCGTGATCATCCTCACGGCCTGGTAGACCCTTGGTGCCACAGGAATCATTCAGTTTTGAAATCTCAAACCTGGATTCTACATTTCATTCCCGGATCTGTGTCTCCCTTACCCACCAAAACTACTTGAATACACAACCTCCTTCTCCATGTTCACCCACATTCCTCAGTCCTTTCCTTCCCGTTTACAAAATACACCAGCTTTGAATTCCCAGGCTACGGAGGGGCCATTTTCAAGAATGGGATGGAGGAGTGGGTCTTCAGTTTTCAGCTGGGATGGCAAAGCTGATTTAGAAAGGAGGAGGAGATTTTGAACTGCACTCATATCTATCAAAGAATTTTATACTGCTGCCTATCACCTTTGTATGAGCATCTTCTTTATAAAATCAATAGAATAGTGAAGTTCCTAGTAGACTTCACAGTCTCCCCGCCGCTCCTCCCTTTTAGGGGTAAAAATTCTGCCTTTTTCCTCATAAGAGGATTTTTAAACCATCTACATCATAGACTGCAAGTTCCACTGCCTTTTGCAGACGGAAGGATGCCAATATCAGTGATTTCTTTTGATCTGCCAGCTGCCTTCAATACTGTTGGACAGATTGCTTCACCTCTCTGTTCCTAACTTTCCAGATCTGTAAAGTAGGGTAATATTGACCGACCTACCTACCTACCACACCGGGATAAGGCGAGGCTAAACTCATCCCGCTTTGAAAAGTGCTCTAAGATCTGCATATGGGAGATGCTAGATAAAAAGATAAATAATATTACAGACTGCAGCAAGCTACCTTTGTTATGGAAAGCATTTAAAAAATGATCCTTTAAAAGGTAAATTTTTCCTTTGGAAGTGTCAAACACAGGGTGCTGGCCTGAAAGGGGTTAAGATTTTAATGTCCATATTCAAGTGCTTGTATGTGATGTAAGATTTCACCCATTTGAGATGCAGTAAAGATCTGAACTCCTCTATTCTTTTTGAACCTAGAAAGAACAGAGAGCACCTCTGCACACCCTTCAAGAGTAGAGAATGGACAACAAATTTTAATTTCATATAAATGACTAAGTGAATCCAACATTATTTGTTTATTGCAGCTACTAAATGGAATAAAATGAAAGACAAAATAGTCCTCCAACTATAAAGAACACTGAATAATGGAAATATCCATTTGTCCTTCATTACATATTTTCCTGCTCTCTGGAAATAACCCATGCTGTCCATTGAAGGGGTCAATAGAAGAAAGTAGATCCATTACATCTAGCCTTCTTTCAGGTTTGAACATATAGGTGGGTTCTAAGACAATCCCTTGTCCTCACTCAGGATAAAAGCACTGAAAGTGAGACCCAAATCTAGATTCCAGAGTGTAGTTCCTGATGAAAGAACAGTCTAGTCTGCTGAGGGGGAAACCGAGGACCTTATTCAAGCTACCAAATCTTTTTGACCTTAGTCAAATTTTGTCTCCAAAAAGATGATGGCCCTTAAATAGAGTCATTAAACATTTTGAAGAAAAATTCCTTGACCAGAGGCTTACCCATAAAGCTTTACAACTGATGACATGGGTACTAAGCAGAGAAACGCTCTGCATTATAGATTAGTCTCCAGTCTGACATCTTTTTCTGTTTTATAGGTAACTCAAATGAGGACTCATTTCAATTCCATATTCTATAATCCCAAAGCTTTTAAATAAAACAGGGCAATGCTAATATTAATAGTGTAATCTTGTGCTTTGTGGAAGACAGCGTCTAATTTTCTTTGGCTTCAATCATTTAAAAATAACATATTCCCTTAAATGAGAAGAAGAGACTTGCAAATCTACAGGAACTAGCGCTAGCCATGGTGCAGAGCCTGGATCTTCATATACTCTTTAGCTGTACAATATAATATATGCCATCCCTGGTAACAAAGACTCAATATCAAATGCATGTTCCAGTCCTTACTATCCTCTAATGAAGAATTTAGGGGACTATTCAGATTGATTTTCTCTTTTACAAAACAGAAGTTTTCTGAGGAACTACTCTACTTGTCAGTGATAACACTTGACAACAATTTGTTAGTCTAAATCCTCTGGAGGCAAGAACCCACACGAGGAAGCACTAGCAATGGCGGACTTTAAACTGAAAGACTGCTCTGCCCCCCTCTTCAGAATTAGCAGAAGATAAATTCTCCTCCGTACGTTCAGGAATATCACACCTTCCAACAAGTGTAGGGTTTTTGCCGAAGACTTGTGGGTTGTCTAACCAAATTTTATGTCAAAGTAACTGCCACATGCATCACACCCTTAATGATAGATGTTCTGAATAGGAGACTAAAGAGTTGCAGATTTACTACTCCCCTAGACTGAGAGATCTAGATCTTGATAATGACCAATTCATATGGGGAGATCCTGTTTGGAAATGTACTATCAGGTATTTATCTCCTTCCTGGGCCAACTGAAGATTTTGTGCCCCTTTCTCAGGAATTGCTCAGGGAATCCAACCAACTGATTGAAGTATGGAAACGTGATAGCACCTGAAAGTTCGTAACAGTTGGATAAAAGATTTAGTAGGTAGAAAAGAGAAAAGGAGGACTTGTGGCACCTTAGAGACTAACCAATTTATTTGAGCATAAGCTTTCGTGAGCTACAGCTCACTTCATCAGATGTATTCAGTGGAAAATACAGAAGATGTTTGTTTTTATACACACAAATCATGAAAAAAATGGGTGTTTATCACTACAAAAGGTTTTCTCTCCCCCCACCCCACTCTCCTGCTGGTAATAGCTTATCTAAAGTGATCACTCTCCTTACAATGTGTATGATAATCAAGGTGGGCCATTTCCAGCACAAATCCAGGGTTTAACAAGAACATCTAAGGAAGGGGGGGGGGGGGGGGGGGGGGGGGGGGGGGGGTAGGAAAAAAACAAGGGGAAATAGGTTACCTTGCATAATGACTTAGCCACTCCCAGTCTCTATTCAAGCCTAAGTTAATTGTATCCAATTTGCAAATGAATTCCAATTCAACAGTCTCTCGCTGGAGTCTGGTTTTGAAGTTTTTTTGTTGTAATATCGCAACTTTCATGTCTGTAATCGCGTTACCAGAGAGATTGAAGTGTTCTCCGACTGGTTTATGAATGTTATAATTCTTGACATCTGATTTGTGTCCATTTATTCTTTTACGTAGAGACTGTCCAGTTTGGCCAATGTACATGGCAGAGGGGCATTGCTGGCACATGATGGCATAGATCACATTGGTGGATGTGCAGGTGAACGAGCCTCTGATAGTGTGGCTGATGTTATCAGGCCCTGTGATGATGTCCCCTGAATAGATATGTGGGCACAGCTGGCAACGGGCTTTGTTGCAAGGATAGGTTCCTGGGTTAGTGGTTCTGTGGTGTGGTATGTGGTTGCTGGTGAGTATTCGCTTCAGGTTGGGGTGCTGTCTGTAGGCAAGGACTGGCCTGTCTCCCAAGATTTGTGAGAGTGTTGGGTCATCCTTCAGGATAGGCTGTAGATCCATGATAATGCGTTGGAGGGGTTTTAGTTGGGGGCTGAACGTGACGGCTAGTGGCGTTCTGTTATTTTCTTTGTTGGGCCTGTCCTGTAGTAGGTGACTTCTGGGAACTCTTCTGGCTCTATCAATCTGTTTCTTCACTTCCGCAGGTGGGTACTGTAGTTGTAAGAATGCTTGATAGAGATCTTGTAGGTGTTTGTCTCTGTCTGAGGGGTTGGAGCAAATGCGGTTGTATCACAGAGCTTGGCTGTAGACAATGGATCGTGTGGTGTGGTCAGGGTGAAAGCTGGAGGCATGTAGGTAGGAATAGCGGTCAGTAGATTTCCGATATAGGGTGGTGTTTATGTGACCATCGTTTATTAGCACTGTAGTGTCCAGGAAGTGGATCTCTTGTGTGGACTGGTCCAGGCTGAGGTTGATGGTGGGATGGAAATTGTTGAAATCATGGTGGAATTCCTCAAGAGCTTCTTTTCCATGAGTCCAGGTGATGAAGATGTCATCAATATAGCGCAAGTAGAGTAGGGGCGTTAGGGGACGAGAGCTGAGGAAGCGTTGTTCTAAGTCAGCCATAAAAATGTTCGCATACTGTGGGGCCATGCGGGTACTCATAGCAGTGCCGCTGATTTGAAGGTATACATTGTCCCCAAATGTGAAATAGTTATGGATAAGGACAAAGTCACAAAGTTCAGCCACCAGGTTAGCCGTGACGTTATCGGGGATAGTGTTCTTGACGGCTTGTAGTCCATCTTTGTGTGGAATGTTGGTGTAGAGGGCTTCTGCATCCATAGTGGCCAGGATGGTGTTATCAGGAAGAGCACCGATGGATTGTAGTTTCCTCAGGAAGTCAGTGGTGTCTCGAAGGTAGCTGGGAGTGCTGGTAGCGTAGGGCCTGAGGAGGAAGTCTACATAGCCAGACAATCCTGCTCTCAGGGTGCCAATGCCTGAGATGATGGGGTGCCCAGGATTTCCAGGTTTATGGATCTTGGGTAGTAGACAGAATATCCCAGGTCAGGGTTCCAGGGGTGTGTCTGTGCGGATTTGATCTTGTGCTTTTTCAGGGAGTTTCTTGAGCAAATGCTGTAGTTGCTTTTGGTAACCCTCAGTGGGATCAGAGGGTAATGGCTTGTAGAAAGTGGTGTTGGAGAGCTGCCGAGCAGCCTCTTGTTCATATTCCGACCTATTCATGATGACAACAGCACCTCCTTTGTCAGCCTTTTTGATTATGATGTCAGAGTTGTTTCTGAGGTTGTGGATGGCATTGTGTTCTGCACGGCTGAGGTTGTGGGGCAAGTGATGCTGCTTTTCCACAATTTCAGCCCGTGCACGTTGGCGGAAGCACTCTATGTAGAAGTCCAGTCTGCTGTCTCGACCTTCAGGAGGAGTCCACCTAGAATCCTTCTTTTTGTAGTGTTGGTAGGGAGGTCTCTGTGGATTAGTATGTTGTTCAGAGGAGTGTTGGAAATATTCCTTGAGTCGGAGACGTCGAAAATAGGATTCTAGGTCACCACAGAACTGTATCATGTTCGTGGGGGTGGAGGGGCAGAAGGAGAGGCCCCGAGATAGGACAGCTGCTTCTGCTGGCCTAAGAGTATAGTTGGATAGGTACCAGCAAGAGAGTGGGGTGGGGGGAGAGAAAACCTTTTGTAGTGATAAACACCCATTTTTTCATGATTTGTGTGTATAAAAACAAACATCTTCTGTATTTTCCATGGTATGCATCCGATGAAGTGAGCTGTAGCTCACGAAAGCTTATGCTCAAATAAATTGGTTAGTCTCTAAGGTGCCACAAGTATTCCTTTTCTATTTGCGAATACAGACTAACACGGCTGTTACTCTGAAACCTGTCATTATGCAAAGTAGAAAAGCAAAACCAGCCTATGGATAGAGAGCTGAATTCTCTGAACATCTTCGCTCCTTTGCAATTTCTGTCAGGAAAAGTTATCAAAGTGAAGAAATCAGTCTGAGACAGAGCCATACAACACTGGACTCAGACTACAACCGCAGCTGGTGGCAGATGCTTAGCATCCAAGTACTTGGAGGACATTTACTTGAAGATGCAGCAGTAGCACCCAAGTATTCCAGTCTGGTTAGCAACTAGGACTCACCTGATTTACCAAAAGACAATTTATATAATACACACTATATTCTAGGTACTTTAAAAAACCCAGTAAGACTGCAGTCTGGCTCCAAAAGCACAAATAACATGGCCACCGTACAGAAGAATGATGAGATATAACAATGGAACAATAAATAGCATAGCTGAGCGGGAATGTTTAGCATATGTCATGCTATTCTACCATTTTGGTTTCGTTTTCTTTGTTAAAATATTTTTCTCTCATCTATTTGTACACTTTCCTGGCGTACAGGGATTAGGACTTCCAGGCCTCAGGAAAGAAATGTTTTTTAGGAGGGGCTCTCACCATTTGAACTAGTTAGTAACCTTGGCCCTTCTATACAGCAGCCTTTTGGTCAAAATAGGGAAATGTATCCATATTACAAGACAATATCCTTTCTTTATTTGAAGGAGAATATGGTCTTTACTTGTTAGACATTTATTCAGTTTAATATCACAAATAAGTTAGATCTACAGCACTGGCTCTGGAGCATCTCTCTAAACTGACACCCTTTGGCATTCTGTGTGACTGTTCAGTCTGGCCTTCCTCATATGCTCAGAGCTGGCTGAAGATCCCTTCTTTAGAAACTACAGACCTTCTTACCTAGAGAAATTCTAAATACCTTATCTTAAAAATTAGCTCAGCATATATTTAGAAGGAATACAAGAGAACTAAATTGATACTGCACTATATGACTTCTAAAATATTTATATCAAGAATAAATGTAAAGAATTTGAAAACTTATACATTTAATAATTTACTCCTGCTATTTAGACTACATGTTACCAGAAATACCACAATAAATTTTTCATCATTTGTCTTAACTAAGAACAAAATTTTGACCGCTGTCCTGTGTGTGTAAGGGCTACCGGGTTTTTTTGTTTTGTTTTGTTTTTAAGTTTAGAAGGTAGTATTTCTTGGACTAGCTTCCTACTCCTCTCCCTCCCCCCAATTCATCTAATTATTTGTTTTCAGAATCCCCAGGGAGAGGTAAATTGTCTAAAGATCTATTCTCCTCAACTTTCCAGATCTTGGAAACACATATTGAAATGGCTGATCTAGTAATTTTGCCCAAGGTACTACTTCAATGGCAGCTTCCATATGGCCCAAGAGAACAGTTCTCATTCAAAGCAGCAAAACATGACTAAAAACACAATCCAAATTTACTACTGAAAATCGAATGCAAGGAAGGAATAGGTTATGATGGTATCAGATGGCTCTTTTGTAACAAATAAAGATGTGATTCAAATATTTCACACGTTCTGACAGCAGGCACTATTAGATGTAAAATAAACCATTGAGATATGGATGTACATACATTCCATTCTGTCTCAGTTTAGCTGCTGCAGCCTCCATTATGGCCATAAATACAGTAATGGCTGACAAGGAGTTCAATGCAAGGGAGAGAGATTCTCCCTAACTCCAAATATGAAGAAATGCTCATGACACCTACCTGGGGGACTACAAAACAAGGCTGCTTAAGCATCAGGTGTTGCTGTTGATATTGTAGTGCCTGCTGCTCTCCGCTTAGTACTTTTACATTTATCAAGGCAGGAAACAGAGCTGGGATTGGACATATACTTGTTCCTTCAAGAAGAGTATTATGCACATGTTGTATCAGCACACCAGAAGAGAGGTGTTTGGCCCTCTAATCATTACAATTGATGTCACTTAATAAATAAGCATGAATGGAATGCTCAGAGCTGCAGAAACACAAAGCATTCCCTGTCCGTGCATCTTGTGAACTACTATAGGCAAAGACAAAGCAGGTCAGAGAATATCAAGTGCCTATATGAAGCGATGATAGAATCTCACAAAAGTCAGTGGTGAATGTCCTCACTGAAGAATAAGATTTTGCTTGTATGCCATTTACTGTTCCTTTCTTACAGATACATATTTTTCTCTCATTTACTCTAACTCCATCTTGGCAAACTGGAGCACTGGGGAAGTTCCAGAAGACTGGAAGAAAGCTATGGTTGTCCCAATTTATAAAAGGGGTAAAGGGATGACCGGGGTATATATGTCAGCCTGAAATCGATCCTGGGCAAGATAATGGATTTGCTGATACAGGACTCAGTTAATAAAAAATTAAAGGAAGGTAATGTAATTAATGCAAATCAACATGGGTTTATAGAAAATAAATCTTGCCAAACTAACTTGATATCTTTTTCTGGTGAGATTACAAATTTGGCTGATAAAGAGAATAGTGTTGACGTCATATATTTAGACTTTGGTAAGGTATTTGACTCGGTTCCACATGACATTTTGATTTAAAAAACTAAAATATAAAATTAACATGGAACACATTAAATGGATTAAAAATTATCTAACTGATAGATCTCAAAATGTAACTATAAATGAGGAATCATCATTGAGAGGGTATGTTTCCAGTGGGATCCCACAGAGACTGGTTCTTGGCCCTATGCTATTTAACGTATCAATCAGTGACACAGAAGAAAACATAAAATCATCACAGATAAAGTTTGCAGATGACACAGAAATGGGGGGAGAGGTAAATAATGAAGAGAACAGATCTCTGATTCAGAGCAATCTCAATCACTTGATAAACGGGGCACAAACAAACAATAACTGGTTTAATGTGAATATTGTAAATGTACACATCTGGAAACAAAGATTGTTGGTCATACTTACATGATAGGGGACTCTATCCCAGGAAGCAGTGACTCTGAAAACGATTTGGGGGTTATGGTGGATAATCAGCTGAACAAGAGCTCCCAATATGATACTGTGGCCAAAGGAGCTAATGCAATCCTGGAATGTTTAACCAGGTGCATCTCGAGTAAAAGTAAAGAGATTATTTTAAATCTGTATTTGGCACTGGTGTGATCACTGCTGGAATACTGGGTCCAGTTCTGGTATCCACATTTCAAGAAGGATGATGACAAATTGGAGAGGGTTCAGAGAAGAGCCATGCGAACAGTTCAAGGATTAGAAAACCTGCCTAAGTGAAGGGGTTCTCAAATTTCATTGCACCATGACCCCCTTTTGACAACAAAAATAACTACACGACCCCCGGAGGGGGGACCAAAACCTGAGCCCCACTGCCCTGGCGGGGAGGGCCAAAGCCTGAGCCAGGTCGCCCCAGGTTGGGGTGGGTCCCCAAAGCCGAAGGGCTTCAGCCCTAGGAGGTGGGGCCTGTAACCTGGGCCCCGCCACACAGAGCTAAAGCTGTTGGGCTTTGGTCCCAGGTCCCAGCATGTCGAACACCAGCCTTGGCGACCCCATTAAAATGGGGTCATGACCCACTTTGGGGTCCCAACCCATAGTTTGAGAACCCCTGCATGAGACTCAAAGAGCTAAATCTACTTCATTTAACAAAGAAAAGGTTAAGGGATTATTTGATCACAGTCTGTACGTACCTCATAGGTAAAGCTACGTTTTAGTCATGGGTATTTTAAGTAAAAGTCATGGTCAGGTCACTGGCAGTAAACAAAAATTCACAGCCCGTGACCTGTCCATGACTTGTACTATATACTCCTGACTAAATCTTGGGTGCTTTGGGGTAGGGGTTCGGCAGGTGACCGAGGGAGGAGGTGGGGGGTGGCCCAGTGGTGCCGTGAGTGCTCGGGTGGGGGGGGAGGGGGGACAGCCCGGGACCCCCACTATTGTGGGGAGGGGGAGGGTGTGCTGCCCAAGACCCGAGGCCAATGGGAGCTGCTCAGGTGGCGCCTGCAGGCGGTGGCAGCACACGGAGCCACCTGGCCGTGCCTCCGCCTAGGAGCTGAGGGAAGGACATGTCGCCACTTCCAGGGAGCCACCCCAAGGTAAGCGCCGCCAGGAGCCCTCACCCTCCCTGCATCCCAACCCCCTGCCCTGAGCCCCCTGCCAAACCCAAACTCCTGCTGCTGGGGGGGAAGGGAGGAGCAGTGGCCTGTGCAGCTGACCCAGGGGCTGCTCAAGCTGACCCCGGGCCAGCCACACCGGCCACTGCAGAAGTCACGAAGGTCCCGGAATCCGTGACCTCCATGACAAGCTCATGGTCTTAATCATGGGGAACAAATATTTAATAATGAGCTCTTCAGTGTAGCAGAGAAAGAGGTATAACTTGATCCAACAGATCGAAAATGAAGCTAGACAAATTCAGACTGGAAATAATGTGTAAATTTTTAACAGTGAGAATAATTAATTATTGGAATAATGAACCAACTGCCATGGTGGATTCTCCATCATTGACAATTTTTAACTCAAGATTGGGCGGTCTTCTAAAACAGTGGTTCCCAAACTAGGGGCGCCGATTGTTCAAGGAAAGCCTCTGGCGGGCCGGGCCAGTTTGTTTACCTGCTGCATCCGCAGGTTTGGCCGATCGTGGCTCCCACTGGCTGCGGTTCACCGTTCTCAGCTAATGGGGGCTGTGGGAAATGGTGCGGGCCGAGGGACATGCTGGCCGTCCTTCCCGCAGCCCCCATTGACCTGGAGCAGTGAACCACAGCCGGTGGGAGCCACGATCAGCCGAACCTGCTGACACGGCAGGTAAACAAACCGGTCCGGCCAGCCAGGGGCTTTCCTTGAACAAGCGGAGCCCCTAGTTTGGGAATTACTGCTCTAAAAGATCTGCTCTAGGAACTATTTTGGGGACGTTTTCTGGGCAGTGTTACACAGGAGGTCAGACTAGATGATCACAATGGTCCCTTCTGGCCTTGGAATCTATCAATCCATGAGATTTTCCTTTTCTCCCCGTGAGAGAATTGTTACATCCGGGTGTATATAGGATTCCTCACTTTTCTTGCCCCACTACTGCAAGACTAGTTCCCTGACTTCAGCACCTCTTTCTCACCATTAACAGGCACATTAACTTTCAAGAGTATCCTTTATACCAAAAAAATATATACATTTACTCAAGCTAGAAGGAGATTTTCAGACGTGCCTGTGGGAGATAGGAGCACAAGTCCCATTTGGTAAACCCAGAATCACATACTATACAGATTTCTATTGTTCAGGTCTCGTAGAAAAAGATTTCAAGTAGTTTAAATGAAATAATTGCCAAAATTAAACAACTGCAAAAAAGTGTGCATCATATATTGTATTTGAGAAACTGTATGTTATCAAAGATTAAAGCCTGTATCATAATACACAGGCAAAAGGGGGGCAGCATGTCAATTGTTAGAACAGTGTTAATATTAATATGTCCTCGCTTTTAGGCATTGAAATCTGAAGTCATAACATTACAGCGAGATACAGTTTCAATTTAATATGTAAACAATCCTATTCTATTCAACTACCTGAGAGGTGGTTCTAGAGAGGATGGTTCTAGACTATTCTCAGTGGTAGAAGACGACAGGACAAGGAGTAATGGTCTCAAGTTGCAGTGGGGGAGGTTTAGGTTGGATATTAGGAAAAACTTTTTCACGACAAGGGTGGTGAAACACTGGAATGCGTTACCTAGGGAGGTGGTAGAATCTCCTTCCTTAGAAGTTTTTAAGGTCAGGCTTGACAAAGCCCTGGCTGGGATGATTTAGTTGGGGATTGGTCCTGCTTTGAGCAGGGGGTTGGACTAGATGACCTCCTGAGGTCCCTTCCAACCCTGATATTCTATGATTCTATGATTCTATTCCAAATCATCTTGAAAGTTTTCAAAGATAGTTTTGTATGAACTTATTAGTCCTTTTCCCTTACACTTTCTTACCATTCAGTAAGATCACAATGTATACTTCTGAAGTCAATCTGTCAACAAAGCAACAACTTGGATGCCAAATGCAGGATTTTGACTTCATTGTATAGGGTAACAGGAAGAGAAGGGTGATTACAATGCCTCTGCTGTAGTCTTGATCTTTCAATGGTGAACTACAAATCGATTATGCACCAAATCTTAGATGAATAATTGGAAAAGAAACAGAACATTAGAGAAATGCGACTGTTTGCTTGTAACTTTTGTTCTGTGTTCTAATGGCCTTTTAAATTTGTTTTCACCAATCCTGGGCAATAACAAGTGAGTCCCAAAACAGCTGGATTTTAATCCCTCTTCAAGCAGGTGTGACAGAGTCGGGCCAGATGGCTACAGGAGAGTAATTTTTTTTTTTAAATAGCACTGTGCAGCTTTATTAAGTCACTCAGTTACAGTAGTATCTTATAAGACTGGGACAGTCAGATTTTGAAGTGTAACAGATATTCAGCATGGAATAGTATACTACATATTCCTTTCACAAACATGTCTTACAGAGCAATAGAAGGCAGATATATTAGCCCCAGGTTAAGTAGGTCCCTTTTCCCTGGTAAGGTAACAGAGAAGGTTCCAGAACAATCAGGAACCTTCTGGAGACAATTAAGACAGGCTGATTAGAACACCTGCAGCCAATCAAGAAGCTGCTAGAATCAATTAAGGCAGGCTAATCAGGGTACCTGGGTTTAAAAAGGAGCTCACTTCAGTTTATGGTGCGCATGTAAGGAGCTGGGAGCAAGAGGCGCTAGGAGCTGAGAGTGAGAACGTGGAGTGTTGGAGGACTGAGGTGTACAAGCATTGTCAGACACCAGGAGGAAGGTCCTATGGTGAGGATAAAGAAGGTGTTGGGAGGCGGCCATGGGGAAGTAGCCCAGGGAGTTGCAGCTGTTCCAGGAGGCACTCTAGACAGCTGCATTCCACAGGGCCCTGCGCTGGAACCCGGAGTAGAGGGCGGACTCGGGTTCCCTCCAAACCTCCCAACTCCTGGTCAGACAGAGGAGGAGTTGACCTGGACTGTGGGTTCATGAAAACGGCCAAACTGAGGGCTGCCATGAAGCTCCATGGACAGCAAATCAGCCAATAAGCGCAAGACTAAGGTAGAGGAGGAACTTTGTCACACAGATTAGAACACAATATATATGTTAAAGGAAATCATCTTTTTGTAAACTGGTGTCCTTTTGAAGCTGTCAGTATCATCCTGTTACTAGCGTTAAAACAAAGCCTTGGAAAGGAAGGTTAGAGGTGTGGTTAAAGCATACTATTGGAAGTAGAACTAAGATCTACACAGGGTTTTTGAGGTCTCTGGTAAGTCACTACTTACTCAGCGAGGATACATTCCTTACTGTTTGTAAGTTGCTTTGAGATCCTCATATGGAAGATGTCAGAGAAGGACATATGTACCAAAGCAAGACTCCACAGCATGCTACTAGCCAAGTGCTTTGGGGACAATTATAAAAATGTGCTCACTTGGAAGCCCGGTGTGAGCAGACACCAGCTAACTGTGCTCAGGAGGGGCAGTGTTTTCCCTCAAATATTGGTCATTATTTTTTAACCCAATTTCTTGCATAGAAAGCTGTGGTTTCTTTCCAGCTAGCCTTGTATTTGCTTTGGTGAAAGAGTACATGTGCTTGTGTTTATACTTCTCCCGCCATGTTGTGACATCTTTTACCCGTACAGTATGGCAGGACAGGTTATTTACCAAGTATCAGTGCTCTAGCCACTGTTTTCTAAACGGCACCCTTGTTCTGTTTGGAGGTACATTTTTCTTGCTTACTTTCTTCTCTTTAAAAGCACTGCATTATTCTACTTGCAGTTTATGGCTCAAACACTGCAACTGTAAGAAAAAGGTGGGACACGATTATTTTTATAAAATTCAACCATAGCGAATAAATGATAAATTGGCTGCAGAAGAAATTCAGAACTACAGTTCAGAAGTTCTTGCACTTTAGAGCAGACTGGAATAGCACTGCAATTGACATAGGAATTGGCTATGCATTGGCAGCATTCATTTCCCCACCATTATCGTGCCTTGGCTTAGTCTTGTGCGATCCAAACATTTACACAGCACTCATAGTATCTGAGCACTTGTGAGGGTCAATCTCCCTCAGATTGACCTATCTATACATTTATCATACCTGCATCACCGTGGAATCAATAGTAAAAGTGCACTGCCTTCAAGACTGATGGACAATATTCAATCCTGGACCAGTGACAGGTATAAGTGCCAATATCTGAAACCATCAAGCCCAGAAGCAGAGGATATAGATGACCTCCTGAGGTCTCTTCCAAGCCTAATCTTCTATGATTCTACAATATGTGCTACTGGAAAGCAGAAGTTCCCCAGCAGCACTTACGTGTAGCCCTGGCAGATCCAGAGATATGAGTGCTCAGGAATCATGTTATTGTGAACAGAGGATCTATTTCAGAAGGTCAGAAAAATGGACTGTTTAATACTTCTCTCTCCTTTGAGACCTCTAAAGATGGACACACAGTAAATAACAGAGTCTGGCTTTAAAGTGGGAGGTATATGAAAGTCTCTAATAAAAAATTTGTAAAATGTGGTATCCTATACAGAGAATACACCAGGGAGTAGTCTGGAATGAATGTTTTATGAGCACTTTTTTGGGATCATCTGAAAAACCAGTGTAAGTAATATGCATATTAAAAAGTTATGTCAATACAATCTTTATACCACACCACCATATATAATCTATCTATTCATCGTATGTATTTAGGTGCTCAGATACCACCAGGATAAAAAAAAGAAAAAGGAACAAGAGTTTGGTCTTACCTACACTGGCCAAAAAAACAAGGCAGCATCTTGCTCGCTAAAATCATGTTTACATAGGGATCTCGCAAATATTATTATTAGAACTGTATCAGAAAAATATTTGATGAGGTCCTTAAATAAAGACTGGAAACATGGTATTTTCTTAAGAAAAGGTACATTGGTTAAAATACAAATGTTTCATTTGTACCTGCCACTCACTATAATGCAATCAGTGCATGACGTCGTTTTATTGTTTTTTGAACACAGTGGCATGTATTCCTTAATTACACTTTAAACCAAGAATAAAGGGCAGCTATACATAATTAGCAATGGAAAGCAATAGTCACTGTATGATTTGTAAACAATTCCCATAACTTAGTCAATTACTTTAGACTTAAATATCTCATAGCCCCTTTCACACAGGGAAAACATCATTAAGACAGATTAAAACTGCTATTTTAGTCAAACTGATTATTTAATGGATGAGAAAAATGTGGACCTGTAATGCCCTTCTTCAGAACAAATGATGAAATCAACTGTTGCCCTCAGAGTCTTAATCTAGCAAAAAGAACATTCTTCCTAATCAGTTTCCAAAATCTATTCTTCCCTCTGTTAAAACAATGTATTTGCATAATCACAGAACTATTTCAAAGGAACATTTTTATGGTGGATAACCACAGAAGTTGCATGTGTTCAGATACACTGAATTAGACTAAATTCTTTAATGAGAAAAAAATATATAAGTGGAATCCAGATTTACAATTAACATTTGATTTATCTTTATCCAAGATGGCATTTAAGCTATATGCATGTATGAAAGCACTTTATCTCACAATGCCACTTTCCCTGGAGTACCCATGTCTCAATTCAATATCAGTGCACAAGGACTTGAAACAGACTTTACCTGCAGCAGAGAGAGAATTCTTAGACTATCCGTTTCTAACAGCATCAGAAAAGCAGCAGAGAGTAATACTGACAGATGGCCTCACTCACCCTCCATGTAAAAGACTTAACTCTGGCAACACTTTTCCCCACAAATTAATCTTTGGGGAGCTGGTAGATAACTATCCACTTCAATCTTTCCACCAACAAATAATACATATATTTAAAATAATTAAGCCCTGAAGAAAATTTCCCGGAGAATACAAGCTTCCCTACAAACCATTAGTTCAACTAATTTCTGTCTTTGGAACTACAACCATCTTTGGGGTTTAGGCTAGCCAGATTTTTGATCCATTTGTTCAATGTCTGGAGCCTCATTTTCAGAAGTTCTGAGCATCCACAACTCCAAGTGAAACCAAAGAAAGTTGCTCAACACTTCTGAAAAATCAGCCTATGATATTTATACATTAAGCGATAGTGTTGCCAACTTTCTAATCACACAAGACCGAATACCCCTGTCCTGCCCCCTACCCCGCCCCTTCTCTGAGGCCCTGCCCCCACTCGCTCCATCCCCCCTCCCTCCGTCACTCACTCTTCCCCACCCTCACTCACTTTCACCAGGCTGGGACAGGGGGTTGGGGGTTCAGGAGGGGGCATGACTCTGGGCTGGGGATGAGGGGTTTGGGGTGACGAAGGGGGCTCTGGGCTGGGACAGGGGGTTGGGGTGTGGTGGCTCTGGCTGGCGGTGTGGGTTCTGGGGTGCGGCCAGGGCTGAGGGGTTTCGGGTACGGGAGGGGACTCCGGGCTGCGGCAAGGGTTGAGGTGCAGGAGAGGGTGCGGGATGCCGGCGGTGCTTACCGTGGCTCCAAGGAAGCAACTGCCAGGTCCCTGCGGCCTCTAGGCGCACGGGCAGCCTGCATGCTGCCTTCATGCCCGCAGGCACCACCCCCTGCAGCTCTCATTGGTTGTGGTTTCTGCCCAATGGGGGCTGCGGAGCCAGTACTGGGGGCACGGGCAGCACGCAGAGCCTCTCAGTCCCTGGCCATCCCAGCACCTCGGGGCCCCAGGGACCTGGTGGCTGCTTCCAGGGGCAGCGCGGAGCCAGAGCAGGTAGGGAGCCTCCCTTAGCCCTGGGCTCCCACTGTGCCGCTAACCAGACTTTTAATGGCCCGGTCGGCACTGCCAACCAGAGCCACCAGGTCCCTTTTCGACTGGGCGTCCCGGTCGAAAACTGGACACCTGGCAACCCTATTAAGTGGTAGGAGAAGGGGGTCTTCAAATCAATGGTGTTAATAGCAGCAGGTTGCTGGCCACTGAAAGGTGGCTAATAAGAAAGCTATGGTGCTGCTTCCTGCAGCCTGCCTCTCTCCTTATCAAGTCACCTAGCATTTATTCTGAACACACATTTTTTCCACAATGCATAAAATGAGCGAGTCAATTACTTTCACTATTTTTTGAATTTGATCCATTTTATTTTTACGTACATTAAAAAAATATAGGAACATGCATGTGCCTTAAACAAAGCAACCACATTATTATTACCTATCCCCTCTGCTCTTTTGTGTCTGTCACCCTTCACCATTAAATCAAGTCTAAATTTAGATTATAAGCTTTTTGGTGCACGGATTTTCTATGCCTTTTGTGAGATGCCTAGCACAGCTCTGGAAACCATATAATAAAAAAGGAAACAAAAACAGGTGTTGGTACCAAAACACAGGTTCTCGGAGCAGGGAACCCCAGATATGTAGCTGGGCTATGTAAATGCTCTGCTTCTATCTGTGCAGTTTTACATGATTAAAAAACTCATTTTAAATTGGAGAGAATAAAATTAAAAGTTATTACTGAAGTATAAGCACACACCATGCTTCCTAACAACATCCACTAAGTAGCAACAGACACCAGGCTATAGCTGAATAAACTGGGACAGTACCCATCCCCCCAAATATAGGCTGCAGATTATTCAACCATATTAGTACTCAAACCCTTCAAATCTACTATGAAATGTTTGCAGCACCGGGCACTTTGAACATAAACTCTTCGGGGTAAGGGCCTCGCCCCTGCATCTCCCTGCAAAGCATCCACCACATTGTTAGGAATACAAAAATAATAAAAAGAAATAAAAAAACAAGAATCTCAGTCCAATAGGAAAATACTGACAGCCCAAACTCTATTCACCAAAAGGAAGCCAAGAATGTATCTAGTAGGGAAATAAGAGATCTACTCCCACATCATTTATGGATTGTGGATTTTACCCTTCAGTCTGAATTTCAATGGAGGGCTAGTGTACAAATGTAATGGGAGTTCTCAATTCAGGAAATCAGCATCTATGGCAGAATGTGTATCAGTGTTGGGATGTCATTACCAGGTGTGTTTAATTATTGCTTTTACAGTGATCAGGAAATGGCTGCAAGGCACTTGCTCTTCAAAGAGACAAATCATCACAGGGCAATGCAGAGTGTTTTAACAACTGTAAATACTTCACCATCTGCAAAGTCACCTGATTTAAACAGCAACCCCAAAAAATATTCATTATTCCATTCTTCCATTATTCCCTTTCCAAACCATAGGTATATATCTACACAAGTACTTGTATCAACACTGACAGCATGGTATCCACGTGCCTATATATGCATGGTTTAATATATGTTTAGCACATAAAGAAATACATCAAAAGAAATCTGCACAGAAAGGTTCTCTTATGGGTACAATATGTAGCACATATGTGAGTAAGCACACACAATACTTCAACTGACATTTAGTTCTATCTGAACTGTAAACAATATATCACACCCAGGAAAGTAAATCTACTGTACTCCTTTCACTTTAAGGTGAATACAAGCCAATTGTTTTCATACAGATACAACATCTGTAAGGAAAATAAATCTTAGTGTCCAGTAGAAGAGTTGAAGCCTACATGGAATTTAGGATCAAACAAATTAAAAGTCAGTTACTCAGACATTCAGAGGACTCCGGCAGACATGAAGCTTTCAGATTAACGAGTCCATCAAACAATAGATGCAGCTCCTAATATCTGCTCTGATGCCAAGAACAGAGGTGGCTTTCGAATCAGCACTGAAGAGTTCTAGGTAGTGCTTGCACTAGAAATCTGAAATGTGGCCATAAGGGTAAGATTTTTAAAAGCTCTCAAAATTGGCCTAACTCTGGGAGCTTTACCACTGACTTCAATGGGAGCTGAGGTAGGCCAACACTGAATGCTTTTGAAAATCTCACCATAAAGCCACTATCAAAACAAAACAACTAACCCATTTTACACGGTTTTCACGAAACCTTGGCACGAGCCACATACTCAGGTAGCAGATTGCTCGGTCCCTAGGAGGAGGTATAGCAAGCAGAGAGAGCATCCAAACACTCATTCAGTGAATCTAGGACCAAGGTAAGGGAGTGAGCCATTTGCAGCCCTCCCTGGACAGAATAAAAGGCAGACCTCTCATTTCGGGCCTTGAAGAGTAGGATGAAATGGATGTTGAGGAGACCCAAAGCAGAAATAAATTAAGAGATGAGTTACAGAGGAACCACTTTTAACCCCTCAAAAATTTTTAGCTTTTCCATGGGGATTCAGGCTTCTAAATCACTTTGATGCTGTTGAAAATTTTACACACAGAATCATAGAATATCAGGGTTGGAAGGGACCTCAGCAGGTCATCTAGTCTGCTCAAAGCAGGACCAATCCCCAACTAAATCATCCCAGCCAGGGCTTTGTCAAGCCTGACCTTAAAAACTTCTAAGGAAGGAGATTCCACCACATCTCTAATTTGTTACTAACATCTCAAAAACGTACAACTCCAGTGCAAACAAATGGAACCTTTCACACAAACATGCACAAAGTGACTTATTTCAGAACAGTAAAAGTCACTTCTCCATTTCACTACCAAATTTCTATTTTTTTAATGGGAAAAGTTTCTCTTTTTGCCATTCTTCTTACTCTCAAAACTGCTTAAGCGATTTTGATCTATGTTTAAAAAAATACATTAAAAATGGAAAAATTTGGCCTTCAATGCTCCAGAAACACTTGGTGGCTGAAAACAGGAGGTTACACTAGAAAGAGTTATGCAACCTTGACTATTGTCGTCATTGCGAATTTTACACAGAGCATGTGTATACACACACACACACACACTATGTTAATAAATTTAATCCCATTGCTTTCAGTGCCACTGGCATAAAGAAAATGCTTTAACCCTGTCTGGATACTGCCATGACAAGAACGTCTCTAAAGGGACAGTGAAGAGAACTTGTGTCTTTACCTGAAAGCAGCCATAATTAGGAAGTGATGGATGCCACTAGTAAAAATGAGTGACACTTTTCTGGAGCTCTCTTATCTGTAACTGTGCTGTTTTCAGATAAAGTAACCCTTTCTGTCAGATGATGTCAGGAACATCTACAGCCAATCAGTCACTCTGCTATTGAGGAAAAAATGTAACATATGTGTCATAACATCTATATACTGGTTTTACCAGCCCTTCTTCCTTGCTTGTTTCGTCAGTTAGACTCCTTGATTCAGACAGTGCTGATGGGTAGTACTCTCTGGGCAAGTTAAAACATCCAAAAAAACCCTCTCCAATGTTCCTTCTTTCACACACTCTGTACCAATGTTCCCTCCTATTTTTTACATCTATGTGCAGAATGAATTTTGTTATGTGCACCAATATGGAGGTGATGTGTGGTGGGGCAGAGGGGTTTGGGAGGGGGTTCAGGGCTAGGGCAGACGGTTGGGGTGCGTGCTCTGGAGTGGGGCCGGGGATGAGGGGTTTGGGGTATGGGAGGGGGCTCAGGGCTGGGACAGAGGGCTCCAACTGGGGGTGAGGGTTCTGGGGAGGGGATGAGGGGTTCATGGTGTGGGAGGGGGCTCAGGGCTCGGGCAGAGGGCTCTGGCAATGATTGGTTTGGGGTGCAGGCTGCCCCAGGGCTGCAGTGGGGAGAGAGGACTCCCCCCATCCCTCTCTTGCCGCAGCAGCCCAGGGCTGGGAGAAAGCACCTCTCCCCTGGCCCCAGCGCTGCCGCAGCCAGAGGAGAGGTGCCTCTCCCCGCCTGCGCGGCCCTTGATAGCCTGTTGTACAGATGTGCAGCTTAGAGGCAATTTAGCTCAGTACCAATAGCACACCCCTTTACACAGCAGACAAAAGTACTTGCCATTTGGAGGCAATTATGCTAAAGCAAAAATCAAGAGGAAATCTTTTTCCTTGGCCCTGTGTGGTGGATGACAAAGTGGAACCATTGCAAGGAAACATTTGCAAAGAAAATGTGGAAGATTATAAACAAGAATCAATTTAGAATTCATGAGATACCCAAAAAAGGATTCAAACTCTTACACCCTTAATTTTAAGGCTTTTAAAATATTATAAAGTAGAAAGGAATATATTATATAATGCAATTAACCCAGACTACACATATGGTCTCCAGTCTCTAGACCACCATATAGATACCATCTCTCTGGATGCAAAGCACTGTGCTCCAATGGACAAGCAGGGTCAGCTCCCTAATCACTAACTGAAGAAATTAGACCCTGCAGACTGCTAATGGCTATCAAGAAAGGTAATCTGAAATCGGCCACACCTCTGAAAGAGGTGGCCTCATTAATTTAATGGAACTGCTTGAAAAAGGGCACCGGCATGATGAACAAAATGGGGAAAGACGGGCAGGGTGGGCAGGTAAGTCTTTCAGAGCAAGGAATCCGGTTCTTTGTCAAGCAGCCTACCCACATTTTTAAGCGACTAGATCAGACCTTGAAAGACACATGAGTCTAAATTCTTCAATACTCTAAATCGGCAAAACCTTTTCAAGACAAGCAATTCCACTTAACTGTTGATCAAGTTCATGAAACAGTGACTTCCTTTCATAAGGCAAAGCTTAAATCTCTATGATCTTCTTATGAAATTTCACAGAGGCAACAATCAGACTTCATAGGTTTCATTCTTGATCTTTAGGCACAGTCTATGACTATTAATACTTAACCGTTGCATGTTATGGATTGCATATAACTAACAAGCTCGTGACTATTTCTTTGGCAGGGATATTTTGAAGAATCCGGTATTGGCAGCCTGATCACATGCTTTCTTAGTAGTTTAGAGTAACAGAAGATGATGAGCCACTCTGATCAGGCACGTGTTTTATCCTGTACTGCAAAGCAAAGATCGCCACTGAATATTCAGTACAGTACAATGCAGGTTAGTGTAGTTTCATTTGCACAAAAATATCACAGAGTACTTCACTAGCAATTACAGGGTACACATGCAACTGTAATTTAACAAGGAGGTTAAATGACAGTATGGTAAGTAGCATATGTTGATTTAGGAAGAAAGGAGAGCACACTGACAAAATAAACAGAGGACTATAATAGTAGACTAAAGTACTTACTTAGGGGTCAAATATTCTTTTGCAAAATATGCACCATCAGTTCTTTCAGGAGTAAACCCTGTTCTAAAGGATATCTGGAGTATTTCTTTCTCTCTCTCTCTCTCTTTTTTTTTTTTTTTTTTTTTTTTTTTTTTAGAAACAGAGTCATGTCTGCAGCAGAACTGGTATCCTACTGCAGCACAGCAGGATGGGTAGGGTCTGGGAAGGCTATGTAAGGATGGGTTTGAGCATTGGCCTGCTCAACCCAGGGTTGTGAGTTCAATCATTGAGGGGACCATTTAGTTATCTGGGGCAAAAATTGGGGATTGGTCCTGCTTTGAGCAGGGGTGGGACTAGATGACCTCCTGAGGTCCCTTCCACCCCTGACATTCTGTGATTCTATGACATATACATGCGAGCTGAGCAAGGACTCTGTGCATCTCCTCAGTAGGGACTTCTGGGAAGGACAGACTGCAAGAAGGCTAAGTCTAGTGGATCTGTGGCTATGCACAACTCTCAGCCATTTCCCCCACGGAGAGGAAGCATGGGTGGAACGGGGGCTATTCCAGCTGTGAAGCTGGAACACAAGCCAGTCGCAGCTGTGTCGTCTCCTCAAAAATCCCTCCAAGGGACCTCCAGCACACCAGCTTGCTGCACAGCCGATACACTAAGGAGAGTAATTTGGGGTAAAATGTTAAGTTTCCAAACTGTGTGTATACAAGTAAACATCTCACCATTTACCAACACCATACATTTCTGTTTACTTTATTAATAATTTCATAGATTCATAGATATTTAGGTCAGAAGGGACCATTATGATCATCTAGTCTGACCTCCTGCACAATGCAGGCCACAGAATTTCACCCACCACTCCCACAAAAAAACCTCACACCTATATCTGTGCTATTGAAGTCCTCAAATTGTAGTTTAAAGACTTCAAGGAGCAGAGAATCCTCCAGCAAGTGATCCGTGCCCCATGCTACAGAGGAAGGCGAAAAACCTCCAGGGCCTTCCAATCTGCCCTGGAGGAAAATTCCTTCCCGACCCCAAATATGGCGATCAGCTAAACCCTGAGCATATGGGCAAGATTCATCAGCCAGATACTACAGAAAATTCTTTCCCAGGTAACTTGGATCTTACCCCATCTAAAACCCATCACAGGCCATTGGGCCTATTTACCATGAATATTTAATTACCAAAGCCATGTTATCCCATCATACCATCTCCTCCATAAACTTATCGAGTTTAATCTTAAAGCAAGATAGATCTTTTGCCCCCACTACTTCCCTCGGTAGGCTATTCCAAAACTTCACTCCTCTGATGGTTAGAAACCTTCGTCTAATTTCTAATCTAAATTTCCTAGTGGCCAGTTTATATCCATTTGTTCTTGTGTCCACATTGGTACTGAGTTTAAATAATTCCTCTCCCTCTCTGGTATTTATCCCTCTGATATATTTATAGAGAGCAATCATATCTCCCCTCAACCTTCTTTTAGTTAGGCTAAACAAGCCAAGCTCCCTGAGTCTCCTTTCATAAGACAAGTTTTCCATTCCTCGGATCATCCTAGTAGCCCTTCTCTGTACCTGTTCCAGTTTGAATTCATCCTTCTTAAACATGGGAGACCAGAACTGCACACAGTACTCCAGCTGAGGTCTCACCAGTGCCTTATATAACGGTACTAAGACCTCCTTATCCCTACTGGAAATACCTCTCCTGATGCATCCCAAGACGACATTAGCTTTTTTCACAGCCATATCACATTGGCAGCTCATAGTCATCCTATGATCAACCAATACTCCAAGGTCCTTTTCCTCCTCCGTTACTTCTAGTTGATGCGTCCCTAGCTTATAACTAAAATTCTTGTTATTAATCCCTAAATGCATGACCTTACACTTCTCACTATTAAATTTCATCCTATTCCTATTACTCCAGTTTACAAGGTCATCCAGATCCTCCTGTAGGGTATCCCTATCCTTCTCTAAATTAGCAATACCTCCCAGCTTTGTATCATCTGCAAACTTTATTAGCACACTCCCACTTTTTGTGCCCAGGTCAGTAATAAAAAGATTAAATAAGATTGGTCCCAAAACCGATCCCTGAGGAACTCCACTGGTAACCTCCCTCCAACTTGACAGTTCACCTTTCAGTAGGACCCGTTGTAGTCTCCCCTTTAACCAATTCCCTATCCACCTTTCAATTTTCCTATTGATGCCCATCTTATCCAATTTAACTAATAATTCCCCATGTGGCACCGTATCAAACGCCTTACTAAAATCTAAGTAAATTAGATCCACTGCGTTTCCTTTATCTAAAAAATCTGTTACTTTCTCAAAGAAGGAGATCAGGTTGGTTTGGCACGATCTACCTTTTGTAAAACCATGTTGTATTTTGTCCCATTTACCATTGACTTCAATGTCCTTAACTACCTTCTCCTTCAAAATTTTTTCCAAGACCTTGCATACTACAGATGTCAAACTAACAGGCCTATAATTACTTGGATCACTTTTTTTCCCTTTCTTAAAAATAGGAACTATGTTAGCAATTCTCCAATCATACGGTACAACCCCTGAGTTTACAGATTCATTAAAAATTCTTGCTAATGGGCTTGCAATTTCTTGTGCCAATTCCTTTAATATTCTTGGATGAAGATTATCTGGGCCCCCCGATTTAGTCCCATTAAGCTGTTTGAGTTTCGCTTCTACCTCAGATATGGTGATGTCTACCTCCATATCCTCATTCCCATTTATCATGCTACCATTATCCCTAAGATCCTCTTTAGTCTTATTAAAGACTGAGGCAAAGTATTTGTTTAGATATTGGGCCATGCCTAGATTATCCTTGACCTCCACTCCATCCTCAGTTTTTAGCGGTCCCACTTCCTCTTTCTTTGTTTTCTTCCTATTTATATGACTATAGAACCTTTTACTATTGGTTTTAATTCCCTTTGCAAGGTCCAACTCTACTTGACTTTTAGCCTGTCTCACTTTATCCCTACATATTCTGACCTCAATAAGGTAGCTTGCCTTACTGATCCCTCCCTTCTTCCACTCCCTATATGCTTTCTGCTTTTTCTTAATTACCTCTCTAAGATGCTTGCTCATCCAGCTTGGTCTACAACTCCTGCCTATGAATTTTTTCCCCTTTCTTGGGATGCAGGCTTCCGATAGCTTCTGCAGCTTTAATTTAAAATAATCCCAGGCCTGCTCTACCTTTAAACCCATAAATTCTTCAGTCCAATCCACTTCCCTAACTAATTTCCTTAATTTTTGAAAGTCAGCCCTTTTGAAATCAAAAACCCTAGTTGCAGATTTATTTTTGTTAATCCTTCCATTCAGTTTGAACTGAATTAGCTCATGATCACTTGAGCCAAGATTATCCCCTACAACCATTTCCTCTATGAGGTCCTCATTACTCACCAAGACCAAATCTAAAATGGCATCCCCTCTAGTCGGTTCAGCAACTACTTGCTGAAGGAATCCATCAGCTATCGCATCTAGGAAAATCTGAGCCCTATTATTATTACTAGCACTCGTCCTCCAGTCTATATCTGGGAAGTTAAAGTCTCCCATGATCACACAGTTTCCATTAGTATTTACTTTATTAAAAACATTAAAAAGGGCTCTATCCATATCCAAATTTATATTAATTGTTAGCACAAAAAGGCCCCAATCAGGATCTGGTCCCCCTTTGATCTGTGCTCTGTACAAACAGTGCCTTTCAAAAACTATTAACAGTTTACATCTTCACATACAAGCGTTCATCAGAAACAACAGAGGAGGAGAAGGATGGATGTATTACTGGATGTATTACTCTATCAAATGACAATTACTAGCCACCAATGTGATGCAGCCCTGAGAAGGGGGGGTGGGCAGGCAAATGTGATCCTAGGATGTATCAGGTGAGGAATTTGCAGCAGAAATAGGGAAGCATTTACTGCCATAGAATAAGGCACTGGTAAAACCTCATCTAGAATACTGGGTACCGTTATGGTTGTAACAGATACAGCAATTCCCTGCAATATCCTTGCAAGACCTTATTGGAAAAAGTGCATGATCATGGGGAACTTCAGTCTGAGTGACACATGCTGCCAGTACTCAAATATCCTTGGAATTTTTAAACATTATAGATGACTAATTAGATGTGCTAATAAAGTTTGCAGATGATACATAGCTGGGAGGTATTGCCAATTTAGAGAAGGACAAGGATATCATACAGGAGGATCTGGATGACCTTGTAAACTGGAGTAATAGTAATAGGATGAAATTTAGTAGTAAGAAGTGTAAGGTCATGCATTTAGGGATTAATAAGAATTTTAGTTATAAGCTGGGGATGCATCAATTAGAAGTAACGGAGGAGGAGAAGGACTTTGGAGTGGTTGATCATAGGATGACTATGAGCGACCAATGTGATATGGCTGTGAAAAAAGCTAATGCGGTCTTGGGATGCATCAGGAGAGGTATTTCCAGTAGGGATAAGGAGGTTTTAGTACCGTTATACAAGGCACTGGTGAGACCTCACCTGGAATACTGTGTGCAGTTCTGGTCTCCCATGTTTAAGAAGGATGAATTCAAACTGGAACAGGTACAGAGAAGGGCTACTAGGATGATCCGAGGAATGGAAAACTTGTCTAATGAAAGGAGACTCAAGGAGCTTCGCTTGTTTAGCCTAACTAAAAGAAGGTTGAGGGGAGATACGATTGCTCTCTATAAATATATCAGAGGGATAAATACCAGAGAGGGAGAGGCATTATTTAAGCTCATTACCAATGTGGATACAAGAACAAATGGATATAAACTGGCCACTGGGAAATTTAGACTAGAAATTAGACGAAGGTTTCTAACCATCAGAGGAGTGAAGTTTTGGAACAGCCTTCCAAGGGAAGCAGTGGGGGCAAAAGATCCATCTGGCTTTAAGATTAAACTCGATAAGTTTATGGAGGAGATGGTATGATGGGATAACATGGTTTTGGTAATTAAATATTCATGGTAAATGGGCCCAATGGCCTGTGATGGGCTATTAGATGGGGTGGGATATGAGTTACCCAGGAAAGAATTTTCTGTAGTATCTGGCTGGTGAATCTTGCCCATATGCTCAGGGTTTAGCTGATCGCCATATTTGGGGTCGGGAAGGAATTTTCCTCCAGGGCAGATTGGAAGAGGCCCTGGAGGTTTTTTGCCTTCCTCTATAGGCATGAGGCACGGGTCACTTGCTGGAGGATTCTCTGCTCCTTTAAGTCTTTAAACCACAATTTGAGGACTTCAATAGCTCAGACATAAGTGAGAGGTTTTTCGCAGGAGTGGGTGGGTGAAATTCTGTGGCCTGCGTTGTGCAGGAGGTCAGACTAGATGACCATAATTGTCCCTTCTGACCTTAGTATCTATGAATCTATGACAATTTCCTAATTAAAAAAGTGTTGCAGCCAACACAGGGGATTCTTTATTAGACTTTGACTTAACAGATAAAGAGGAATTGATCACAGAACTAAAAAAATAAAAGGTATCTTAGATATAAATGATCATGACTTGATCACACTTAACAATGCATGAGCAGAATAAAGACCAGACCAGTGATATGTATTTGGTTTAATAGGGCCAATTTCACAAAGCTGAAACAAGTATGAGCCAAATCAACCGGGAGGAAGAATTTAAACAGAAAAATGTGAATGATAACTGAGAATCATTTAAGAACACCTTCCAAGATGCCCCAAAAGCCACAACCGAGGAAGAAAGCCATGCCGATTCAAAAACTGATCTTGGGGGGAGTGAAGGCAGCCATTTAAAAAAAAAATGTAACAAATGGACGGAAAATGGATGTTGGTTTTAATGCAGAAAGTTAACATTGTGCCAATTTTTAAAAAGGGTAAACGGGATGACCCAGGTAAATATAGGTCTGGCAATTTAACATCGATCGATCCCAGGCAAGATAATGGAGCGGCTGATATGGGAGTCAATTAATAAAGAACTGAAGGAAGGTAATGTAATTAATGCAAATCAACATGGGTTTATGGAAAACAGATTCTGTCAAACTAACTTGATATCTTTTTTTATGAGATTACAACTTTGATAAGGAAATAGAGTTGACGTCATATATTTAGACTTCTGTAAGGCATTTCACTCGGTATCACATGACATGTTGTTTAAAAAACTAGAATGATATAAAATTAGCATGTCATATATTAAATGGATTAAAAACTGGCTGAGAGGACTCAAAATGTAATTGTACATGAGGGATCGTCACCGAGAGGGTGTGTTTCCAGTTGAGTCCTGTAGGGATCAGTTCTGGGCCCCATGCTATTTAATATTTTTATCAATGATCTGGAAGAAAGCATAAATGATCATGGATAAAGTGTGCAGATGACACAAAAACTGGGGGAATGGTAAAATAATGAAGAGGACAGGTTAATGATCCAGAGCAATCTGGACTGCTTGGTAAACTGGGCACAAACCACATGCATTTAAATTCAGCTAAGGTAAATATATACAGCTAAGAACAAAAAATGTCAGCCGTACTTACTGGATGGGGGACTCTGTCCTGGGAAGCAGTGACTCTGAAAACAATTTGGGGGTTTGTGATGGATAATCGTTGAACATGACTAAGGCTAAGATTTTGTCATGGTTATTTTTAGTAGAAGTCATGGACAGGTCACGGGCAATAAACAAAAATTAACGGAAGCTGTGATCTCTCTGTGACTTTTGCTGCTGCGCCTCCGTGGTTTCCCCCACCACCGTGGTGGCTGGGAGCTGTGAGGTTCCCCCTCCGCCCATGGCGGCTGGGAGCTGCAGGGTGACCATATTTCCCAAACAGAAAATGGGACACGCCCGAGGTGTCCCTGTTGCCCATCGCTGGAACCTCAGGAGTCTGTCACCTGTCGCGGGAACTTTGCAGGGGGCCCCCTGTCGCTTGTCGCTGCTGTCGCCTGTCGCCGGATTCCTGCCAGGGCCCCACTGGCTGTCAGCTCCAGAGTCCTGAAGCCCCTGGGAAGCAGAGAATGTCATGGAGGTCTCGGAAGTCACGGATTCCATGACCTCTGTGACAAACATAGCCTTAAACATGAGCTCCCAGCATGATGCTAAAAGAACAGGAATACTTGTGGCACCTTAGAGACTAACAAATTTATTGGAGCATAAGCTTTTGTGGGCTACAGCCCACTTCATGATGCTGTGGCCAAAAGAGCTAATGCGATCCTGGGATGCACAAACAGGGGATTCTTGTGTAGAAGTAGAGAGGCTATTTTACTTCTAGATTTACCACTGGTGAGACAGCTGTGGGAATACTGGGTACAGTTCTAGTTCCCACAATTCAAACAGGATGTTGATAAATTGGAGAGGGCTTAGAGAATGATTACAGGATTAGAAAGCCTGCCTTATAGTAATGAACTCGAAGAGCTCAATCGACTTAGCTTAATAAAGAGAAGGTTAAGGCCAGGGGTGAAAGTAAGTTAGAGGAGTCCTGAGCAGAGGGTGTGGCCTCAACCGGAAGAGGCAGGGCCTTAAATCCCTGGGCCCTTTAAATCTTGATTTAAAGGGCCAGGGCTCCAGCTGCGATAGTGGCAGCTGGGAGCCCCAGGGCTCTTTAAGTCACTGAAGAGCCCTGGGGGCTCCCGGCTGCCACTGCTACCCCGGGGCTCTGGACTCTGACAGAGCTTTAAAGGGCCTGGGGCTCCGCTGTGGTAGCAGCTGCCGGAGCCCGAGCCCTTTAAATCCCCACCTGAGCCCCACCGCTGCTACCCCAGGGCTTCGGCAGCAGGGCTCCAGCGGGGATTTAAAGGGCCGGGGCAGTAGCGGTGGCTGGAGCTCCGGGGCTCTTTAAATCCCCGCCAGAGCTCCCCCCACCCCTACCCCAGGGCTCAGGCGGGGATTTAAAGGGCTTGGGGCTCCTGCCGCTGCTACCGCGCCTTTAAATCCCCTCTGGAGCCCCGCCACTGCTACCCCACGGCTCGGGCAGCAGGGCTCAGGCAGGGATTTAAACGGCCCTGGGGCAGCAGCGGCAGCTGGAGCTCCAGGTCCCTTTAAATCCCCACCAGAGCCCCACCGCCACTACCCCAGAGCTCGGGCAGCAAGGCTCAGGCTGGGATTTAAAGGGCCCCGGGGTGGGGGGGGAGGGGGGGGTAGCAGCGGCTGGAGCTCTGGGGCCCTTTAAATCCCCGGCACAGCCCTACTACCAGGGCTTTAAATTGCCCTCTGGGAAAGCTGGTCCTGGTACGGCGCACCGGCTTACTTTCACCTCTGGTTAAGGGGTGACTTGATTATAGTCTATAAGTATCTATGTGGAAATAGTATCTAGCAGAGAAAGGTCTAACACGATCCAATGGCTGGAAGTTGAAGCTAGAAATAAGGCTTTAATTTTAATGGTGAGAGTAATTAACCATTGGAACAATTTACCAAGGGTCATAGTGGATTCTTCATCACAGACCATTTTTAACTCAAAATTGGAAGTTTTTCTAAAAGATATGATCTTCTAGGAATTATTTGGGGGACGTTCTCTGTCCTGTGTTATACAGGAGGCCAGACTACATGGTCAAAGTGGTTCCTTCTAGTCTTGGAATCTATAAATTAAGTTTAGTATCTTTGGGGTCCATTGTATTAATTTAATGGTTTATGTATTTTTATGGGGAGGGGAAGGGAGAGTCATGGTGGTTTAAAGAACTGTACTGAACAATGTGCTAGACAAAAATGGACTCTTGGAACAAAACATGTTAAGTGATTTTCATTTACTATAGTACACTAGACCCTCGCTAGAACGCACGTCTATATAACGCAAATTCGGATATAACGCGGTCGCGGCCATGGATCCCAAATTTAAGTACAGTACAATTTTTTTGAGTTTTAAGTTACCTTAGTGTTCATTACCTTATCATTCATGCAAGATCGCTGGAGGAAAGACACATACTGTATCACAGTCCGACGAGGAATTCGACTTCGAGGGATTTACAGAGGAGGAAGTCAGAAGAACAGACACGGAGTGGATGGCAAGAGCTGTCCCAGCAACTGTCCGGGCTCGGGGTAACTGTTCTGCCACAAAATAACGAGTCCACAATTGTGTACTTTACCGAGTTAGCCGGCTATAAAGCATCGACATCATATTTCTATAAGATTTTCACCCAGGCAGAACTCTCCAAGGTATGTACGAGTTTTTTGTTCTACCATCATCATCACCATGCATTTGCGTAGTTGCGTCGCTGAAATAATTTAGTCAAGTCCCTAAGACGATTGCTGTAGGCCTAGAACGCCATACAAATGTAATGTAATAAAAATGTATTTATCTTTAGAAAGATGTCAAAAATGTTGGGCAAAAGGAAGGCTTACTCGGTGCAGGAGAAATTGGACACTATCGAACGACTTAGAAATGGCGAAACCCAGACAAAGATTAGCCGCGATATTGCCATTAACAAGTCCACCTTTCGTGGAAGGCTAAAGAATGCTGACAAGCTTGGAACTTACATGCATAACCTGGATGAAGAGCATGGCCTTCAAAGAAAATGAGCCCGTTTAGCGAATGATGCCGATCTTGATTCTGTGGTATACACGTGGTTTGTGCAAGAACAGCAGAAAGGCATTCCGATCTCTGGTCCGCTTATAGCCATGAAAGCGGAAAAATTCAACCGGGAACTTAACGGCGAATTCAGGTTGGCTATGGCAATTTCAGAAAAGACATGGAATCTCTCAGATTGCGGTTTCGGGAGAAAAACGCTCTGCTGATGACAACACCATACAATCGTACCCTGCGAAGCTGAGGGGAATTTTACAGGCATAGAGTTACTCGGAGGAACAGGTTTACAATGCAGATGAAACAGGAATTTATTATAAAATGTTGCCCGATAAAACCCTGGCTGTCAGAACAGATGAACATAAGAAAGAAGGATATAAACAGGCAAAAGATCGCCTTACTTTATTGTTTTGTGTGAATGCAACAGCCAAGCATAAATTAAAACCATTGTGCCTTGGAAAGTCTCGCATGCCTCGGTGCTTTCATCACGTAAATGTGAATTGCCTGCCGTTTTCGTACAAGAACTCCAAAAAGTCCTGGATGACAAGTGAGATTTTTGAACAATGGTTCTTCACAGAATTTGTCCCTTCTGTGCGAAAGTATTTGCAGGCAAAACGCTTAGAAGAAAAGGCCATTCTTTTGCTAGACAACTGTCCAGCGCAATCTCCAGCCGAAAGACTCAGAACCTGTGACGATAAAATACGGGTTGAATGCTTACCTAAAAACATGACTTCCAAAATCCAGCTGCTTGATCAAGGTGTTAACACCATTTTTAAGCAACACTATAGACGGAACTTGGTACGACCAATGATAGAAAGCGAGTTGTCTGTCACCGATTTTTTGAAGAAGTTGACTATAAAAGACATTTTACATTGGCGGCGATTCCTGGAATTTATTGCACGCTGAAATGATAAACCGCTGTTGGATGGTGGGACTGAGAAAGTTGTTTGGCCACCCGCTCCTCGAAGAAAATGAAGAAAGCCGATCATAGTCTGATGAAGAATTCGACTTTGAATGATTTACAGAGGAGGAAGTTGGAAGAACAGACATGGAGTGGATGCAGGAGTTGTCCCAGCAACTGTCCGGGCTTGGGGTAACTGTCACAAAATATCGAGTCCTGGATAAGAGGCGACGATGAAGCAGAAGAATTTTATCCCATTGCTGAAAGTCTAATGGATGATCAAATTCTTCAGGCAGTATGACCAAACAACATTCCAGAAGCTGAAGAATTGGCCTTTGCCGTGGAAGAAGAAGAAGAAGATGAAGCGGACGTCATTCCAACATCAACTGCAACCGTAGCCGGCTTAGTGACTGCTTTGAGATGGTTTGAGACGCAAGACGTTGAGCCTATAAAAATTATGCAGCTTCGTAGTCTTTTGCAGTTTGCTAAGCGGAAGCAGCACAGCAGCAAGAAGCAAAAGGAACTCACCGACTTTTTTAAGAAAAACTAGACTAGTTTATTGTAATGTCTACTTTAAATCTCTAATAAAGCAACACTTTTTGTCTTGTTTATTGTTTCCTTTACGTAGGAGTTTATTTTCTAAGGATTTCTATACTTTATGGATGTGAAGGTAATTAGCGCTACAAAAATTTCTATATACATATTTATATATACAGGGTATATAAATTTCTCTATGGCATTCCATACACAAAGATGGAAGTTCATGACGCCTGAAAGTGGACAATCAAAACAAAGCACACAAAGCACTTAACCAAATTCATTAAAATCGCTTCCATTTTAAAACGCAATTTCCACTGATGCCCATGGTGATTACTGTATCTTATAGACTCGTTTTTTGCTATAGTTCTGAGGTTTGATGCTATTGTTAGCACACTATAAACTGCAAATACACAACTACATACACCTGTACTGAAATTTTGGTCACAAAAATATAATTTCATTTGAACGCGGTCCCCGCTATAACGCAGTACTTGGCACGGATCCCAAATCCCGCGTTCTAGCAAGGGTCCGGTGTACTATATATTCATATTTAAACAGTATGACAGGGAAATACTTAGTTTTATTTATTTATTTTTTCCTCACAGCGAAATGACTGGCCAAGTATTATTATTTTATCAACTACAATTGGTTAATAACATAGTAAAAGCATCCTGATTGGTTCATAACTTAGATTGGTTAATAATTAAATCACACAGTGTTACATTAAAGAGCCACTTGCGGGTCATGAGCCTCAGCCAGAATATCACTACCCTAGACTATCTGGGACATTTTAAAAGACAAAGAAATTTAAAGAGCATCTACTGCAGTGTTTCTCAAACTAGGGGTTCTGACTCAAAAGGGGTCCCAAGCCCGTTATGGGGAATCATGGTATTGTCACCCTTACTTCTGCCCTGCCTTCAGAGGCTGGAGAACAATGGCTGCTGGCCAAGCACCCAGCTCTAAAGGCAGCGCCACCGCCAGCACCAGCCAGAAGTAAGGGTTGCATGGTATGGGGTGGTGTCATAAATATAAAGGGAAGGGTAACCACCTTTCTGTATACAGAACTATAAAATCCCTCCTGGCCAGAGGCAAAACCCTTTCACCTGTAAAGGGTTAAGAAGCTAAGATAACCTCGCTGGCACCCGACCAAAATGACCAATGAGACAAGATACTTTCAAAGCTAGAGGAGGGGGACAAAGGGTCTGTCTATCTATGTGATGCTTTTGCCCGGAACAGATCAGGAATGGTCTTCAGAACTTCTGTTAAGTTAGTAAGTAATCTAGCTAGAAATGTGTTAGATTTCCTTTTGTTTAAATGGCTGGTAAATAAGCTGTGCTGAATGGAATGGATATTCCTGTTTTTCTGTCTTTTTGTAACTTAAGGTTTTGCCTAGAGGGATTCTCTATGTTTTGAATCTGATTACCCTGTAAGGTATTTACCATCCTGATTTTACAGAGGTGATACTTTTACTTTTTCTTTAATTAAAATTCTTCTTTTAAGATCCTGATTGCTTTTTCATTGTTCTTAAGATCCAAGGGTTTGGGTCTGTGTTCACCTATGCAAATTGGTGAGGATTTTTATCAAGCCTTCCCCAGGAAAGGGGGTGTAGGGCTTGGGGGGATATTTTGGGGGGAAGACGTCTCCAAGTGGGCTCTTTCCCTGTTCTTTGTTTAACACGCTTGGTGGTGGCAGCATAGGGTTCAAGGACAAGGCAAAGTTTGTACCTTGAGGAAGTTTTTAACCTAAGCTGGTAAGAATAAGCTTAGGGGGTCTTTCATGCAGGTCCCCACATCTGTACCCTAGAGTTCAGAGTGGGGAACGAATCTTGATGGGGGTTGTCACTTTTTGAGGAGGGGCGGGGGGAGGGTTGTCATCTAAATTCCCTGTAAGCTGCACAGCCATGCAGCAGCCTTCTTATCACTGCGCAGGTGCTCAGGGAACCCGTCTGGGGACCTGCTGGGGGAGCAGCGACCTCCCCCGGCCCCAACCTAACCTGGCCCCCAACCTGCTGTGGCCAATGCGGCCCAGATCCACTGCGGCACTCCTCCCCCAGCCCCAGAGCTGCCACGGCAGGGAGAGGCTCCTCTGCCCCCCAGTCCTCTCTCCCCACCATAGCCCCAAAGTACTCTCCTGCACCCCAAACCCCTCATCCCTGGCCCCACCTCAGAGCCCACATCCCCAGCCAGAACCCCCTCACCCCTGCACCCCAACCCTATGCCCCAGCCCTGAGCCCTGTCCCACACACCGAACCCCTTGACCCCACCCCCACCACATGAATTTTGTTATATGCACCAATATGGGTGGGAAAAATTACAGGGAACACTGGTTGTCACAACCTGAAATATTTTCAAAGGGGAACTCCCTTCAAAAAAAAGGTTGGAGAACTTTTCTCTGAGAAGTGACAGAACGAGGAGCAATGGTCTCAAGTTGCAGTGGGGGAGGTCTAGGCTGGATATTAGGAAAAACTGTTTCACTAGGAGGGTGGTGAAGCACTTAAAGAGGTGGTGGTGGAATCTTCATCCTTAGAGGTTTTTAAGGCCCAGTTTGAGAAAGCCCTGGCTGGGTTGATGTAGTTGGGGTTGGTCCTGCTTTGAGCAGGGGGTTGAACTAGATGACCTCCTGAGGTCTCTTCCAACCCTGATATTCTATGAACCACTGATGTACTGTAATAGTAAGGATAAATATTTTAAAACATGAGTTTTGAACAGGATATAAACCTTCAAAGCATAAACCAACCACTAATAGATGGGAGTGAGAAAGAAGCTTCCCCTGTGGGCAGGTTATTCAGTAATTACTTACTGCAGGGTTTCTTGCACCTTCCACTGAATAGTTATCTGGTACTAAACACTGCTGGAGACAGGATACTGAATTAGATGGACCACTGGCCTGCTCTAGTAGGGCAATTCCTACTAGGTTCTGTTCCTATAAATTGAAGGTGCAGCCTGACTGGAGATTCTGGCAAAGATTTTCAAAAGTGTTTGGTGATTTGAGTGCCTCATTTCCTGTGCCCGATTTGAAATACTATAAAGGGGATGATTTTGAGACAGTGCTGAGACCTCAAAAATCAGCAATAATTTTAAAAAATTGGTTTTTATCTTTAATTGAGCTCTCCCTTTCTGTAGCAATGCAACCTTAATATTAGTAAAACAAAGATACATTTTATGTTGCCCCCTGTAAAAACTCAATATAACAATTACATTATCTTCCTTACAATATCTTCATGAATTATTTAGATAATGGCATGGAGAGTACACTTATAAAGTTTGCGGACGATACCAAGCTGGGAGAGGTTGGAAGTGCTTTGGAGGATAGGATTAAAATTCAAAATGGTCTGGATTTACTGGAGAAATGATCTGAAGTAAACAGGATTAAATTCAATAAGGACAAATGCAAAGTACTCCTCTGAGGACAGTACAATCAACTGCACATACAAAATGGGAAATGACTGCCTAGGAAGGAGTACTGTGGAAAGGGATCTGGGTCTTATAGTTGATCACAAGATAAATGTGAGCCAACAGTATGGTATCAAGGCCTAGTGCAAGCCCTCTGTACAGGGGTGAATTTCATCCTAAATTCACAACACTATTCACCATGAATATCTCGGCCAGAATGTCAGAATATCAGAATATACTTCTTCTCAGCCGTCTCTGTTCGCCCTTCCAGATTCAGCAACCGGATGGCATGAGCATCAACTTTTCTCTCCACGGCTTGAATCGCAGCCACTAGAGTCAGGGAGATCTCCGCAGTTTGCAGCGGGGTTTCTCTCACAGAAGTCCATCTGGGGACAGCATGGACAAACTGGAGAAAGTCCAGAGGAGAGCAACAAAAATAATTAAAGATCTAGAAAACATGACCCATGAGGGAAGACTGAAAAACATGGGTTTGTTTAGTCTGGAGAAGAGACGACTGAGAGGGGACACAAGACTGTTACAAGGAGGAGGGTGAAAAATTGTTCTTGTTAAACTCTGAGGATAGCACAAGAAACAGTGGGCTTAAATTGCAGCAAGGAAGGTTTAGGTTGTACATTAGGAAAAACTTCCTAACTGTCAGGATAGATAAGCACTGGAACAAATTGCCTATGGAGGATGCGGAATCTCTGTCACAGGGGGTTTTTAAGAACAGGTTAGACGAGTGGTTTTCAGCTCACAGTCCTCTTGCAGCTCAACCAGCACACGGCTGCGGCCCATGTGACATCCTCAGGGCCGCACAGGCAGTATATATATTGTGTGGATGTGGCCCACATAATACAGAGAATTGCATATATGGCTCACAATGCTAAATTGATTGAGAACCACTGGGTTAGACAAACACCTGTCAGGAATGGTGCAGTTATTACTTAGTCCTGCCTTGAATGCAGGGGACTAGACTAGATCACCTTCCAGTCCTACACTTCTGTGATTGTTCCAGTATTACAAGACAATATTTTAACAGTCTACTCCGAAATATGAATCTGTATGAGGATATTTACCTCTAGGATAGTTGCTAACAGTCATACCCTTGCCTCACAAAGTACTGAAGTCTGCTTTCAGTGTAGTTAGTTTTTAGAAAACATTAAAAACAAGCTTGGTTTCCTACATCACTATACCAAAAGATTTTTCTACAACCCATACACATCTTAACTATTCATGTGTCAGATATTACCGTCAATAAGACCTTTCCCTGCTGACTGTCTCTAATGAAAAACTGTTCATAATTTGAACAGCGCTTTAACTATGATCTTTGTGCTATAATGGATAGATACCACAGGCGTCAGAAGGACTGCCAAAGACCCCCTACTCTCCAAACGGCCTGACCCTCCTAGAGCCCTAGCCGTACTGCCCCCCAATCCCACCCTACCAAGGCCCATTCCCCCCCACCCCACCCCACACACATTCTCCTTACCTTTCTCTCCCTGCTGACCAACCCAAAGTCCTCAGGTGGCAGGTCCCCGGCACCAATAGGACCCTCCACTGCAGTTTTGGTAGCTGACAGGTAAGGACCCAGCTACCAGCGTGTGGCTCAATGCAAAGCAGGACCTGGGTGCCAGCCAACCAGGCCAGGTCATGGCTCATTCCTTCCCAGCCAGGTGGGGGAACAGGGGGAGAACAATGGCCCTAAAAACTTTGTAAAAGTGGGGGAGAGGGGCAAGGTCAAAGTGGTGGATGAATTAATACTTAAATATCCCAGAGTGTGTATGTTTCTTTTGTTAAAATGCTGGGGGGGGGGGGGGGGGAGGCGGCCATTTCCGGCGCTGGTGGTAGATACATAAAAGAAGAACACAGAACAAAGCCAGATCCAATGAAATACCAGTAATTTTCTACTCTTACTGTTCCAGTTTACTATTGTAAAAATTCAGGGGCTGTTTGAATTGGGTCAGAAGAGTCTGGTAACCATGTAATTGTTCAACTACTGTATGGCAAACCCAATTATTTCAGGCAGCTTTAGGTCTCCACAGTTTTGCCTAAGAATGTAATGTGATACACATCCACTCTGTGTGGAACTTTTTATCCAGAAACTCTACAGCTAGATGCTACTGTCTGCATAAAGATTCCCAGCTGTTGTCACCAAATGTGATTAAAGAACCTCGAATGGCAACTTATGGTCCATTCCTCCCTACCACAAAAAATACCCATATACTTTTTAACTACACAGTCCTTTCTCATTTGAAACCCCATCCTATATTATTCCAGTACTAACATCTGAGTCAATCTGGCACTAGTTAACCAAACTTCAAGATTACCCTGATACTGGATAGAACATAACCAATTTAATTAGCATTAAACGTATCCTCAAAGGAGAGCTTGGCACCAAAACTCCTTATATGCATAGACATGTGTATCTTGTATTTTTAATGAGTTCAGCGGTTGTCTCGGGTTTAAAAGCACGCACATAGTGTGGCAGCTATTCAAACCCATTGCTTCAGAGTGCTAGCAATTGCTGCCTATGTGTTATGACAAAGCTAAATTGTCAATTATGATGATTCTACTATCACCTTTATTATATAACCTTCAGGTACCAAAATTAATTTAGTAGATAATATGACAAAACAAAAGCCACCAACAAATTGCCTAGGGAGGTTGTGGAATCTCCACCATTGGAGATTTTTTAAGAGTAGGTTAGACAAACACCTGTCAGGGATGGTCTAGATAAGACTTAGTACTGCCATGAGTGCAGGGGACTGGACTAGATGACCTCTCGAGCTCCCTTCCAGTCCTATGATTCTATGAAATGTACTGATGAAACAAAAGAAAACTTAAAAGAACCAGAGGGCTAGTGTTTATGTTCAATTTTGCAAATGTGATTACATTTTGCACCATCTTCAGCTACCTGTTAATACTGTTTTTTAAGATATTCAGTTTTGCAAAGAAGCCCCCAATGTAGGATAAGTAAGCATTCAGCTTCAGCCAAACATGAACTTCACCATCAGTATACACTAGTTTAAATTTGCATCTTTAAAACACACACACAAGTAATGGTAACACCAACAGCCAACCCCTTGAGGCATCAATATACTCAAGGACTCGAAACTCGACTCATTTGTTAGGTAAAATGAACTGTAACTTGTCTTAAGTCCAAAGGACCCTACATAGTGATATGCAGGAATGCTGGGATAGGCCCACAAGGTCAAGGTCCTGTTCATTATATTAGAGACACAAGGTAGGTTAGATAATATCTTTTATTGGACCAACATTGTCTCTCTAATATCCTGGGACCAACACAGTTACAACAACACTGCAAACAACTGTTCATTATATAGCAGATAAAAGTATCCAGAACTTTACTGTTTTAAATTAAGTTTAAGATGCTCTGGCCAATAAAACATGTTAGTGGTATATATATAATTGAGTCATTCGGAACTGATTATATTTTGTAACAGTGCTATCTAGGTATATAAATACGAAACTAACATTTATAGTAGAAGCCTTCAGGTGAAAAAAACGTTATCAAAACACATCTTAAAAAGTGCACAGAAGTTAAAAACAGAAGTACTCAAAGAATTAGATGACATCAATTATCATTTTGTAATTTGGGATTAGAATACTGGTTGCAGAGAGAAAGCTCAATTTAAAGTGTGTGTTCCATATTAACTTGGAACCTTCCAAACTGCAATGATGGCAGCTTCAGCGTTAAAAAAACAAAAACAAAAAGCATCTCCACACCCTTAAATCTCTGCCAAGGGATGCATATTTCTAAAGAAAATTCTTGAAAACTGCACTTTTAAAATAGTTTGTACGGAGCAGCTTTTCACTTCAGGGAGTTTGTTAACTTCATGATTACAATATTCAAAAGCAAATTTTGCATATTATGTTAAATTCCTGAAAGAGCACTAACACAATAATTTGTGATTAAAACACTTTGTAGAGCATGCTTCAGGAAGTAACACAGTTACCAAGTTCTACAAAACAATCTGAATTCTGCTAATCTAGGTTACAATTTATCTTCAGGGTCTCTCTTGTAAAATCATTCCTTTCTAACTTAGACCCAGCCTGATGTGACTGAAAAGGCAACTCTGAAAACTCTCTCCTTTTCTTTTTTACTCCCATTCATCTGAATAGCAGGAAGAGGGCGAGGGATGGGGGTTAGGGCTTGTTTGTGTTGGATTTTTTTTCATTGATTTTACTAAGGAAATTATTTTAAAGAAACCCCCCCAAGTTAAACTGTGACCTCGATCTGTAAGAACCTGCCCAATTTAACTGGTAAAACAAAAAACTTACTTTAAAAGATTTTACTGTATGTCACTCAAACCTCACTTTCAGCTATATATTGCATGGGCAAGACTTGCCTGTCTTAAATCATTATTTTTCTTAGATTTGCAGAAAAGCTAGGCTCATATTAGGAACCATGGAATGACTTAACTCCTCAAGGCCAGCTGAAAACTTTCAGAACTGTGTGTTTCCAAATTGTATATATAGCACACAAAAGCTACTCTGAAACTTACGCTAAATTGGGAAACACTTGAAGATTCATCTAAACTGATGCTTCTCTGAATAACAATAACATCAAGTCTGAATAACCAATGCAAATTTAGACAGAGCAAAGACAGTCAGTCATTAACACAGTGCACTGATTCAGTATGTCACCACTTAGGTAATCCTCCTTTAAGGGTGCTGACAATCTTCTATATACTCTCCCTTAGGTAGTCAGAGAATGCTCATGTCTACGGGAACACACGTAAACAGACAATTATGGAATGTTCTCTCATGTGTTACAGAAATTTCCCATAATTCTCATGATTTCTGGGCTCGCCTCCTTGCTCACACAGTATAATCCCCAGCACAGTCACTGATGTTTCCTCTTGTCAGACAGGTTTTAACCACTTTGCTGATGTACTTGGGGCTATTATGCTGAAAAATCAACAGAGGGCCAATTAAACACCTACTGAGGATAATCCATGGTGGATAAGATTTAGCTGTACTTTTTCAGCATTAACTGCCCCTCAGTTTTGCATTTCCCAACCTGCTTGCGAGGCAGACCCAAACTCTAACAATGCATAGCAATAGTGTGCAAACATGTGCAAGTGTTCCTCACCCACCCTGTTGAATAATCCAGCATGTGCTGGACCCAAAACTTGTCATCTGTAAACAAAACAAGGATTCCAATCATACTTGCCAACAACTTCCACTCCGTCATATTTTCCTTTTGAAGCACAAGGACTTTGGCACCCACTTTCCCATTCATACCATCTTCAGCTAACACTATTTCTGACCTGACTTGCACATACCATTTTCCCAGTACTCTCTCTGATATCAGTTGCCATTTGAACATTATCTGTTCTTGGCAGAGTATACCCTAAAATACTTAGATCCTGAAAGTTTTTGTTCTCTTCCAGCTTTGTCGTCAGACTTCATTTCCCCTCACCCTCCCCATCAGCATTGGGGAGACCCTTTCAAGAATACTTAACACAACAAGATCCTCCTCCTCTAAGTCTTTGCTTAGGTATTATGACCAATTTCCTGGTTTACAAACTTCCTAATTGTTTCAAACAACAGCATCCTATTTAATGAGCTTTAGCTTCCTTTCTGCACCCTCCTCCGCCCAATACCAGCTAAGTAATGTATAGCCTAATTGACTGTTAAGGTCAATGGCCAACACTTTAATCTTATTTAGTATATTCTCAGATAGTTCCATGAGTCATTATAATTTTTATTCTTACTGACAGGAAACAACATAATATATGGGGGGGGAATAACAGAAAATTTGGAAATGGCAGAGATGCTTGACTTCTTCATTTCAGTTTCCAACAAGAAGGTTGGTGGCGATTGGACGTCTAACAGTGAATGCCAGTGAAAATGAGGTAGGATAAAAGGCTAAAATAGGGAAAGAAGAAGTTAAAAATTACTTAGACAAATTAGATGTCTTCAAGTCACCAGGGCCTGATGAAATGCATCCTAGAATACCCAAGGAGCTGACTGAGGAGATATCTGAGCCATTAGCAATTATCTCTGAAAAGTCATGGAAGACGGGAGAGATTCCAGAAGACTGGAAAAGGGCAAATATAGTGCCAATATCTATAAAAAGGGAAATAAGGACAACCTGGAGAATTACAGACCAGTCAGCTTAATGTCTGTACCCGGATCAAAGTTAATGGAGCAAGTAATTAAGCAATCAATTTGCAAACATCTAGAAGATAATAAGGTGATAAGTAACAGTCAGCATGGATTTGTCAAGAACAAAACGAGTCAAACCAACCTGATAGCTTTTTTTGACACGGTAACAAACCTTGTGGATAGCGGGAAAGCGGTAGACTGGTATATCTTGACTTTAGTAAAGCTTTTGATACGGTCTCACATGACCTTCTCATACGCAAACTAGGGAAATGCAACCTAGATGGAGCCACAATAAGGTGAGTGCAAAACTGGTTGGAAAACCATTCCCAAAGAGTAGTTATCAGTGGTTTCCAGTCATGCTGGAAGGGCATAATGAGTGGGGTCCTGCAGGGATCAGTTCTGGGTCCAGTTCTGATCAATATCTTCATCAATAATTTAGATAATGGCATAGAAAGTACACTTATAAAGTTTGTGGACGATACCAAGCTGGGAGGGGTTGCAAGTGCTTTGGAGGATAGGATTATAATTCAAAATGATCTGGACAAACTGGAGAAATGGTCTGAAGTAAATAGGATGAAATTCCATAAGGACAAATGCAAAGTACTCCATTTAGGAAGGAACAATCAGTTGCACATACACAAAATGGGAAATGACAGCCTAGGAAGGAGTACTGTGGAAAGGGATCTGGAGGCCACAGTGGACCACAAGCTAAATATGAGTCAACCGTGTAACACTGTTGCAAAAAAAGCAAACATCATTCTGGGATTATTAGTAGGAGTGTTGTAAGTAAGACATGAGAAGTAATTCTTCTGCTCTACTTTGTGCTGAGTAGGCCTTAACTGGAATATTGTGTCCAGTTCTGGGCACCACATTTCTGGAAAGATGTGGACAAATTGGAGAAAGTCCAGAGAAGAGCAACAAAAATGATTAAAGGTCTAGAACACATGACCTATGAGGGAAGACTGAAAAAACTGGGTTTGTTTAGTCTGGAAAAGAGAAGACTGAGAGGGACATGATAACAGTTTTCAAGTACATAAAAGGTTGTTACAAGGAGGGGGGAAAAGAATTGTTCTTAACCTCTGGGGATAGGACAAGAAACAATAGCCTTAAATTACCACAAAGGAGTTTGAGGTTGGACATTAGGAAAAACTTCCTGTCATGGTGGTTAAGCACTGGAATTAATTGCCCAGAGAGGTTGTGGAATCTATGTCATTGGCTATTCTAAGAGAAAGTTAGATATCTGTCAGGAATGGTCTAGATAATACTTAGTCCTGCCATGAGCTCAAGGGACTGGACTAGGTGACCTCTTGAAATCCCTTCCAGTCCTATGATTTATGTTGTTAAAAAGCATAAATCGTGTGAAATGTGTATATTTTACAGAGTGCTAAATTAGAAAGATGGCATGAAATATTCCCTTTTCCATGTTATCATATGTAATCCCGTTGCTTACTTTAATAGACAATAAAATATTAAACTGCAGGATTCTGCTGGTGCCTCCACAATTTGTAACTCTAAGAACATTTCTAATACAGTAAATGTCATACTTTAAATACCAATTTATTACAGTGAAGGAAAACCTTGAGGGGAACCAACCCAAAACTTCTCTACTTTAAAAAAAGACATGTTCCAAGCTGCTATTCGTGATGCTTGATTTTACAATGTCAATCTGAGCTCAATGTACACAAATATTGCAGGGTTCCTGATATACTTGCTTGAAAAGCAACACCATCACTAATCAGACACTGAAACATCACTTGTGGGAGAATTTAGGAATGCAATACTGAACATTCTAGGAGGACTGGAGTGACCTTTGAAAAATGATGTAAGTGAAACAGTAACATACATAAATGTGAGTGAGAAATTCTACACCTGCCCAGACATGAATTCAGGGCTCTGCATTGATGACAACGCCCAAAATACGCCAGGAAGCAACATGCTCTGCATTGCTTTAGGTGATAGATATGACATCAGCTGACACAGAGTAAAGCTGAACACTAACCTCAAGTCTAGGCAGGTAGATAAAAGAGGAATTATGAGAAAAAACATTTTTACAAGTTATCTGTAGAAAGTCAACATGTTAATGATTTAACATCATCAACAGTTCTGATATTTTTAAAAGGTATTTCAGTTCATTTCTAACAAAACTTTAAAAGGACATTAGAACCCTAGCCATATTTTTCATAGGGTCTTTCTCCAGCCCCAATGGCCAAGATTACTTCTAGTAAAGCTTAGAAGAGGAAAAAACACAAAAGCAGGTATGTAGGCAAGGCAAAAGATAGTGGAAAACAAATTTCAATTTCTGGCTGTGCCTCAAACTTCTTGTCTCACCTTAATCTTACTGTACCTCAGTTCCCAGTCCGTAAAATGGAAATAATAATGCTTCCCTACCTCACAGAGATGTTCGGAGAATAAATCCATAAATGCCTGGGAGCCGCTCAAATACTAGAGTGACAGTGGCCATAAAAGTACCTAGAAAAATAAAATATATAAAAATAAATCTCCTGCATAAGCATAGTAGCAAAGGAATTTGCAGAATGAAAGGGTTAAAACCTCACATTGTGGCATAAATCCCCTACCAGGGCCAAGTCTGTGTATCTGGAGTGGGGGTGGGAGTAACAGATTCCCATTCAGCCACCATGAAAACTGTGAGAGAGGGGGACAATTACCTATGGATCCACCAGCCCCATGCTCCGTTCAGCACTGCCCCAAGCTCAAAACGCACAGTGGTGGGGCAGAGTGCCCCAGTGGAACTGGGCTCCATGATACTCAGTGGTTGCGGATCCAGTAGATGGATTCCCCAGATCTACACCCTACAAGAAGAACATCAGTTCTGCTATGTTTGGGCCAGTCTGAGCTTGAATTAGCTGTTAACTGTTAGTTAAAACAAGGCAAACGAGTACATCTATTAAAAAAGGGAAATTATTTACGATTAAACAAAGGTGTAAATCTGTTATTAAAAAAGACTGCAAAAAACTAACATATTTCCTGAAGAGTTTTGGGACCATTTTGAAGACTGAACAGTAGTCTCCTTAAACCTGGATATTAATCATTTCTTATTTTCTGTTAAGCACAGACTGCAGGCTTAAAAAAATGTACACATTGTGTAATATTATAGTACACACAGATATACACAGATGCACTTGCGCACACGTGCACACAGTCTGAATGCACTGTTACGACATTCAGATTGTGTTCATTTTCCTACGCTAAACCCGGATGTTTAGAGGTTTCAATATCACCCTAAATATATTTTATATCATTCACAGGATTTAGACCTGTTATAATCTAGTGGGTGAAATATGCCTTAAAAAAAACCCTCTAGTACCAGTGTGATGACGGATTGCATACTGGCCCTTTTCACCCCCTCCTTCATCAGCTAGTCCTTGATGCAAGTGTGGCAGTCACATCACAATGGAAGCTTTCCAACAATATTTCAGTCAGTAAGTGGCTTGTTAAATGCTGGGATGTATTATCTATGGAGAACGATACTTAAGCTGTTTATCTTGAGACATGGCAACCCTTTATTAAATCTATAGAAAATGCCTGAAGTTTATGTAAGTCAGCAATTCATATTAATTTCCCATGTTTCTAGTATCAATTTCTAATGCAAACTATGATGTTGCTTTTTATATCTCTTTTTAATTTATTCTCTGGACACCCTATGTAATTTGCTATAACCCCAACATATATAATTGCAGTCTCCTATTGTATACCTGTACTTATTTACGCATTAAAATTTCTTTTTTAGACACTTAAATACTTTAGACACAATAAAATTTCTTTTTTAGACACTTAAATTTATACAACGGGCAGTTCAAATCAGAAACTCTCCTACACAATGGCTTTTCTCTCCATTATACCATAAAAAAAGGAAATGTGCTACCAAAACACCCTTCTGTTTTGGAAATATTAAGACAGAGACAAACAGAGAGGCAAGGAAATTCAAGGTTAAAGTTGGAACTCACTCTCAGTCATGCCCAGATCTTGCAGAAGACAATTTCAGGCCACTGAAAAACCCAACCACAGTAAGATCAGTCAAAGCTGTATGCTCCCATTAGCTCTGAATGTCTTTGGTTTTGTTAGTTTGAGTCACAAACCTAATATTATGTAATTCGTCAGCTGCAAATGTTCGACTCTGATTCAGTTTTGGATGGCGTATCGAGATTTACAGAGAGCAAATATTTTCAGCTTCACACAGAGACCAGTATAAACACTGCACATTTACTAGTTAGGCTTAAATATTAAAAAAGTTCAACCAGCAGTGATGAATTTTTCCGTGCAGTATGCTGCATCCTCTATGATGGAGGCTCAGGGCATTAGAATCTACAGTGCTTGGGGAGAGGTTATATTGACACAAATTTTATACCATGGAGAATGGCAGTACAAAGTTCTCCACAAAGATGAGGGGACCACACACATTATATCCTTGGCCCTTCTACCCAATGGGACTCAGTGCTCAGTGTAGAAGAGGACATCAGAGATGATTAGTTTTGCAGTTCTCAAACTGTGGACGTGTGTCTCCAGAGATAACATGCTTGCTAACAGCAAAAATGTATGTTTGTTTGTTTATTTAGTTATTTATAAATAAATATATGGAGGTGAGAAATAACAGACCTCAACCCTATTGTCCCTCCGCAAATTTGTGTACATAGAATCAATCCCTTACCTCTCTCTAAAAGTACAAAGTTTCAAAAAATTCAATGAATAGAAGATTGTTGCGGGTGGAATGGATCTGGACAAGGAACATAAGAACGGCCATACTGGGTCAGACCAAAGGTCCATCCAGCCCAATATCCTGTCTACCAACTGTGGCCAATGCCAGGTGCCCCAGAGGGAGTGAACCTAACAGTAATGATCAAGTGATCTCTCGCCTGCCATCCATCTCCACCCTCTGACAAACTGAGGCTAGGGACACCATTCCTTACCCATCCTGGCTAACAGCCATTAATGGACTTAACCTCCATGAATTTATCCAGTTCTCTTTTAAACCCTGTTATAGTCCTAGTCTTCACAACCCCCTCAGGCAAGGAGTTCCACGGGTTGACTGTGCGCTGAGTGAAGAAGAACTTCCTTTTATTTGTTTTAAACCTGCTGCCCATTAATTTCATTTGGTGGCCCCTAATTCTTATATTATGGGAACAAGTAAATAACTTTTCCTTATTCACTTTCTCCACACCACTCATGATTTTATAGACCTCTATCATATCCCCCCATTAGTCTCCTCTTTTCCAAGCTGAAAAATCCTAGCCTCTTTAATCTCTCGTCATATGGCCCCTGTTCCAAACCCCTAGTCATTTTAGTTGCCCCTTTTCTGAACCTTTTCTAATGCCAGTATATCTTTTTTGAGATGAGGGGACCACATCTGTATGCAGTATTCAAGACGTGGGCATACCATGGATTTATATAACGGCCATAAGATATTCTCCGTCTTATTCTCTGTCCCTTTTTTAATGATTCCTAACATCCCATTTGCTTTTTTGACTGCCGCTGCACACTGCGTGGACATCTTCAGAGAACTATTCACAATGACGCCAAGATCTTTCTCCTGATTAGCTGTAGCTAAATTAGCCCCCATCATATTGTATGTATAGTTGGGGTTATTTTTTCCAATGTGCATTACTTTACATTTATCCACATTAAATGTCATTTGCCATTTTGTTGCCCAATCACTTCAGAAGGAGAAGAAGTCTGGAGATAAATGTGAGAAGGGAGGGACAGGCAGTAGAAACAAAAGTGAAACTGGTTGAGCAGCATATTCCAGAAGTCTTGAGGTCTTTCCGAGTGTAGCCTTCGTTGATCTGACATCTATCATACCATTCTCTCACTAAAAGGGAAAAACCTATAATGGCAGCAGTCGGTAAGAGAGACCCAGTTTGGGAATATTTTAATGAAGTTCCTCTACCTGTGGGTAACACAGGCATGCGTGCAAAATGCAAATACTGCAACAAAGAAACGCAAAAGGCCTGGACGCCCGAATGAAACAACATCATGAGAAGTGTTCCTTCTCAGGAGGAAGCTGCATTGAAGATGATGAAAGGAACATGTCTGAACATGCAGGATCTTCAGGTTGGTAAACTTTTTTATTTCATACTTCTTTCTTAAGGACTGCCTGCCCTCCTTCTGGACTATTCTCAAATTCTCATGTTTGAGCTAAAAATATAGTTGGTTACTCTATGGTCCTGTCATTTCAGATGCAGTTGTGATAAAAAATGAACAGCTGAAATAGGCAGATTGTCCTTTTACAATTTCACCTTTAAAGTGCATTCACTGACACTCCGTACTAATGAGTAATACTAAATGAGCAGTATGGTAATAATAATTAAATAACAGCATTGACTTATTTTGTTTAGGAGAATCCATCCTCAACATACAGGATTCTGAAGGCTATCCACCTTCAAGATCACCATCATTTTCTACAGTTTCAGAGTTATCTGCCAATGATAGTGTTTCAGTCACATCACGTATGTCACATAGCCACAGTGTATCACCTATAGCAAAAAGAAAAAAAATCTCCATCATCCAGAAACAACCATATATAAAGTTTGTGCTAAGAACCAGCAGATTACAAAACAAGGGAATAGATGAAAAACTTGCCCCGTTTGTTTATGCAACAAACTCTCCTTTCCGTATGACTGAGAACCCACACTTCAGTAACATGGTTCAGTCATTAAGACCAGGATACAGTCCACCCAACAGAGCAGATGTCTCAGGCAAATTGCTGGATAAAGTGTATGAAAGAGAAATTGAGCAGTGTGCAAAAAGGTCTAGAGGATAAAATTGTTAATGTCTTCCTTACAGAAACAATTGATACATCAGGAAATGCACACACAGCAGAATACTTACAAGAAGTAGCAGTAAAAGCTGTAACAAACTGGAAAAAAATTCAAAAGTCTAGTACGCAGTTTGGTCACAGACAATGCTGCAAATATATCCAAGATGAGAAGAAATTATTTAGAAGAGAGTCCCAAGCTAATAACATATGGTTGCAGTGGTCATTTGATGCACCTCCTAACCAAAGACTTCGGTGTTCAAGAAATAAAAGCTAATGTTATTGAAATTGCAAAATACTTCCGTAACAACCACTTTGCAGCAGCTGCTCTGAAAAAAGTGGGAGGAACCAAGCTAACTCTCCCACAGACATGCAATGGAACTCAGCAGTGCACTGTTTTGAGCACTATCTCAAGAACTGGCCTAATCTGATGACAGTTTGTGAAAAAATCGATGCAAAGAGTCCTGTGGCACCTTATAGACTAACAGATGTATTGGAGCAGGAGCTTTTGTGGGTGAATACCCACTTCGTCGGATGCATGTAGTGGAAACTTCCAGAGGCAGGTATAAATATGTAAGCAAAAATCAGGCTAGGGATAACGAGGTTAGTTCAATCAGGGGGGATGAGGCCCTTTTCTAACAGTTGAGGTGTGAACCCCAAGGGAGGAGAAACTGCTTTTGTAGTTGGCGAGCCATTCACAGTCTTTGTTTAATCCTGAGCTGATGGTGTCAAATTTGCAAATGAACTGAAGCTCATCAGTTTCTCTTTGAAGTCTGGTCCTGAAGTTTTTTTGCTGCAGGATGGCTACCTTTAAATCTGCTATTGTGTGTCCAGGGAGGTTGCAGATTCTTGCTTGCATATTTATACCTGCCTCTGGAAATTTCCACTACATGCATCCGATGAAGTGGGTGTTCACCCACAAAAGCTTGTGCTCCAATATGTCTGTTAGTCTATACGGTGCCACAGGACTCTCTGCCACTTTTACAGATCCAGACTAATACACGTACCCCTCTGAAAAAATAGATGGCACTGTCACAGCCAAAGTTCTCAACATGGGCTGAGGAGAAACGTTGAATACAGGCTGAGTACCCTGAAGCCTATTTCTGTAGCCTTGAACAAATGCAGGGAAAATCGCTGTTTTACTGCTCACACTGTTGAAATTTGGGAGGAACTGAGTGAGAGCTTAAAGAGAGAAATATGTAACGACAGAGTTAAATTACAAGCATTAAAAAAAAGGAATGGGACAAGCACTATCTCCAAGTTATTTTCTTGCAAATATTCTTAATACTCGGTACCAAGGTCAAACCTTAATTGCTGATGAAGAGGAACTGGCTATGACATGGACATCCAGCTATCATCCCATTACTAAAATAAACTTCAGAGCTAAGGTGAACCATTCAAGAAATATATATTTGCTGATGATGTTTTAAAGGAAGTCACACTAGTGAACTGGTGGAAATCACTTGGATTCAGAGACTGTTGACGCGATAATCTCACTTTTAACAGCAGTAACTTCTTCTGTCAGTGTAGAAAGAATATTTTCTTCCTCTGGCCTAATTCATTCCGAATTGAGAAATCGTTTGGGACCTGAAAAAGCAGGAAAGCTTGTTTTTCTTTTCCAGATTATGAACAAACAGGAAAATGGAGGTGAAGATGACAGTTAGCTGCAGAAGTCAAAATTTTAAGTTTCTCATGTTGACCTGCCTAACATAGTCAATTTAATTTTTGTTGGTTTCTTTTAAATATTTCATTTAACTCTTTTAGTTAAAAACAATTTTAACAAAAACAAACCTGATCTTAAAAAACTTTAATGTTTAAGTAAATTCAAAAATTCATATTTTTTTGTTAAAATATTATATGTTTGCTGTTGAAGAAAAAAATCCAGAATACATAACGTTGTTGTTTTAGTTAAATAAAACAATTTAACTGTCCGTCTGGTGATGGTCTCCTCCTAATGCAGCATGACAAGAAAATCCTCCAAAAATTAATGATTAACCTGTTGAATTGGAGACAGTTCACCTCCCAATTACTTCATAAATATCTGCTTCAACTACCGTTGGTAAATGAAATAACCACACAATCATTCGTTTTTCTGATATAGCTGTAAAACTAATCTGAAAAGTTTTCAAAATAAATCACTTTAAAAATGTATAGTGTGTACCTTCTAAAAATGAAACCTACATCTATCTCTGAGTTGTGAAGAATATGTATGAAGGTTTTAACAACCAAAAATAATGCACTTTTATGCACAAAGTATCAAAGGGGTAGTTGTGTTAGTCTGTATCACAAAAAACAACGAGGAGTCTGGTGGCATCTTAAAGACTAAGATTTATTTGGGCATAAGCTTTTTTTATGTAGAAATCCATGATTAAATCGAATCTTCCTGACTAGTGACTGAAATCAAATCCACCCTGCACTGAAGAGTGGGTTACACACACACACTGAAGTTAATTTGCTTTGAGAACTTCTGGAAGGCAGGTGAGGTCCCAGAAGACTGTAGAAGGGCAAAGATAATACCTATCTTAAAAGGGAAACAAAGAGGACCCAGAGAACTATAGACCAGTCAGCCTAACTTCAATAACTGGAAAGATACTGGAACAAATCATTAAACAATTAAGTTGTAAGCACTTGGAGGATAATGGGGTTATAAGGAACAGCCAGCATGGATTTGTCAAGAACAAATCATGCCAAACCAACCTAATTTCCTTCTTTGACAGGTTTACTAGCCTAGTAAATATGGGGGAAGCAGTAGATGTGATATATCTTGATTCTGGTAAGGCTTTTGATATAGTCCCACATGACATACATTAAGGTGAGTGCATAACTGGTTGAAAGACCGTACTCAAACAGTACTTATCAATGGTTTGTTCTCAGACTGGAAGGGCATCTCTAGTGGGGTCCCGCAGGGGTCAGTCCTGGGTCCAGGAATATTCAATATATTCATTAATGACTTGAATAATTGAGTGGAGAGTACGCTTATAAAATTTTCAGTTGACATCAAGCTGGGAGGTGTTGCTAGTAATTTGGAGGACAGGATTCCAATTCAAAATGACCCTGACAAATTGGAGAATTGGTCTGAAATCAAGATGAAATTCAATAAAGACAAGTACTTCACATAAGAAGGAAAAATCAAAAGCACAATTACAAAATGGGGAATAACTGGCTAGGTGGCAGTACCGCTGAAAAGGATCTGGGGGTAATAGTGGATTACAAACTGAATATGAGTCACCAATGTGAAGTAGCTGCAAAAAAGGCTACTATTATGGGGTGTACAGGAGTGTCATATGTAAGACATGGGAAGTAACTGTCCTGCTTTACTTGGCACTGGTGAGGCCTCAGCTGGAGTACTGAGTCCAATTCTGGGCACTGCACTTTAGGAAAGATGCAGACAAACTGGAGAGAGTCCAGAAAAGAGTCCTGAGCTGCAGCCCAAGCCCAAATGTACACTGCAGTTAAACAGCCGCTTAGCCTGTACTCTGTGAGCCCCAGTCAGCTGGCCCGGGCCAGCTGCAGGTTTTAATTGCAGTTTAGATATACCCAAAGAGTACCGAAACACCTGGATAGCAAGTTTAGCTCTCTGTGCAAAACTATAATACAGGGATGGCCGACCTGTGGCTCCGGAGCCACATGCGGCTCTTCAGAAGTTAATATGCAGCTCCTTGTATAGGCATCGACTCCAGGGCTGGAGCTATAGGGACTAACTTTCCAGTGTGCCATGGTGCCCACTGCTCAACCCGTGTCTGCCACAGGCCCTGCTCCCCCGCCCCCTCCCCTGAGCCTGCCACGCCCTTGCTCCTTCCCCCTGAGCCTCCTGCACACCAGGAAACAGCTGATCCAGAGGTGCAGGGAGGGAGGGGGAGGCGCTGATCGGCGGGGCTGCTGGTGGGCGGGTGGCGCCGGGTCACGGGGGCGGAGCTGCTGACGTATTACTGTGGCTCTTTGGCAATGTACGTTGGTAAATTCTGGCTCCTTCTCATGCTCATGTTGGCCACCCCTGCTATAAGAAATACAGCAGAACCCCATGAGCACAAATACAGCAATCTAACATTCACAGAGGTTAAAAAGCTATTATCCTTTTCAAATGGCAAAGTGAACGTGTGTGAAATAGAAAACCCCACCCCACCAGGAAACAAAGATTCTTCTCTTTCAGTTCCACAAACACAAACTACAGGGAGCAATTCAAATGAAAGTATTATGAAGATTACATTAGGCAAGTTTGATCTATTGTAAAAGACTTGCATATAACATTAAGAGACAGAACAACCTTTAACACCTTCTTTCACTTCAAACATAGCATTATCTATGTGCAAGGCTTGGCTCTTAATGGGACGGAATCTCAAACTAAATTGCATGGCTTACTGTACCGGCAAAGAATATTTAAAATGTTTGGGATCTGGTGGCCCATTAATACCCAGCTATCAAGAATATTCTGCTCAAAACTTGCACTCAGCTAATCTGCTCAATTGGCTGGCTCCCAACAACATGGCTCCACACCGTAGAAGGCTTTCACCTTTCTGTGAAATGTTATGACATGAGAGGAGACATGGCAGCTGGAAAAGGATTGTGTGATCCAAGCAGCACTGAAAATCATCATAAATATTCACATACAAGCTGATTTGTTTTCTTACCAGTAACACACTGTTATTCACAAATATTAATTAGTTTCTAAATACCACCTGTTACTCAGCTCTCCCCTTCCCTGCATATTACAATGCCACAAAAATTTTTCACTTCAGAGGTTTATAATCACTACGCTGCTGCTCTGAAATTTAATTATGTTCCTAGTCCCATGGCTTCTATAGCTCATTCTATTTGGGGAGAAGAGGCAGGGAGCAATAACTGCCTTGTGTCACTCAGTAGCAATCCCCTTCTGGGGGATTAAAGGAGCAGTGTTAATGGACTCTGAAGGATGTTTGGTTCAATCCTTCTCAGAAGGATGTACTATGGCTGTAACATCAGGTCTCTAGAGTGGAGAATAGTTTTTAAAGCAGGGAAAGCTAGGAACCTCAAGGTCCTATGGATGGGGGAACCCCTAGACAAAAACACTTTCCATCCTTGGCTTTAGGGTTTCCAGTGAAGCAGCTAAAAGCCACATTTCAGAGAGGAGCTAATGCATATGGGATTCCATGTCACATACCTATGGCATTATAAATAAATCTCAGACTGCAAAAAGGAAAGTTTTCATAAAACATTTCCTTTAGATTTCTATTGTAATCCTCCTAGGGATTATCATTACAAACAAAAGCACACAGGTGAATGTAACTAGCTCAACGGATATTGGATTCCTCTTCCATGGCAGTAACAGAGACTATGCTCTTTCCCATCCCCTTGCCCTTCCAACCCCAAGATACAATGATCAGCATCCAATAATAGGAGTAAGTTGGACTGAGTGTTAATTTCTCACCATGTAAACTGATAATAAATTAAGGTTGAAGAACTCACCAACTGTTGAATGATGAAATATTCATAGATTCATAGATATTTAGGTCAGAATGGACCATTATGATCATCTAGTCTGACCTCCTGCACAACGCAGGCCACAGAATTTCACCCACCCACTCCTGCGAAAAACCTCACCTATGTCTGAGCTAGTGAAGTCCTCAAATCGTGGTTTAAAGACTTCAAGGAGCAGAGAATCCTCCAGCAAGTGACCCGTGCCCCACGATACAGAGGAAGGCGAAAAACCTCCAGGGCCTCTTCCAATCTGCCCTGGAGGAAAATTCCTTCCCAACCCCAAATATGGCGATCAGCTAAATCCTGAGCATATGGGCAAAATTCACCAGCCAGATACTATAGAAAATTCTTTCCTGGGTAACTCATATCCCACCCCATCTAATAGCCCATCACAGGCCATTGGGCCCATTTACCATGAATATTTAATTACCAAAACCATGTTATCCCATCATACTATCTCCTCCATAAACTTATAGAGTTTAATCTTAAAGCCAGATAGATCTTTTGCCCCCACTGCTTCCCTTGGAAGGCTGTTCCAAAACTTCACTCCTCTGATGGTTAGAAACCAATACTCCAAGGTCCTTCTCCTCCTCCGTTACTTCTAATTGATGCATCCCCAGCTTATAACTAAAATTCTTGTTATTAATCCCTAAATGCATGACCTTAAACTCTCACTATTAAATTTCATCCTATTACTATTACTCCAGTTTACAAAGTCATCCAGATCCTCCTGTAGGATACCCCTGTCCTTCTCTAAATTGGCAATACCTCCCAGCTTTGTATCAGCCGCAAACTTTATTAGCACACTCCCACTTTTTACTGCACTCTGCTTTTTCAGAAAAGTGTAACCCTTTAATCCCAAAGGACTCTTCCTTGCTATCCTTTAAGAACTGCATTCCCAGTTCCGGTCTAGCAATATGCTTGAACTTTCCAACCAGGTTTTTCAAACTTTTTGACTACCTCTATTCCTCATCTCTGTCTGCCCATTTGCTCCCATAAACTTAATATTTTAGCCTCCCATTCACCAGTTACATTGTGTGTACCTCAGCCTGCTAATGACCTCTCCTCTAATCCTGGTTCTCCCCACATTCCCCCACTCCCTGTAATTTAGTTCTTATCCATCAACACACTTTTAAAAGTGTAAAATAAAAAACATGCACACATTGTCTCTATATCCCTCTGCTTCCCTCTTTATATATAACTTTTTTTTTTTTTTAACAAAATAGTACCTAGAGCCAAATCAGCTCAGAGGAAAAATTTAATCAGAAAAATGTGAATGATAATTGGGAATCATTTAAGAACACTTTCCAAACGTCCAAAAAGCCCCAATCCCACAACTGAAGGAGGCCATGCTGGGTAAAGAAATGACCTGGTTTAGAGGGGATGTGAAGGCAGCTATAAAGAAATAATATATGACATATAGAAGGAAAGGGGAAGTTGGCAATAATGGAAATCAGAAATTAGGAACTGTAGAAAATTGATAAGGAAGGTGAAGGGACACAAGGAGAAATCTAAGGCCAACAGAGTTAAGGAAAATAAAGAGGTGTTTTTAAAATATACTAGGAATAAAATGAATCCTGACAATGGGATTGGTCCATTACTAGATCAAAATAGTAGAATTATCAATAATAATGCAGAAAAGCCAGAAACGTTAAATAAATATTTCTGCTCTGTATTTGGGGAAAAACAGATGATATAGTTTCATCAAATGGTGACAACACTTTTTCCATTCCACCAGTATCTCTGGAGAATGTTAAACAGAAGCTTCTAAAGCTGGACATTTTAAAATCAGCAAATCCAGATAACTTGCACCCAAGAGTATTTAAAGAGCTGGCTGAGGAGCTTACTAAACTATTAATGTTTATTTTCTATAAGTCTTGGAGCACTGTGAAAGTTCCAGAAGACTGGAGGAAAGCTTATGTTGTGCCAATTTTTAAAAAGTGTAAATGGGAAGACCTAGATAATTATAGGCCTGGCAGCCTGACACTGATCCTGGACAAGATAATGGAGTGGCTGACATTGGATTTGATTTATAAAGAATTAAAGGACAGTAATATAATTAATGCAAATCCTGTCAAACTAACTTGATATCTTTTCAATGAGATTACAAGTTTGGTTGATAAAGGTAATAGTATTGATGAAATACACACAGACCTCTCTAAGGTGTTTACCTGCTACCACATGACATTTTTATTAGAAAACTAGAATGACAAAATTAACATAGCACATATTAAATGAATTAAAAATTGGCTGATAGATCTCAAAATGTAATTGTAAACAGGGAATCAAGCTAGATCTAATGGGTACATTTTCAACGCTACCGGGAAGACTGATATAAGAATATAAGAATGGCCACACTGGGTCAGACTAAAGGTCCATCCAGTCCAGTATCCTATCTACCGACAGTGCCCAATGCCAGGTGCCCCAGAGGGAGTGACCTAACAGGTAATGATCAAGTAATCTCTCGCCTGCCATCCATCTCCACCCTCTGATAAACTGAGGCTAGGGACACCATCCCTTACCCATCCTGACTAATAGCCATTAATGGACTTAACCTCCATGGATTTATCCAGTTCTCTTTTAAACCCTGTTATAGTCCTAGTCTTCACAACCCCCTCAGGCAAGGAGTTCCACAGGTTGACTGTGCGCTGAGTGAAGAACAACTTCCTTTTATTTGTTTTAAACCTGCTGCCCATTAATTTCATTTGGTGGCCCCTAGTTCTTATATTATGAGAACAAGTAAATAACTTTTCCTTATTCACTTTCTCCACACCACTCATGATTTTATACACCTCTATCATATCCCCCCATTAGTCTCCTCTTTTCCAAGCTGAAAAATCCTAGCCTCTTTAATCTCTCCTCATATGGCACCTGTTCCAAACCCCTAATCATTTTAGTTGCCCCTTTTCTGAACCTTTTCTAATGCCAGTATATCGTTTTGAGATGAGGAGACCACTTCTGTACGCAGTATTCAAGATGTGGGTGTACCATGGATTTATATAACGGCAATAAGATATGCTCCATCTTATTTTCTATCCCCTTTTTTAATCATTCCTAACATCCTGTTTGCTTTTTTGACTGCTGCTACACACTGCCGTGGACGTCTTCGGAAAACTATCCATGATGACTCCAAGATCTTTCTCCTGATTAGCTGTAGCTAAATTAGCCCCCATCATATTGTATGTATAGTTGGGGTTATTTTTTCCAATGTGCATTACTTTACATTTATCCACATTAAATTTCATTTGCCATTTTGTTGTCTAATCACTTAGTTTTCAGAGATCTTTATGAAGTTCTTCACAGTCTGCTTGGGTCTTAACTATTTTGAGCAGTTTAGTGTCGTCTGCAAAGTTGGACACTTCACTGTTTACCCCTTTTCTCCGGATCATTTATGAATAAGTTGAATAGGATTTGTCCTAGGACTGACCCTGGGGGAACACCACTAGTTACCTCTCTCCATTCTGACCATTTATTCCTACCCTTTGTTCCCTGTCTTTTAACCAGTTCTCAATCCATGAAAGGATCTTCCCTCTTATCCCATGATAACTTAATTTACGTATGAGCCTTTGGTGAGGGACCTTGTGAAAGGCTTTCTGGAAATCTAAGTACACTATGTCTACTGGATCCCCCTTGTCCACATGTTGTTGACCCCCTTCAAAGAACTCTAATAGATTAGGAAAACGTGATCCCCCTTTACAGAAACCATGTTGACTTTTGCCCAACAATTTAGGTTCTTCTATGTGTCTGACAATTTTATTCTTTACTATTGTTTCAACTAGTTTTCCCGGTACTGATGGTAGACTTACCGGTCTGTAATTGCCAGGATCACCTCTAGAGCCCTTCTTAAATATTGGCGTTACATTAGCTATCTTCCAGTCATTGGGTACAGAAGCTGATTTAAAGGACAGGTTACAAACCATAGTTAATAGCTCTGCAATTTCACATTTGAGTTCTTTCAGAACTCTTGAGTGAATGCCATCAGGCCCCGGTGACTTGTTACTGTTAAGTTTCTCAATTAATTCCAAAACCACCTCTAGTGACACTTCAATCTGTGACAATTCCTCAGATTTGTCACCTACAAAAGATGGCTCAGGTTTGGGAATCTCCCTAACATCCTCAGCCATGAAGACTGAAGCAAATAATTCATTTAGTTTCTCTACGATAAAGTTATCGTCTTTAAGTGCTCCTTTTGTATCTCGATCGTCCAGGGGCCCCACTGGTTGTTTAGCAGACTTCCTGCTTCTGATGTACTTAAAAAAACATTGTTATTACCTTTTGAGTTTTTGGCTAACGGTTCTTCAAACTCCTTTTTGGCTTTTCTTATTACATTTTTACATTTAAATTTGGCAGTGTTTATGCTCCTTTCTATTTACCTCACCAGGATTTGACTTCCACTTTTTAAAAGATGCCTTTTTATCTCTCACTGCTTCTTTTACATGGTTAAGCCAAGCCACGGTGGCTCTTTTTTAGTTCTTTTACTGTGTTTTTTAATTTGGGGTATATATCTAAGTTGAGCCTCTATTATGGTGTCTTTGAAAAGTGTCCATGCAGTTTGCAGGGATTTCACTCTTGTCACTGTGCCTTTTAATTTCTGTTTAACTAACCTCCTCATTTTTGAAATTAAATACCACAGTGTTGGGTTGTTGAGGTGTTCTTCCCACCACAGGAATGTTAAATGTTATTATATTATGGTCACTATTTCCAAGCAGTGCTGTTAGACTTCAGCTACACACTTTGTATTCACATTAATGGAAGTTATATGCCTAAATCCTCATAAAACTATGTTAAAACATATCCCAAATATTTGTGGTATCACTGGACATGGTGAAAATATATTGGGAGCTGGGGAGAAAGGAGGAGCTCCATGATATAAAGAGGGCACCTTGTTATCAACTGTGAAATCCCATATCAACCTATTCACATAATAGAATAATCTTCAAAGAGCTGGTATTAACATTTGCTAGCATCTAAATCCATGACAGGCCCAAAATAGCATGCTGGAAAATTTCAGAGCAACTTCTAGATCACATTCACACTGAAGTATGTCCCCCCATCAGTTGATGTTAATCTGTCTCTCTATATAACTATTGACACAAGACCCCAAGATGGGTCCTGGGAACAAATTAACCCTCAGAGAATTAGCTCATGCCTGACTAATCTAATTGCCTTCTATGACGAGATAACTGGCTCTGTGGATGAGGGGAAAGCGGTGGATGTGTTGTTCCTTGACTTTAGCAAAGCTTTTGACACCGTCTCCCACAGTATTCTTGCCAGCAAGTTAAACAAGTACGGGCTGGATGAATGGACTATAAGGTGGATAGAAAGCTGGCTAGATTGTCGGGCTCAACGGGTACTGATCAATGGCTCCATGTCTAGTTGGCAGCCGGTATCAAGTGGAGTGCCCCAACGGTCAGTCCTCGGGCCGTTTTTGTTCAATATCTTCATAAATGATCTGGAGGATGGTGTGGATTGCACCCTCAGCAAGTTTGCAGATGACACTAAACTGGGAGGAGTGGTAGATATGCTGGAGGGTAGGGATAGGATACAGAGGGACCTAGACAAATTAGAGGATTGGGCCAAAAGAAATCTGATGAGGTTCAACAAGGACAAGTGCAGAGTCCTCCACTTAGGACGGAAGAATCCCATGCACTGCTACACACTAGGGACCGAATGGCTAGGCAGCAGTTCTGCAGAAAAGGACCTGGGGTTACAGTGGATGAGAAGCTGGATATAAGTCAACAGTGTGCCCTTGTTGCCAAGAAGGCCAATGGCATTTTCGGATGTATAAGTAGGGGCATTGCCAGCAGATCGAGGGACGTGATCGTTTTCCTCTATTCGACATTGGTGAGGCCTCATCTGGAGTACTGTGTCCAGTTTTGGGCCCCACACTACAAGAAGGATGTGGAAAAATTGGAAAGAGTCCAGCGGAGGGCAACAAAAATGATTAGGGGACTGGAACACAGGACTTATGAGGAGAGGCTGAGGGAACTGGGATTGTTTAGTCTGCGGAAGAGAAGAATGAGGGGGGATTTGATAGCTGCTTTCAACTACCTGAAAGGGGGTTCCAAAGAGACTGTTCTCAGTAGTAGGAGATGACAGAACAAGGAGTAATGGTCTCAAGTTGCAGTGGGGGAGGTTTAGGTTGGATATTAGGAAAAACTTTTTCACTAGGAGGGTGGTGAAACACTGGAATGCGTTACCTAGGGAGGTAGTGGAATCTCCTTCCTTAGAAGTTTTTAAGGTCAGGCTTGACAAAGCCCTGGCTGGGATCATTTAGTTGGGGATTGGTCCTGCTTTGAGCAGGGGGTTGGATTAGATGACCTCCTGAGGTCCCTTCCAACCCTGATATTCTATGGTTCTATGCTATAGTTCAGGGGTTCTCAAACTGTGGGTTGGGACCCCAAATTGGGTCATGACCAGTGTTCCCTCTAATTTTTCCCACCTATGTGCACCAATATGGAGGCCATGTGTGACATATCACCTTCATATTGGTGCACATAAAAAAAATTCGTGTGGTGGGGGTAGGTCCGAGGGGTTCGGAGCGTGGGAGGAGGCTCAGGTCTGGGGCAGAGGATTGGGTTGCAGAGGTGTCAGGGCTCCAGCTGGGGATATGGGGCTGAGGCAGAGGGCTGGGGTGCAGGCTCTGTGGTGGGACTGTAGATGCGGGGCACAGGGCTAGGGTTGGGTGCAGAGATGTGAGGGTCTGGCTGGAGGTGCAGGATCTGGGGTGAGGCCAGGGATACAGGGCTCAGGGCTGGAGCTGAGGGTTGGGTGTAGGGGGTGAGGTCTCCAGCTGGGGGTGCAGGCTCTGGGGTGGGGTCAGGGATGAGGGGTTTGGGGGTGCAGGAGGGTACTCTGGGACTACAGTGGGGAGAGAGGACTCCCCCCCAGCTCTCTCTCCCCACAACAGCACCTGGGCTGGGGGGGTAGATGGACCTCTCCCCGCCATGGCAGCTCCGGGGTTGGGGCTGCAGGATCGATGCTTCTCCCCCAGCCCAGCAGGTCCGGGCCAGGGGAGGGGCACCCCAGTCGCAGCTAGGTCCAGGCTGCGCTGCCCCGGGGTGCGCCTTCTCCAGGCCACCCCATGCCGCAGTGAGGTACGGGACGGGGGAGGGGTGCCCTGGCTGCAGCGGGTTGGGGACCAGGCTAGATTGGGGCCAGAGCGCCTCACCCCCAGCCCCGGGCAGGTTCCCTATGCACCGGCACAGCACTAAACAGGCTGCTGCGCGGCCGCACAGCTTACAGGGAACTTAGGTCACAACCCCATTTTAATGGGGTCGTCAGGGCTGGTGTTAGACTTGCTGGAGCCAAAGCCCACTGGCTTCAGCTCTGGGTAGCGGGGCTCAGGGTACGGGCTCCCTTCCTGGGGCTGAAGCCCTTAGGAGGGTGGCTGGGCTTGGATTTTGCCCCCCACCCTCTCGGCCCGGGGCAGTGGGGCTCAGGCTTTGGTCTTCCCTCCTGGGGTTGTCTAGCAATTTTTGTTGACAAAAGGGGGTCGCGGTGCAATGAACTTTGAGAACCCCTGGTATAGTCAAAGCCAAAATGGCCATTCAATTCTAAAACCAAACTGAGAAATTGAAAGCAACAAGCATCTTTCAGGCTGGAATGTCTGATCCTATTCTGAAGTTTAAGGGCAGGAGGGTGATTTTGAGAGCTGTGTGTGTGTGCACGCGCATGTGTGAGTGAATCATATTTTGTCAAAAATATGCTTTTTATATTCAACAAGTCAAAACCAGCTTCACTATAAACACTTCAAGATTGTCGTGGATATAATCCCCAATGAGTGCTTTGCTAAAACTGAAATAACAAAATTAAGAGCAATTAAAAGTTGTATACTGTACATACACTGTATATTTTATTTTGCAAAATAGATCTGCTACACATATATCATTTCTGACGCACTATGAGTTTATAAAAGTACGCTGATGAGCGTGAATATAATGTAACTGGAATATTGTTCATGCAAAAGGTCTCTTGTAAGGTATTATTACAAGGCTTATAATCTACTGGGTGTGGTCATCCTATTTGTGTAAATGTATCACTCTTGTATCTGAAACTAGAAATATGAAATATAACTCTGAGGGCCTATTGTAGTTATGCAAAGTGTGGGCCATTAATGGTGGTTTGGAATCTTGATGGCTCCCATCAACCAGGACTATTGACTGTGGTTGGCTCTGTTTGCAGGCAGGCCTTCCTGTGAGTCAGGCTAGGAGGAATGAAGGGCTTGGGGTCTCACAGGACATGTGATCATGTCACCTGAACTGGAACCCATCTTTAACCTGGTGCTTTTCCATTGAGAAGGATGGGTGGGAACCCAGAGGGACAAGGGATTTCCACCTTATGCAAAAGATATATAAGTGGGTGCAGTGATGAGCTGCCAGAAGCTGAAGAACCGGTTCCTTCAGTCACTTTGGGTCTTTGGTGGCACTGAAGGACCCGCCGCCGAAGGCCCGGAGTGAGTGAAGGACCCACCGCCGAAGTGCCACCAAAGGCTCGGAGTGAGTAAAAATTCACAGGGGAGCCTCCCCAGCCGAAAACTCAGGCAGGACGGACAGGACAGTCCCATGGGCCGGAATTTGCCCACCCCTTTAACAACCAGTTCTAAACCAGCTTCAAAATTTAACAACCGGTTCACGCAAACTGGTGCGAACCGGCTCCAGCTCACTACTGAGTGGGTGGAACAGAACAAATGTGGCGGCCATCATGAGAAATCCGCTAGCTACCACCTGAGCTGGAACAAGGGCTGTACCAGGGGAAAGGATTGTGCCCAGACTAGAAAAGTGTCCTGTCTGTGAAAGAAACTTATTGAAACACCTCTGAGGGTGAGTTTTTATCTGTATTCAGTTTTTATTACTGTACTAGACTTAGACTTGCCTGTTTTATTTTGTTTTGCTTGTTAATTCACTTTGTTCTGTCTGTTACTACTTGGAACCACTTAAATCCTACTTTCTGTATTTAATAAAATCACTTTTTACTTATTAATTAACCCAGAGTATGTATTAATACCGGGGGGAGGGGGGGAGAGAACAGCTGTGCGTATCTCTGTCAGTATTATAGAGGGCAAACAATTTATGAGTTTACCCTGTATAAGCTTTACACAAGGCAAAACAGATTATTTAGGGTTTGGACCTCATTGGGAGGTGGGCATCTGAGTGTTAAAGGCAGGAACACTTCTGTAAGCTGCTTTCAGTTAAGCCTACAGCTGTTAGGGGACATGGTTCAGACCTGGGTCTGGGTTTGCAGCAGTCTAGCCGGTCTAGCTCAAACCAGGCAGGGCACTAAAGTCCTAAGTTGACAGAGCAGGAAAGCAGGAGCAGAAGTAGTCTGGGCACATCTGGTGGCAGCTCCCAGGGGGTTTCTGTTATCCAACCCATCACACCATTATCTGGACCATGTTACTGCATTTATTTTAATAGTTACACATTCAAATAATAAGCTAATGTCCAATTGCATACATGTGTAAGAACAGTGAAATAAATGCAATACATGCTTCATATTTAACTCATTAATTCCACATCTCAATTTCTTTCAAACTTTCCTGTCTTTTTAAAAGCTCCAGGAAATTCAATTCCACATTAAAACTGAGAAAGTAAACATCAGACAATAAAATTAAGGTTCCCACAATAACGTTAAAGACCACATTAAAGATATGTATTAAAGAGTAAATGTAACAGTATAAAACAGTAAACTTTTCACACAATGGCCAATTTAACATTGCAAGAGGAATAAAAAATTAGGAATATCTTAACTTTTGTACCGTACCTACATGGTTTGCATTGAGTAAGCTTCGCCCTCAAAAACCTGAGTTTCCTTCTTTCCACATTGCTGTTGTGGGTTTTTGGTTTTGAAGCGGGGGTGGGGGTGGAGGGGTTGATTTTTAGGAATATGGGAGATGTGGAAAAAATTTTAGACTTTTTGAACTCTGGTAATCAGCTCTGTTTGTATCATAAGTCAGGAGCTCTTTGTCCAATTCACTTGAAGTTTTGTAGAAAAATTCTACTTCAGCCCTACACCTAATCTACCAATTTTGTGGCTGATATTCTCTGGTTTCAGGATTTTAGATGGGGCCAAAAATCAGGCTTCCAACTAGAACTCATTTGCAGGGCTTTGTAGCAGAGCCCGGAGCTGGAGCGCAGAGCACCTCCGGAGCAGTGGAGCTGCAGGTTTTTGCCTGGAGCTGGAGCGGATCCGGAGCACAGCTCCAAAGCCCTGCTCATTTGGAACCTTAACTTAAAGCACAGCTACCGTCACCCTCATAAAGTGATTGCAATATTACAATAGTAAGTGAGATACACAAAGAATATTAACCTCCAGGTTCTGCACTGCAGAAAACCCCCCTCTTATTTAGCGTTCCACCAAAATAACGGCATACATCTGCCTGTCATATACTGGATTTACTCCTTCGGTATCACAGCAGGTGATTTGCTCCTACTTGATTGGATGCTTAAAAGGTAAGCATCAGAAACTTGTGTTTACACAGTTGCATTTGGAGGATCAAGGTGCACATTTAATACAAAGAGAGAGCTCGGGTTTTGGGGGGTTGGTTTGTTTTTAATGGGAAAGAGCCTTTTGAAAATTGTTAAGAAGTTGAAAACACTCAGTTGTCCCAGGTCACTATAATACACTCACGACTGTGCTGAGAATCAAGCTTTTGCTAGTGGGTGAAGACCCACATCTTTCCTATTAATGCAGACAAATGTATTTTTTTATCTTCTAGTATTTTAATTAAACTCTTTTGTTATGTCTGCCAAGCACATGCAAAGTGCTGCGATGCACCAGCAATGAGAACACAGAAATCTTGTTCTGCTCGGAGAAAAATGTTTTCAACTTTCACCAAATCAGCCATTTTAATTACTACAGGAATAAATCAAATTTATAGCAGGCAACACAAAGCATAATCATTTTTGTGCAGCAGTAAATCAGTTTATTTTTGTGGTAATACAATAAAAGTTTAACATTTTCTACATGTTAGACAGAATATTCTGATAGTATTCTTTACATTTCCTCCCTATTAATTAGATGAAATAATTACTAGTAAAATATGCAAGTCATCTCAATCCATCTTGCTACTGGATAAGATTCAACAAGACCTAGAAGTACTTTCCACAAACACAAACACATCCAGGAAACTGGGGCTATAACAATAGACAACATTCTAGTCTTTCAAAATATCAATAGCTGAAATCCAACAGCCTAGTAATTTGGTTAGTTTTTCAATTCTGTTCCGAATGCTGCTATGTTGACGACAAAGACAGTCCTAATTCTCATTTATTTTCCACAGTTTTTTTCAGTTTAACTGAATGTGGGGAAAATTTGCTGTTTACCAATGCCGAAGACTGTGGTTTGTTTTTAAAAAGAACTTTCACACTTCCCCCTCCCACTCCCCCACTGAGCCTTTCTAGATGAGGAACAATTTCTGATTACCTAGCAATTTATCATTTGCTGGCCTCTGTCCACAACAATGAAGCATGTGAAATGGCAGATGTAGGGAATTACTACGTAGCTTGAATAATTTGCATTCATATAACTGATTATGGTTCTGCAAAACCTAAATGTAATGTTGTCAAAATGTGTGAACACTTGTATATAAAATGTATGGCTAACTGCAGAACAGCAGTATATGTTTAAAGCACTCTTTTCAGTTCAGTTATTCGGTACTTTTTTATGGGCACAAATCACTTGTTTCTGGTTTGGATGCCTATTTTTATATACATACTTACAAGTCCACCTGTAATCAAATCAACCTTATAGTCCCTGTCCGAGAAAGGTATTTTTGTGCGATAATGTGCTTGGAACCAGCAGAGTAGTATGGAGTGAGTTAATTCAAGAATTCTCATACTTAAAATATTCAGTTTCTCCTTGACTTGTTCTGGGAAATTACTGTTACGAATTATACCTGACAGGTCACGCACACAAACTGTTACGAATTATACCTGATAGGTTACGCACAAACCAAAATGGAGTCACATATGCTAACTTTTCCTTAACATTACCCCAGGAACGTACAGCAGAAAACACTTCAGGTAGACAACCACCCTCTTCTGCTGACAGAGACAGATGAGCATGATAAAGGAGTGGAAAGGATGACTCTGGGAACATTTCTGCAAGATCGTTGCAGAAAGAGCTTCACCAGGTAATGAGAAATTTACTTTTCACAAAGGAATCTTCTGGAATAATATCCATAGAAAGGACGTAAAAAGCAATTATTTTAACAAAACAAAACAACTCCGAAGGCGGCAGAAGGCAACATATTTTGCTGAAATATGTAGACTGGCCACCTAGATCTTAGTGTATGCTATCATCAGACACTACAAAGTGAGTGTAGTGGAATCAGTTGATATTAGCTACGGAGAATATCTCCAAATCGTATTCCATTCATAAACAAGGTATCAAAACATCTGCCTTTCCCTCCAAAAAGAAGAGGTAATTGTGCTCTTGGGGCCACAGCATTTCATTATTTGCAAGACTGCAAATGAAACTTATTTGGCAGATTACAACTAAGTTAAAACAATGTTGCTCCTCTTTAGTTCTATCAGCATATGTTAGCCATAATTACATCTAGCACAGCATTTCTCAACAACCAGTCCGCAGATTGGCGCTGGTCCCTGAGATCTCCCGACACAGTTTAGGAAGACAGCAAGCCAATCCCTGATTCAAAAAAGTTGAGAAACACTGATCTAGAAGACTACTGCTGACTATGAGAATTAGTTTCTCTGATTTCATCCTACTGGGGGGCGTGGGGGGTGGAAGATGATGTTGGTGACAGGTTTTTTTTGTTTGTTTTTTTAAAGTGGTGGTTAACAGGTTAAAATACCCACAGAATCTCTATTACTGATACAAACACACATGCCACGAAGAATCCAGCTTCACTCTCAGACATCAAGTCACCTGTTTTTCAATCAGAACAATCAAGCAAACAGAAGCTATTGAGAAAATAAATATGGGTCCTTAGGATAACATTCTACAAAGTCACTTTTTCCTTTCCTGTTGTTTGTAAATTGTCTCAATTAACTTGCAAGCTCTCAACCACCTACACCCAATAAACTTTTTAACTCATCCACGTGGCATGGAAACCTGAATACACCCCAATACCATCCCCTCATATATTCATGCTGACTTCAATGGGAGTTGCCCAGATTTATGGGAAGACAAAACTGGGTCCAGTATGTTCAATATTGTTGGGTTTAACTCACTGAGAATTGGTATACCATTGGTATATACTGTAATAATAAAATTACAAAGATTAAACAGAACAGAAAAATACTGTAATGCACAAACTCTTGCCCGAGTGAATTTATCATCTTACGTTACTGGGATGTTAAAGACACAGTTTAAAAACACTCAAAAGTCAGGTTTCAGAGTGGTAGTCGTGTTAGTCTGTCTCAGCAAAAACAACGAGGAGTCCTTGTGGCACCTTAGAGACTAACAAATTTATTTGGGCATAAGCTTTCGTGGGCTAGAAGCCACTTCATCAGATGCATGGAGTGGAAAATACAGTAGCAGATATAAATACGTCAAGGAACTATGACGTGATTGCAGTAACAGAGACTTGGTGGGATAACTCACATGACTGGAGTACAGTCATGGATGGTTATAAACTGTTCAGGAAGGACAGGCAGGGCAGAAAAGGTGGGGGAGTAGCACTGTATGTAAGGGAGCAGTATGACTGCTCAGAGCTCCGGTACGAAACTGTGGAAAAACCTGAGTGTCTCTGGATTAAGTTTAGAAGTGTGTGCAACAAGAGTGATGTAGTGGTGGGAGTCTGCTATAGACCACCGGACCAGGGGGATGAGGTGGATGAGGCTTTCTTCCGGCAACTCACGGAAGCTACTAGATCGCATGCCCTGATTCTCATGGGTGACTTTAATTTTCCTGATATCTGCTGGGAGAGCAATACAGCGGTGCATAGACAATCCAGGAAGTTTTTGGAAAGCGTAGGGGACAATTTCCTGGTGCAAGTGCTAGGGGAGCCAACTAGGGGGGGCGCTTTTCTTGACCTGCTGCTCACAAACCGGGTAGAATTAGTGGGGGAAGCAAAAGTGGATGGGAATCTGGGAGGCAGTGACCATGAGTTGGTTGAGTTCAGGATCCTGACGCAGGGAAGAAAGGTAAGCAGCAGGATACGGACCCTGGACTTCAGGAAAGCAGACTTCGACTCCCTCAGGGAACAGATGGCCAGGATCCCCTGGGGGACTAACATGAAGGGGAAGGGAGTCCAGGAGAGCTGGCTGTATTTCAAGGAATCCCTGTTGAGGTTACAGGGACAAACCATCCCGATGAGTCGAAAGAATAGTAAATATGGCAGGCGACCAGCTTGGCTTAATGGTGAAATCCTAGCGGATCTTAAACATAAAAAAGAAGCTTACAAGAAGTGGAAGGTTGGACATATGACCAGGGAAGAGTATAAAAATATTGCTCGGGCATGTAGGAAAGATATCAGGAGGGCCAAATCGCACCTGGAGCTGCAGCTAGCAAGAGATGTCAAGAGTAACAAGAAGGGTTTCTTCAGGTATGTTGGCAACAAGAAGAAAGCCAAGGAAAGTGTGGGCCCCTTACTGAATGAGGGAGGCAACCTAGTGACAGAGGATGTGGAAAAAGCTAATGTACTCAATGCTTTTTTTGCCTCTGTTTTCACTAACAAGGTCAGCTCCCAGACTGCTGCGCTGGGCATCACAAAATGGGGAAGAGATGGCCAGCCCTCTGTGGAGATAGAGGTGGTTAGGGACTATTTAGAAAAGCTGGACGTGCACAAGTCCATGGGGCCGGACGAGTTGCATCCGAGAGTGCTGAAGGAATTGGCGGCTGTGATTGCAGAGCCCTTGGCCATTATCTTTGAAAACTCGTGGCGAACGGGGGAAGTCCCGGATGACTGGAAAAAGGCTAATGTAGTGCCAATCTTTAAAAAAGGGAAGAAGGAGGATCCTGGGAACTACAGGCCAGTCAGCCTCACCTCAGTCCCTGGAAAAATCATGGAGCAGGTCCTCAAAGAATCAATCCTGAAGCACTTACATGAGAGGAAAGTGATCAGGAACAGTCAGCATGGATTCACCAAGGGAAGGTCATGCCTGACTAATCTAATCGCCTTTTATGATGAGATTACTGGTTCTGTGGATGAAGGGAAAGCAGTGGATGTATTGTTTCTTGACTTTAGCAAAGCTTTTGACACGGTCTCCCACAGTATTCTTGTCAGCAAGTTAAGGAAGTATGGGCTGGATGAATGCACTATAAGGTGGGTAGAAAGCTGGCTAGATTGTCGGGCTCAACGGGTAGTGATCAATGGCTCCATGTCTAGTTGGCAGCCGGTGTCAAGTGGAGTGCCCCAGGGGTCGGTCCTGGGGCCGGTTTTGTTCAATATCTTCATAAATGGAGGATGGTGTGGATTGCACTCTCAGCAAATTTGCGGATGATACTAAACTGGGAGGAGTGGTAGATACGCTGGAGGGGAGGGATAGGATACAGAAGGACCTAGACAAATTGGAGGATTGGGCCAAAAGAAATCTGATGAGGTTCAATAAGGGTAAGTGCAGGGTCCTGCACTTAGGATGGAAGAATCCAATGCACCGCTACAGACTAGGGACCGAATGGCTAGGCAGCAGTTCTGCAGAAAAGGACCTAGGGGTGACAGTGGACGAGAAGCTGGATATGAGTCAGCAGTGTGCCCTTGTTGCCAAGAAGGCCAATGGCATTTTGGGATGTATAAGTAGGGGCATAGCGAGCAGATCGAGGGACGTGATCGTTCCCCTCTATTCGACACTGGTGAGGCCTCATCTGGAGTACTGTGTCCAGTTTTGGGCCCCACACTACAAGAAGGATGTGGATAAATTGGAGAGAGTCCAGCGAAGGGCAACAAAAATGATTAGGGGTCTAGAGCACATGACTTATGAGGAGAGGCTGAGGGAGCTGGGATTGTTTAGTCTGCAGAAGAGAAGAATGAGGGGGGATTTGATAGCTGCTTTCAACTACCTGAAAGGGGGTTCCAAAGAGGATGGCTCTAGACTGTTCTCAATGGTAGCAGATGACAGAACGAGGAGTAATGGTCTCAAGTTGCAATGGGGGAGGTTTAGATTGGATATTAGGAAAAACTTTTTCACTAAGAGGGTGGTGAAACACTGGAATGCGTTACCTAGGGAGGTGGTAGAATCTCCTTCCTTAGAGGTTTTTAAGGTCAGGCTTGACAAAGCCCTGGCTGGGATGATTTAACTGGGAATTGGTCCTGCTTCGAGCAGGGGGTTGGACTAGATGACCTTCTGGGGTCCCTTCCAACCCCGATATTCTATGATTCTATGAAATACACAGCACATGAAAAAATGGGAGCTTTTTTCCTGCAACTGTATTTTCCACTCCATGCATCTGATGAAGTGGCTTCTAGCCCACAAAAGCTTATGCCCAAATAAATGCGTTAGTCTCTAAGGCACCACAAGGACTCCTCGTTGTTTTTACTCAAAAGTCAGGCTTTTTTTTTTTGTTAAAACTGTATCTTTAGCATCCTATTAACATAAGTTTATACATTTACTAGAATAAGAGTTTGTGCTTTAACAACATTCTCTATTTAATTTTGATAGTTCAATTTTTAAAATATATGCCAATTGCCAAAGCCTCTGGGTGTATTTACATTAAACAAACACAATGAAACCAAATGAAAATCCTTTGTACTCTTTTAAGGAGGGGACCATTAAGAATTTCTTTCAATGTAATTGAAATCTGTAGGATACATCCCTAGAGTAACTCAGCCGAAGGTAACAGTTGGGCCAAGGGAAATTTGTCTGCATTGTGGAGAAAAATACTCCACAGAAATTATTTAATATTTGTATTGTAGTTGCACACAGAAACCCCAGTCAGAATCAAGACCCTAAAGTGCTTGATGGTTCTCTTGCTTTCAGCTTGTATACACAGAGCAGCAAAGTGCACTGCGGGAGTGTGATTTCTAAAGCGCACTAATGTGTTACACAATAGTTGGTCCAGGTAGACCCTGCTGATGTGCACTAAAGGTTCCCTAGTGTGCTTTACTGTAGTACAGTTTGAAACGCCACTATGTTAAAGTGTACTAGGGAATCACAGAATATCAGGGTTGGAACCTGGGATCTCAGGAGGTCATCTAGTCCAACCCCCTGCTCAAAGCAGGACCAATCCCCAACTAAATCATCCCAGCCAGGGCTTTAGTGTGCACCAGCATGGTCTATCCAGACCAATTAATGCACGTGTTAGCGTGTTTTAGAAATCAGACCCAGAACACACCCTCCCCCAAAATAGTTTACAACCGTCACTTGTTTTGGCAGAAACAATAAGATACCAAGATGCTGATTTACTAACATCAGACTAAAACTTTGTTCTTGCCTGTGAGAGGATCTCCACAGGACTCTACCTTTTCTCATTTACTTTTTTATATCAGTCTCAGCAATGTAGAAAGTAGAAACTGCCGTTCAACCCATGAGAAACCAAAGACAAGTATATGAAAGACTTTCTTCCCATATCTATCCAGACACATACCCTCTCTCGGTATTTCTGCTGTGTCTTTCAATGCACTGATTTAGAGTTGCAGTCCTCATGAGAGGAGGACATTGCTGTGAGGCTCTAATGCTGCATTAAGATACAATGGCCTTCAAAAATCTTTCAGTTATAGCAGGCAACACATTGCTAAAACCCTGTAGAAATGCACGGGAGTGGCACATGAAGAACATAACAGCATCTAAGCAAGGGAAATTTATAAATTTAGGAAATGACAATTCTAAAATTATCTGTCTTCAAGCTACCACTCTGCTAATACAGGGATCAGACCTTCTCTGCACATTTATCCCACAAGTTTGATACTGCTTCAGAACGTTATTTCACTGCATTATTAATTATATTGGATAGAAAAAGAATATAATCTACAGGATCTCCATATTTAACCAAGATTAGCTTATTTTTCTTATTGAAACTTTTAGGTGTCAGTGAAAAGTTTATTGGCAGTATATCAACTTGCATCTGTCTTTTAGATAAAATGGTAAATTTAATCAAGATATAGTGTGATTTTTTTTGTCTATGTTTTTCTTTACAGACATAGTTAGGTCCATTCTATTGAAAACAATTGGAAGTGTGGCAACTACAGTAGTGAACAAACAATTTTCCAATAGTCAAACTTTCCTGTATTTCTGGGAAAAAAACTGAACATACTCTACACTATAGAAGGCAACTATAACTGATGTAATCAAGCCAACTACACTAAGTGTTGTCAAACAGTCCCCACTATACCACATGCTTGGAGGCAAACATCAATGCTCTAAGCACTAGGCTCTACAGACGGTAGCCCTCTGTGGGTTCCTTCGCTTAAACATTCACACATTTTCAATAACTGAGGATTCATTTTACTTGGGCTAACAGAATTAAAACATGCCTGGGGTATTTACACAATTCTTTAAGTTACAATAAAAGATCAACCCAACAGTTCCTAACCAAGCCACTTGGGGCAGCTCAATATAGGGAAAATAAAGCATGTCTTGTTGGGATCCCCTCCAAAATGTCTTCCTGCTATGCATGTGCAGTTGCCCCCAAGCTTCCTGCTTGCAGACCACTGTACTGAATCCTCCAGATGCAACTAGTACTGGCCCCATGCCAGCAATAGGCTGCTTTTCTACCCTGCCCTCAGCTTTCCGCAACCAGGATCCCTGCTACCTGGCCTTCCTTCTGGTAGCCATCTCCCAGGCTCCTTCTCATGCAGCCTTTGACACTCTCCAGAGCCCTCCCTCCACTGGCTAGAACCTTTCCCTCTAGCTCAGCCAGGGTGGGAGTGAAAAAACCCAGTACTGAGCCAGCAGGTGCATTACAGTACCAGTAATGGAGAATGTGAACACATTGACATATTATATTGATACGTGAGGCTCTTTGTTAACGAGACACTGTTGGAGCACAATGAAATGTTTTGCCTTTAAATCTAGGGCTAAATTTTTATTTTTTTTTTAGAAAGAAGGTTTTCTTTAAATGTATTACTCATGTGCTTGCAAAAGAGCCGTTCAGAGGATTAAGATTCAGTATAAACGGAGTTCAGGTTGTGTTAACTTTTTGGCTTGAATTGATTAGTTACATAAATTTGGTAAGATATTCACAAGCATGATCCACTTAACACTACAAGAGAATACCAGTGAGAAAGGCCCAAGCTAGTCAGAACCAAGCCAGAGGTAACTTGCTCATCCCTGTGAGTTCTCTCAACTCATGTCTCTGCCTCGCTACCACCCACCATCCCGCTATGTTAGTGCTTTGGAAGTCATGATTTCAATTCGTGGTCAGCAAAGTAAACAAAGAAATAGGACCTAATACAAGAGTACACTTGGGAGGGGATTCCACAAGGAAATATGCCATAAACATTCACGTTAGAAAACTCCCACTGCCTCCTGCTTCTCTCCCCAATGTGATCTGTGAGTCCTCTGCCTTTTTAAATAAAAATTAAATCCACAGTTTGCCTAAAATAATACCTTCTCTAAAATTAGATAAACTTAAGTTCTGTTGATATGGCAGTTCATGATCAATTGTACAACTCTAGTCCCTTGCTCATTCCACATACCTGCATTCAAAGTTAATATACATGAACCACATTTAGAAAATAATTATACGTATGGCATTATACTCCTTCTAGCAATTTTTTAAATATACTCCATTTTACCTTTAAATAAAATTAAAAGTTTCTATAGAACCACATGAAAATTTAAACCAGGGAGAGGAGTCTGAAATAAATGTCAAGGAAACAGCTTGATTGCTCAGAAGAATATCCTAGGCACTGTAAACTCCTTCTTCATTAGCGGAACATCCCACCTCCCTTTACACTTGGGTCTCCAAAACCATCCAAATCATACAAAAATAAAAATCTTTAAGGCCACCTTATTCTTGTAGAGTCCTATCTAATGTCTGGAGACTTTATACATTTACTTCCTTCCTTCCCACCCCTCCATTATCATTTGGCATGTTTACACCTTCCCCCAAAAGACTGACTTTTAATGAACACTGAATTACATTGAAGTAAGGGGAAGAGGAAAAAAACCCATGAAACAGCAGCAATCAGTAACTGAAGGAGGGAAACCAAATGCAGGAAAAGATTGTTAGTCACTCTTCACGGCATAGATTCACTGCAAAGCCTGAAGGGCCCACTGTGATAATTTAATCTGACCTCTTGCATAATACAGGCCACAGGACTTCTCAGAATTAATTCCTATGCGAACTAGAGAATAGAGCTTTTAGAAAAAGATCCAATCTTGATTTTAAAATTTCCAGTTGCCACACACCAAGTCATTAGCGTTAGACACTGCTGCTAAAACATATACACTAGCAACAATTCTGTGTTCTTCCTACGGTTGCCAACTGTCTAATCACACAAACCCAAACACCCTTGCCCTGCCCCGAGGGTCCACCCCTCCCCAATCCTTCTCCAAGGCCCCACCCCGCTCACTCCACCTCCCCATCACTCGCTCTCCCCACCCTCACTCACTTTCACCAGGCTGGGGCAAGGGGTTGAGGTGCAGGAGGGGGTGTGGGCTCTGAATTGGGGGATGGAGCCGGGGGGGTTCAAAGTGTGGGAGGGGGCTCCTGGCTGAGCCTGGGGCAGAGGGTTGGGGTACAAGAGGAGGTGCGGAGTGCAAGCTCTGGGAGGGAGTTTGGGTGCTGGAGGGGGCTCAGGGCTGGGGCAGGGGATTGGTTTGCAGGAGGGGCTGCGGGGTGCAGGCTCTGGGGGGACTTTGGGTGCAAGAGGCACTCCTGGGGTATGGGGTTGTGGTGCAGGACAGGGTGCAGGCTCCAGCTGGGAGGTGCTTACCTTGGGGGGTGGGGGGCCTGCAAGCGCCACCCCTGCAGCTTCCAGCCAACGGCAGCTGCAGAGTTGGCACTGGGACAGCACTTGGAGCTGCCTGCCCCCTCCCCCCAGGGACCACAGGGATGTGCCAGCCAGTTCTGGGAGTGGCGCAGGGCCAGGGCAGGCAGAGAGCCTGCCCTAGCCCCGCTGCGCCGCTGTACATACAGGGCCTAAAATCTCCTGGTTTGGCCTCAGTAGCCTCTGGGAGACTCCCGGCCAATCCGGGAGGGTTGGCAACCCTAGTTCTTCCCCAAAATTAAAATTCACCATTTATTACAAGTTTCAGAGTAACAGCCGTGTTAGTCTGTATTCGTAAAAAGAAAAGGAGGACTTGTGGCACCTTAGAGACTAACCAATTTATTTGAGCATAAGCTTTTGTGAGCTACAGCTCACTTCATCGGATGCATACTGTGGAAACTGCAGAAGACATTATATACACAGAGGAGGTATTGTTTCATGTTCTCTGTGTATATAAATCTCCCACTGTATTTTCCACTGAATGCATCCGATGAAGTGAGCTGTAGCTCACGAAAGCTTATGCTCAAATAAATTGGTTAGTCTCTAAGGTGCCACAAGTCCTCCTTTTCTTTTTGCATTTATTACAAGTTACACTTGCAGTAAAGCTGCAAGAACAAACTGCTTTTAAGAAACACTGTCCATTTACACAGGTTTACATTAATACAATGTAGATTTCACATAAAATTCAGGAAATTCACTTTCAATTCACAATCTCTTGTTTACAATTTCTCGCAAAATTCTGGGAAATATATGATCCTATTTTTCAAATATATGAGAACTTTGTTAATTCCTCTGTTCCACTTCCTCCAGTGCAGACTAGCAAGGACATCCTCTTAGGCCTGATCCACACTTAAAAGTTACGTGCTACAGCGCTATGGCGTAGGACACCCTCACACCCCGAGACTGTAGTTAAACTGACCTAACTCCCTGTGTACCAGCAGCTAGGCTGACAGAAGAATTCTTCCATTGACCTCGCTACCTGCCACTCGGAGAGGTGGGTTACTTAAGGCAACAAAAAGCCCCTTCCGTCGCTGTAGGAAGCGTCTACACTGCAGCACTATAGCTGAGCAGCACAGCTGTGCCACTGTAGCACTCGTACGGGAGACGTGGCCTCAGATACAGGCGTAAGCAGAGAGTCAGCCAACAGAATGCTCGAGTTTACACATTTTTGCAGTTAATCTCAAGAGTCATTCTTCCTCTACTCTCCAGTCAGCCAACTTCCAGAGCTGAAAAATGTAATTCCTGATAAACCAACCTTTCAACTACTAGAAAATTGATTTTGCCTAAGTAAAGACAAGTGTCTGGATCAGAAGAATCTGTTTGGTTCTATTTAGGTTTTTTTCACTGTACTCATCACTATATTATCAGAGGACACAGAAATGAATTAAGAGGTACAACAATCTATTCTGTGTCTTTGTCCACAGGCACGATCTAGCAGAATCTGTTTAGCATTCCCCATAAAGACAGATCAAAGAGGGGAGACAAAAGCTGCCATAGCTACACAAATCCCCACCAGAGATACTTTACTCAAACACAAGTGTTAAATATCAGAAACACAAAGCTCTGCCCCTGGCCAAGAAACTGATGGGGTAAACATTTAACATACAACTAGCCCCCAGAAGGGGAAAGGTAACCGTTGATCACGAATCAGAGAACACACTCCCCCCATAGGAGGCATCTACTGTTGCGCACACACAGCAAGTCTAATGAGGTGAAAAGTTGTGTGGGTAGGGCCAGAACATCTTTATTGACTTAGAATTTTTATTGGGTAACTTCTTTTACCTCTATGCTCTACACCCAGTTACTACACGATCTCTTTTCAGTTATCAGCACAGCTTTCCTTATGTATGAAATTCCACAGACGAAGCAATTATGAAATTAATTTACCTGCACATACATGCAGACTGAATCCTTCCTTAAGAGCAATTTAGCAGAGGAGGTATTTATTACAAAGCTAACGTTAGCTGCAAATTTGCCTGAGTTATATACAGCAGTAAATTTTCATGATTACAATACTTTACGATGGTAAACAATCTGTAGTATGTTGTGCAAGTACATTTTATTGTGCACTTTTAGATGGTTTTCACAAATTTTGTTTGAATGGCATGCACAGAGTAGTACACAATACTAGCAGGTACTACACAAGTTGCAGGGAAAAATTACATTAGCTCGTATTCAAGAAATAGCCTATGATAGCTATGATATTCAAGAAATAGCCTATGATATCGAAGTTGCAGCCAGGCCTGTATACAACTGAAGCCTGTAAACAAGGTCTTGTAAGTACCCGTGGCCACATGGCCCAACAATGCAGGTAGAATTGTATGGACATTATGGGGCTCAAATAGATTTGCTATATGAGCCCAGTATGCAAGGGAAGCTGTCCTCTGATAAGTAAGCCCTGGCTGCAACAGTGTCTAGCCTTGTCCCTGATGAATTCTGTCAACTGTGAAGATACCAGGGTGGACTTCACCAGATTCACTATGAGGCCAAGCCTCTCAAATAAATGCAGAAGCACAGAGATTGCTTCCTGATAAGATAGTCCCTTCAAGGAAAGCCATCACCCTCTGCTGATGAAAGCGAGCTGCTACCAACACTACCTTGGTAAACACTCTCAGTGCCAAAAAGAGCCCGAAGGACAGAACTCCGTACTGGTACTGTTTTTGGACAGTCGCAAATCTCAGGAATCTCCTCTGCACCAGATGAATGTCTACATGTTTACTCTGATACATGAAAGTAGGCACCTTTGAGATCAAGGAATCAACTGTCTGAATCTAAAAAGAAAAGGAGTACTTGTGGCACCTTAGAGACTAACCAATTTATTTGAGCATAAGCTTTTGTGAGCTGTAGCTCACGAAAGCTTATGCTCAAATAAATTGGTTAGTCTCTAAGGTGCCACAAGTACTCCTTTTCTTTTTACGAATACAGACTAACACGGCTGTTACTCTGAAACCTGTCTGAATCTAGTGATGGGATAATAGATAACAGAGTTATTATCCTGAATTTTAAGCAGTGGATGAATTTGCTCAGTTCCCAGAGGTCCACCTCAAGTAGAACCTCTTTCCCCTTCCTGTAGAAGGTACTAGTTCCAACATCCCCAGGTCGAGGAGTGACTACCCACTGGACAAGGGGTGCCTGAAAGAGGATGGGGTAGAGAGAGTGAGAAAGGAAAGAAAACTGGAGGGTGATCCCTGAGGAGACAACCTCTAGTGCCCATCTGTCCTCTGTAATTCCTGTCCAGGCAGATAGGTAGCGGGAAAGTGAACCTCCTAAGGGTGGGGAAGCAACAAACGGGTTGTGCAGCTCTGGAGGAACAGCTGATGCACAGCTGTCAAAAGGTCTCATCCCAAACCCAGTTTTGAGGGTGGCAGTGGAAGATGGTTAACTGTGGGCACCCTTTCTGTGTGTTCTCAGATGCTCATGTGCTAGTTCATACCGCTGCTGGTGATAAAAGCGGGGGGGGGGGGGTGTTCATCTAAACTTGGTTTGCTGAGATTTTGTTTGATTGTGAGTGTGTAAATACCCCGCGATCACCATGTGGCTCCAAGTCCTCCAAGGAGTGGAGAGACATCTGTCTTTTTAGCACTGAATTGCACTCAAACAGATCTTCTACCGTTGTTTGAAGCTCATCCTCAGAATTCCTGAGGAGAGCAAGAATGAGCACATCAGATCTTGCCACCATGCCTGCTGCATCCAGAACAGTCTGAAGCACCAGCCTCACTACCAGCTTTCCTTTGTCACTTTGGGCCTAGGACAGGTCACTAATGTCCTGAGGCACTTATCGACGAAGGTGATCAGCTCGTTGTGATGGTAAAATCATACTTGGCCATCAGAACTTGGCAGTTTGAGACTCAGAACTGCAGAGAGGCTGAAGAATACACCTTCCTGCCAAGGAGGTATCAAGCCTCTTCACTTCTCTCTCATGCAGTTTAGATCTGGGTTATCCTTAGCCGCACACCACCCCTATTAGGGAAATGGTTGAGAAAATAAGCACTCTCACCCTTTTGCAGGTATGAAATATCTATTTGCATCCCACTTGGACACTGGTGGAATTGTGACACGTCTCCTAGAGAGCCCTGGCAGGTTTGAGGATGGCCTCATTAACAGGAATTGTCACTCTGCTTGGGCTCAAACTATGCACAATGTCCAGTAATGTGTGTGGTGCCTCCTAGACATATTCCAAGGGAATTTTAAGTGACTCTGCCACTCTTCTGACTAAGTCCTGGAAGGCTTTAGGGTCACCAGGGCCTGATGGGAAGCTGGAAGCACTGCCTTGTCTGGGACATAGACTCCTCCTACTCCTGTTGCTCTTCTTCCTCATGGGGATGGAGCTATGGTTCCTGACAAGGCTGAGAAAGCTCCTCTTCCACCCTGGGAACCCTAAGTTTGCTTGGCTACCCTACGCCACCAAGTGTATTCTGGATAGTAATCCACTGGATGCTCTGTGACCCAGTACTGCCCCTACAGGATCTTATAGCCAGTCAGCACCAGGGGTAGAGTACCAATGGGGGGGAAGTCTCTCAGATAGGCGTGGTAAGAAATCCTGGATACTCCCAATATTCTATCTAGGCTCCATCCTCTCAAGAGATCCCTTGGGGCATAGTCTAAGGCTTGGTGCCTTCCACCTCTGGGGATTCTGAAAAAACTTGTTAAAACTATTTACAGCAAGAAGTTGAAGAAGTCAGCATGCATACTGAAGCTTTGTCCCCTAGACCACAAGTGTTCCAACAGGCCCCAATATTCCCTCAGTGCAGAGCACAAGGAGAGCAGGGATGCTCTATGTCTAGTTGGCAACCGGTATCAAGTGGAGTGCCCCAAGGGTCGGACCTCGGGCCGGTTTTGTTCAATATCTTCATTAATGATCTGGAGGATGGTGTGGATTGCACCCTCAGCAACTTTGCAGATGACACTAAACTGGGAGGAGAGGCAGATACGCTGGAGGGTAGGGATAAGCTACAGAGAGACCTAGACCAATTAGAGGATTGGGCCAAAAGAAATCTGATGAGGTTCAACAAGGACAAGTGCAGAGTCCTCCACTTAGGACGGAAGAATCCCATGTACCGCTACAGACTAGGGAGCGAGTGGCTAGGGAGCAGTTCTGCAGAAAAGGACCTAGGGGTTACAGTGGACGAGAAGCTGGATAGGAGTCAACAGTGTGCCCTTGTTGCCAAGAAGGCCGATGGCATTTTGGGGTGTATAAGTAGGGGCATTGCCAGCAGATCGAGGGACGTGATCGTTCCCCTCTAGTCGACACTGGTGAGGCCTCATCTGGAGTACTGTGTACAGTTTTGGGCCCCACACTATAAGAAGGATGTGGAAAAATTGGAAAACGTCCAGCGGAGGGCAACAAAAATGATTAGGGGACTGGAACACAGGACTTATGAGGAGAGGCTGAGGGAACTGGGATTGTTTAGTCTGCGGAAGAGAAGAATGAGGGGGGATTTGATAGCTGCTTTCAACTACCTGAAAGGGGGTTCCAAAGAGGATGGATCTAGACTGTTCTCAGTGATAGCAGATGACAGAACAAGGAGCAATGGTCTCAAGTTGCAGTGGGGGAGGTTTAGGTTGGATATTAGGAAAAACTTTTTCACTAGGAGGGTGGTGAAACACTGGAATGCGTTACCTAGGGAGGTGATGGAATCTCCTTCCTTAGATATTTTTAAGGTCAGGCTTGACAAAGCCCTGGCTGGGATGATTTAGTTGGGGATTGGTCCTGCTTTCAGCAGGGGGTTGGACTAGATGACCTCCTGAGATCCCTTCCAACCCTTATATTCTATGATTCTATGCATGCACAGACCACATACACTGCTAAAGAAAACTCTCTGGTCCTGGGCCAATGGAGCGAATGTGCCAGGAGTAAACTACACATAGGAACAATCATTCAAAGAAGAACAAGCATGCAGGAGAAAGAAGGGAAGGGCCTGTTGCCTCCTGATAATAGCCAAGTAGCCTGTTGATAATAGCCCACTTTAATTGACTTGTCTCATTAGAACTGACCCCGCCACTTGGTAAGGCAACTCCCATCTTTTCATGTAGAGAGAGAGAGAGAGTGTGTGTGTGTGTATATACACACACACACTCACTCCTTCCTATTGTATTTTCCACTCCATCCATCTGATGAAGTGGGTTTTAGCCCATGAAAGCTTGTGCCCAAATAAATTTGTTAGTCTCTAAGGTGCCACAAGTACTCCTTGTTGTTTATACTAAAGTAATTTACATGGAATCATTATGAGTGACCAGCTGGCAAGAACTCACATACATTTCAAAACAAACTGACTCAATTTCCTCAATTCAATGAGACTTTATTGGCACGATAAGCTATACAAATGTTGGCAAAGTATAAAACAGAAACAGATCCTCAGGTACCTGCATAGATAGGCAAGATCCACTAAGAACAGCGATACATACTGTGTTTGGGGGTTTTATCCACTATGTCTATTTCTGATCCAATGGCAAGTTGCTATGTATTCAATAGAAATAGATTTAATAGGCTAAATAAAAACTAGGTTTCTCACAAGTATCAAACTGTATTTGTTTTATATATCTAAAATTTGACTCAAGGCCATTGGGTCATTCATGGTACCAAGTATCAGAGGAGGAGCCATGTTAGTCTGTATCCACAAAAACAACAAGGAGTCTGGTGGCACCTTAAAGACTAACAGATTTATTTGGGCAGAAACTTTTGTGGGTAAAAAAACCCAGTTCTTCAGATGCATAGAGTGAAAATTACAGCTACAGGTATAAAATATATATTGGCACATGAAGAGAAGGGAGTTACCTTACAAGTGGAGAACCAATGTTGAAGGCCAATTTAGTCAGGGTGGATGTGGTCCACTCCCAATAATTGATGAGGGAGTGTCAATACCAAGAGAAGGAAAATTGCTTTTGTAGTGAGCCAGCCACTCCCAGTCCCTATTCAAGCCCAAATTGATGGTGTTAAGTTTGCAAATGAATTGTAGCTCTGCAGTTTCTCTTTAAAGTCTGTTTTTGAAGATTTTTTGTTGAAAGATGGCTACTTTTAAATCTGTTATTGAGTGTTCAGGGAGACTGAAGTGTTCTCCTACTGGCTTTTGTATGTTACCATTCCTGATGTCTGATGTGTGTCCATTTATCCTTTTAAGGTAAGGATAAGATCCCTGTAAGGTAACGCCCTTCTCTTCATGTGCCAATATATATTTTATGCCTGTATCTGTAATTTTCACTCCATGCATCTGAAGAACTGGGTTTTTTTACCCACAAAAGCTTAGGCCCAAATAAATCTGTTAGTCTTTAAGGTGCCACCAGACTCCTCGTTGTTTTGTGGGTCAGATACCCAATCTAAGTAACCATGTTTTCCTGTCAATGTTACCTCCTCCATTCCTGAATTTATTTTATTATATCCATTTGTTCCATCTTCTCTTAAATTAGATTGTAAATTCTTGGGACAGAGACTGTATCTTAATACGTTTGTAAAGCACCCAAAACAAATGGGACCCCGGATGAGCCTTTCTGGGTGCTAACACAATCCTTCTAGGTGCTAATAAATTTTGCATTTGCATTTCAGATTTTCATTTCAAATAGGCACTTCTCAATTTACTGTACAATACACAGAGTATACAAAACAGTCCTAAAAAGACTGGAGTTGCGGTCATAAAAAACAAGTACTTCCCTCAAAGCCATGCTTCATCATGACTGATTTGTCCTTCCTGTATGAAAAACATTTTGTTTAAAGGCTAGTAATGTCATTTGCCACATGTCATGGCAGGAAAAAAAACATAAATCCATGCTGAAAGCTTGTTCAAGGCTCATTCTGGAGTTTAAAAACCTTTGTCTACTGGACAGGTAACCCACTAAAAATGACCAGCAACAACAACAAACCTTGACATTCAGATATTACAGAACGTAGAGAGAGGAAAACACAAGTTATTAAGCTCCATTAACAAGTGTTCCTGGCTAAGAGAGGGCATTGATTATTGTCTTTATTTATTATTAATATTAATGAATTTACCCTCACCTTCAAAAAGTAGAATTTGCAATACATTAAAGCACAACTTGTATGCAAAACATGCATGCTTGCGAGTTCTCCTGAATACTGCTGCTTACATCATTGTCTCAAACAGCTACTGGTGAGATATGGAACTTTCACTCTTTATGAAAAGTAAATTAAGCTGTTATCTTTCATTTATCTGTGGAGTTACCAAATGTTTATTTCTACAATCAGGAGAAAACAGCTTCCTGAGGTCCTTCATTCCCCACTGAGTCAATATTAATAGGGATAGGAATATAAAAGGATTTAAAAAGAGGAAAAGATAACATTAAAAAAAAACACGACTATCAATATTTGAATAATGAAGCAGCTTTATCTTAATCCAAATCACTATATCAATATATTCACAAACAGCTACAAAAACATATTAAATTCCAATGTTCTGAAGTTAAGCCATTAAGTTGCTTGGACAACTTGTTAACCTGAGCTCTTAGCAACTAAGATACATTTTCGCTGGATGACTCCATGTTTTAAAGTTCCAATTTGCAATAACATTAGCCTATCAACAAGAGACATCCCTGGCTTGCGCCTTTGGAGTCCATGGCAGTCTGCTGGACTAGCATGATGCTCTACAAGCATCATCAATATTCAGCCCATTTTGTGGATAAATTTAATTGTTTTAATTTTCTCATTCAAGAACAAAATTTAAGGCTTAAAGAGAAGCTTCTCTTAGACTAACCTTAATGTTTCTACTCAGACAGATAACTCATTTGAGAACTAACAGATAAAGTCACTCAGATTGGTAATGACTGATGTATAAACTACATCAATATTACCCTGCCCAGAGAGATTGTTCATACCTCATTTTTATTTATTATTCTCTCAAATCAATCCTCCCCTTTGACCAAAATGACTTAAGCTTTAGACCCAGGAAGGTTTTGTATTGGGTGGGTGTGGGGGGTTTTTTGGTTGTGGTGGTGGTATTGAGTGAGTTTTAGGTTTTGGTAAATAATGAAAATCCTTTCAGTTTTTCACTTAGAATTATAAAAATACAAGTAGTGTTTAATGAGCATGACAATTTTTCCATTACTTTTTTGTACACAGATAACTCTAAAACAAATCTATTTTAACACTTCATACTTCACATATACAGTCAGGTACTTCAAGGTTAATATTCTGGGGGTATAGTAAGAAAAATGTCATATGTAAGACCCAGGAGGTAATTCTTCTGCAATATTCGGCACTGGTGAGAACTCAGCTGGAGTAGTGTCCAGTGCTGAGCACCACACTAAGAAAGATGTGGACAAACTGAAAAAAGTCCAGAGAAGTGCAACAACAATGATAATAGGTTTAGAAAACCTGACCTAGGAGGAAAGGTTAAAAAACATTCTTGAGAAAAGAAGACTGAGGAGGAACCTGATAATAGTCTTCAAATATGTTAAGGGCTGTTATGCAGAGGACAGTGATCAATTGTCCAGGTCTACTGAAGGTAAGACAAGAAGTAATGATCTTAAGTAATGAGATCTAGGTTAGCTAACTATAAGAACAGTTAAATACTGGAATGGGTTACCAGGGAAGACAGTAGAATACCCTTCATTGGAGGTTTTTAAGAACAGGTTAGACAAATATCTGTCAGGGATCATCTAGGTTTACTTGATCCTACCTCAGTACTGAGGGATGAACTAGATGACCTGTGAGGGTTCCTTCCAGGCCTACATTTGTATGATCCCGTAAAACAATCCTACTTCAGTCAGGTACCATGGTGATAAGAGTGCTAAAATCCTATATAGATAAGTCGCTTGTAATATCTGACTAGATCTAAACAGGAACAGGCCTGATCAATACTTTGGACAGAAAACCTACAAAAAATCCAAGGGTTTTTGATAGGTTGGGGGTGGGGGTGGGGGGTTGGTATCAGGATATGTAAATAAATTTAGATTCTTAACTATTTGCTTGGAAATATAGTAGAGATTATAGTGCTGCCTACCGCTGTGATGAACACAGAATTCAAAAAATTGAGGACTTTTTGTCCCCATTTTCTCTTAATGGAACTGCTTGTACAGCCACTGAAACCAAGAGCAAATATATGTGGGGAGGTACAGGGGAATGAAAACTCCAGTGATGCCTATCCCTGTTAGGTGGAGCATGGGAGAGGGGGGGCGGAAGAAATTGTCAAAAGCAGGTAATTGAGTCAGCAGCTCTGCTGCTAGCAGCTGGAGGAGATTCGGGCAAGAACACAGCTGGTGTAGATGGTCAGAGGATGGATAGGCAGGCTGGCTGTGATTTTTCCTAATTTTTTTCCCCAGGAAAACTATTGAGAGGCATACATAGCTACCAGTTAAATTTTTAAGACTACATTTTGAAAAGAGGGGTTTTCTTTTCAGGTGAATGATTAGGTCCTCAGTGACCTGGTGCCATTAAAAAATAACCAGTGACCTAGAAACAATTTTAGCAATCCTAATACACCAGTGAACACTTTCCTAAATAAGCCTTTTTTCAATTAAAATCTAGTCTTGTGCAGCTCTCACCAAGATCTTCAAACTAACCTTTCAAATAGGTGCTCAGGTAGCATGGTGGTAAAGGCCAGACAGATGGTTCATCTAATTTTGTGTATAAACGTAATTGTTTTAATTTTGTCATTCAGTAGCAAAATTTAAGGCCTGCAGAAAAGCTTCTCTTACACTAACCTTAACATTTCTACTCAAACAGATAACTGATTTGAAAACTAACAGATAAAGTCACATCTGATTACTCAGATTGGTAATGATTCCTAATTAACAACACAGCCAAATATTTCTCTCCATGAATAAAAACCAGAAGGGAATCATTCTTGGCAGCTAAGACAATGTATCTTGCAGGATGACATTCATCACAACTTCATTACTAGTTTGGTCTAGTTTTGTTTTAGAGTTTAATTGCAAATATTTTAGAAAATTGTAATAATCTCAATCTACTTCCCACTATAACATGGATTTAACAAAACTCCACTAAAGGAAGATAATTAAGAACATAAGAATGATCATACTGGGTCAGACCAATGGTACACCTAGCTCAGTCAGTATCCTGTTTTCCAACAGCGGCCAGTGCCAGATCCTTCAGAGGGAATGAATAGAAAAGGACAATTATTAGTGACCCATCTCCTGTTGTCCAGACCCAGCTTCTACCAGTCAGAGGCTTAGGGACACCTAGAGCACGGAGTTGCATCCCTGACCATCTTGGCTAATAGCCAGTGATGGACCTGTCCTCCATGAACTTACCAAACTCTTTTTTGAACCCAGTCACACTTTTGGCCTTCACAACATCCTTTGGCAATGAGCTCCACAGGCTGACTGTGTATTGTGTGAAGAAGTACTTCCTTATGTTTGTTTTACACCTGCTGCTTATTAATTTCATTAGGTACCCATGGTTCTTGTGTTATGTGAAGGGGTAAATCACACGTCCGGATTCGCTCTCTCCAAACCAGTCGTGATTTTACAGACCTCCATCGTATCCCCCCTTTAGTTGTCTCTTTTCCAAGCTGAACAGTCCCAGTCTTTTTAACCTCTCTCTTCATATGGAAGCTGTTCCAGACCATAAATTGTTTTTTGGTTGGGGTTTGGAGTTTTTTGGCCCTTCTCTGTACCTTTTACAAGATGGGGCAATCAGAACTGCACGTAGTATTCAAGGTGTGGATGTACCATGGATTTTATATAGTGGTATTATGATATTTACTGTTTATTATCTGTCCCTTTCCCAATGGTTCCTAACATTCTGTTCGCTTTTTTGGGTGCTGCTGCACATTGAGTGGTTGTTTTCAGAGAACTCTCCACAGTGACCCCAAGATCCCTTTCTTGAGTGGTAACAGCTAATTTAGACTCCATCATTTTGTACGTATAGGTGGGATTATGTTTTCCCATGTGAATTATTTTGCATTTATCAACTTTGCATTTGAATTTCATCTGCCATTTTCTTGCCCGGTCACTCAGTTTTCTGAAAAAAGAACAGGAGGACTTGTGGCACCTTAGAGATTAACACATTTATTTGAGCATAAGCTTTCGTGAGCTACAGCTCCCTTCACTGGATGCATACTGTGGAAAATACAGTGGGGAGATTTATAAACATAGAGAACATGAAACAATGGGTGTTACCATACACACTGTAAGGAGAGTTATCACTTAAGGTGAGCTATTACCAGCAGGAGAGCGGGCGGGCGGGGGGGGAATCTTTTGTAGTGATAATCAAGGTGGGCCATTTCCAGCAGTTGACAAGAACGTCTGAGGAATGGGGGGCGGCGGGGGGAATAAACATGGGGAAATAGTTTTACTTTGTGTAATGACCCATCCATTCCCAGTCTCTATTCAAGCCTAAGTTAATTGTATCCAGTTTGCAAATTAATTCCAATTCAGCAGTCTCCCATACTATCAGAGGCTAGTTCACCTGCACATCCACCAATGTGATATATGCCATCATGTGCCAGCAATGCCCCTCTGCCATGTACATTGGTCAAACTGGACAGCCTCTATGTAAAAGAATAAATGGACACAAATCAGACGTCAAGAATTATAACATTCAAAAACCAGTGGAACACTACAATCTCTTTGGTCACTCGATTACAGACCTAAAAGTTGCAATTCTTCAACAAAAAAACTTCAAAAACAGACTCCAACGAGAGACTGCTGAACTGGAATACAGACTAACATGGCTGCTACTCTGAAATCAGTTTTCTGAGATCCCTTTATAACTCTTTGCAGTCAGCTCTGGACTTAACTATCTTGAGTAATTTTGTATTGTCTGGAAACTTTGCCACCTCACTGTTTAACCTTTTTCCAGATCATTTAGGAGTATGCTGAATAACACTGGCCCCAGTACAGATCCCCAGGGAACACTACTGTTTACCTCTCTCTATTCTGAAAACTGATCATTTATTCCAACCTGTTGTTTCTAGTCTTTTAACCAGATACTAATCTGTGACACTTTTCCGATGACACTTACTTTGCTTAAGAGTCTTTGGTGAGGGACCTTGTCAAAGGCTTTCTGAAAGTCCATGTACACTATATCCACTGGATCACCCTTGTCCAAGTGCTTGTTGACACCCTCAAAGCATTATAATAGATTGGTGAGCCATGGTGACTCTTCCTCAATTTGATATCACGCTCGTCTATAGGTCTGATAATTCTGTTCTTTATTGTAGTTTCAACCAATTTGCCCGGTACTGAAGTTAGGTTTACTGGTCTGTAATTGCCAAGATCACCTCTGGAGCTTTTTTTAAAATCAGTTTTATATTAGCTACCCTCCAGTCATCCGGTACAGAGGCTGATTTAAGTGATATGTTACATACCACAGTTAATAGTTCTGCAATTTCAGATCCCAGGTCTTTTAGAACTCTTGGATGAATACTATCCTGATATTCTATGATTCTATCTGGTGCTGGTGACTTATTACTGTTTAATTATCAATTGGTTCCAAAACCACCTCTACTGACACTTCAGTCGGGAACAGTTCCTCAGATTTGTCACCTGAAAGAGTGGCTCAGGAGTGGGAATCTCCTCATATCATCTGCAATAAAGACTGATGCAGAGAATTCATTTAGCTTCTCTGAAATTCAGAGTCAGAATTGAACAGTAGTCTTAACTTGTACTGCTGTACTTAGGAATTGCAGGGAAGAGTAACCCACCTGGGTTCTGCATTACATTCAATTTGCTATAGTGACTGAGACCATTTAGTCTGGTATCCTACCTCAAGCAATGGTCACTACAGTACCTCATACTTCAGAGGAGGGTTAAAAAAACAACGGTGCACCTCAGCTGTACAATGTTAGACAGCGGAAAGGTGTGAAGAATCCCTTTCTAATCCCTAAAGACCTTTAGCTCTGTAATTTGAAGCAAGAGTTGGTCAGAGTTATTATCTTAGCTTGAGAAGTACTGATCACTTCTCACTAGGCTCCTCCAAATTTTCAGCCGCACAATCCATTTCCCTTTAACCATAAATGGGATATCCCAAGTATTGTAAACGATATCCTAAATGTCCTAAATATGATCCAAGATGAGAAATTTTGTATTAATGGCTACAGTGACAATTATTGCACTGATGGCGCAAGTTAATAGAAATAAAGTAATTAAACAATAAATCTCTCAGAAGAAAACAGAACAGTTTTGCTTGTTTTTATTACCCCAGTGACCTTCCCAGAGTTAGATTTGCTGTCTACACAAGGAGCAGCAAGGGTGGAGACAGGAATGGGAGAGGAGGTTTGAATTAGACTGTTCAAGGTGAGGTTGCTTCATATACAGACTTACACAAACATTTCCACAAAGCCTCCTATAAACTGCAGACACCATGATAAAAGCTTTTCATTTTGTAAACATTATTTTACTTTTCTGGAGTGCTTCCTTGTAACAAAAGCAAATACATGCTGCCAGAAATACTAAATGAGATTGGTACTGCAGGAACCAGCACATTCCATCACAAACCTCCAAATGAAAGAGCTGTTGAATGGCAACACACACACAGAAAAGCTCTAATATTTCAGTCCCTCTTCTACAGGCCGATACAAATAGAAAAATTCACACAACCCTACTAAGTATGTGAACAGCAAACACACCAAATGGAATGCTGAATAACTTTTATACAATGGTTATCAAAAGCAAAAATTACAGATAGGGGAAAAATAAGTCAGGACATCCAATGTCCAAAATGCAACACTAACTAGAACGTCAGAACAGATTGGAGTAAAGAACTCAGACACCACTTTCCTTTCACCCCTAATAAATAATAAAATCACCAATAAATAATCTTGAAATTCTCGATTCTCAATCCCAAATGTTACCTTGGTTTCTCTCGTCTTTATAGCGAATGAGTATTTTTAGATTCAACACGCTATAGGCAGAAATAACAAAGAATACACTGAACAAGCTGAATCATAAAATCATAGAAGATTAGGGTTGGAAGAGACCTCAGGAGGTCATCTAGTCCAATCCCCTGCTCAAGGCAGGACCAACCTCAACTAAATCATCCCAGCCAGGGCTTTGTCAAGCCGGGCGTTAAAATCCTCTAAGGATGGAGATTCCACCACCTCTCTAAGTAACCCATTCCAGTCCTTCACCACCCTCCTAGTGAAATAGCGTTTCCTAATATCCAACCTAGACCTCCCCCACTGCAACTTGAGACCATTGCTCCTTGTTCCATCATCTGCCACCACTGAGAACAGCCGAGCTCCATCCTCTTTGGAACCCCACTTCAGGTAGTTGAAGGCTGCTATCAAATCCCCCCCTCACTCTTCTCTTCTGCAGACTAAACAAGCCCAGTTCCCTCAGCCTCTCCTCGTAAGTCATGTGCACCAGCCCCCTGATCATTTTCACTGCCCTCCACTGGACTCTCTCCAATTTGTCCACAGCCTTTCTGTAGTGGGGGGCCCAAAACTGGACACAATACTCCAGATGTGGCCACACCAGTGCCTCTAGTCTCTGGCCTCTTCATTATCTTGTCATATTACACAAGATTTACATGTGCTCAGAAGATTCTATTCATCACGTTAAATATTTTCACTCAAATAAGATCACATGCTGTAGATCCTGAAATTGGAGTACGATACACAAAGGAAAAACTATATGTTCTTTATTCACTACTTCAACAAGCTTTCCGCAGAAGTGTGCCCTACCATCTCCCAAAGTGTTGTATCAATTTAGATATTACACGTTTAATTAGATATATTAAGAAACAGATTTAAAGATGAATTCATTTGTCAGAAACAACAAAATAAAAGCAGGGATGGGATTACCTCAGAAGACACTAACCACATGAAGGTCTGACCAAGACTACAAACAACCCTAATGAGAAAACAAAACCTTAAGTCACTGAATTGGTAAATATCACTTCTAAACCTTTTTCAGAAACCAGGAAAATTAAGTGAATCCAGTTCACTGCAACAAGACATAAGGCAGCCCTTAAAAATTATTAGTTCTTCTTTGAGTATCCTCTGCTTATTCCCACTCTTGTACAGCCCCTGCCTATGACATAACTGTTCTGAGAACTCAGTGCAGTTTTATATTAGACTAGTTTTATATTTGAAATATGGCACCATTCATAAGACATTTTTAAAGAATTATAGACCATTATTTACAGTACTACAGCTATTTTAGTCTCATTGTTTAAACATTTCCTCTAATGGCTTTCCAGAAGAGACTAAAAGTACCCATCCACAGTCATTGCTATAAGCATGCTACATCAAAATTAATCTGGCGCTTGTGTAAGATTTGGCAGTCATACTCAATAAGCTGTTTCAGCCATGATGAAGCAATGGCTGACAATTCTAACAGACAGACCTGGGCATAAAGCTTCCTATGCCTCATTACAGCACTATACTAGTCAATATACTGTATACTGGCTGGCTATCATCACTAGTCCCATCACGCATTACGACAGTCTGCAAATAAGACTAACTGCCCTCTGGAATCATCTCCAAGAGCTTATTTGCATGAAAAATTCTTCAAAGCAGAAATTCTTAAATTATTGGGAGAACATTTAGAAAAAACAAACCAGAATTATAAGTGGTACTAATGCATCCGATGAAGTGAGCTGTAGCTCACGAAAGCTTATGCTCAAATAAATTGGTTAGTCTCTAAGGTGCCACAAGTACGCCTTTTCTTTTTAATGAGTTACGAGTTTCAAAGAAATCAGGGAAAAAACATATGTATAGACGAGTTTAACTTAGCCAATTTAGATTCTGTTAATGGGCACATCCCTCACTAAAGCACCACTGTGTAACCCATGAAATCTCATACTGACATTTCATTGCTTTTTTAAATTCTTGATTTCATCGTGCTCCTCAAATCATCATCTTGCCAACAATGATTATCAAAAACTCGAGAGCCACTGGAGAATACTCTTTGCTTTGCCCCTCTATTGGAATTCTGTAGACAGCAGTCTCGAATTACCCAGATAGGATCCATTTTTGTAACTCATTTATTCTTGGTTTGTATTGTACTGCATTTAACAAGGTTGCGCATAATCATTTGAAGACATGCAAATCATTTTTATTTTGTGTTTTACCTAGGAAATTAAGTGCTGCCTTCTCCTTTATCTTGTTAGTAGAAGTCATTACATCTTTTTTCATAAGCCAAGATAAATTTAACACACATTCATTGGTTTCTAAGAAAAAAATCACTGGGATCAAATTATACCTAAAAGCACATTTAATTCCCTGTGTTCTCCAAATCGTATTCAAAGAGCCTTACTTCACCCCGATAAAGACTTCAGCTTTCCCTGACTGATTGCTAAAATGACTGCTTTTCTTGATCATTACTTATCTTCTCTTTCACAAACTACCTTAGTAGAACACTGCCTTTTTATTTGTTTGTTATTCTGGAGTTACTACTCCATCACTGTTAGTAAAGCCTTATTAGACTCTTGAAAATAAGAGACCTTCCTCATCCTTTTCTACCTAACAAATCAAGGCTTTTCCTCCCATGCTTTTAACACACTTTGTGTGTGTTTATCTCTTCCTTTGTGTGCGCACACACCAGCTCAGCGTGGGAAATAAACTTTATTAGTAAACAGCTGCAGCAGGGCCAGCAGAGGGAGTACAAGATATTTTGCCTGAAATTATGACTGTCTGATGGTGTGTTTTGCTTTGTTTTGATTGGAAGGCGGGGGGAACCAAAAAGTGGTTATTAAAATTACTTAGAATCAAAAGAACATTTTCCATCAGATTATAAGCCCAAACACAACAGCACTACTTAATTTTACAGTCACAGAATTCGGAACAACCGTAAATGCTTAAGTTCTATGGATCCATAGTAATTCTCTGGAGTGACAGCATATTGCCAGCATAATAAAATGCTTTGTATATAATCCATTCCCCACAGCTATGCCTTTTAGTGATGCTTTTTGCTTAATGGTTATTGCCAGAGGCTTTAAACTACAAGGTAGTGGACAGCATAGTCTAGAGTCTCTTTACAGCATGAAAACTGTGTGTGTGGAAAATTACACATTTTAGATGTCACTGGTATAAAGAAGCACAATACTTTTTGTAAAATTAGGTCCAACTCCAAATGGCTTCAGGATATAGAACAAAGAGTTCCACTCCCCCCTGTCAAAAGCCTTTGCTGCATCTAGCAACAGAGTATGAAAAGGGGAAACAAATCTTTGACCTTCCACCTCAAATGGAAAAGTATCCTTGCATTTCTGCCAGATTTGGTAATAAATTCTCAATAATTCTGCTTAACACTGTACAACGGATCTTAAGCTCCAGGCTGAGAAGAGAAAATAGGTTGTTATTTTCTCAGTGTTAGGGGTCTTTATCTTTTTGGTCATCCACTGAATGCATCTGAATGAAGTGAGCTGTAGCTCACGAAAGCTTATGCTCAAATAAATCTGTTAGTCTCTCAGGTGCCACAAGTACTCCTTTTCTTTTTGCAAATACAGACTAACACGGCTGCTACTCTGAAAGAAATGGTAGTCTGTCTATTACAAAGTATGTTTTTTCCTTTGCCTCCACAAACACTGCATGTAAAGTTAAACACACCTATTCCCATTAGCACACACATTTAAGAACTTCAGTAATTTACTTTCTGAAATCCTCTAAAACAATGGTCCTTAGACATTCATATTGCGGACCATTACTTAAAATACAGATTCTCTCAGACACCTAATCTAAATCCTACACCCTCCCTGAAGTAATTAGAGTACCTGAATTCATGAAAAAGTGATAATACGATGAAATTAAGACAACATGGTGAAAATAAGTTAATTAAGACAATTGGTGCATCTGCTTGGTTGTAAAACTTTCATTTCATTTTGTGCTCTTCATTTCCTTTCTCAGTCTGTAGAACTTCACGTTTGTTCATAGTTTCCCTTGTTACCAGCAATCCCCACTGCTTTAATCCCTTCAAACTTTTTAAAGCTTGGTTTTGTCCTCCAGTGTTTATTGCCCATCATATTTTAGTTTCCTCTGCATATTTGATCACGGTTGAATTTATACAGAAAAAACCCTTGTAGGAAGCAGTTTTTCAGGGAAATATTTGGATTTTTCTTCTTCCTGTGACTTTAGTTGATCATAAAACCTTCAGAAATCCTGACACACCCTAAAGCTTGCTACAAGTGGCAGCAAGTGTCATTTTGAAGGCTGATGGATGACTTACAATTGTGACAAAAGCAGCTCCACATATCTCCCAGAATGCAGCTTGGTGAACCACCCACAGTGCTCCCACAGACCACCAGTGGTCAAGACACCAGAGTTAGAGAACAATTCATCTAAATGTCTTTGCTCTTCACTGGTAATAGAGGGTATGACAAGCCCATTAAAATGTGCTAGTAAATTAGCCTTATTACAACTAGACGTGTATGAGTTCTTATAAAAATTGCATATCTAATTTGCTATATCAGTTGTGTAAAGATCTCATTTAATGATGTAAATATAGTTTTCTTGTCTGGTACATTATGAACTGAAGAGTCAATCACTTGCCATTCTACTGCTCAGTAATACAGGATGTCTCATTAATATGGAACACTATATGCCTTTTTTATTGTAGTTTGAATCCATAAATTGGCCAATTGCCATTAAATTAGCCAACCGAAAGCCACACCCCAGCTCTCCTTAACAGCCAACCTCAATAGATGGGCTTTGTAATGGCCTTTAACAGCAAACAATGTCAGGTTATTCAGAACAAGGAGTGAGTGGATTCTGAAGGAGAGAGAACACCCTGTCATCAACTACAGTTCTTGTATACTAAGGGAGCTCCAGCTCAGACATCCCCCGTGACCTCAGCGATGGCAAAGCTGGACAGAAGGAGAGAGAGTCTCTCTCTCTGTCGGGTAGACCGTTTCTCAAGTGACTGAATATGCTCTTTTCCATTTCATTTGTAAATCGCTTTCTATGCAGTTAAACTCCTAATGCATACTTAGCATGATTCTAATACTGTTTTAAAAGATAGCAGAATTTACATTATGAGGCAAATTTCCTCCTCCTGTTTTGATGTAATCTTCAACATGTTTGTTCTGATCTTAAGCCCAATATAAGCAGTAGCAAAAGCGGATTCAGGATTTCTGGAATCAAGCTCCCATAGTTAGACAAAATTTACCAACTGTGTTAATTGTAGGGAAAATAACTTACGGCCTGACATGCTGGCAATACCTCTAAAGGAAGCAGTCCCCAGTGACAAAGCTGCTGGTCACAGAGAAGAGTTGACCTTGTGCAGGGAGGATTTACTCCAGCCAACAATTGGATTAAAGATCTACTTCATTCTATTACTGTGCTGGGCAGAGCTCTCATTTTGCCATATCTTCTACTTCCCTTTACCTCCCAAAGGAAACACCATCACAACAGGTTCACCACAGACCCCAGATAGCACGCAATGAGAACAGAACATGCACACTAGAAAAGATTGGCAAAAACTGCTATTCCTTCAGGGCTAAGATTTGTCAGACATGATCATAGGATTTTATTCTGCATAAGGAGCTTCAGCTCTTCATATTATTGATTTAATTTTTAAGGCTGATAAATTCAAGTTTCAGATTCAGCCTCCCAATTTCGGCAAAGCTTAATGTTTCAGGAGAGTGTGAATTAACCATAGAAAGCTGGGTTAGGTCTATGAAAGCCAAAGGGAAATGACACTTTCACAAACAGCACTATTATGTTTCCAACATCTAAGGTGTACAAGTACTGGCATTTTGCACTTAAACATGTACAGCTGCCAGCACAACTGTGGAGACACGAACAGTCTTCTTTCTACATAAAAGCACAGACAACATTTAAAATTAGATAATGCATGGACACTCCACTCAGAAATTCTGTTCCGAGTCAACGCAAATCTGCACAAAGTCTAAGATGCTAACATAGATCCCTCCCAGAACAGCAAGCAACAGACACCCTCTTCAATTACATTCACTATTTAAGTACCAGTTCAACAAGCAAAATGGAAGATTATCTTCTTTGCTACCTCAACTCTGCGCTGAATTTTACTAAGTAATGTTTTCAAAAGTCCCTGCTAGAGGGCTGATGTTCATTCAAACTGTGTAAACTGCATCTGACATGTTAGCGTTGGTGTGCACAGCAACTCAAGCAAAAATCAACCAATGCCCAGAGCTATCTTAGAGTGAGGTTAGTGTCTAATACATCTTAGTAACTATAGAAGTGACAACAGGATACCAAAAGCTCACCAGGCAATGCAGAGAGAACCTTGAAACATTACTGACTGAGAATTATTCTCCCATTATCTGTACTCAAGATGGTCCCCAAGGGGGTGGGGGGGAAAAGATAGTAAGTTTAAATAGAAATTTCTAATAAGGGTCATTTTACATTGAGGATAGCATAAACAAATACATTCATGTGCCCTTTCAGGCATGCAGTCCTTGAGTACTCTTCTCCCACTTTCAGTCCTCACCTAAAACTGTAATTATCACTACAAACTTTATTCTTCCATTCTATGCTATTGGCTGGCTTCTCCTTAGCTGCTCATTAAAAGCTTGTAAACAAACCTTTTTGACTGAACTGCTCGCTAACAGTATTAATTAGTATCAATTCACAACTATGTATTGGCAAAATATATGTATAGAGAAGATATATTTGGTTTGAAAGAATTGACCCCATTTTGCTCATATTAAATTGCATATAGCAAATGGCACTCAGCACCTAAAAGAATAATTAAATCCCGGCGTTCCAGACTAACAAGTCAGATACTTGCCCACAGATCATAATTTTTATTTTAGAAGCCAATAATAGATTCAGAATTAATTTCTGCTTCCTTCCATACACAAAGAATTCTCTATAAATATTGACTCCAAGATTGTGAGCAAAGTACTGCCCCACCCTTGATAATCACACAAAGTACAATTCCATGGATTAAGTTTCTTGGGTCTCATCTACACTACAGAATTTTGCCATGCCAAACAATACTATGTTTTGTACAACTAATCTTAGCCCTGCTGCAAAAAAACATTAATACTTCACTAAGCTAGCCCGTAACACTATAGCGTTAGAATAGTCCAGAAGGACGGTCAAATTAGCTTGCACATTACAACTAGTCCTGCACCACTGTCCTTTGCATTGCTTTACTATGAATGTGGAGATATATACAAAATAATATGATTGATAGTGCCAGTTAAACATTAGCCAATACTAACTTAACTATACCCAGTTAAACTCTCCATTATAGGCAAGGCCGAGCAGGATACCAAATATAAGAAAAATCTCCACCTTAATGAATTACTAGACAGAAAGATTCATGTGTGACCTTAAGTAAGGCTAACTATTCTTTCCAAAAGTCGTAGTCTGGAGTACATACATCCAAAAACTAACAGATAAATATTTAGACCATTACAAAGGAGGAATTTCTCACATAATTATTGCAAGATTATAGAGGATTCTCAGGGCTGGAAGTGAAAATACAAAAGCTATCAGGAAAACTGAACATCCACTTGATTATGGCTACAGAAAGATTAAGGCCTTGATTCCAGAGTAAGAGGCTACAGCCTGGTCTACCGTAAAGAAAAGCCCTCACCCATAACTATTTCACATTTGGGGAGAATGTATACCTTCAAATCAGCGGCACTGCTATGGGTACCCACATGGCCCCACAGTATGCCAACATTTTTATGGCTGACTTAGAACAATGCTTCCTCAGCTCTCATCCCCTAATGCCCCTACTCTACTTGCGCTACATTGATGACATCTTCATCATCTGGACCCATGGAAAAGAAGCCCTTGAGGAATTCCACCATGATTTCAACAATTTCCACCCCACCATCAACCTCAGCCTGGACCAGTCCACACAAGAAATCCACTTCCTGGACACTACGGTGCTAATAAGCAATGGTCACAAACACCACCCTATCTCGGAAACCTACTGACAGCTATGCTTACCTACATGCCTCCAGCTTTCATCCAGACCACACCACACGATCCATTGTCTACAGCCAAGCTCTATGATACAACCGCATTTCCTCCAACCCCTCAGACAGAGACAGACACCCCTACAAGATCTCTATCAAGCGTTCTTACAACTATAATACCCACCTGCTGAAGTGAAGAAACAGATTGACAGAGCCAGAAGAGTACCCAGAAGTTACCTACCACAGGACAGGTCCAACAAAGAAAATAACAGAACGCCACTAGCCATCGCCTTCGGCCCCCAACTAAAACCTCTCCAACGCATCATCAAGGACCTACAACCTATCCTGAAGGACGACCCATCACTCTCACAAATCTTGGGAGACAGGCCAGTCCTTGCTTACAGACAGCCCCCCAACCTGAAGCAAATACTCACCAGCAACCACACACACTACACAACAAAGACACTAACCCAGGAACCTATCCTTGCAACAAAGCCCATTGCCAACTGTGTCCACATATCTATTCAGGGGACACCATCACAGGGCCTAATCACATCAGCCACGCTATCAGAGGCTCGTTCACCTGCTCATCTACCAATGTGATATATGCGATCATGTACCGGCAATGCCCCTCTGCCATGTACATTGACCAAACCGGACAGTCTCTACCTACGTAAAAGAATAAATGGACACAAATCAGATGTCAAGAATTATAACATTCAAAAACCAGTCGGAGAACACTTCAATCTCTCTGGTCACTCGATTACAGACCTAAATGTGGCAATTCTTCAATAACAAAACTTCAAAAACAGACTCCAACGAGAGACTGCTGAATTGGAATTAATTTGCAAACTGGACACCATTACATTAGGCTTCAATAAAGACTGGGAGTGGATGGGTCATTACACAAAGTAAAACTATTTCCCCATGTTTATTCCCCCATCCTCCACACACTACTGTTCCTCACATGTTCTTGTCAACTGCTGGAAATGGCCCACCTTGATTATCACTACAAAAGGTCTCCTCCCCTTCCCCCCCACTCTCCTGCTGGTAATAGCTCACCTTACCTGATCACTCTTGTTACAGTGTGTATGGTAACACCCATTGTTTCATGTTCTCTGCGTATATAAAATCTCCCCACTGTATTTTCATAGAATCATAGAATATCAGGGTTGGAAGGGACCTCAGGAGGTCACCTAGTCCAACCCCCTGCTCAAAGCAGGACCAATCCCCAATTTTTGCCCCAGATCCCTAAATGGCCCCCTCAAGGATTGAACTCACAACCCTGGGTTTAGCAGGCCAATGCTCAAACCACTGAGCTATCCCTCCCCCCACTGAATGCATCCGATGAAGTGAGCTGAAGTTCACAAAAGCTTAATGCTCAAATAAATTTGTTAGTCTCTAAGGTGCCACAAGTACTCCTTTTCTTTTAGGAGATACAGACTAACATGGCTGCTACTCTGAAACCTGTCATCATGTTGCTCAGGGGAGTGAAAAAGCCATACACCTGAGCAACATAGTTAAACTGATCTAACCCCCCAGGTAGACAGTGCTATCTTGGCCGGAGAGCTTCTCCTGTTGACATAGCTACCGCCTCCCAGAGAGGTGGCTCACCTATGCCGATGGGAGAGCTCTCTCCTGTCAGATGAGAGCATCTTCATTAGAGTGCTACAGTGACACCGCAGCACTTCCACCTTAACTGAATTGGCTCATTAGCACTAACCCCCCACTTGGTAAGGCAACTCCCATCTTTTCATGTGCTGTGTATTTATACTTGCCTACTGTATTTTCCACTCCATGCATCTGATGAAGTAGATTTTAGCCCACAAAAGCTTATGCGTAAATAAATTTGATACATTCTAGAGACAGTTGCAGAGGTACTTGAGGCTGAGGCTATGACTGGTAGGATCTTTCATATGTCCTCCATTTTTTCCCTTTTCAGTTTTCTGGTTTCCCCAAAAATCAACAGAGGTCTGTCCACTGATGCCTAAAACTTGTGTCTGAAATTTTGGAATTGACAGAATTCAAAAGTTATCACCTTATATACAGACAGACAGACACACAGAGAAATGCCCCTGAGTAAAGAATAAGGCTTTCGGAAGTTTGGTCAATGATTGAGGTAGCAGGACAGATGTTTAACCCCTAACCTGCACTGATAAAAATCCCAGTTTTTTGTACTTGGATTGACATAGAGCGTATTATTCTCCATGGCAACCTAATTCTCTCTGAAGTGATTGTGCAAACAGACCCTCTCCCAAAATTAAGAAATTTCAATACCTTTTCCTTTTCATTATTTCCTCATTAAATTTGGCATGTTCCTTTCATGTTAATGTAATCAAATTTTGTTAAGTCACTTTCTATGGAAATAATCTCTGCGTGAATTGTATTTAAAACAGAATATGCCATTCCATGGAAAGAAAGTTTCAAGTCAAAATCCAAATGCAATTTTTCTATGAACTACAGACTGACAAATTCCAGTGTCTGTATAGTTTCTTGTGCTTAGATTATACACTGTATCTTGATTAGAGGGGAGAACAAGAGAAATCTTCAAAGCATCTTGATATTATTTCACATTAATATATAATCAGAAAGGGTTTATATTCACATATTACCCCACAATGAGTATACAAAACACTTGCCTAGTGTATTTGTCCTGAAATATATCAAGGTTAAACCACTGCTTAATATAATACAAAATGTTCACTTAAAGTATGCATCATTTACAAGAATAAGTGCCACACTTCACAATTTCAGGTTAAATTTTAGCTGGGTACTACTAAGCTGTTCCAACTGCATTAATAGTATGTACTTTGTGCTAACCCACAAAAATCATCTTCCAGAAACATTTTTCTAAACATAGCTTCTTTTTTTTTTAAATAAAAACACAGTCATACCAAAAAAAATGCAGTCTGTGCTGTTGAGGCAGTAAAAAAAATTCAAAGCCTGTATTTGAATGAATCTTCTATATGTCGTATATAAAAATTCTGCTGCCTCTGAAGCACAGAGAAAAATTCTCTGAATTAGGTATTGCCTGGATATTTTTTTTTTTTTTTTAAACAGAAGGGGATTTTACAATAAATCTCTTTATTCTCTGCTACTGTCTGGCAATTCTGAACTAGTTTGAATTTTGCAAAATAATATGTTTTTCAAAAGCTACAGTGTGGGAAGAAATATTGCTAACTTGACAGTCAGCTCTTTTAGCATGGGGTATATAGAGAGAAACAAACAGCAGAATATTGTTGTAAACTGCCAGTTCACTACAAATCATCATTCCTTCACCTGCCTACAAATCAAATTGTAATCAGAACTAATTAAAAAGATAAACCTAGCGCCCAAATCAAGAGGAGAGTTTTCAACAGAGCATTCTCATTAACCTGTCCCTAATACATCCAATCAGCTTTTCACGGTGCAGAATTAATTCTGTGCAACTGGAAAACCTCTGTGCAGTTATTTATGATACTGCATTTTGGTCTTACCCAGAAAGTAATTTCCTAATTGCAGCGAATTAGCCATGTCTTGATTCTTGGCCAAAAGACTCTCATAACTTGTGGGTTATGCATGACATCATTACCCACGTTCAGAGCAGACATTTAATTGGAGTTTCTGACAATCCATCTCCAGCTGTGCTCTCAAGCCCTAATGATTTGTGAATGCTGATGAAATACATGTAATGACTTTTGTGTGCCCTATGAAAACATTACCATTAAATTCCGCGGCTACAGTTATGTGAATTAGGCTTTTATCCTTTTCCATTAAATACTCTAAATGCATTGAACTGATTTAAAGATGTACTGTTTTTTTACCCAGTATCACATTGCTTCTCCATACAGCAGAAATAGGTTTCAAGTTAAACTCTAGAACTTATAGCAAGTTAGTATATCTAGAAACATTCAGCTGGAGTATTCATTCACAATAATTTACTTTCTGTTTTAGTGCAGCATAACAACAGTGTCAGGGTCAAATTCAGAGTGTAGGTTCATGTACATTACAACTTTCTTCAGACTCCCTCACCATGAACATGAATTTCAGGCTTGTCTACACATAAAGATTACATTGATTTAACTAAGTCAGTTTCTAAATTGATTGTAATAAATCAGCATAATCCTCTTCAGCAACACTCTTAAAATTGTTTTAAGTGCAGTTAAAATAGATGTCGTGTAATTCAGTTACTGTAATATCATGGAAATCACAGCAAGATGTCTGGGCTTCAATGCCCTCAAAAAGTAATTAAAATTATCCTTCTATGAAAACACATCTGAAACAAGTGGCTTTCCTTCACAATCAAACATCTGTGTTTCCCTTTTCTAAATAAATAAATACTTCTTAGTATTTATATAAATGCAAACAAAATTCCTCCATATCAGGGTACCAATGCTGGCGTATAAATTCATGTCAGGGCTCCTTGCCGGTAAGTAAATCAACATGTATTCAAATAACTAAGTCAGTATATCATATTAAAAAAAATGTAAGCACTTTCTAGATGTTTGGTATTTTCTGGGTTCAAGTTTCAGCAGAGAGAGTTTGGGCTATCCCAAAGGCTGACACTGTAGTACGTTACTGGCGGGAGGGGGGCTAGAGACATGAAGGTGTTCTTGTCTCAAGGGTCATCAAGCAAAGATCTCTTCTGCCAATCTCTGGTGGTTGTTCTAGTCTACGTTAACATTTTCTCTATTTGTGCTGCTACTTTTCCCTCACTGCATCTAAACTTAAATAGGCTTCCCAGTGAAGAATCTGACATGTCAATACACAGATACCAAATGTTAGATCCCCATTTGCTGCAAATTCATAAAGGTTTTACTTTGAGATCACAGTAACTACAGTTTAATGATTTTACTTCCTAATGCTCAGGTATTTGAGCCAAGTAGGAATTACCCCTTTCCACTAATCATCACTACCAGCTCATACAGCCAGTCCCACTCTGCTACTCTACTACTTATTTGAAGAGGCTAACATTATGGGAAGAAATTTAATATTTTACACTTCAGTCCAACTCCTAAAAATCTGAGTGAAAGTGCCAAGTTACATTTGAGAATGAAAAGCCTTCAATATTTAGCAAGTCTGGGGAACATAGGAAGCTGAGAGATGTAAGGAACCCAGGGAACTCAGATAACTAAACAAGAATGTGAAGAAAATACAGCTATTTACTTATAATACAACTGTAATGCCAGTCAATTTCTTCCTACGGAGACTAATGCCTTAGGAAGTGTCAGAGAGCATGGAACAAGATGGTGGCTTAAGCAAAAAGCTCCAAGACTTCACAATTGCATTACATAAAAATTGCATAAAGTATGTGTGTTTGTTTTGGGGAGGGAGGTTTACATTATGTTCGTTACATTGCAAGTGCTTTTTCTCTTGATCACACAGTAGTCTCCCTCATTAAGACTTACTAGAGGCACTACTGTCTTCTAGTATCAAGGACAGCAGATGAAGGAGTAAAGACTAAAAACAAAATAAGCTCAGGAAATATATAAGATGGCCATGAGATTTGTACCTATTTCAACATGAAACAAATAAAACAAACATCAGGTTTGCAACGTTCTCTCCACCAAGGCTTCAAAAATGGACAAAGAAAACACCTAGACAAATTAGAGGATTGGGCCAAAAGAAATCTGATGAGATTCAACAAGGACAAATGCAGAGTCCTGCACTTAGGACAGAAGAATCCCATGCACCGCTACAGACTAGGGACCGAGTGGCTAGGGAGCAGTTCTGCAGAAAAGGACCTAGGGGTGACAGTGGACGAGAAGCTGGATACGAGTCAACAGTGTGCCCTTGTTGCCAAGAAGGCCAATGGCATTTTGGGCAGTATAAGTAGGAGCATTGCCAGCAAATCGAGGGACATGATCATTCCCCTCTATTCGGCATTGGTGAGGCCCCATCTGGAGTACTGTGTACAGTTTTGGGCTCAACACTACAAGAAGGATGTGGAAAAATTGGAAAGAGTCCAGCAGAGGGCAACAAAAATTAATAGGGGACTAGAACACATGACTTATGAGGAGAGGCTGAGGGAACTGGGATTGTTTAGTCTGCGGAAGAGAAGAGTGAGGGGGGATTTGATAGCTGCTTTCAACTACCTGAAGGGGGGTTCCAAAGAGGATGGATCTATACTGTTCTCAGTGGTGGCAGATGACAGAACAAGGAGTAATGGTCTCAAGTTGCAGTGGGGGAGGTTTAGGTTGGATATTAGGAAAAACTTTTCACTGGGGGGTGGTGAAACACTGGAATGCGTTACCCAGGGAGGTGGTGGAATCTCCTTCCTTAGAGGTTTTTAAGGTCAGGCTTGAGAAAGCCCTGGCTGGGATGATTCAGCTGGGGATTGGTCCTGCTTTCAGCAGGGGGTTGGACTAGATGACCTCCTAAGGTCCCTTCCAACCCTGATATTCTATGATTCATTGCACAGGTTATGTCCCATATATTACTCAACATGGGAGATTTTTCCATAAAAGATGGCTCTGTAATCACCAACTGCCTCATTGGATAGAAGATTTGGAAAACTAAGCACATTACTACAATCTCACATTCATCTGTTTCCCAGTAGCTAGTGAGAGATTATCACTGCTTTCCCACAAGCCTAAAAAAGATGCTTTAGCTCAAGGCAGGTTTTCCCACAGGTAGTCATTGAATTGTTCCCTATTTCGTCAAGTTCCAAATCTGAGGAGAGACAGTGGGCTGGATCACCTCTTGAGATGTGTGTTCTATGTTCAGTTTTAACATTATACTCTCCTGTTTATGATTTGGCAAACTATTCTGGGTTACATGGAGACCTACAGAGCTAGGTAAATCAGTCAGGCTTAATATGTTTTATCTATTATGTCTAAGGATAAGGAAGTACTCCGCTACAAATATCATGGAGACAAAAATCAGAAAAAGAAGAAAAAGGTCAGAAAACATTTTAATTTTTTTCTTTTTTTACTTCAAAGAAGCCTGAGACTTCACTGGATAAAACTGAGTCAGATTTTAAGGCCAGTTATCCTGAAACTTAAACAAAGAGCTCCAAAAATATCACAAACTTTCCACTTTTGCTTTTATCATCTTTATACTCTACTCTAACCAGCCTTTTCAATCTTCCTTTGTACCTAAAATAAACTAAAAACAGTCAAAGGAGTAACATCAAATAAAGTGTACATATTTTCTGTCTCCACGACAAAAAAACCACCACAGATGCCATTTATGAAAGTATAAAGCAACTCAAGGATGGTAAGGCAAATATAAAATATGCATTTACACAAATATTTTTACACGGGTGAGATAAGACCTTTATAGTCAAACTGGGGGTGTTTTCAGGCATAATTTATTACACTTCATGCAACTTACAGAAGGTTTTCTATTTCACATAAATCCCTGAAGTACAATCTTTATGTATACAAGCAAAACATGTCCCTTCATGCTGATTTTATTTGCTTTAAATTCTCTTTTTGGACACTTTCAAGTCAAAAATCAATCCTACAGATAATATGTGCTACAAAAAGCAGATATTCCTTTATAACTGTTAACAGTAACTTTTATAAACTTTGGAAATAAACTGATTTAATAAATAGTCTTGTCATTAATTTTTATAATTGAAAGTAAGATGCTCAAGTATGCATTCAATTGTTTGAGTTTTCCTGGAGAAGATTCTGTCTACCTTTGTTCAGTAAGGGCAGAGACAGTGCAAGCTGCCTCCATACATTACATCAAAAAGGAACGTTAGCGAATCTTTTAAAAAGTAGGGTTTTTTTCTCTGAGAGGGCTGCCAGTGCAGCACTAACCATCACTTCCCCCTTTATGGTGTGCTGGGAAATTTGTAGGCACTCTTTTTAGGATCATGATTCCATAGTCTGTGACTCAATGGCTACACTGACCTCAGCCAATAACTAGGATTTTCTACCACAATAAAGTGCCCCCTCTCTCTTGCACTTGCTGCTTTGGTTTCTTTTATTGAACCTAAACATTTTAGAGTCTCAAATCACCAAGTTTACAGCATGTTATTTGTCAGACTGTACAAACACAAATGAAATAACCATATCAGTAAAGATGTTAACAGAGTTTGACTGAACTCTCACGCATTGCGATGAAGATTCTTTTCGTGGAAATGATGGCAGCAGAGGAGAGCATGCCCTGCATAGCAAGTTCACACGGCATACATTTACAAAGGTACCAGAAAAAGTGAATACTGGGTCACAAAGCAGGTCACCTGAAAACTCTGCATTATACAAAATATGAACTGCATGCACTCAAAAGTCATCCAAATTACGTAAAGCCTCATACCAGAGTAACCTCACTGGGGTGAAAATCACTTTGTTTAAATTATGCAGGCAGCCCAAAACACTTCAATGCATTTTAGGTACCGTACAAAATGAATTAGATGCCTTGATTTAAATACATGTTCATGGGTCTCAGGCCACACAGGCATGTGGAAATCCCTGGTACAGTTAAGGGGTACAGAGGCCAAATATTCAACTATAATACAATGAATACACCAAGAGACTACCGAACTTCTATGAATCAAAGGCACCTGGGTCCAAAAAGCAGGATACAAAACACGTGAACACATACCCTATTTACAAGTTGAGCAGGAAGGAATCATTAGGTCTCATCTACACTAGAAAATGTAACGGTTTTTCCAGCTGCAATGTAACTGTTTGGCATCATGGAAACCTGCTCTGAACAGGATTAGATAAGGACACCTAGCACCGTCTACACTAGCACTTACACATCATTACTACCACCATCGCAGCTTCACCATTTCTGGACAATAGATACATTTTCTAGTGTACATGTACTTAGTCTGAACTGGCAAACTTCATAGCCACAATTCACAGCTGGTGCAACTCCAGTGGTATAGCAAAGATAGAAGCTACAGTAAACATAGGACTTGGGTGTTTTTGAACCAGTGTGTCATCTAATCCTGGGCAGAGTAGGGTTGAAGGACATGATAGTAAGAACGCCAGCGGATGCATGTGCCTTGTCCACACTGCAGTCCCACTGGTGGAACTGCACAAGCGTTTTCCTCATAACCAGCTTTCTCTCCTATAGGATAGTTTGGAATCAGGCTTGATCCTGCTGGAGAAGTTTGTCTGTGAAGTCCACCAACTTGGTGTAGGCAAGAAAGTCATACTTCACAAACAGCGCCAGGTAATTTGAAATACAAAACTGAAAACTTGCAGAGGAAAAAACCTTGCAACTTAGAATGTCCAGGCATTTGCCCTCTTGATCCACCGGGATGGAAAGAAGGTGTTGCTGACGGGCCCGTTCCATCGATGCCTGAATGAAGAGGGAATTGGGTGGGGGGGTAAGAGAATAGAAACTCAGACCCCTTTGGAGGCACGCAGTACCTCTTTTTTACCCCTTTAAGAGTGGGTTTACTGGTGGCTGGGGTGTGGCAGACAGTCCAGGCTGGATGAAGGATGGCCTCATTGATTGGTAGGGCAACTCTGGCCAGTACCCAGACATGCAAGATGTCAAGTAGCTGGTGTCATTTATTTTGCACTTCCTCCAGTGGGATGTCGAGAGCACCAGCCACCCTACACAGCAGTTCTTGGAATTGTCAGTCATCACTAAGGGGTAAGAAGGGAGTCGAAGACACTGCAGCATCTGGGGATAACGAGGGGAAACAATCCGGTTCCGGCAGTACCACTGGAGTGAGGCTAAGTGGTGCATCTTCTAACAGCAGTTAGGAACGCCTATTCAATGATGGCCAAAGGGAGGAGGATTGGAGACTCTTCACAAGTAAAGTGGGAAGGTTCCAACGGTGAATACTCTAGCCAGGATTCCCAGTACAGCCGTTCCAGTGGATGCTGAAAAGGGTCCCATGGAGCAGGGTACCAATGATCCCGCTACTGGGTAAAGGGAGGATATTGCCATTGAGCCGGCAGGGCCTTGGGGTAGTCACACTGTCAGTACAGGAGGGGCGGACCCTGTGCCCCATCCAAGTCCTCTGACCCTAAAAAATCAGAGGCCGGTTCGACTGATGGTGCTAGCAGAACTGCAGGAGCCTCAGAGGAGCGGGCTGGAATACAGCTTGAAGGAGGCAAGTCTAGTGTAGGGGAACACATCCTCAGAAGAGGTGATGGTTTATGAGGGCATGGAGACCTCACCCAGCTAACACAAACAGTTCATGAAGCACGGGGCTGACTCTAGTCTCCCCAGTGTCAGCAGTACATGCTCCTCAGTTGGAACCAACTGGAACTGGAAGGGAGGACTGCCTTGAAACCAAAGATTACTTGACCTCAGCAGAGCCAACCCAGAAGGAGTACAATGTTCAGTGGACGAAACTGATGGTCTGTGCAGCTTTTCATCATCCTTGTGCACCTTGGAATGTGCCACTTCTCCATGGCTGGAACTTGTGGATGGAGCAGTATCCTTCTTGGCCCTGAAAGGAAGACTTACTGACATGCTTATGTGCAAGCTTCCTTGCTTCACAGCTAGGCCCCAACATGGGGTCCCTAGTGCTGGTACCAGCGGAACTGGTCTGAAGCTCTGCAAGAGGAGGCATGCTCTTAGATTGCTCAGACCTATGTACAGGGGGTTTCTCCAACCTGAATCTAACTGCGGCCTCATGGCAACCTCCATGAGGTGCTTCTTGAGGCAGAGAGCCTGGCCTTCTTGGGCACGGGCTGGGAAGGAAAGGCAGATACTTCACCTGGATGCAACATGGACCTCTCCCATGGAGTAAAGGCAGCATTGGTGCTCATCACTGACTAAGAATGAGCAAGGGCAGAAAGCGCAGATCTCAAACCCCGGCATCTTCAGCATAATCCATTACTCAGGCATGGATGCTCAGGGGCAGGGGGAGACCTGTGAAAATGGAGTCCCAAAGTCCTTCAAACTCTAAAAACTACTACTAACACTAAAAATACTATAAAAACAACAAAATACTAACAGGAATGAAACAAACAAACAGTCTTTCTTCAGATTGTAGAAGTGCGTCACGAGGACGAAAGAACAGAAGAGGCTCCAACTCAGACTACGTGGCGATGAGAAGGAACCAAGGGCACAGCTGGTCCGCCCTGCCCCTTATTGCCTCAAACAAAACCATGAGGAGGAGCAAGGGCACATGCACAGACCAACGGACGCTACTACTTTTAAAACCTTTGGCTCCAGGAACATGCTTTTAACCCTCAGTGGAATGCAACAGGGCACATCACTCCAAGGAGAATCTGAAAAATAAAGGAGTGCCTGCTAGTTGGCCCCTGGCAGCCACATTGGAGCCTATGTACTCCCAACACCTTACTACTTCTCCAGCAGAAACAGGAGTAGCAGTTCTGACAAAGATAAAGATACACCATGTTACTGCACACCACTACTTCAACTCCCTGAGAAGTACAGCAAAAATTTTTATTAATAATTATTATTATTATTATTGTGGGTGGCAGCCTGGTCCAGAACCCAGAGATCTGGGTAAGAGCCCGGAGTTCTCAAGGTCCATTCTTTGGCTGTGCCACGAATTCACTGTGTGGCACTGGGCAAGTCACTTCCCCTCTCTATCCCTTAGTTCCTCATACTGTAAAATGGCTTGAATGATACTGCCTTTTCTTCATCCCAGAGTTATGAACATAGTTGCTTTTACAGTGCTGAGTACTATACTATTTATTACAGATCTAATGATTGTATGTAAATGTAAAAATACTGGACTCATGAATTCACAACACAATTTTAGGAATTTACTTGAATCATAGACACTCATCATCTCCTAACAATCTAATTAGCCAATGTTTGTACAATGCTATGAACATATAAACAATTATGTAAGGTCAGTTATTAATTTTTCATTAGTATGGATATTTCAAAATAGTGACAGCAAATGTTTCCCTCTCAAGCCAGGAAATGTTAGTTCATGTTCAAACCACTGAAAACTCCTCTATGCCAGTCAAAACTGACCCCCAAACAAGCATCCTAACCCAGCATGCTAAACTCAGTGAAATACTGAAATCCACAGCTGTGTACAGCAGTAGTGTTATGCATCTGACAGTTTTATTTGTGTAACAGTTTATGCTTTCATTATGTTCTGTCACTTGCTACATGGAATTTGTGTTTAAGAGGATTCCACTGTATCATATCTAAGAGGTTTACAACAAAATCCAAATAGCTAAACTCTAAGATGCACTGCATTACTAGATTTAAGGGTTCACAGTAACATGTTGTAGCAATGCTACCTACATTAACCATCTTTTCACAAGGAGTTTCACCAATAAACTATATAAATTGCACCTGAAAAGTTATCTTAAGCATGGATAATCCAAAACAGCAGAGAGGAAAGGTTCAATTGTGGTAGGAGCCAACCTAGTCGTTTGCATCAGATATTGAAAGAAATGTGTCAAATTACTACTTGTTTTTACACATCCAAGTAATGAAATGTCAAATAATTAACTAAAATAACAATATTCTAATATTCACAAGATCTCAAGCATTTCATTTTCTATTTTCAGTCACAGACAAAATAAGGCTAAACTGGCGACGTATTATTTTGAAAACAGTAAGGGATGATGGGATATAGTAAGACTTTCTTTACTCTAACAAACCTAGTGACAGATTTTAAAGCCAGAAGAGATCATTGCCATCACCTAGTGTGACCTCCTGTGTATCACAGGCCACAGAACGTCACCCATAAGTATCTGCATCAAGCCCAAAACTGCTGTTTGAGTTGGAGCAGATCTTCAGAAATCTGAAGACTTTGAACCCAGGAAAATCCACCACAATGCTCAGTAATTTGTTTCAATGACAAATTTCCCTCCTGCTTTAAAAAAAAAAAAAACAAAAAAAAAAACCTAATTTCCAGTTTTATTTTTCTGGCTTCAACTGCCAGCCACTGGATCTTCCTACACTTCTGTCTTACTAAGTTAAAGAACACTATGGGAAATTCTCTTCCTTGTAGGTACCTTTAGACTTAAGGTAATTACATCGCATCTTAACCTTCTCATGGTTAAGCCACAAAGATTTACAGCTTCTTTAGTCTCTCATTATAAGGAAGTTTCCAAGAACTCATATAATTCTCATGGCTTTCTTTGAGCCCTTTCCCAATTTTATAAATGTATATTTTGAAATTTGGCTATCAGGACTGGTCACAATATTCCAGTCGTACTGTCACTGATGCTGTAGATTGAGGTAATAATATCATCACAGATTCATAGATTCCAAGGCCAGAAGGGACCATTGTGACCACAGAGCAGGGGTGGCCAAATTTACAGATCCTCCAAGCCACATACGATAATCTTCAGAAGTCTGAGAGCCGGGTGCACCTATGGCAGGGTGGTGGAGCTCAGGGCTTCAGCCGCGTGGGAGGTGCCTGTTGGTGCTCAGGGCTTCAGCAAGAGTGAGGCTGAAGTCTGAAGCCCCGGCAGGCGCCTCCTGTGGGGCAGAAACCCTGAACTCACCCCTCCTCCCCAATCTGGTAGGTGGAGAGTGGCGGGCATGGTGGGCTCCAAGAGCCATACTAACTATAAAAGAGCCGCATGTGGCTCGCAAGCCCCAGTTTGGCCACCCTTGTCATGTAGTCCGACCTCCCGTATATAACACTGGCCAGAGAACAGCCACAAAATAATTCCTAGGGCAGAGCTTTCGAAAAAAATCAAAATCCTGATTTAAAAATTGCCAGCGATGGAGAATCCAATGTGAACCTTTGTACACTGGTCCAGTGGTTAATTATTCTCACCATTAAAAGTTTACACCTTATTTCCAGTCTGAATTTCTCTGGCTTCAACTTCCAGCCATTGGCCCATGCTATACCTTTCTCTGCTAGACTGAATAGCAATCATCAAATAATTATTCCCCAAATAGCTACTTATAAATTGTAATCAAGTCATCCCTGAACCTTCTCTTTGTTAAGCTAAATAGACTGAGCTCTTTAAAGCTCTCTCTCTCTAAGGCAAATTTTCTAATCCTTTAACCATTCTCATGGCTCTTCTCTGAACCCTCTCCAGATCATCATCATCATCCTTCTTGAACTGTGAAGACCAGAACTAGACACAGTATTCCAGCAGCGGTGACACTAGTGCCAAATACAGAGGTAATATTACCTCTCTCATTCCTACCTGTGATTCCCATTTATGCATTCAAGAATCACATTAGCCGTTTTGGCCACAGTGCCACACGGGAAGCTCATGCTCAGCTGATTATCCACTATCATCTCCAAATCTTTTTCAGACTCACTACTTCCCAGGATGGAATCCCCCATCATGTAAATATGGCCTACATAATATTATCCTAAGTGTATACATTTACATTTAGCTGTATTAAAATGCATGTTGTTTGCTTGCGCCCTGTTTCAAGTGATCCAGATTGTTCTGTATTGGTGACCTATCCTCTTCATTATTTACCACTCCCCCGCAATTTTTGTGTCCACTGCTAACTATTTGGGATGATTTTACATTTTCTGCCAGGTCACTGATTAAAAAATGTTAAATAGTGTAGACCCAAGAACCAATTCCTGCGGTACCACACTCCCACACAATGATGATTCCTCGTTTACCATTCTGTTTTAAGACCTATCAGTTAACCAGCTTTTAATCCACTTAATGTGTGCCAATCAACATGTTAAGCAGGATCTGGACCAACTAAAACCAGGAAATTCAGAGCAGAACCCTGTCTATTCCACACACAAAATCCATATGACCAAAAGGTATTATAAACATGCTTTATTCTTGCAGCATAGTCAGAAAAATTATATCACTACATTACAGCACCATATTATAACCTTAATAGGCCTTTTCTACACTAACCGTTCTTCCTCAAAAATATACCAGCGATACTATCACTAGTGCAGCTTCACAGGTTACAGCGACAATGGGAGCACCAGTGTAGACAAGGTGCCATGGCCATCAACTTTTTAACCACCTTGTCATCTAGAAATTCTCTAAATTAGGTTAGATGATACAGGAGTCAGAATTCCAGAAACTGGTATATAATATCGTTGTCACTAGTAGTAGCAATGGCATGAAATTTTAGGGAGAAAAAGCCAAGGCAGACTTTTAAATGTAAGCTAAAATGTGGTTCTGTAACTTGGCTATAAAATGAGTATTTTCTGTCCACACAGCTAACTCTACTCCTACACAATGTTACTCTGTTTTTAATCCAAGGATAGCCCTTTTATTCACAGATGTCGCACTGGAAGCTCATATTCAGTTGGTTATCCATCGTGAGTTCAAGTCCTTTTCAGTCACTGCTTTCCAAAACAAAGTCTCCCATCCTGTAAGTGTGATCCAGACGTTGGTGGAACCATTTGATAGGAAGTTTTCTTACCTCTGAAAGGTATTTCCTGCAGAGCTGTCTCATTATCTACCTTCAAAATTCTCCTCAAAACTCTCCTTTACCAGGATGCCTACATAAACCTTGACAAGGGTTATGCTGCTGGCATACTGCAATACTGCCTATCATGCTGACCAATATTGTGTCATTGTTTACTTGTACTCCCTTGTCTACACCCATCTGTTCTCTCGTCTTATACTTTGATGGTACGCCATCAGGGCCAGGACTCTGTTTTTGTTCTATTTGTAGTGTCTAGCACAATGTCGTCCTGGTCCATGACTGGGGCTCTCAGGTACTACAGTAATACAAACAAACAATATATAAATGCTCTGTCATGAGTCATGATGACAGGAGAATCAATCTAGGACATGTCCTCTCTCTTCTTACTTCTACAGCTGCGAATTGCAATGTATTTGCCATAAAGAGATATTTACAAGCTGAGAAATGATACATCTGGATGGAATGAAGCTGGCTGATGAACCAAGAAAATGTCCACTCTCAAACTTAGAATAAATAGCTTTCCTCCAGAAACTTCAAACTACAAGCCACTAACAGAGACTACCCTCAAATAGACATATTTCAGAAGCAGGACAGGAGAAATAGAATATTGGTGATACAACTAGCATTAAACCAGAATACAAGTTAAGGGTGAAGCATTAAAGACTGCACTTCTCTATCAGAGAAACATTATTTAGTTATATATAGGTAAGAAAAACGTTCTTTTTCTATTTAAGCAGGAAGGGCACTCTCTAGCTAGAGGGGATCAGCACAGCATTCCTGGCATATAGCAGGTTGGGATTACTTCAAGAATACAGGTTTGACCAGGTGACACGTTTGGTTTGGCAGGAGCAGAGGAGAGATTCTTCCAGAATCATTTTGGCTGTCCCAAAGACCTTCACTATCAAAGAAATCTGTAAAGAAGAAGAAGAGGAGGAAATTAACCATGTCTGCAAGAGCAAGTTCCTTTTTCGCATGTGAGTCTAAGGCGGATTGGTTGTTGAAGACTGCTCATCACTGGCTTCAAGTTGAGGTTGAGGAGAACCTAGAGATGAGTCTGGCATGAGAGTCAATGACCTCTAGTCAAAGCAAGATGAAAACCTTCATCACAAAGGAAGGACAGACTAGTTTTTCTGTTCATAGAATCATAAAATCACACAAGTTTAGGGTTGGAAGAGACCTCAGGAGGTCATCTAATCCAACCCCCTGCTCAAAACAGGACCAATACCAAATAAATCATCCCAGCCAGGGCTTTGTCAAGCCGGGCCTTAAAAATCTCTTAAGGATAGAGATTCCACCACCTCCCTAACTAACCCATTCAAGTCCCTCACCACCCTCCTAGTGAAATAGTGTTTCCTAATATCCAACCTAGACCTCCCCCACTGCAACTTGAGACCATTGCTCCTTGTTCTGTCATCTGCCACCACTGAGAACAGCCAAGCTCCAACCTCTTTGGAACCCCCCTTTAGGTAGTTGAAGGTTGCTATCAAATCCCCCCGACTCTTCTCTTCCGCAGACTAAACAAGCCCAGTTCCCTCAGCCTCTCCTCAACAGTCATGTGCCCCAGCCCCTGATCATTTTCATTGCCCTCCTCTGGACTCTCTCCAATTTGTCCACATCCTTTCTGTAGTGGGGTGCCCAAAATTGGACACAATACTCCAGATGTGGCTTCACCAGTGCCAAATAGAGGGGAATAATCAATTCCTTCGACCTACTAGCCATGTTCCTATTCATGCAGCCCAATATGCTGTTAGCCTTCTTGGCAATAAGGGCACACTGCTGACTCATATCCAGCTTCTCATCCACTGTAATCCCCAGGTCCTTTTCAGCAGAACTGCTGCTTAGCCATTCAGTCCGCAGCCAGTAGCGGTGCATGGGATTCTTCCTGCCTAAGTGCAAAACTCTGCACTTGTCCTCCTTAAACCTCATCAGATTTCTTTTGGTCCAATCCTCCAATTTGTCTAGGTCACTCTGGACCCTATCCCTACTCTCCAGGGTATCTACCTCTTCCCCCAGCTTAGTGTCATCTGCGAACTTGCTGAGGGTGCAATGCATCCCACCATCCAGATCATTAATAAAGATGTTGAACAAAACCGGCTCCCGGACCGACCCCTGGAGTACTCCGCTTGATTCTGGCTGCCAACTAGACATCGACCTGTTGATCACTACCCATTGAGCCTGACAATCTAGCCAGTTTTCTATCTACCTTATAGTCCATTAATCCAATCCATACTTTTTTAACTTGCTGGCAAGAATACTGTGGGAGACAAAAGCTTTGCTAAAATCAAGGTATATCAAGACCACCACTTTCCCCATATCCACAGAGCCAGTTATCTCATCACAGAAGGCAATCAGGTTGGTCAAGCGTGACTTGCCCTTGGGGAATCCATGTTGACTGTTCCTGATCATCTTCCTCTCCTCCAAGTGCTTCAAAATGGATTCCTTCAGGACCTGCTCCATGATTTTTCCAGGGACTGAAATGAGGCTGACCAGTCTGTAGTTCCCCAGGTTCTCCTTCTTCCCTTTTTTAAAGATAGGCACTGTATCTGCTCTTCTTCAATTGTCTGGGACCTCCCCCGATTGCCACGAGTTTTCAAAGATAATGGCCAGTGGCTCTGCAATTACATCAGTCAATTCCCTGAGCACCCTCGGATGCATTAGAACTGGACCCATGGACCTGTGCATGTCCAGCTTTTCTAAATAGTCCTTAACCTGTTCTTTCACCACTGAGGGCTGCTCACCTCCTCCCCATACTGTGTTGCCCAGGACAGCAGTGTGGGAGCTGATCTTGTCTGTAAAGTCTGAGGCAAAAAAAGTATTCAGTACTTCAGCTATTCCCACATCATCTGTCACTAGGCTGCCTCCCCCTTTCAGTAAGGTCCCATACTTTCCCTGACCCTTTTCTTGTTGCTAACATACCTGAAGAAACCCTTCTTGTTACCCTTCACATCCCTTGCTAGCTGCAGCTCCAAGTGTGATTTGGCCTTCCTAATTACACCCCTGCATGCCTGAGCAATATCTTTACACTCCTCCCTAGTCAACTGTCCAAGTTTCCATTTCTTTTAAGCTTCCTTTTTGTGTTTAAGCTCACCGAAGATTTCACTGTTAAGCCAAGCTGGTCTCCTTCCATATTTGCTATTCTTTCTGCACATCAGGATGGTTTGTTCCTGCACCCTCAATAAGGCTTCTTTAAAATACAGCTCTCCTTGTTAATCTTCATCTTTTCAGATATTTTCTTATGACGTGACTGGACTAGCTGAACCATGGGAATACCCCTAATTCAAGAAAAATGTTGAAACAAGAGACAGCCAATCACTCATGTTGTTCTCTCTGTGTGAGGCAGAACATAACCAAGGAAACTAACAGGTGTTTTGAGACAACCTAAGTGCATGCTCAAAGTTCTGCAAATTCACTGGATAGCTTGTGCCTGTTCCAGTGAGACCATAAATGAAAATCTCACTATTTCAAGGCTGTTCTCTTTGAGCATTGCATTGGATAAAATATGCACATCATTCAGGATCATAGAATCATAGAATCATAGAATATCAGGGTTGGAAGGGACCCCAGAAGGTCATCTAGTCCAACCCCCTGCTCGAAGCAGGACCAAGTCCCAGTTAAATCATCCCAGCCAGGGCTTTGTCAAGCCTGACCTTAAAAACCTCTAAGGAAGGAGATTCTACCACCTCCCTAGGTAACGCATTCCAGTGTTTCACCACCCTCTTAGTGAAAAAGTTTTTCCTAATATCCAATCTAAACCTCCCCCATTGCAACTTGAGACCATTACTCCTCGTTCTGTCATCTGCTACCATTGAGAACAGTCTAGAGCCATCCTCTTTGGAACCCCCTTTCAGGTAGTTGAAAGCAGCTATCAAATCCCCCCTCATTCTTCTCTTCTGCAGACTAAACAATCCCAGCTCCCTCAGCCTCTCCTCATAAGTCATGTGCTCTAGACCCCTAATCATTTTTGTTGCCCTTTGCTGGACTCTCTCCAATTTATCCACATCCTTCTTGTAGTGTGGGGCCCAAAACTGGACACAGTACTCCAGATGAGGCCTCACCAGTGTCGAATAGAGGGGAACGATCACGTCCCTCGATCTGCTCGCTATGCCCCTACTTATACATCCCAAAATGCCATTGGCCTTCTTGGCAACAAGGGCACACTGCTGACTCATATCCAGCTTCTCGTCCACTGTCACCCCTAGGTCCTTTTCCGCAGAACTGCTGTCTAGCCATTCGGTCCCTAGTCTGTAGCGGTGCATTGGATTCTTCCATCCTAAGTGTAGGACCCTGCACTTATCCTTATTGAACCTCATCAGATTTCTTTTGGCCCAAACCTCCAATTTGTCTAGGTCCCTCTGTATCCTATCCCTCCCCTCCAGCGTATCTACCACTCCTCCCAGTTTAGTATCATCCGCAAATTTGCTGAGAGTGCAATCCACACCATCCTCCAGATCATTTATGAAGATATTGAACAAAACCGGCCCCAGGACCGACCCCTGGGGCACTCCACTTGACACCGGCTGCCAACTAGACATGGAGCCATCGATCACTACCCGTTGAGCCCGACAATCTAGCCAGCTTTCCACCCACCTTAGAGTGCATTCATCCAGCCCATACTTCCTTAACTTGCTGACAAGAATACTGTGGGAGACCGTGTCAAAAGCTTTGCTAAAGTCAAGAAACAATACATCCACTGCTTTCCCTTCATCCACAGAACCAGTAATCTCATCATAAAAGGCGATTAGATTAGTCAGGCATGACCTTCCCTTGGTGAATCCATGCTGACTGTTCCTGATCACTTTCCTCTCATGTAAGTGCTTCAGGATTGATTCTTTGAGGACCTGCTCCATGATTTTTCCAGGGACTGAGGTGAGGCTGACTGGCCTGTAGTTCCCAGGATCCTCCTTCTTCCCTTTTTTAAAGATTGGCACTACATTAGCCTTTTTCCAGTCATCCGGGACTTCCCCCGTTCGCCACGAGTTTTCAAAGATAATGGCCAAGGGCTCTGCAATCACAGCCGCCAATTCCTTCAGCACTCTCGGATGCAACTCGTCCGGCCCCATGATAATGCCAGTTAAATCATTTGATTGTACCCAGCTGAGGTAGGTAGGATTTAGAGTACAAAGGATTGATTTAATCACTGGCTGTACGTCCAAGGAGTAAATACAGCTTTTCTGTTAACTAGTGAGGATATTAGTAGTAGCTAACTGTTGCCCACCTTTAACTGCAAGAGCATGCATTACAAAAACAAAATATTACTGAAATAGATGCAAGGTTTGTAAAATCAGCTATCAGAATTGTATTAGATGCTCAGAAATCAAGCAGCAGCCATAGGGAGGTTTGGTTTATTTACCTCAAGTGTACAACACACACATCAAAGGCAAGATTTTTCAAAGGCATAGATGGGAATTGGATGTCTAACTGCCATTTGTGCATTTGAAAATATCCTGAAACTCTCACGAGGAAGTCCCATAACCCTAAATTGTCCACTAAACAATACAGCAATCAAGCTGGACACAACAAGCGTAGTTAAACCTGCAACGCAGTTTCCATTCTAACCCTGCTTTAACATGCTCAGATCTTAACAACACATTTACCCGTTCTCCATCCTTGCTTCACAGCTCAAAGGTATTTTTTTTACGTTTGAACCCCAGACTCATCTTTGGCAAATTTGGAACAAGGATGGAGATTTAGATATACACTTGAATGATTTAGTAAAAAAATCTGACACCTTTTTGTAGGTAAGATGACTGAAAAATTATTGGACTGTTAAACTGTAAAACTGGTAGGTAAATAACGTAACCATATGTTCACTTCATTTATGTCTGGGCAGGAGGGTTGGGGTGCAGGGGGGGGTGAGGGCTCCAACTGGGGATGTGGGCTCTGGGGTGGGGCCAGGGATGAAAAGTTTGGGGTGCAGGCTGCCCGGTGCTGTGATGGGGAGAGAGAACGCCTCCCAGCTCTCTCTCTCTGCAGCAGCACCTGGGTTGGAGGAGGAGGAGGGGCATCTTTCCCCGCCGCGGCAGCTCCGGCGCTGGGGCCGTGGGATAGGAGCCTCCCCTACAGTTGCGGCAGGTCCAGGCCAGGGCTGGGTTGGGGCTGTGGGAGGGGTGCCTCTCCCCCCGCAGCAGCAGGTCTGGGCCAGGCTAGGTTAGGACCAGGGGAGGGGTGCATCTCCCGATGCAGTGGCAGGTCCATGACTGGGCTGGGTTAGGGCTGCAGCGGGAAGAGATTCCTCTCCTCCAGCCCCGGACCCAAGTGCCTGTGCAGCATTTACTAGGCGGCCGCACAGCTTAGAGGGAATTTAGGCGACAGGGGATGGACCACTTGATGATGACCTGTTCTGTTCACTCCCTCTGAAGCACCTGGCATTGGCCACTGTCAGAAGACAGGATACTGGGCTAGACAGACCTTTGGTCTGACTCATTATGGCCGTTCTTATACCATGTCACAGCTCTCCTGGGCCCAGCAAGCCTCCCCATAGCACCCTGATGGGGAGGAATTGCAACTCCTTTTCACACCAAATGCTCAAATCCACTCATGTGGCACCCCTAAAACACAAAGGGAGCTACCATTAGAGAGCCATCTAAATATATACATTAAACTGCCTCTTTAGCTCATATATATAGTTTCAACTGCTTGTATTGTATTAAAAATGTCAGCTGCAATTACTATACTTTGTTTCTCTACCTTGGATGGCTGATACCACTCTACCAAACAGCCTAATCACACTGTGCCTTTTATGGATAAATTTGCCAACCTCCCTCTCAAAGGACTCCTGAATGCAAGGATTACAAAGATGAGGAGAGACTCAAGGCTTCACAGATTAGAAATTAGCCTCACTAATTTGTACCAACAAGACTGTCTCATTTTAGCAACCACTGGAGGATATAAAAGTAACCTTCCTGGTGATTAACCAGTCTTAATACTGAGTTTTTCGGGGGGAAGGGTTAACACCATACTGAAAGGTACCAGCCTTATTATACTATGCTTTGGAATGTTGTATCCTTATGCCCACCCTGACTTGAAAGCTTTCCCCACCTTTTATTTAAAGCAACACAAAGTTATACAGTTTAGCTTCCACCTCTTCCCCTCCCCTCCCATGCTGTTATGCCAACAGAGATATTTTAACAGCTTGGACTTTTCCCTCTCCTGAAATCTTGTGGCAATCTCAACACTAATTTCATTCGCATTACTGACACTTAGCTGCCAAATGGCATGTCATCTTCTCCTCCCATTTCACCACAATTATTTTTTTAAGCATTTCAATTTAAGATTTTTTCAAATAAAGATTTACTATTCTGCTTCACTCAGGTTGATTTAATTGATGAGATGCATCTACTTCTACCCTTATGGTGCTTTATACAAATAAAAGGCATCACCAAATCTCATCCCAACAATGACAACTGATGCCAGGGAGAGTGAAATGCAAAGTTCCACTGAAAGGCCTGCCCCTGCTTATATACACATTATGGACTGTGAGCTCAAACCTCCCAGCTGAACTCCTCTAATAAAACGAAACACAGGGAGAAGGGTTCATTCTCTGAGCCTCTGGAGAAGCCTCTTCTCTACTTTCTTCATGATTATGGGTTGCATACATCAATCCCAAAATCAGGTCATCTGAAAGAATTTGCTGAGCACTGTTGTGGAAAGTCTTTTTATGGGTAACTTTAAAATCCTGCCAATTCATAGCATTTCAACAATTAACTTTCAGTTTTATGAAAGATTTTACACACATGCTTGCCTACTTTGGATCAAGCCATTTTCTTTCTCTATTCTCAATTAAGTAATCCAGCAGTGTTTACCTACAGAACAGTGGATGTAATAAGAGCTGGCAATTTATAGTTTACTTCCTCCTGCTTTCATTGTACCTTTCCTAACTTCAGTTCATGATTTGGTGTAACTTGATGGTGTGCGGGGTAGGGAGAGCCGGGATTGCATTTGAAGCATTAGCTGAGCTTTCCTTTCCTTTTCACTCTCCCACCAGCTGTTTAAAAGATAAACAAGACAAAGGAGTCTCAAGAATAAGGACAGAACTGAATTCCCAAAGCATAACATTTCTCAACAACTTTTTAAAATAAAAGCCTAGCATTGTAAGACAGTCTTGCAAAATATTTCCTGGTTTATGTCTCCTCCAAAAAGGGAGATACAAGTTAATGTCACAATTTCATTCAATATCCAGATCTAGCACTGATGTGTTACAGTGAAGCCAACTTCTTAACTGTGTATACTTGCTGTCACTAGAGGAGATTACAGTTAGAGCTGGGTACCTTCTCCAATAATGCCAAGTTTTTCCTGATATGTCCTTTTCACTAGGGCAGATACTCTGTGTTCTGATGCAGATTTTGGTCTAGATGGCTCAAAGTTTTCAGAGACTAATTTAAAACATACTTCTGATGGTGCAGTTGAAATATTTAAGAAAGGTCATATTTTCCTCCTACAAAATTCTGTCTAGTACAATACGATGGCAGCTCCAACAGAAATCTGGGAGTGATCATGCACCTTTAGTTGACATTTGAGAATCACCTGGTGGCTCACAGTAAAATGCCGATTTATGATCTGTAGACAACATTATTTGAGGGCAACGCTCCCCATAGGCAGGCACTGAGACAGCACAGCATACCTGTAATTCTCTGAAGTTCACTCTAATCCAGTGCATTCTGGAGGCTTCAAATGCAATCTTTATGTGAGCACGGCAATCTTGCATACCATTTACTTTTTAAAAGAATTTTCAAATTTTTTTTAATCAGTTTGAAAACGTTCCTGCTTCCTCTAACAGAGTAGATGGTCTCATTTACAGAAACTGACTGCATCTTCATGGTAATTCCAAAACAAAGACTAAGAATAAGTGTTTATAGATTTCCCCATCTCTCACTGTTTAGAAAACTGGGTCATTCACAAGACAGGATTTAGAGTGGGATACACACTTTTAGGAGGCTCAGCTAGACTTTTAAGTAAACTACTAATTTCTTGTCTTTTCATTGTAATAAAAGCTTGAGGTGTGAATTGTTAAGAAGCCACTGTGAATCAAGCTGTATAAATCTCTCAGCTATCTACAGAAAACCCCAATTATTAAATCCTTCCTTTGGAAACTGAGCATATAGTTTGGCCTACAAATGGAGAAAAATTCTCAGCAGTAGTGATTTTATAGTTCAGAGTAAAGACAATTTAAATCTGCAAAAGATATCATTTTCTTTTCTTCAGAAGGAAAAATAATCTACCACTTGTAAAAGTTATTGATTTCATGCAGGCTAGCTAAACTGCACATTAATTAAAGTAATATGCCTGTTAAAGAGAGATAAAAGAATAAAAACTGCCTTTCACAATTTTAAATCCACTCAGCTGGCATTGGGATGGCAGAGTTCAGTTTAGTTTTGCTGGATTTTTTTTTTCCTTACTTCAAAACTAAAACTGGACTCATCTACCTTTATATGTACTATTGAAGAGATTCAAGCAAGTTGTATGGGGTTGGGAGCAAGTTGCATTTAAGAAATCATAACTGAGCTTAATATTAAACATCCCAATTAAAGTCAAGTGTTGGAAATGTGTACCTCTGTTGGCCCTGATGTTTCAACCTCTTTGGCTGCAACCAAATGAACACTGATATACAATGGCTTGATGAAATACTGCATTAGTATCATTTGTAATGATTTTCATTCCACTCTTACATAACTTTCATTCGCACAATAATCCAAATATCTTTAGTCACTCCAAAATTGAGGGGGTGCAGCAGCACCCATTAAAAGTTAATCAGAACACTCACACATGCTCAGATGTTGACAATATTATTCTCCAAAGATTCCATCCACAGTGAGCACAGTCCATCATTACAAAGCTGTGTGCCAGCGAGACCGCACATGCTCCACCACAGGGCTCAGCAGGATTTTTCCTGCAATTACTCCTCTCAGTTGTCAGGGGACACTGCAGTGCAAGAACTGAGACATTCTTTCCTGTGCTCTCAATTCTGCCCCCATTCTCTCTCCACCCCTCACTAGTGCCAAGCAAGCATGGAGGAGGAAGCAACTCGACTCTAATGCGAAGGGGTGAGGAATGCGAGGGATGGGACAGGAGCTGATGACAGACCACGATAGGGGCAGAAGTGGGTGGGAAGAGATTAGGAGAAGATGGCAGGGACATGCTGTTAGGACAGTGGCAGAAGAATCTATAACCACTACAACACATGCCCCTCCACAACCTGGCACTGAACCCATGATTGATTAACCTCAACGTTCCTCTGCCGTCTAAAAGCCAGCTGTGAATCCCACCGGCAAAAATGCATTCTCCATTCCTTTCTAGAGGCTGGTCCACACTAGCTGCCAGTTACTCTATTAGCTCAAGTGGTAGAGGTCTGTTCTGGGGGAATGAAAGGTCCCAGGCCTGATGATGAACCATATGGGGATCAATGTGTTCCACACGATGGAATTTTTATTTTATTTTTACTTTGCTTTCTGTTATTTCATACCAAAAACTACATAGTGCTGTGCTGCATATTACATACAAAAAGCTACATTAACACTATAGTAACATTACAAAGCCAAGCATTTAAAAGTTAGGAAATGCCAGAATTGCAGTTGTCCATGCAACTCAAATTCAGTCCTTTGTGCAAATGCATTATGATAGTCTAATTACACAGTTACATACTATTTCTTCCACAGCAACCTGCCATAATCAATGCATGGAATGGACGATATTCATTTCCTAACTTCTGAGTGCTTGAATTTGCAACCTTCATGTTCTTTTACCAGGTTTTTTTAATGTAATAATATGTAGCACAGCACTGCATTCTCTAGACAAAAATGACTGAAGCAAGTTAAGATACAATTCTCTAAAGCTAATCAGCAGCTTCAAATCAATAACAACTTAATTATTTGACAAAGATTATTAAATGATGCCGTGCAAATTACCAGCAGCATTCTTCTTCCAAATTCAATGAAGTGATAATGGCATGATGTTATACTGATAGATGCCAAGTGCTTTACACTGAAACACTGGCACACGCAATGTGGCCTTCAACTCTTGTTAAAGTAGCACATATTTTAAACTGAACGCAGAAGAATTTACACATCTATTAGCCTCCTTTGATACTAAAACTTTGAGAGAGGATAAGATAAGGTAAAAATGACAGTAGTCAGAGAACATTAAGACAAAAGAATCAAATAGTAATCTAAAAAACTAACTGGATGCAACTTCAGCGAAGGGTTTGTATATATGGAGCAGCAACGCACACTAGAGAAAGAACACTGCATTAAAGGGCACTGTGGAACCTTTAGTTCACGCCAGCAGTTTCTACACAGACCAGTTAGTGCACAGCATGGTGATGCACTCCGTGCAGACATACTTTTATTTACTTTCTAGCTGCAGAACATTTTGTATATTAGGATTCATTTTAGAGCCACTTTAAAAAACCTGATCTCAGAAACAAAAGAAACAATTCACTCCCTACGTGTTGATTCTGTTTCCATGCTTAGAATCCACCCTTATAGGCAAGATATTCCCTCATCACACCAATATGAGCAAAAGGATTTTATGCATACACCACTCTTCTCTCCATGAGTTTCCCAGAGCAGTCCACAGAGAAGGCCTTTGTGCAATATGTGGAATCTATGTTGGCAGATCCCAGACACACAGTACAAAAATGGTTGGCTGTTTCCCTGTAACTAAAATCTCAAAATGTTATCACTACAGATTTCGAATGTTGAATTAGACAGGTGAAGTACCTATGATAAGATTTATAGAGCTGCTTGCTGCTCTTGATAATATGGCTGTAGATCTGGTTATAGTCTTAAACTTCATATTGTCTATAAAGTGGCATGGGGTCTTCAAAAAGCTAAATCAAGTGCCTTATATTCTGGATAAGTTCTGAGGATTTTTTTTTAAAAGATACACTCTTGGGGACAACAACTGCCAGGTACAAATACAGCTGAGTAAGAATAAAAGATGATCTTAAATTGTACGCAGACAAATTCAAAAGTCAGAAAGTAGAAAATCTGACCAGAGGGGAAGCTACAGTGGATCTCCACTGGAAACCTGAGTTAAAGAAGGTACTCTGATACACAAGCGCCAGCTTTCTTCTTTCCCTGGGGGTGCTCGACCTCCGTTCAGCCCCAGGCCCACCCCACCTCTTCACACTCTGGCCCCACCTCTTCCCGTCCAGTTCCGTCCCCTCCCCCGAGCATGACCCATCCCTGCTCCTCCCCACTCCACCCCCAGCACCTCCTGTGTGCCGCAGAACGGTGGGCAGGAGGAAGGGGGAGGAGTTGATCGACAGGGCCGCTGGCAGGTGGGACGTTCAATGGGGCAGGGGGAGGAGATAGCTGCTAGTAGGTGCTAAGCACCCACTCATTTTTTTCAGTGGGTGCTCCAACCATGGACACTACACTGGACATTCAACCCAGGTCTGTGGGACCCAGTAGGGTTGCCAACCCTCCAGGATTGTCCGGGAGTCTCCAGGAATTAAAGATAAATCTTTAATTAAAAATTATGTCATCCAATGAAACTTCAAGGAATATGTCCCAAAAAAGTTGGCAACTCTAGGACCCAAGCTTGTGGACTTGGTGTTTCCAAGCCTGTACTTGAGCATCCACACTGCATTGTAAACCTGGGTATACAATTATTGGAACCAAGTCTCCCAGCTATGCTGATGCACCCATACTGTACTACTGCCTCAGGTCTGAGGCCTGATGTACGTCTACACTACAAAGTGACAGGGCTTGCACTCAAGTCATAGTGAGACTCAGGCTCTGATCCACCCCCCCAGAAGGGTCCTAGAACCCAGATTCTGAGCATTTGCTGACCCAAGTCAGACTAATTTGTGCATAGACAAAAGGGGACTTGGATTCAAACAGGAGTCAGAGCCCAGCTTAGTGTACAGTGTAGACAGTCAGACATACCCACCCAGAGAGATGTGAAACCTTGGTTCCAGCTATCACAAGCTAAAGCTATTTGAATGCAACAGAGTAAAGAAGGCATTCACAGAACAAAGTAGCAAGAAACTCATAGAGGTCAAGAAACAGACTGAAAACTGAAAGGACATACACGTCACCATACTGAGTTGAGGTGGGACATAGTGGAGTGTCTCAAGAGTCAGTCTTTGACTTATTCCTATTTATTAGTGATCTAGAAAATAAGAGAAAATTAGCCACATGTGCAGATACTGGGAGGTGTGGCAAGGACTGAAATATGTAATCAATTTAAGAAAAGTGTATAAAATTGAATAATGGATTAGAAGAGATAACCTATAAAGAAGGACTACAGGAAGTATAATTATTTGGCCTAACAGTAAATATAGGGTAAGTATGATAACCATCTAATTAGTATCTGCAAGGTGTAAACACCAAGGAGGGTAAATGAATATTATATAGTGGTCAAGAAGAAATGTGATGAAATTAAGCAAAGAAAAATATAGGTTAGCTACCAAGAGATAGTTCCTAACAATGAGATCTATTTCTGTAGGCTGTGGAACAGGCTGTCAAGTGAAGACATGGAAGTCCCATCACTTTAGTCAATTAAACTGGGTCTGACAAAGCACTGGAGAATACATCATCATATGGAACATTCTTTAACTGGGCCAAGTAATGAACTCAAGAATCTTCTTTAGCTCTACGTTTGTTATAAAAGTCTTGCTCCAAGTAGAAACAATTTTAGTGATGTTATCAAGTCTAAGTTGTGCTAGAGTAACAATCTGAAGCATGCTGGGGAAAATCTGGAGATGGACCCCAACTTTTGGATAACATAGAAGGACTCAAAACTCAAGACTTGTGGCATTAGTAAAATACAAAAGGGGAGTGCTAACGCATGCATGTATCGAGACAAGGCAAAGCAGAGAGACTGCACCTGGAGCAGAGAGGACTGGATTGAAGATAGGGCAATTCCAAACCTTTATACTGTGGTTGCACTTTCCTTGATCAAGCATGGCAAAGCTCAGTTTGTCTGAACTGGATATCAGATTAAGCACTACCACCAATGCGTCCAGAACACAAGATTATAAATGACCAGTTCTGATTTTCAAGTGTATTTTAAATTAAGAAAGGTAATTTAGAAACCTCTCAACATACTTAGCTTTAAATCTCTCACCACAGTCTGGGGGGGGTCACTTGAGGACATTGAGCACATTCTAACTGGCTCCCTCTGTGTACTTGGAGAATACTATCACTAAGGCTACATTTTAGTCACCGGTATTTTTAGTAAAAGTCATGGTCAGGTCACAAGCTATAAACAAAAATTCACGGCCTGTGACCTGTCCATGACTTGTACTATATACCCGACTAAATCTTGGGTGCTCCTGCTGGGGTGGGGCACGGTGGCCCGCGACTGCCCCAGCAGCAGCCAGCACGGGTGACCCAGGGACTACCCAAGCTGCTCAAGTGGCTCCCAGACCAGCAGCACTGGCCGCTCCAGAAGTCACGGAGGTCCCAGAAAGTCATGGAATCTGTGACCTCCGTGAGAAACTCGCAGCCTTAACTATCACACATGGTTCCTGAATACCAACCCTACTAAGACATAAGTGTGCACCTTCCAAACCAAACAAACAAACCAACCAAACAAAAACCAGATATCTGCAGATGTTACAATATTTAAGTACTATGAATTTCCAGTGTACCCTGGGGTCCCATTAGACTGAAAGCTGACATTTAAAGAGCACACATTAAGAAGCTGAAAAAGAAAGTGAACTCCAGGAATTGTGTACTCCATAACAGGGCTATCAGAAAATGGGGAGCTGACCCCAAAACACTGTGAGCAGTCTCACCCTGTGTTACTCAGCTGAGGAGTACAGTGCCCCAGTATGGTCATGCTTGAACTATGCACACGAAGTTGATACCAAACTTAATCAATCCTGTAGGGTCATCACAGAGATCTTCACCCACAATCCCACACTGTCACTGTACTGCTTTGTAGGGATTACACTTCATCAGTGAGGTGGGATGCCTTCAGTAAAATGGAGAGACAAAAAACAGAGCATAAGCCAAGACACCCCCTTCATGGACTCTTTCCACACCCAAGAGGTTGAAGGGCAGAAAGCTTTGCTTCCGAAAATCCCTTACCCAAAAAATACCAGTGTGCAAGGCTATGGAGTAACGAAATGCCAGGAAATAACTATCTTGGAGAACCTGGTTCTTTCAAAACTCCTCCCTCCAGGCACTGACCTCAAAGGAAAACACTGGGGTACTCTAAATCAAGGGAGAGCTGGGGTGGCAAAGACTGGTGACAATATGACCAAGCAGAAGCTGAGGAACGATCCCAAATGTGAGTGTGGAAAGCCCAGGTGGACATTTGAACACTGCTTGATGTAGTGCCTTCTGTTCACATCCTGTGCTCCCAAGGAGTACTGGATTTTGGCAGCACTTTTGGAGTGATAAGCTATGATAACCACAGTCTAGATAATAAAATTGAAATATTCCTCCATTTTTCCCATCGCTATGAGAACTGTAGCTATGGGATTTCTTTAATCTTAAAAAAAGTTTAACTGTTTGTTTGGTTTTTTTGGGGGGGAGGGCATTGCGGGGGGGATTCACACTTTTCTCCTACATATCTGGTGCTGGACTGGAAGTCCTGAAGACTGACATCCTCAGGACACAGAGCATGAAGCAGCAATGAGATTATTCCACACTGTCCCACCAATGATGGGGTGTGGAGCTACTGAAATGGTTGACAGAAAAGTTCTTTCTTTGTGGCCTACTCAGTTCTTCACTTCTCTTCACTGCCAACCTGAAGGGAGGAGGCAAGTCACTACCAACTGTGTTGGTAATCTGGTTTATTTTATTTTATTTTTAAATATGAAAGGAAGTTGGAGAGTTCTGAGTCCAATTCCTGGGATGTGTCTACACTGCTACTTTAGTCATTCAGGGGTGTGAAAAAACACCCCCAGAGCGATAAAAGTTTTAGTGCTGAAAAGCACCAGTATAGACAGCACTTTATCATCACTCATTCAGGGTGGGGTTGTTGTTTTTTGTTTGTTTGTTTTTATAGCTAGGAGAGCTCTTCCCCGACAAAAAAGCATGACTACACTGCCCACATCACAGTGCTGCCGCGACCACGCTGTAACGTTGGCAATGTAGACATAATCTTAGTCTGCAGAGTAGTTATCAGATGGTAATAAACTGCCTTTTTGAATTAAAGAACAGCCTCAGGTCCAGAAGTTTCCTTGTACTGACCTAAAACATCCCAAGGAATAGTCTTAGTTTCTAATTTCTTCCCCCTTCAATCCTTGCCCTTTTGTATGTCCCCTCATGACTAGATTTCCCAGCTGCACACTCACTGTTTAACTTCCATCTTCCCATGCCAACTGAAAAAATAAGCTTATTTCTTTTCATTCCCTACTACTAAACCACCCAGAAGCAAGGTCAGAATAGAAAACTAAACATCTGTTCATAGAGAATACCATACAAAGAACAGTAACATGCTTTGCAAACAGCATAATGAGCCTTCTAAAAATTCCTCAATTGTCACTTTATCTCAAAACAAAGGGAGAAATATAAGGGATTCGAAGACAGTTGACAAAAATTATTAGAAGCCCAGAGAGACTTGCATGAGCGAAGACTGGGACTCTTTGGTTTAGAATAAAGATGGAAAAGATGTAATAGATGTTTGCAATGTTGCTGTAGCTTTGTTTGTTCCAGGCAATGAGAAAGACAAGGTGGGTTAGGCAATACTTTTTATTGGACCACTTTCTGCAGTGAAAGAGAGATGCTTTCAAGCTCCACAGAGCTCTTCTTCGGGTAGCCTTTCACCAGCAGAAGTTGATCCAATAAAAGGCATTACCTCAACCACCTTGTACCTCTCGAGACATGATAGAGACATAGATGATAATCTATGGTTCAGAGAAAGTAAGTCAGGTGCTCTCATTTATCTCTTTTTATTATACAAAAACAGAGGGATTTTCTAGAAAGGGAAGTCTTGTTGGCATCCTTTCTACTTATCCTGCCTCGTTTACTCTGAGGAGGAGACAGAGAATGATCTTAGACACCACATGGCCCCTATTCCTTGTCGGTGGCACTGCCTTGTGGTTGTGAGACCAACTTGTGAGGTGCACCTTTAAGTCATGCATCATAATCGCTAAGCCCCTTGGCCTACCTCACGGAAGCATTGTTGCTTGAGAAAATCAGCTGCCCTCTTGCTGCAGCCACAATGGTAGGGATGGAGGAGCTGGAGCCAGTTCTCCGGGGGTCCATTACATGCTTCCCAGAGTTGTGTGAGCAAGGGCTACAACATATCCTCTCTCACTCTATGAGGGAGAAGCAAGTATACTGTTTCATCTCTCTTCCTCTTCTCATCCTCTGGAAGATTTGCAGGCCAGACACCTAGAGGCATGAGCATGAAGAAAGGACATGTTGCTTGGTGCACTCCTCCAGAAGTAGTTCTTTCCATGGCCTACTCTTCAAGAGTACCTCTTGCTCCCAGCCTCACTTAACTATTGCGGGGGTGCACTGAATCCAGCTCTCTTCTGAATGGTTCAAGTAGAAGGCCTCGCTCTGCTTGGCTGCAAAGGGGTCTGGCAGCAAGCAACTTCTTGGCTAGAACTGGGCAAATAACTTTTGCCAGGGTCAGCCATGCTGAACACTGATAAAGGTGCCTGTTGCACATGGGACTGAGTGCCCAAAGGTTGTCCATGCCTCACGCACAACTGTGGAGACAGCCATGCACAGTAGTGTTGGTGGAAAACTTCCTGATCTCAGAGCCCTGCTTCTCTTTTCTCCAGTGTTCAGTCAACGAACCTAGGAGGGTTACTGTTCCTCCACCTGCTGGAGCCACTAGAGTCTGATGGAGAGTGCGAGAATTATATGTAGCTGGGTTGACATACTGAAAAAGACTATGATCTGTCCCTGACCATTGGGAGGAATTGACACTAAAATACCTGGACTTGTTGAGAAGACAGAAAAGAGAAATGGTACTAAAACAATACCTCTGTGGTAATTTACCAGTGGTTTGTATATGATGTCTTGTGCACTCCAGTTCTCATCTAACAGGGAGGGTGCCATTCATGCCACACACTGCCAACTCTTACAATTTGCTTAAGTCGCCCACACTTCTTGAATACACAGCTGCTAAATCTTGAGTGCCAACTCCACTGAAAATTCTGAACTCCTTCTTGATAGCATTGCAGGTCAATAATAATCACTCTTTGATCTAAGAACCATCTATCTTATAAAGAAGAAATTGAAAATAATTTGATGTTTTGTCATTCACATTTATTTTCCCATTTTTGTGGCAATCCTTCTTCAATTTTCTTAAAGTATATGGTAATTTTTAACTACTGGTTTGGACAACAAGAAAGCAGAATGAATCATTCTGTGTATTTAAAGCCTACAATCAGACAGCTTGAATCTCCTAGCATTTTGCTACAGTTCTCAACCCAGAATTCTATTTTTTACATAACAGGGTGCAATAATTCATTTAGAGAAGCAATATGTTTCAGAGTTTAGGGAGTTTTAATATATATATTCTATCAAGTTTTATATAATTTTCCCCCTTTTAAAACTGCACACCCAGAATCAGTTGACTTGACTTCAGAGTTAAAATGGGGCGGCAGCACATGTGTATAAACATACGATATAAAAATAAAACTGGGCAGATGCAACAGAAACTCCCTGCAGCATACATTATCCTTGTTTTCCTCATCACTGCGTAGGCAGCACATCTACTAATACAGTATTTCAGGAGCCAGTACTGCTCTTAGGGATAGAGAGGCCACACTGTTGGGTAGAAGCCGCCCTTGGCAAGAAGCCAACTCTTCCTTTGTGGGTATGTCTACACAGCTGGGCTGTGCCAACAGACTTGGGCTTATGGGGTTCAGGCTGTGGGGTTGTTTCACGGCTGTGAAGACATTCCGGCTCAGACTGCAGCCTGAGCTTTGAGACCCTCCCACCTCGCAAGGTCCTAGAGCCCACACTGCAGTCTGAGACCAGAAGTATACACAGCAACGAAACAGTCCCTCAGCCTGAGCCCCGTGGGACCGAGTCAGCTGGCATGGGTCAGCCACAGGTGGTTCTTTGCCATTGGTCATTATCTTTGAAAACTCATGGCAATCGGGGGAAGTCCCGGACGACTGAAAAAAGGCTAATGTAGTGCCCATCTTTAAAAAAGGGAAGGAGGACGATCCGGGGAACTACAGGCCAGTCAGCTTCACCTCAGTCCCTGGAAAAATAATGAAGCAGGTCCTCAAGGAATCAATTCTGAACAACTTAGAGGAGAGGAAAGTGATCAGGTACAGTCAGCATGGATTCACCAAGGGCAAGTCATGCCTGACGAATCTAATTGCCTTCTATGACGAGATAACTGGCTCTGTGGATGAGGGGAAAGCAATGGACGTGTTGTTCCTTGACTTTAGCAAAGCTTTTGACACGGTCTCCCACAGTATTCTTGCCAGCAAGTTAAAGAAGTATGGGCTGGATGAATGGACTATAAGGTGGATAGAAAGCTGGCTAGATTGTCGGGTTCAGCGGGTAGTGATCAATGGCTCCATGTCCAGTTGGCAGCCAGAATCAAGTGGAGTGCCCCAACGGTCGGTCCTCGGGCCGGTTTTGTTCAATATCTTCATTAATGATCTGGAGGATGGTGTGGATTGCACCCTCAGCAAGTTTGCAGATGACACTAAACTGGGAGGAGTGGTAGATATGCTGGAGGGTAGGGATAGGATACAGAGGGCCCTAGACAAATTGGAGGATTGGGCCAAAAGAAATCTGATGAGGTTCAACAAGGATAAGTGCACAGTCCTGCACTTAGGACGCAAGAATCCCATGCACCGCTACAGACTAGGGACCGAATCGCTAGGCGGCAGTTCTGAAGAAAAGGACCTAGGGGTTACAGTGGACGAGAAGCTGGATAGGACTCAACAGTGTGCCCGTTGCCAAAAGGCTAACGGCATTTTGGGCTGTATAAGTAGGGGCACTGCGAGTAGATCAAGGGACATGATCGTTCCCCTTTAGTCGACATTGGTGAGGCCTCATCTGGAGTAGTGTGTACAGTTTTGGACCCCACACTATAAGGAGGATGAGAAAAAACTGGAAAGCATCTGGCAGAGAGCAACAAAAATGATTAGGGGACTGGAACACATGAGTTATGAGGAGAGGCTGAGGGAACTGGGATTGTTTAGTCTGCGGAAGAGAAGAATAAGGGGGGATTTGATAGCTGATTCAACTACCTGAAAGGGGGTTCCAAAGAGGATGGATCTATACTGTTCTCAGTGGTAGCAGATGACAGAACAAGGAGTAATGGTCTCAAGTTGCAGTGGGGGAGGTTTAGGTTGGATATTAGGAAAAACTTTTTCACTAGGAGGGTGGTGAAACACTGGAATGCGTTACCCAGGGAGGTGGTGGAATCTCCTTCATTAGAAGTTTTTAAGGTCAAGCTTGACAAAGCCCTGGCTGGGATGATTTAGTTGGGGATTGGTCCTGCTTTGAGCAGGTGGTTGGACTAGATGACTTCCTGAGGTCCCTTCCAACCCTGATATTTTATGATTCTATGGACATACCCTGTATATGCAGTTCATTAAATCACCAGCTGAGCTGAATGCTGAAATAACTCAATGAAAATCAGTTTTAATTTGTAGTTTGTATTTTAAAATATGATACTGCTATAATAAACTCAATTAGTAAAGACTGCTAACAGTCTGTAAAGATCAAGCAAAGCTTGCTGAAGACTTCTCAGATTGAATATATCTACTTAATGGATCCTTTATAGCACAACAGCAATCCATGTTCCCTGCTGCTTGTTGTTTCTTTTTTAAACTTACCTTTGAAATATACTGTAACAGTAGCAAATCTGTGTCAGACGAGAGTCTAGCAACACTTTTTTGTTTTCACAAACACACTATTCTTCTATTGTTACTCAACATGGATTTTAAAGTATTTTTATTATGCATCACAAAAATCAGCAACAACCTAGAGAATCTGAGGAAATTGACAATATCAATTTATTGTGAAACAGGACAGCTACCAGACCAGAATCACGTCAGAGCAGAATTTCAATTAGGTCATGCAACATGTAGTGCACGAACAACATAGCCTATCATATGTCAACATGCAGGTTTTACATGGCAGTGATAAACTTGCATTGGTTCAAGTGATACAATAACTGTGCACCTTTATAATTTATCCCTGCATTTATATAACACCTTATTTCATCCTGCAGAATTCCAAAATGCTTTACCCCTTTACAGTCACATTATTGGGATTCCCCTTTACTCCCTCCTCATAGAAGAGTGGAAATTTCTCTTCTTCCTCCTTTCTGCAACCAGAGCAGGTGATAATCCCCTTTGAAAGCAGTATTTAACACCTATCTGGCAGATGACAAGTGCCACAATCCAAGAGGATTAGCACAGTGAAGTCCTTTACTGTGGAGTGAAATTTGCTATAAGCAAAGTGAAGCATCTATGGCCCTGTCTATGTCACTACAGCACTGCAGTGTAGACATTTCCTACACTGAAGAAAGGGGGGTTTTCCATCGATATAGTTAATCCATCTCTACAAGAGGTAGTAGCTAGGTTGATGGAAGAATTCTTCCATCAACCTAGCTGCATGTACACCAGGGACTAGGTCAATCTAACTACAGTGCTCAGGGAGTGAAATTGTTCAGTCATGAGCAATGTAGCTTGGTCAATCTAATTTTTAACTGCAGACCAGACCACAGAGTAGTTATAGTCCGTGCTTGACTACAACCATCTTCTGCTGCCACCCCAAGATTTCTGTGCAGATGTTGCCTCCCTAACACACGGAAATCAACTAATGTATCAAGATGAAGATAACACATTTGGTCTGCAACTCTTTGCTCATTAAGATGCATAACACAGAATGAGGGGTCAGAAGAATCTCTTATTGCATTTCCTATTAATAAGATTGTGGATGGGAGGAAGACGAAGACGTTGGAAACAGGCCTCAGTAAATTTCACATATCTGTTAACCTTGGGGCATCTATTTGCATTGTACTTTCTGAACTAATGCCTATAAAATACCTTTTGAAAAAGAGGCCCATTCATTTAAATGAAAATAACAGAAAATTTAAAAAAAAAAAGAGAGAGAGAGAGAGAGAGAGACACCACTATTTAACATTCTAATCCATTTCTGATCTCCCCTGTCATTTGGGGCGACCGCCCTAATCACCCATCAACTTTTACAGTCATGTTTATACACTCATTCCCCTAATTCTCTCATCATTTCCCCCATGAAATGAACCTTTTCAGGGACACTGCCCCATAGGGTGATCACTTGTCCTTTATTTCAAGGGATTGTCTCTTATTTCATAGATTTTGTCCCTTAAGGTAACCACCCATTCTTTATTTTAAAACTGATAAGTTTAGTATCATTTTAAACATTAAATTGAAGCTTATGATAATTGCATTGTACACATGAGGGAGGCAGAAATATACACCTGAGAGAAAAATACATGATATGCTAAAGGAAATGATGTTTCCTTAAATGTCTATTAAAATAAAGCATTTTTCTTTAATTTTCATGTGGTTTTCTCTTATTTCCATCCAACAAAGGTGGTCACTCTACCATCCCATCATCCTTCTCACCTCTTCAGAATTCATTTTTCCATGTTCATATCCTGGATACATGAGCCCTTCCATCAAGATGTTTCTTCATTTGAGCTTTCGGCTTCTCTCCAATATTTACAGTAGAACCTCAGAGTTAAACACACCTTGGAAATGGAGTTTCTTCATAACCCTGAAACATTCATAACTCTGAACAAAACATTAGTGTTGTTCTTTCAACAGTTTACAGCTGAACACTGACTTGATACAGGTTTGAAACTTTACTACGCAGAAGAAAAATGTGGCTTTTAACCTTCAATTTAAATGAGACAAGCACAGAAACAATTTCCTTACCTTGTCAAACCTTTTCTTTAAAATTTCCCTTTTTTTTTAGTAGTTTATGTTTAACAAAGTACTGTACTGTATTTGCTTTTTTTGGGGTCTCTGCTGCCTGATTGCGTACTTCCAGTTCCAAATGAGGTGTGGTTCACCAGTCAGTTCGTAATGCTGGGGTTCATAACTCAGATTCTACTGTACTTAGTACTTAGTTTCACTATGCGCCCATACTTTGTATGTGTCTGAAAGACATTACATAAGACAAAGTTGCACAGTATTATCTTGGAAGCTTCTGCTCACAAATACACTAAATGCAGCCCCCAAAATATACGAGTAAACCAAATATGAGTAAAATTAGTAAAAAATATTTTTAGACAATGCATAACAGTGACATGCCCTCTCCACTGAACAAAACAGTCCCTACCCATAAGGACTATGAGCAAAGAACAATACTTCCCATTCAACAGCTTGCATGATCTCTGCTTACAGTAAAGGCTAATCTACAGGGGGACGTGAACCAGAACAGCTATTCTGGAATAGCTCCACCTGTGGACACTACTCCAGAAAAACAATGATTTTTTCCAGAATAAGTATTCCACTTTGGAAGTGCACCAATTATTCCAGAATCAGTTATTTTTATTTGGGAATAGTGTGTCCAGATACGGAGCTTGACCAGAATTGCTATTCCAGAATATTTCCCCATGTAGGAAAATCCTAAATCATTCTGCACCTACTTAAATCACAAATGGAAAGTAAGTGCCACAAACCACTTCAATCATCCTGATATCTGCTGGGAGAGCAATACAGCGGTGCACAGACAATCCAGGAAGTTTTTGGGAAGTGTAGGGGACAATTTCCTGGTGCAAGTGCTGGAGGACCCAACTAGGGGCAGAGCTCTTCTTGACCTGCTGCTCACAAACCAAGAAGAATTAGTAGTGGAAGAAAAACTGGATGGGAACCTGGGAGGCAGTGACCATGAGATGGTCGAATTCAGGATCTGACACAAGGAAGAAAGGAGAGCATCACAATACAGACCCTGGACTTCAGAAAAGCAGACTTTGACTCCCTCAGGGAACTGATGGGCAGGACCCCCTGGGAGAATAACATGAGGGGGAAAGGAGTCCAGGAGAGCTGGCTGTATTTTAAAGAATCCTTATTGAGGTTACAGGGACAAACCACCCCGATATGTAGAAAGAATAGTAAATATGGCAGGCGACCAGCTTGGCTTAACAGTGAAATCCTTGCTGATCTTAAACACAAAAAAGCTTAAAAGAAGCTTACAAGAAGAGGAAGCTTGGACAAATGACCAGGGAGGAGTATAAAAATATTACTCAGGCATGCAGGAGTGAAATCAGGAAGGCCAAATCACACCTGGAGTTGCAGCTAGCAAGAGATGTTAAGAGTAACAAGAAGGATTTCTACAGGTATGTTAGCAACAAGAAGAAAGTCAAGGAAAGGGTGGGCCCTTTACTGAATGAGGGAGGCAACCTAGTGTATTCAACGCTTTTTTTGCCTCTGTCTTCAGGAACAAGGTCAGCTCCCAGACTACTGCACTGGGCAGCACAGAATGGGGAGGAGGTGACCAGCCCTCTGTGGAGAAAGAAGTGGTTTGGGACTACTTAGAAAAGCTGGACGAACACAAGTTCATGGGGCCAGATGCGCTGCATCCAAGTGTGCTACAGGAGTCGGTGGATGTGACTGCGGAGCCATTGGCCATTATCTCTGAAAACACATGGCGATCAGGGGAGGTCCCGGAGGACTGGAAAAAGGCTGATGTAGTGCCCATCTTTAAAACAGGGAAGGAGGAGGATCCGGGGAACTACAGGCCAGTCAGCCTCACATCAGTCCCTGGAAAAATCATGGAGCAGGTCCTCAAGGAATCAATCCTGAAGCACTTACACGAGAGGAAAGCGATCAGGAACAATCAGCATGGATTCACCAAGGGCAAGTCATGTCTGACAAATCTAATTGCCTTCTATGACGAGATAACTGGCTCTGTGGATGAGGGGAAAGCAGTGGACGTGTTGTTCCTTGACTTTAGCAAAGCTTTTGACATGGTCTCCCACAGTATTCTTACCAGAAAGTTAAAGAAGTATAGGCTGGATGAATGGACTATAAGGTGGATAGAAAGCTGGCTAGATTGTCGGGCTCAACGGGTAGTGATCAATGGCTCCATGTCTAGTTGGCAGCTGGTATCAAGTGGAATACCCCAACGGTCGGTCCTCGGGCCGGTTTTGTTCAATATCTTCATTCATGATCTGGAGGATCGCGTGGACTGCACCCTCAGCAAGTTTGCAGATGACACTAAACTGGGAGGAGTGGTAGATATGCTGGAGGGTAGGGATAGGATACAGAGGGCCCTAGACAAATTGGAGGATTGGGCCAAAAGAAATCTGATGAGGTTCAACAAGGACAAGTGCACAATCCTGCACTTAGGACGCAAGAATCCCATGCACCGCTACAGACTAGAGACCGAATGGCTAGGCGGCAGTTCTGAAGAAAAGGACCTAGGGGTTACAGTGGACGAGAAGCTGGATATGAGTCAACAGTGTGCCCTTGTTGCCAAGAAGGCTAACGGCATTTTGGGCTGCATAAGTAGGGGCATTCCCAGCAGATTGAGGGACGTGATCGTTCCCCTCTATTTGACATTGGTGAGGCCTCATCTAGAGTACTGTGTCCAGTTTTGGGCCCCACACTACAAGGAGGATGTGGAAAAACTGGAAAGCGTCCAGCAGAGGGCAACAAAAATGATTAGTGGACTGGAACACATGACTTATGAGGAGAGGCTGAGGGAACTGGGATTGTTTAGTCTGAGGAAGAGAAGAGTGAGGGGGGATTTGATAGCTGCTTTCAACTACCTGAAGGGGGGTTCCAAAGAGGATGGATCTATACTGTTCTCAGTGGTAGCTGATGACAGAACAAGGAGTAATAGTCTCAAGTTGTAGTGGGGGAGGTTTAGGTTGGATATTAGGGAAAACTTTTTCACTAGGAGGGTGGTGAAGCACTGGAATGCGTTACCTAGGGAGGCGGTGGAATCTCCTTCCTTAGAAGTTTTTAAGGTCAGGCTTGACAAAGCCCTGGCTGGGATGATTTAGTTGGGGATTGGTCCTGCTTTGACCAGGGGGTTGGACTAGATCACCTCCTGAGGTCCCTTCCAACCCTGATATTCTATGATTCTATTAAATGTTCTTGGGAACAGAGAGAAAATCTATTACTTGCCAACTCCTTGTTTAGTTAAAAGAGCCAACATGACTTTACAATGTTCAAGAGATCTAAATCCTTGACTGTGTTGTTTTAAGAAATCAAGGATAACACACTCAAAACAAGGTTTTTTAAGAAGTTACTGACACTCAATGATATACTTATAAAACAGTGAAACATCTGAATTTCACCAAGAGACACACCAACATTCCAGATACAAGGAAGGGCACACTAGTAAGACTGAGTAAGTCTGAATAAGACTTAAGCAAAGAAAAGACGGTTACTCACCTTTGTAACTATTGTTCTTCGACATGTGTTGCTCGTATCCATTCCAATTAGGTGTGTGCGCACCGCGTGCACAGCCGTCGGAGAATTTTTACCCTACCAATACCCAGTGAGTCGGCTATGGAGCCCCCTGGAGTGGCGCCTTCATGATACTGGATATATGCCCCACCGACCCAGCGCCCCCTCAGTTCCTTCTTGCCGGCTACTCTGACAGAGAGGAAAGAGGATGGGTTTGGAATGGATATGAGCAACACATCTCGAAGAACAAGTTACAAAGACGAGTAACCGTCTTTTTTTCTTCGAGTGCTTGCTCATACAGATTCCAACTAGGTGACTCCCAAGCCTTACCTAGGTGGTGGGGTCAAAGTGAAGTACCGTGGATTGTAGGACCGCTCTACCAAACGCTGCATCGTCTCTGGCTTGTCAGATGGCATAGTGTGAAGCAAAAGTATGTACTGAAGACCAAGTAGCGGCTCTGCAGATCTTCTGGATTGGCACCTGGGCCAGGAAAGTAGCCAATGAGGCCTGAGCCCTTGTGGAGTGAGCAATGAGGGGCGGGGTCGGAACACCGGTCAGATCATAGCAAGCACCAATACAGGACATGATCCACAAAGAGATCCGCTGAGAGGAGACTGGAAGGCCCTTCATCCAGCCTGCCACCGCGACGAAGAGCTGGGTCGTTTACCTGAACAGCTTTGTACGCTCAGTGTAGAAGGCAAGGGCCCTAAGTACATCGAGGGAGTGTAGCCGCTGCTCCTGACTACTGGCGTTCAGTTTTGGATAAAAAACCGGGAGGAAAATGTCCTGGTTGATATGGAAGGTCAATACCACCTTGGGAAGAAAGGCAGGGTGACGTCGCAGCTGCACCTTATCCTTATGGAAGATCATGTAGGGTGGTTCAGAGGTAAGAGCCCTGAGTTCGGAGACACACCTCACCGACGTGACCGCAATGAGGAAAGTCATGTTCCAAGAGAGGTATATAGGAGGGAACAGGTGGCCAACGGCTCAAACGGGGGCCCCATAAGCCTGGAGAGGACCAGGTTAAGGTCCCACGTGGGGACTGGCTGCCGTACCTGTGGGTAGAGACAGTCCAATCCCTTAAGGAACCTACCGACCATGAGGTTGGCAAAGACAGATCGGCCATTCGCTCCCGAGTGGAAAGCAGAGATGGCCACCAGGTGAACTCTGATGGATGATATCACCAGGCCCTGCTGTTTCAGGCTCAGGAGATAGTCCAAAATGAGAGACACGAACGCTTCAGAGGGGTCAGGGGGGCCATGCCGCGGTGAGTGCACTAGCGTGAGAATCGCTTCCACTTAGCCATATATGTGGCCCGAGTGGAAGGTTTCCTGCTACCCTACAGAACCTGCTGCACCAAATGAGAACAGAGGAGTTCTGAATGGCTCAGCCATGCAGCATCCACGCCGTGAGGTGGAGGGATCGTAGGTCGGGATGACAGAGGAGACCGTGATTCTGAGTGATCAAGTCTGGAAAAAGGGGCAGCGGCACTGGGGCGTCCACAGAGATCTCCAACAGTTTGGTGTACCAATGTTGCCTGGGCCACGCCGGGCCAACCAGAATCAGCGGAGTCCTGTCCCTGTGCACCTTGAGCAAGACCTTGTGAACCAGGGGAAAGTCTGCGCAGGTCCAGGATAGGCTGAAGCCCGCCCTTTGCCTTGGAGATTAGGAAGTAATGGGAGTAAAACCCCCTGCCCCTGCCTCGATCTTCCCCATGGCAAGGAGCATCTGAACCTCCTGAATGAGGAGTTGCTCGTGAGAAGGGTCCCTGAAGAGGGACAGGGAAGGAGGGTGGGGAGAAAGAAAATTGGAGAGAGTATCCCCTTTCCAATGTGTGAAGACCACAACGGTCCATGGTTATGAGGGACCAAGCATGGTGGAAATGGGATAAACAATTAAAAAAGGGTGGGGCAGGATCCGGAATGAGGTCCGGCACATCATCCTCGGGCGTCCCTTCAAAAGTTTTGTTTAGAACCTGCCGAGGGCTTGGAAGGGCCCTGGCCCTGCCCAGATTGGTGGTTGGACGGAGTCCCCCTGCCATTACGCCCCCGTCTCCTATAAAAATCCTGCCTCGGCCAAGGACGGGGATAGGAGCATTGAGGCTGAGGTTTAAAGGGCTTCCACTAGGTAGCTGGTGTGTGCATGCCCAGCGACCTCATTATGGCCCTTGAGTCTTTGAGGCTCTGAAGCCTTGAGTCAGTCTTGTCTGAAAACAGGCCCTTCTCCATCAAAGGAGAGATCCTGCAACGTTTGCTGAAGCTCCGGTGGTAGGCCGGAAGCTTGCAGCCAAGAGATACGCCTCATTGCGATCCCTGAAGAGAGGGTCCAAGCGGCGGAGTCTGCGGTGTCCAAGGAGGCCTGCAATGAGGTCCACGCCACCGTTTTTCCCTCTTTCACCAGGTCCCCAAACTCTTCTCTGGACTCTGGAGGTACCAGCTCCTTGAACTTCATCATGGAGTTCCAAGAATTAAAATTGTATCAGCTCAGTAGCACCTGCTGGTTCGCAATCCGGAGCTGAAGTCCCCCCCGAATAATAGACTTTGTGCCCAAATATATTGAGGCGCTTGGCCTCTTTTGACTTGGGCACCAGGGCTTGCTGACCATGCCGCTCCTTCTCGTTCATTGAGGCCACCACCAGTGAACAGGGCTGTGGATGAGTGTATAGGTAGCCATATCCCTAGGAGGGAATGAAATACTTCTGCTCCAGGCCTCTAGCAGTCGGGGGAATGGACACGGGCATTTGCCAGATTGTTCTGGCTCTGGTCTGAATGGTCCGGATGGGTGGTAGGGTCACCCTTGATGGAGCCTCTGCAGACAAAATGTCAACCAGAGGGTCCTCCATCTCTGTAACCTCCTCTGCTTGCAGGTTCATGTTCCGCGCCACTCTGCGTAAAAGATCCTGGTGGGCGCGGAGGCCTATTGGAGGGGGACCCGATATAGCAATTCCTGCCACCGACTCATTGGGTGAGGATAAGGAGGCAGCCACGGGAGGAGAGGATCATCTGGAACCTCTTGCTGAGCTGGGCCCCGTTGCCCTGAGCCCGCGACCTCGGTGTCCAGACCAGGAACTGGAGTTGGAGGAGGGCCTGGAGCTGGGAAGGATGACATCACAGTCTCCATGCCTCCAGGAGCAGGACGGCTGGCGGTGGCCTCTGGCACTCATGGCTCGGACAGGGTTGAACGAGAAGCCCCAGACAGAGCACCCTGGGCCTGGTGGTACGCCCAGGGCGTCCAAAAGGACCACTGAGTGGACACTTGAGCGGGACCTTGCTACTGTGCCTGCCAGTGTCCAGCCCCTGAGTCCAGGTGGCCATGATCCAAGTGGCAGTGGTCTGAGAAACGCGACTCTGCCTCCGTCTCTGACGAACGAGAGCTGGAACGTGATGGCCATGGTGGTGCCAAGTGGGTCTGCGCCAAGTAATGCCAACGAGACGATGGAGAGCGGTACCGCGAAGCTGGAGATCGGTGTTGCGACGGCGGAGAGTGGTGCCGTGACGCTGGGGAGCGGTGCCTGGATCAGGACCTAGGCCGCGATGACGACTAGTGTTGGAAGCGGCATCTGGATCTGGATCTACTCCTAGATGGCAACCAGCATAGGGAGCGGTGTCAAGAACAGTGCCAGGAATCAGAGCGGCGCCACGAGTAGGACCGGCGCCACAATGGAGAGCGGTGCTGGGACTGTGAACGGTACCAGGACTGCGAGCGGTGTTGGGAGCGGGAACAGTGCCAGGAGCGGGATTGGTGCTGCAGCTCAACTGACAGTGCTAGCGGGTGAATAAGAGCTGGCTTGCCCCGGGATGGTGCCACACGAACAGGTGCCGGTGCCTTGGTCTGCTGAGGGGATGCGACACTGTCATGGCAATCAGATCGCTTGCAGCCGCAAAAGTATCTAGAGTAGATGGTAACTGGACCTCAACCATGCTGTGAGTTGGGGAGTCCAGTCGCACCGGACTCAATGGATCCACTCTCAGTGCCGGAGTCAATGGTGCTGAAGCCGCCACTTGTGCCCCGGGCGCTCCGCTGCGGGACACAGCTCTGTGGGCGGATCCAGGGAGGGTGGCAGCTGCTGAGGTGGGCCAGCCTTTTCCGGTTTGCGGTGCAGCTTCTGGCCAGGCGAGTAGAAGTGGTGCCGGACCGATGATGTTGGTTGCAGTGCCAGGGAACGTCGGTGCCACAGGTCTCTATCAGAGTCCAACTGCGGTGTCGTTCCTACCGCTGTCGCCAGGTCTTGGCGAGCCGCTGGAGGCTGAGGACTAAGAGCCGCCTCCATGAGGAGCTGTCTTAAGCGAAAGTCCCACTCCTTCTTAGTCCGGGGATGAAACCCTCTGCATATCCTGCTCTTGTCGCCTTGATGAGACTCCCCCAGACACTTCAGGCAAGAGTCATGGGGGTCGCCTGTTGGCATGGGCTTAGAGCAGGAACCGCAGGGCTTAAAGCCCGGAGCCTTGGGCATGGTCCCAGGCAAAAGGTGGGGAGGAGGGAAACCCCTTCCAACCCCACTAATACAAATAAACTATAACTATAACTACAATTATAACAACTATAAACTATTAATAAACTGTATAGGAAAAATGCTAGGGAGAGTGGAGAGCAGCAAAGCCGAGCACCACAGTTCCAATGACCATCACAGGCAGTAAGAAGGAACTGAGGGGACGCTGGGTTGGCTGGGGCATATATCCAGCGCCATGAAGGCGCCACTCCAGGGGGCTCCACAGCCGACCCACCAGGTGTTGCTAAGGTAAAAATTCTCCGACAGCCGTGCACACAGCGCGCGCACCTAATTGGAATCAATATGAGCAAGCACTCGAAGAACAAGAAGTTACCACATACTCGGAAATACTCCTATGTAAATAAAGTCATTGCTCATGCTACACAAGCACTTCAAAAATCTGCAAACATATTTTAAATAGTGCCCGTTGCTATGTAATATTTTTTAGTGACATTTAAGGATATAGCTTAGTCACAGAAGTCATGGATTCCTCCATGACTTCTTCAGCTTCAGTGTCCCCCCCACCTCCATCTGTGGTGGGGCCTGGAGCTGTTAGCCCCCGCAGCTGCAGCTGGGGCTGGAACCCCCACACCGGGCAGCAGGGCTTGGGCTGTCAGTCCCCCACCCTCTACAGGGCTCGGGATTCAGTCCCCCGCAGTGGTCACCCTCCCCCCCCCACACACACACACCTTATTTTTAGTACAAGTCAGAGACAGGTCGCAGGCTTCCTTGAATTTTTGTTCATTGACCATGACCATGACAAAATCTTAACCTTTGTGATATTTTACAATATAATGTTTATAAGGGCTCCTCTACCAGCTGTTTTCTGATACAGTCAAGTGATCTCATGACCGGCTTAAGTAACACTAAGTACTGAAGACTAAGTGAGCAGATCCTGAATTGAACAAGCAGCCCCCATTTCAGAAAAGAGAAGCAGGAGATTCCCCGGTGTACTGTATGAATAAGAATATAGAACATTTTCCCCCAAAGGACCTCAAATTAATTAAAAACAATCAAGTCTCAAAAAATTCTTCCTATGAGGTATTACGTCCATTATACACATGGGTAGATGAAGGCACAGATTAAGACCACGTTGCTCACACCTAGTCTACTCTACAAAGTTAAGTCGGCATAAATTGCCTTGCATCAACCTATTTGTGCATGTGTCTAACACTCTCATTTATCTTTGGCCCCATTATGGTGCCATAGTAAAACCACCTCCCAGAATAGAGCAGAGCCATGGTCAACCTACTAAAGTCGACAAACCGGGAGTGTAGGCAGCCGTCCCACAATACCCCATTCCCTGAGTGACTGACCTGTTCTGGTGACAGCAATAAACTGCAGTAGCCAGGAGTCATTGAGACCAAAAGCCACTGTCCCACCCCACCCATCTACTTCTGAAAGGCCTTTTCCTGATTGCTCACCTTGGTGAGCACACCTAGGTGCTCTCCTTTATAGTGTGCAACTGACTCTTGTCAGCTCCACACATCAGATGCACTCCTGCCTGGAACAGACATGATATCTGCCTTTATCAGCAGCTGCTGCCATCACAGCCTTGAGGGGCACCCCCTACAAACCTGCAAAATGCCTGACCCCTAATGAGGCAGAGAAAGACTGTGACTAGGGAGGACATGTTCAGCAAGATCCAGAAAGCAACTGCTTCATCAGACTGTGAACAAAGGGCCTGGTGGGCCGACGTAGCAGACAGCATGGATAGGAGAAAGGACCAGGAGGTCCAGCAAGCAAACAAGAGGGAGACGCACTGAGACATAATGGATCTTTCTCAGGCAGCAAACCCAAATGCTGCCAACCCTGGATGACCTACAGGTCCCAAAATTCCAGACTTCCCCCACTTTACGAACCCCTGAGAACTCCATGGTAGCAGTTCTTTACACCTCTCACCATACCACATACACCATGCAACACAGGCTGCAACCTTATGCTTACCACTCCACGCTGGGAGACAGCAAGGAAAACCACAGCTTCACTTGTACACAAGCCATGGTTCTCACAGGTCAGTGTATGTCCACAACAAACTACATGTGTACACTGAAATGGACAGAAATGTTTGCTGTCTTTCCCATTTTAAACTTCCATTCCACTAATTTATGTTAAAAGTTCATATGGCATTGCATGTTGACTTTTTACACATTGTTTTTCTGCACTGGCTTTGCCATTCCATAATTTTATTCTCCAAAGATAGAAATTTATCTTTATTAGTTCAGAACACATATTGCGGAATCCATAATAGTATGCAAAGGACATTATTGTAAATGTACAGCAAGCACCAGAGAGCACATAGGTCCCGTCCCCCTCCAAAAAAACAGTCTAATATTTATAACTTGTACATCAAGTGATGCACAATTCCTACAACCACCAAAAGCTTCAGACCAAGAGAACAGTCCAGCACAGAGTACTACTGTGGCTGACCATTAAAGTGCTCACTCAAAGCCTCCCTCAGCTGTATAGCTCCACGCTGAGCCCTTCTAGGGGCCCTTATGTCAAACAATTCAAAGTCAGCAGATCTCTCCATGTCCACAGATATTGTGCAGGATAAAACAGGCAGCTATAACCATTCGGATATTTTTCCCACTGAGATCCAATCTAGTGAGTAAAAACTGCCAGTGTACTCTCAATCGAGCAAAACACATTCAAGTCATTCTGCACCTGCTAAGCCAGCAGCTGAATCTTTCCTTGGTGCTCCTGAGTGTACAGTTTCATGAGCCAGTAGAGCAAGGGGTAGGTTGGGTCCCCGGAATCACTATTGGCATTTCAGGACCACCCATGGCAATCTGCCAGTTAGTAAAGAAAGTTCCTGCGTGCAGCTTTCTGAATAGTCCTGTGTTCTTAAAGACATGAGCAATCATGCACCTTCCTTAACCAGCCCACACTGCTATCAGTGAAGCATCCCTGATGATCCACCAACGTTTGCATAACCATAGAAAAGTAGCCCTTTCCAAGGTGGGATGGTGTTAAAATAGGAATATGCATGCCATCTATCACTCTACCACGTCAGCAACCCCACAGCTGTGACAACATCTACTCTATCCTGCACAATGCCAAGAGTAACCGTTCTGCATAACAGGAGTACTTGTGGCACTTTAGAGACTAACAAATTTATTTGAGCACAAGCTTTCGTGGGCTAAAACCCACTTCATCGGATGCATGCATTGGAAAATACAGCAGGAAGAGAGATATACACACACACAGAGAGCGCACGCATGAAACAATGGGTGTTATCCTACACACTATAACGAGAGTGATCAGTTAAGGTGAATTATTACCAGCAAAGGGGGTGGGGGGGGATAATCAAGATGGGCCATTTCCAGCAGTTGACAAAAACATGCGAGGAACAGTAGAGAGAAAATAAAAATGGGTAAATAGTTTTACTTTGTGTAATGACACATCCACTCCCAGTCTTTATTCAAGCCTAATTTAACAGTGTCCAAGTTTTTTTGCTGTAATATTGCGACTTTTAGGTCTGTAATCAAGTGACCGGGGAGACTGAAGTGTTCTCTGACTGGTTTGACCATTCCCAGTTCCATGACAATAGCCCCCCATTGTATATTTTACAGCTCCAAAATGATTTCTCACTAACAGGTAGTAAACCAGCAATTCAAGTTTCTCAAGTTCCACTTGCTTTTCCACTGTCAATGCAGTTCTCATTCTGGTGCCCCCGAGCTGGGGGGCTGAGACAAGCTCGGCGCACAGATCCAGAAATAAAAGGAGTACTACTGGCACCTTAGAGACTAACCAATTTATTTGAGCATCCAGAAATGTGACCTTTCCAATCCAAAAGTTCGGCACTCATAGCTTGTCACCCCAAACCTACATTTCAACTCCACAACAGATTATGAAACGTTCCTAAAAGGCACTGCATGAAACAATAGCGTGTGGTACACTGGGAATGGCTACCTGTGGTGCACCACACTTTGTATTGACATAAGCACTCCTGGAGAGTGCAAGCAACGCCGACACAAGCAGCCGCGTATGCACGTGGCCAAGCAACATACAAACTTTGGTGGCTGTATGCTGACATAACCAGCATCAACCAAAGCTTGTAGTGTAGACAGTCTCAGACACTATTGCACAGAGCTCCACATAAATATGTACATTTAAATTTTCTTTCAAATTCATGTGAACTTGAGAGGCACCAAACAGCCCATTGCTCTCCCTTTCCCGATTTGATTCTTTTCAGGTCTGCTACAAGCCTCTCAGAGAAAACCATTTCAAGAGGAAAGCCTGTTTTAAACCCTATAGATATTTTTGGAACATTTTTAGTTTCTTGTGGAAGGCTGCTGAAGATAATGGTAAAAAGCTAGTGCTGATTTTATTTACTTTATTTTTTTAAGCAGACTTATGCCAACTCACACAGAGGATAATGTGTCCCTTCCGTCAGGAGGTAGGCACACCTTTTTAGGACTGGTCTACACGTCAAATAAATCCAGCCCTCCCATGTGAGACACACAAACCAGAGTCCTGCACTTAGGACGGAAAAATCCCATGCACCACTACAGGCTGGGGACTGACTGGCTAAGCAGCAGTTCTGCAGAAAAGGACCTGGGGATTACAGTGGATAAGACGCTGGATATGAGTCAAGAGTGTGCCCTTGTTGCCAAGAAGGCCAAAGGCATTTTGGGATGTACAAGTAGGGGCATTGCCAGCAGATCAAGGGAAGTGATTATTCCCCTCTGTTCGGCACTGGTGAGGCCACACCTGGAGTATTGCGTCCGGTTTTGGGCACCCCACTACAGAAGGGATGTGAATAAATTGGAGAGAGTCCAGAGGAGGGCAACGAACATGATTAGGGGGCTGGGGCACATGACTTACGAGGAGAGGCTGAGGAACTGGGGTTATTTAGTCTGCAGAAGAGAAGAGTGAGGGGGGATTTGATAGCAGCCTTCAACTACCTAAAGGGGGGGGTTCCAAAGAGGATGGAGCTCGGCTGTTCTCAGTGGTAGCAGATGACAGAACAAGGAGTAATGGTCTCAAGTTGCAGTGGGGGAGGTCTAGGTTGGATATTAGGAAACACTATTTCACTAGGAGTGTGGTGAAACACTGGAATGGGTTCACTAGGGAGGTGGTGGAATCTTCATCCTTAGAGCTTTTTAAGGCCCAGCTTGACAAAGCCCTGGCTGGGATGATTTAGTGGGGATTGGTTCTGCTTTGAGCAGGGGGTTGGACTAGATGACCTCCTGAGGTGTCTTCCAACCCTAATATTCTATTATTATAATACAGAGGTGGGCAAACTAGGGCCCACAGGCCACATCCGGCCTGCAGGACCGTCCTGCCCGGCCCCTGAGCTCCTGGCCTGAGAGACTAGCCCCTGGCCCCTCCCCTGCTGTTCCACCTCCCCCACAGCCTCAGCTCACTGTGCGATGCTCTGGGCAGCAGGGCTGCGAGCTCCTGGGGCAACGCAGCTGCAGAGCCGCAGCCTGACCTGGTGCTCTGTGCTGCACGGCGCGGCTGACTGTCCTGGGGGGCCTTGGATAGAAGGCTGGGGAGTTCGGGGGTGGTCAGGGCAGAGGGTATGGACAGGAGTCGGGGCGGTCAGAGGACAGGGAACAGGGGGGTTGAAGGGGGGCAGTCAGGAATGAGAGGAGGGGTTGAATGGGGTGGCAGGGGGCAGTCACGGGCAGGGGTTCTGGGGGAGATCAGGGGACAGGGAGCGGGGGGGTGGATGGGGCAGTCAGTCAGGAGGGGAGGTTGGATGGGGCGGTGGGGGGCAGTTAGGGGTGGGGGGGTCTGGGGCAGTTAGGGAGAAGGGATGGTTGGATGGTGCAGGGGTTCCGGGGGGGGGGGGGCACAGTCAGGAAGGGGGGGGGTTGGATGGGGTGGCGGGGGGCAGTCTGGGGCAGGGGTTCCTGGGGACGGTCAGGGGACCGAGAGCAGGGGGGTGGAAGGGGCAGGGGTCCCTGGGGAGCCATCAGGGAACGGGGGGGGGGGGGGTTTGGATGGGGCAGGAGTCCCGGGGGAAGGGGGGGGTCTGATGGGGGCGGGGACCGGACCACACCTGACTGTTTGGGAAGGCACAGCCTCCCCTAACCAGCCCTCCATACAATTTCAGAAACCCGATGTGGCCCTAAGGCCAAAAAGTTTGCTCGCCCCTGTTCTAATATCTTTTATTGAGCTACCTTTGGTTAGGGAAAGAGACATGCCCTCGCAAAACTGATTGAATAGACCTGAAGAAGAGCTCAGTGTAAGTCTCTTTCACCAACTGTGTACCTAGTCCAGTAAAAGATATCACCTCACCCATCTTGTCTCTCTAATACCATGGGACCAATACAGCTACAACAACTCTGCAAACACCATTTGGTGTGCACACTTATTTCAGATTAAGAGTGCCTTACTTTGATTCTGCTTAAATTGGCTCCTCACCAACTTCAGCAAAATTAGAATACAGTTCTCAATACAAAATAGTGTCCACATCAGGTGGTCACATTGATTCAATTTAATTGGTTTCTGAGTCAGTAGGAATAATGCTCTAGTGCAAAGCACTGCACTTGTTTGTGTAATAGCTCATTTGGAAAAAATCAGTTACTGAGACGGGTTAGTGATTAGTGCCAATTGGTGATGTTTCACTGTGGTGGAATTTGGAATTGGAAAAGGGGAAGCATCTCAATATAGCTGAGAAAGTTGAGTTCACTTTCTTTGAAAAAGTAATTGAGTTGACGACAACCCTCCTTCAGAAATCCAAACATTTATATTAAGAAGTATTAACAGAACACTTTAATAAGAACACTGGCTAGGCTCAAGTCCTCATAAAGGACATTTCCTTCCACTATGAATCCTAACTAGTCACATTTCTTGTTTCTGCATTTATTTTTTTTAAAAGCTAAAGAAATTAAAGACTATCACAGTGTCCCTTTAACTCATTCTCCACAGTGAACCCCACACAGTACATATTGAAACACCCAGCTTTCCAAGACCTTCTCATAATAAATGACCAGGGCTATGTATTCTGAAAAAGCTTGGTACAGCAACAGGGTGAATTAAGGCAGTTATGACTATAACTCAATGTCTTATCTTTTATTGTTTTAATTCAAATTACTTTGATCTACATATTTATCTTACTGTATAAATACACACGGTTTCCTCAAAAAAATCGTAATGCCATGTTTGTACAAGAGCTCTATGTTCTGGCCAACAGAATTTTCACAGATATCACTTGTCACATAGATTAATGATTCCTATATATTCACCTACCTTAGCAGTAGTATATCAAGGCCATCACTACTGTAAATGATCAGTAGCAGCCTTGTATTTCGGCTTTAATTATGCATATCACCCATTTTATAAAATTTTATTTAAAAATAAAAGTAATGAAAGTTTGTTCCCATTTCTGCCAGAAACAAATTAAATAAAGTGAAGATTTTGTGGAGGAAAGGGATTTTTAACAAAATAGCTGATTTGCTGCTGGAGGGTGTCTTTGGTTATATTTAAAATATACCATGTTTTGCTGACACCTCCCTGCAAAGTTGACAGTATAAAGCCCAGCCACAGGGTGACTATGGCAACAGCAATGGGAAAAAAAGAGAATGACGCTGAGCTACTTAACCTGATACTCAGGGTTTTCTTTATTTGTTTTCATTCTTAAGGGGACATATAAGCATTTCTAGACAGGCTGGGGTGGGAGCAGTCATTTCTACATGATGGAAATATTCAAAGAGGAGACACTTAGATTTATATATAGACGAACACACAAAAATACTTCATTTTGTAGCCAATAAAGAAACCCACAAGCCTGTTTGTAGAGATCCCATAATGTGGCTAGTATTTCAGCTCTTAACTGTCAGCATGGCAGGCACTTTATTTTCCATATTCCCTTCTGCAAAAGGGGGTTAAACCTACAGTTTACCTCTAGTACTATGGTCTCACCTAACAAGAGGCAAGCATGCTATTTTTAGACAGAACCATCCCAACCTTTCACCATCTGGTCCCCCTCCCCCAACACAAAATACACAAAAGTATTTCCAGACAGCAAATTAAATACTACAAACTGAGCTGAAGTTATTTCTGGTATTAATTTCTCTCTGCAGACAAACCCAGGTAGGTGATGCAGGAAATCTGAAATGACAACAAAGGCTTCTCCTCCCACCAGTAGAGAATGCTCAGCTAGAGAGCAGAAGGCTCGTACAGTATTAAGCTTATGTACACTAGACAGGGTATGTGTTGAGTCCAGCAACCAAAAAAAATGTAGCAGACTCAATACAGTATTAATAAATATTAATCCTTTTACCTCCGGGTTATTCATGAGCAATATGCAAAGCTGTTCTCATAACATCACGTTTGCAAAGCTGTGGTTATGCCAGCATCAGCATTCCCATTATGAGCTTCTGTTTTCAGAAGTTTATCACTTTGCCAAGTTTTAGTCTGGAACAATTTTACTGTGAGCCTATGCAATCTTAGTCCAGGATTTCATTTTAAGGCTGGTGAGGAAAAATTTGGATAAAATTTGCTTGGCTACGATATTAATTAGCATGCAAAACTGATCCTCCTCAACTGCTGGACAGGAAAACCCAACAATAAAATACTTTATTTTCCAGCTAAGGAAAGAATACTCTGCCCCGTATTTCCTTGCATTACCAAATCACTGCAATGGTATCCTGAATTGAGCATTTAGATTGGAACACTTGATCAGCTGGAACAAAAATATTTTTCTGAAGAAATACCTTCTCCAAAAATATTTAAAACATTTTTCACAGCCCACTAAAGACAAGTAACAGCCTACAACTTTGGAGATGCACTACAACAGTTTGTAATTGGTCCTCATCATGAACCAGCTTGCTTCCTAGCTAGCACAAACAGGTGAACACCATATCACGCTGGTGCTGTACACTTTAACCAGCTGTAGAACTGCTTCAAGGTCATGCCGATTTTTAAAGAATTCAGTGAGAGGGGGGCCCAATTCTGACCAACATCTCCCGACTGCTACTTAAATTTATAATAATAAAAGACCCATTATCTCAGAGACTGCTTTGAACTCCATAATTCACCTCAACAACAACTGTAATACCCAGGGACGCTCTGGCTAACTAAAACCACTGTCAAGGTTCCTTCCCCACTCTGAACGCTAGGATACAGATGTGGGGACCTGCATGAAAGACCCCCTAAGCTTATTCTTACCAGCTTAGGTTAAAAACTTCCCCAAGGTACAAACTTTGCCTTGTCCTTGAACAGTATGCTGCCACCACCAAGCAATTTAAACAAAGAACAGGGAAAGAGACCACTTGGAGACATCTTTCCCCAGAATATCCCCCTAAGCCCTACACCCCTTTCCTGGGGAAGGCTTGATAATAAACAAGATAAGCACAAACCCCTTGGATTTCTTAGAACCCTAAGAACCCAATCAGATTCTTAAAAAACAGAACTTTATTAGAAGAACAAAACAAAGATAAAAGAAACACTCTGTAAGATTAGAATGGAAGATAATCTCACAGGCAGGCAGATTCAAAACAGAGAATCCCTCTAGGCAAAACCTTAAGTTACAAAAAGAGACAAAAACAGAAATACACATTCCTCCAGCACAGCGAATTTTACAAGCCATTAAACAAAAGAAAATCTAACGCACTTTCTAGCTAGATTACTTAATAACTTTACAGGAGTTCGAAGGCTTGCATCCTTGATCTGTTCCCGGCAAAGGTATCACGCAGACAGACAAAACCCTTTCTCGTCCCCCGCCTCCAGATTTGAAAGTATCTTGTCCCCTCATTGGTCATTTTGGGTCAGGTGCCAGCGAGGTTACCTTAGCTTCTTAACCCTTTACAGGTGAAAGGATTTAGCCTCTGGCCAGGAGGTATTTTATAGCACTGTATACAGAAAGGTGGTTACCCTTCCCTTTATATTTAGGACAACCACGATGAAACTTTCAGGAGTTGAGTACTTTCAGTGGCAGCCCCCATCCCAACTGTTAAATGCCACACCACCACCATGAGATTAAGCCCACTTCCAGAGAGCAGTGTACAATACAAAAAGCCTTTCCTCGAATAACCCGTCTCCTAAATAAAGACAGAGGAAGAATATCACACTTAAAGTGACAAAATCCTGAAGAGATGATAGTTTGGATCCTTTCGGATAAAATAGATTCTTCTTTATTTATCTATATAGCAACCAACTGCCAGCATCTTGGGTGCATTAAAAATACATAATGTTCAATAGACAGATGAGTGTTGATAATTAATGCAGCTTTCCTGTCAAGGCCTATTAGACCATTTATATTTACCCCTATGAAAATCAATTCTCCATGAAACGGATTAAATCCTCTGAACAGGCAAAGACAAAGTCACAAAGTTTATCCACACTAAAGTTCTGATGAATTACAGCTAAAAATTACTCTTAATCCAATTTTAAAAAAAAATCTGTTGCACGAGATCTACTCAAAAATCTACCTACCGATTTTTGTGTTGACAGATGTTATTTTAAATATCCACCAAAAACAACATCGTTTTGTTCATTGTAAAGATTAATTATTGGTTTTCCTATAAGTAAAACAAAAACAGATGGAAGTTCCCATACTAGGCCTCTCAAGTACATGACTTTGGTCTGCTTTTGTATCTTTGTACCTGTATATTTTCAACACATAGTTAATTCAAAAACTACACACTTTTCTAAAAACCAAGTTTTGTTACCCCATCTCTCTCGGTCTATCATGTGCCAATTTAGATTAATTTCTTATTAAAATTATATGCCATTGTGTTGAACAAAAGATGTCATTGGTCAGAGATGATAATTTTGTATCAGTTCAGAGGTACTGTTTATTTATAGCATGCAAAGTCTGTGAGCATGTCCACCTGGCTGTACTTTAGACCATAATATACATTTCATGCCAACTTAACTAGTTTAATTGTATACTAAATTTGCAGCCCCTAGCTAAAAAACATATATTTAAAGTTTCACACAAGAATCAGTATTAAGACAGACTATATTGGACTTTAGACATCGGGTACAGCACCAAAAAGAATTTTTTTAATGTGTGTTATTTTTCTTTGAAGGGAACAAAAAAATTCAGGAGACAAACTGTTCCTGAAAAATTAATTTCAAACAAGTGTGACAAAGTTCCTGCTCTACCTTGGTGGTTCTTGCGCTTATTGGCTGTTTCTTGTGCTTCTTCCTCAGCACCAGGGATGGAGATTGGTGCCAGGAAGAACACAGTGCCGATTGAGCATTTCACACAGAGGCCCAAGTGCTCGGCGACAATTTGGAGTGACATGCCTCCGAGGACAGTCTGAGGGCTGCCTCAATTAGCACACTTCAGGCGAATGTCTCTGTCTTTTTGACTCCGCGATCTGAAGCCCCTACAGATCTTACACTTTTGCTTAACGTGAGCTTCCCCAAGGTAAAAATAACCCCAACTATACATGCAATATGATAAGGGCTAATTTAGCTACAACTAATCAGGAAAAGAGAACTTCGAGTCATTGGGGATAGTTCTCTGAAGACGTCCACGCAGTGTGCAGCAGCAGTCAAAAAAAACAAACGGGATGTTAGGAATCATTAAAAAAGGGATAGAAAAATAAGACGGAGAATATCTTATTGCCCTTATATAAATCCATGGTACGCCCACATCTTGAGTACTGCTTACAGATGTGGTCTCCTCATCTCAAAAAAGATACACTGGCATTAGAAAAGTTTCAGAGAAGGGCAAGTAAAATGATTAGGGGGTTGGAACAGGTGCCATATGAGGAGAGATTAAAGAGGCTAGGATTTTTCAGCTTGGAAAAGAGGAGACTAATGGAGGATATGGTAGAGGTCTATAAAATCATGAGTGGTGTGGAGAAAGTGAATAAGGAAAAGTTATTTATTTGTTCCCATAAGAACTAGGGACCACCAAATGAAATTAATGGGCAGCAGATTTAAAACAAATCAAAGGAAGTTCTTCTGCACTCAGCGCACAGTCAATCTGTGGAACTCCTTGCCTGAGGAGGCTGTGAAGGCTAGGACTATAACAAGGTTTAAAAGAGAACTAGATAAATCCATGGAGTTAAGTCCATTAATGGCTATTAGGATGGGTAAGGAATTGTGTCCCTAGCCTCTGTTTGTCAGAGAGTGGAGATGGATGGCAAGAGGGAGATCACTTGATCATTACCTGTTAGGTTCACTCCCTCTGGGGCACCTGGCATTGGCCACTGTCAGACAGGACACTGGGCTGGATGGACCTTTAGTCTGACCCAGTATGGCCATTCTTATGTTCTTAAGGTACTTTAGACAGGCTGAAAGCAGGTGGCTTACTGGCATGGGCTTGCTGTAGGAGGTGCACATCTTGAAGTCCGGAGCATGCCCAGTCCCTGGGAGAACATCCCTTGATGTCTGGGACTGCTATTTATAATATCTACACTAAGACAAACTGTAACTAAATCTGCTCACCACAAAAACTATATACAATCAAGTTCAGACCACTGGGAAAGCCTTGCAAGAGCAGGAAGGTCCTTCCAAGCAACCATCACAGGCAATAAGAAGGAACTGAGAGGGTGCAGAGCCAGCAGTGCCCCTTCTACCTGTGCATGTGGTTGGGGGCGGCGTTAGGGCTAGTCTTACGGATACCACTGAGGGGAAAATCTCCAGCAACAGTGCATGGGGCGCGCACACACCTGACATTGAATGGACATGAGCAAGCACTCGAAGAAACATTATTAATCATGTTTATTGCAATAGTACTAAGGGCCAACCAAGAACAGGATCCCATTTTGCTAGGGCAGTGGTCCCCAAACTTTTTGGGTTGTGCCCCACCCTTACCCCTGTCCCTCCCCCGCCCCAACCCGGGCTGGGAGCGGGGTCACGGCTCCCCAGAGGAGGGCGGGGATGCGGACAGGGTTAAGTGGGCTGAGACTGGGGCTACAGCTGGGGATGGGTCTGGGGCCAGGAGCAGGGCCACAGCTGGGGCGCATTGGGGACTGGCAGCCAGGTGCAGAACCATGCCAATGCTGGGGCAGAGGCCAGGCATGGGGTTGGGGGCCAGAGCATAGCTGGGTGACTATCCCTCCCTGCTCCCCCCTGGGGGCTGGCCAAGGCCTGCCGCACCCCCCGGAACGTTCCTTCACACCCCCCACAATTTGGGGACCTCCATGCTAGGCACTGTACAAACATTGATGGTCCCTGGCCTGAAGAGCTTTACAAACTAAATAGACAAGACGCAGACAGGGTCGGGGAATCAGTATAACACACAAGCAAAGTGAACAACGTAATGGTCAATGTAGAGGTCAACACAGATTCCGGGGAGACTGCTCAAAAATCAGAGGTTTAACAAACCAGTATTGGAAATGGCAGGAGGGAGGGCAAACAAACAAAAGTTACCAAAATTATTCTTTGCTGTATAAAACAAGCGTAACATACAAGCCAAATTAGATAATGCTGCAGGGGCCATTCATGAGAACACTAAACTATTAATAAATGACGAAAGGGGAGAAATTAAAGACTCAAAAAGGCTACCATATTGACCCTTTTAACATCTAACAAGAAAAATAAGGAAATACTAGACAATCAAGAATATAATTAAGAATTTATAAAAATTATTTACATAGTGCCACAGGCACACATGGTGGTTTACAGGAAAATAAAGCTTACAATCTCAATTAGTTAAGATCAAAATTATGACAGGCAACTATTCTCAGGGAGCATTATTGATAATACGTAGTGTGGCCGTTTCATGATTTTTCTTTTTTTTGTTTTCATTATAGATATAAGGCAAGAATTTATAGCTATTGCAAATGTCTCTGAATAAGTACGTCTAAAAAAAGACTTGGAAAACGTAGAGATCTACAAATCATCTGATCCAGACGATAATTCATCCTAGGGTGTTAAAGGAATTAGCAAACAAATTTAACATACTACCAATAATTATTTTTTAGATGTCATGGAAAACTGGAGAGGTACCCATAGATTAAAGACACTTACAGACCCAAACTTCAGAAAAGGGATGAGTAGAAATCCTGGCAATTACTATCCTGTAAGTCTAACTTCCAACTCCAACTAAAAGAATCTGTATTGAGGGTAAAAAACCCACTAAACTTCTAGAAGATCATTATCTTCTTCCAACTAGAAGCAATAAATGGCACTGAGGTTTATAAAAATAACATTGTGCCTGACAAAACGGATTGCTTTTTTTGAGAATTGTTATTAGTGGATAAAAGGAATGCGGTAGATGTTAATATACTCTGATTTTAGTAAGCCATCTGATACTGTCTTATGACATCTTACTATCAAAATCCACTCAAATTGGCTTGGATGTGGACTGAACACTGACTAAAAGACAGAAGAAAACAAAGGAAAATGAGAATCAAATAGTAAGCTGGAGAAGGTGCCTACTGAGTACTGCTGGAACCTATGTTAGGTTTGGCCTTATTAATATCTTTGTTAATGATACAGAACAAATAGTAAAATATATGTTCCTGAAATTCAAAAATGATACTAAAGTTGGAGGAGTTACAAACACCAGTGAGAACAGAAAAACACAAATGGACAAAGAAAAATGAGAAACATGCAATTAGATAATGAGATTTTCCTTGGTAGAATGCAGCAAATTCATTTGAGGGGAAACACTCAGACGCAAATTCATTTGAGGGGAAACACTCAGACGCAAATACTCCAGGGGAAGAAGCAATGCAAGGAGATCTACAGGACTTGGCGGCAAGACAGGCTGATCAAAGGTTGGGCTGCATGTGCAGAAATACCATGTCAAGGAAGAGGGAATGAGAGATCACTAATCTTGTGCAGTAACTGCACTCTATGCATCCTCATGCCCCGTACCAAGGATATATAGACCTGCACAGGTAAACCACCCACAGAGTTCCTTCTGTACCTCCAAAATCCCACAGAGGAAACTGAAGCAAGAGGGAGGAGGGCAGGTAGTGGAGCACCAATAGGGACACACATTTTGAAGAACTCTAGTTACTCTCATCTCCTCCTTGTGCCTATGGATGCTCCATTTCAGGCGACTATCAAGCAGTATTCCCATGGGGGCGGGAAAGGAGCTTCAGGGCAGACCCTAATAATGAAGACAAAAATGCATTTCCAACAGCATTATCTGATCTAGAAGCACGAACCAAGTATAGTGTTTGCAAGAAGTAAGTACTGAAATCCGGGTTGCAGCCTTGCAAATTTCAGCAACTGGAATGAGCAATGCCACAGAAGTAGATTGAGACCTTGTAGAATGAGCTAGAGCTCTAGGAGGATGAATGTTATCAGACTTATGACACAAGAGAATACACCCACAGATCTACCTTCACCAGTCTTTGGGTGGAGACTGTGGATCCTTACAATTGAAACTAAGTCTGGGAGATTTTCTAAATGGTTTGATTCTGTCCTGATAGAAGGCTAACGCCCATGTGACATCCAATGTATGACAGACCTCCTCCCTATCCTGATGTGGTTTTAGGGGGGAAAATGAAAGATGAGTGGTCTGATTAATATGAAATTCATAAGACATCTTAGGTAGAATCTTAAGATGTGGTTGTAATGAGATTTTTCCCTTGAAAAACACTGTTGGGGGTGGGGAATCTGCCATTAAAAGCCCTAGTCCTTCGACCCTCTGCACAGAAGTGATGGCCACCAAGAAAGCTGTATTCTTTGACAGGTGAAGCAACCAACATGTAGCTAATAGCTCAAACGGGTGTTTTATAAGGCAAGTAAGGATGAAGTTAAAGTCCCATGCTGGGGTAGGTTCACTAATCTGTGGGAAAAGATTTATCAGTCCTCTGAGGAATCTTGACTTTGCAGGGTGATCAAAAATCGAAAAAACTTCCACAGGTGAAAAAACTTCCACTTGGCTGTAATAGCTGCCAAGTGAACTCTGATGGAACTGAAAATAAGACCTGACCTTTTAAATTCCAACAGGTAGTCTAGGACAGTGGAAAGAGAAGAATGAACAAAAGGAACTTGTTACCAGTTAAACGAATCATGAAATCTCTTCCATTTCTGAATATATTTCCCACATACTGCCTGACCTGAATCCTGAGGACAGCAGACTGACTGGAAATCTCAGAGGTGAATGAGAAGCAAGCCAAACCAGGTAACGATACCAAACCTGTCTCAGTCAAGTCAATGCAATTAAAATGACCTTGGCCTTATCCTGCTTGATTTTATTCAGTACTTTTGAGAGCAATGGTGTTGGTGAGTATGCATAAAGAAAGTCCTTCATCCATGAAATAAGGAAGGCATCCCATAGTGACTGAGAATCAAGTCCCTCTCAAGGAAATTTTTTTGTACTGTGTGTTGATTAGTGGTGGCAAAGAAGTCCATTTCTGGAAACTTCCAGGTTAGAAATATGCTGTTGAGGACTTGTGAGAACAACTCCCATTCATAATTCTGGGAGAAGAGCCCGCTGAGGTCGTCACCCATGGTGTTCTGTATACCCAGGAGGTAAGAAGCTGAGATGACTATCTTGTTGGCTATGCACCCCAGATCCCAAGTCTTACTGCTTCGCCACAAAGAGAGGGAGAGTGCACCCCCCCACACACACACACACACTCCCTGATAATTGATGTAGAACATGCAGACATCCTTGTCTGTCATGATCTTGACAGATTTGGCTCTGATCATGGAAAGAAAAGTGTGCAAGCATTTCTGACTGCTCTGAATTGTAGAAGGTTGACGTGAAGACGACACTCTTGGAAGACCCCTTGCCCTAGATGGTAAGAGACCCTAGATGCACTCCCCATTCCCAAAAGAGATGTCGCGGTACTAGGATAAGGTTGAATGCAAGGGCCTCACGCATAGGCTTCGGAGAGGTCTTGCAACTGAGTGAATCCAGAAGCTGACATGGATCACTCATGGCTTGTCCAGATATGCTTGCCCTAAGCCATCCCTGGAAGACCAAAGATGTACCCTGCCAACATTAAGGTACAAGCTGCCATAAGTCCTAATAGTTGGAAACAATTTCTTGCTGATGTTTGAAGACTTATCTGATTCTTAGAAATGAGATATTTTTAGGTTCACGGACTTGTCCACAGATTGGTTCACCCTGGCAGGCACAGCGTCCAGAGAAGCTCCTATGAAACGTATCCACTGTACTGGAGGGGTCAAGACAGACTTTGAGACTGAGTCAAAGACCTAAACTGGGGAACAGAGACCTTGTTGTTTATACTGCCAAGAGAACCTCTTGGTAAGATCGGCCCCTCAGCAGCTAAATCACTAATATAAGGAAAGATAATTATTCCCTGTCAACGTAGGTGGGCAGCTATGGCCACTATGACTTTCGAGAATACCCTTGGGGAAGATGAGAGGCTGAAATGGGAGCACACTGTACTGGAAGTGATCATAGTTGACTGTAAAATGAAGAAAATGAGTAAGACCATGGAGGGCCACACAGAGCATGGAGGAGGCCCACTGTTCGTCATACCAACTAGATGGAGGTAGAGATAAACTGTTCCCAACAGTCTCTCTCTTAGGATAGGTAAGACAGTAGTGTCTCATAGCAGACAGGAGATCCCTGAACCAAAAACAGAGTCAGAAGAATCATCCTCAACATATTCCAGGGCAGGTGATAACTGTTCACCCTGGATGGTCAATGTCAGTTAAGCAGGAGGTCTCAATGACCCAGAAGATCTTGGTGAAAATAACTATGTTACCAGTAAGTAGCGGAGACTCTGGCTCATCCAAGACAAAAAGAGCCCCTGAATATCTAAACTCCTGTGGTAGTGATGATACATGACCAGGAGTTGACATAGGTACCAAGATAGGGACTTGTCTATAATGCATCGGGGCTGTGGGCACCAAATGCTTTGACCGAATACATCCAAACATACATTCCGGTGTTGCCAACATGGGGGTCTGGGACATCACTATAGGTATCGAAGATACAGAAGAGTCTTATGGTGCAGACTTCTTTGAAGTGGAATGTCTACTAGAATGGACATGACCACCCAACACCAAAGAAGTCTTCGGTATTGAATCCAGCTTAGTGGTAGAGTGGCTTTTAGAGGAAGCCTTAGATGATCTCATATTACCAGGACCACCTAGAGCCTCAACAGTACTCCTTCTGGGACCTGAGTCTCCAGAACATTCTTCCTAATAGGTGACTGACACTTCTTAGTAGGAGACCTAACACTCCCCTGTATCCAGAGTCTTACTATACGAAGCTCTCAGTACCATGGATGCAGATGCAGGAGCTGTATCCCTCACAGTGTTTGGTGACCAAGACCTGGAGTTAATTGGGGCACATGAAGCTATATCCCTTGAGGATCTTGGTCACCAGAATCCAGAGACAGACAAGGCACTAAGTATGTTCAAAGACTGGTGTACAATTCTTGTAGCTGCGTCAGAGGTTGGTCTTCGGGCTTGCTCCATCATTAGCAATTTAAATTTTACTTCTCTATTTTTAAGAGATCTGCTCTCAGAGGAGCAGATCTCACACTTGGTCGGTATATAGGTGCCTCCCAAACAATGAAGCCACCAGGAGTGTCTGTCACTAACCAGGATAGCTTCCCAGACAATACTTAAAACTTGCAGATCCCAACATATCCCAGAAGCATCAAAGTCCAAAATAATCCCCCAGGCATGGAAAGAAAAAAAAAAAAAAAGGGGGGGGGAACAGACCCCCAACTAAATACTACAACTAAATTAAGAAACAGAAAAAACTATATTTAACTAAACACATCTAAGTGAAGCAGGAGCGATTGATGTTCCATCTCACACCGAAGGCAGCTGGGAGGAAACTGAGGTCTGTTCGCCTGCACTGCTCTCTGTATATTCTGTACAGAACATGAACTTGCATATAGCACATGTGGAGGCTGAACGAGCACTGCTACTGAAAATCTCCAATCAAAGGTGTATGCGCACCTGGAGTGGAACACCCATAGGGACACTACTTGAAGAAGCACAATAACTAAATATATCTAGCTTGGCTAACAGACAACACTACAGTCCCCAAATATTAAAAGGATGTAAACACAACTGAGGGGGGAGGAATTATTCAGAGTTATACATGGGAGTACATGGATAAAATTAAGAAGTGGAAATATTTAAGATGAGTATCTGGAAGGTTCCTCCCAATGTGGCCCCTTCTCAGGCCACAGTCCTACACTCTGACCATTACTAGATATGGGGGTCCACACACAGAAGTCAGACTGAAAGACCAGGGCTGTATGGTAGAGAGTAGTTTTTCATAGGATGTAGTGGAAACCCCACCACATAGGGCACTTCAAGCTGGATTGGACAAGACGTGAATAAATGTACAAGACGAAACAATTCTGAATTGGGGCCAGAGAGATGGACTGTGTAATTTTAAAATTGGCAGAAAGCAATACAAATTTTCAGTGAGGAATGAAAAGCATATTTATTTTCTTCCAGAAACAAAAACACAACCATTTTCACACCAGAAACACAGCAAGTACCATAAAGAGAGCCTATTTTCATACATTCACATATTCCAGGGCCAGAAGGGACCACTGAGATTGTTTAGACTGATCTCCTATTTAGAATAGGCCAGAGAACTTCTCCAAAATAATGCCTAGAGCAGATCTTTTAGAAAAACATCCAATCATACCTATAGACTGTACTCTATCACCCCTTAACCGTCTCTTTCTAAGATAAATAGATTGAGCTCCTTGAGTCTATCACTACAAAGCATGTTTTCTAATCGTTTAATCAATCATTCTTATGGCTATTCTCTGTACCCTCTCCAATTTATTAACATCCTCCTTGAATTGTGGGCACCAGAACTGGATAAAATATTCCAGCAGCAGTTGCACCAATGCAAAATACAGAGGAAAAATCATCTCTCTACCACAGTTGCCAACTTTCACGTGGTAAATAAGCACCCTGACTTTCACAAGAAGCCAAAAATCAAGCTAATCCCATTTCAAAACAAGGCCAAAACAAGCCAATTCCTAAGAACCCCAACACTCTGTGAGACTAGATCCCCCCAGGGTGCAGTCTGATACTGTGGTGGGCCTGCTGTGCACCCCTCTTTCCCCCGCCTTGCCCCTGCTTGCCAGAAGCTGATCAAAAAAAGAAGTAACAAGCTTCAACAAGCAACTCACAAGCCAATTAAGCCAAAAACAAGCCCAGTTTCTGATTTTTTTCCTGTGGGTTTGGCATGTCTGTCTGCTCTCTACTCCTACTCAAGATTCTCCTGTTTATGCATCCAAGGATTGCATTAGCTGTTTCGGCCACAGAATCACATTGGAACCTCATGTTCAGCCAATTATCCACCACCACCCCCAAACCGTTTTCAGAGTCACTGCTTCCCAGGATAGAGTCCCCCATCCTGTAAATATGGCCTACGTTCTTTGTTCCTAGTTATACAAATTTACATTTAACTGAATTAAAAAACACATTATATGCTTGCGCCCAGTTTACCAAGGAATCCAGATCACTCTAAATCAGTGAGCTGTGCTCCTCAATCTTTACCAATTTCTCTCCTAATTTCCGTCATCTGCAAATTTTATCAATGATGATTTTATGTTTTCTTCCATATTATTGATAAAAATGTGAAACAGCATACAGCCAAAAACCGACACCTGCGTACCCCACTGGAAACACACCCACTTAATAACAATCCCCTGTTCACAATTACACTGACACCTGTTAGCCAGTTTTTAATCCATTTAATGCGTGCCATGTTAATTTTATATCATTCTAGTTTCTTATCAAACTGTTATGCATACCAAGTCAGACACCTTACAGATGTCTAAGTATATTATATATACACCACTTCAATCAACAAAACTTGTACTCCCACACAAAAAAAATCAAGTTAGTTTAACAGGATCTATTTTCCATAAACCCAGGTTGATTTCCATTAATTACATTATCCTCCTTTAATTCTTGATTAATCAAGTCCCATAACAGCCATTCCGTTATCTTGCCAGGGATCCATGTCAGGTTGACAGGCCTATGATTACCTGGGTACCTTTTTAAAAATTTGCACAACATTAGCTTTCTTCCAGTCTTCTGCAACTTCCCCACTGCTACAAAATTTATTGAAAAAAAATCAACATTAATGGTCCAGGGAGCTCCTAGGCAACTCTTTTAAAACTCTTGGATGCAAGTTATCTGAACTTGCTGATTTAAAAATGTCTAACTTTAGTAGACTCTGTTTAACATCCTCCAGAGATACTAATGGAATGGAAAATGTCTTCCATATGTTAAGACTATCATGTTTTCCCCCCCAAATATAAAACAAATATTTATTAAAAACAGTTCTGCCTTTTCTATCTTATTGATAATTCTACTATTTCCATCTAATAATGGACCAATACCATTGTCAGGATTCTTTTTATTCCTAATACATTCTAAAATCTCCTCCTTATTGTCCTTAACTCTGCTAGCCATAGATTTCTCCTTGTGTCCCTTAGCTTCCCTTGTCAATTTTCTACAATTCCTAACTTCTGATTTAGATTCTTTATTGTCAACTTTCCCTCTCTACCACTGGTTATATTATTATTTTGTTCTACAAAGATTTAACCTGTAACCAAGAAAAAGAAAACACTACACAAGTGCAATGGGACCAAGTGAACATTGCTAAGAAGACTTCATATTTCCTGATTTTTTGTAAGTTTAACTGTTCCATCTGAATATTGCATTAGCAGCACTTTGTATTTTCTTTCCTTGCTTTTATAAAAGAAAGCAAGAAACAATAAATTTCCAGTTTCGCTTAGCATTTCGATAGTTCCAACTAGGTTTGAAGTTCATACCTCACTGGAATGAGCAGGCTGGAGGTGGAGGAGTAACTCATGGGACCATCCTCTTTATCCAAAACCTTCCCTAAAGCCCACTTTCTTCGATGAAGCCCACAAATCCTGATCCACATCAGTAACAAACAAACAAACAAAAAGGGGGACGGGGGGGGGGAGATCTCAAACCACTGCTAACACAAAAAAATTTACACTCCAAATTAGCACCATCCTCTGAGTCTCCTAATGCACTTCTGTGTCCAGTCTTTACCTATTTAAATTGTAAACTCATAAAGGGAAGGGATTATCTCTTACCTTTTATCTTGTACAGCATCAAGCACACTAAGTGCATAAACAAAGGTAAATAAACAAAGTGAATTCCAGCCTTTACTTCAGCTATTGTGTGCCTGCTTCTTTTTCCCATTCCCTTTCTGGAGCATTTGACTAGCCAGCCTATGTATAACTTACTTGAGTCTCTGCAGTAACAGTTGTTTTTACTAGCATGCATTATTCAGAGAACATGTTGTTTCAAGCATGCCTGAAAAGTACAATTTCAGAACTCCATAAAGATAAATATTAATATCAACATTTTTAAATAAATCTGGACCTGGGGATTACAGTGGACTAGAAGCTGGATATGAATCAACAGCGTGCCCTTGTTGCCAAAGCTAACGGCATATTGGGCTGCATTAGTAGAAGCACTGCCAGCAAATTGAGGGAAGTGATTATTCCCCTCTATTTGGCACTGGTGATGCCGCATCTGGAGTAGTGTGTCCAGTTTTGGGTCCCCCACTACAGAAAGGATGTGGACAAACTGGAGAGAGTCCAGCGGAGGGCAACTAAAATGATTAGGGGGCTGAGGGAACTGGGCTTATTTAGACTGCAGAAGAGAAGAGCAAGGGTGGATTTGAGAGCAGCCTTCAACTATCTGAAGGGGGGTTCCAAAGAGAATGGAGCTCGGCTGTTCTCAGTGGTGGCAGATGACAGAACAAGAAGCAATGGTCTCAAGTTGCAGTGCGTGAGGTCTAGGTTGGATATTAGGAAACACTATTTCAGTAGGAGGGTGGTGAAGCACTGGAATGAGTTCCCTAGGGAGGTGGTGGAATCTCCATCCTTAGATGTTTTTAAGGCCCGGCTTGACAAAGTCCTGGCTGGGATGATTTAGTTGGGGTTGGACTAGATGACCTCCTGAGGTCTCTTCCAAGCCTAATGTTCTATGATTCTATGGTTTGTTGACTCATATTCTTTATTTTGTATTCTTACTATAACAAGATTTACCAATTATAATATATTAATGGTATCATTTTGGCATATGCTGCACCAAAATCCAGATAAGCATTTGCTACAGAATCTTCTCTCACACAAGATGATTTTCTGTTAACATCTATGATGTGGCCCTGGTGTGGAGGCACGACAAGGGGCACCAAGGAAAGAAATGTAATTCACTAGGAAGATTCTACTTTCCATTGAAAACAAGTTTAAACAAGGTTCTAAATGCAGACTATTGAACTTCATGTCTGTGGGTAAGACTGGCAAAATAAAAAGTGTTTTCACTGAGAGACTGGTGTGGTACAGTAGTTCAAGCATAGATCCAGGAAACAGTAAGCCATGAAACCTCTGTGCCTCAATTTTTTCATTTGTGGACCAAGGAGACTGCCTGCCTGCGAGGGTGCTATGAAGACTGATGTGTAGGTGACGACATCTGACACCTTTCACGATCACTGGACTCTCCCTATATTCCTCTGACAATTTTGGGAGGGAGATCATGACTCCTGCTCTGCCTGGCATTTTGACCTTAAACTGCTGCATACCCCGGCTCTGCATTACAGGAGATTCAAAGTGTTGCTGTAGCCCCAGAATATTAGAGATACAAGGTTGATAAGTTAATATCTTTTATTAGACCAACTTCTGTTAGTGAGAGAGACAAGCTTTCAAGCTTACATAGGGACCTGAAGAAGAGCTCTGTGTAAGCTCAAAAGCTTCTCTCCCTCTTTCACCAACAAAAGCTGGTTCAATCAAAGATGTTACCTCACCCACCTTGTGTCTCAGGAGATTTAAAGACAGTTTCTCTGAGTTGCCCTTCAGGGACTGCCCCAGTTTTGACACCCTATTCAAGTTGCATCAAACAAAAGAACTTTTACTAGCAAATTAGAGAGAAAAAGTAGTTGAATGGCATGCTTTAGAGCAGGGGTGGGCAAACTATGGCCCATGGGCTGTGTCTGGCCCGTCAGAACTTTTAATCCGGTCCTCGAGCTCCCTCTGGCGAGTGGGGTCGGGGGCTTGTCCTGCTCTGGCACCCAAACCGGGTCGGGGGCTTTCCACGCAGCTCTCGGAAGCAGCAGCATGTCCCCCCTCCGGCTTCTACATGTAGGGGCAGCCAGGGGGTTCCCGGCCAATGGGAGCTGCGGGGGCGTGCCCTGCGGACGGAGCAGTCCACAGAGCCACCTGGCCGCTTGACATAAACACTGCCCGGAGCCTGCACCTCTGAGCACCCCCGTAACCCCCACCCCCCAGTGCCCCAACCCTGATCCCCCACACACACTCCGAACCCCTTGGTCCCAGCCTCCTACACCCTCCTACACCCCAAACCTCTCACCCCTAGCCCCACCCCAGAGTCTGCACCCCCAGCTGGAACCCTCACCCCCCTCTACACCCCAACCCGCAATTTCGTGAGCATTCATGGCCCGCCATACAATTTCTATACCCAGATGTGGCCCTCAGGCCAAAAAGTTTGCCAACCCCTGCTTTAGAGACTAAGACTGCTAAAAATATTGCTATCTGGGCAATACTTTGGGGCAGGCTTTTGGCAACATATGAATAGGGTAATTCCTCCCAGGGTAATAGTACACAAAGTTCTTGCTTACAGTCAATTAAAACTTTCCCTCATCAGTATTTCATTGCCAAGCAAAGGGAGATCAGTCCTGCACATGTCATAAAACACAAGCATAACAGTATGGTCTGCTCCTTTCAGGGCCCAGGCAGCCCTCTCCAATTTTCAGACACAGCTGGAAAGGGCCAGGTGATCCCTATAAAGGCCTAAGAGAACTCATTTGGAGGAGAGGTTCAGAAGGGCTGATGACAGGCCCTGGAGCAGAGAAAGTATAAAGTGAAATGCCTCTGGGCCCCTGTAGTCTGTGTTGGGCAGGGGGATAATTTGTTTTGTGTTACTTTGTGAGTTTTTGTTTGAATTAATAAACCATGCCCTGAGGGAAGACATGAGAGGATACTGGGGCAGAGAAGGCAGCACCCTCTGACAGGATACAGGAATTTCTCTTAAGAGACCTAACCCAATGTCCACTGAAGTCAACGGGAGCCCCTCCATGACTCCAATGGGCACTGGATAAGACACAAGAAGAAGAAGAGCATTAAACTAATTATTAAACTCTTTAATAATTACCCCACAGGTAAAAATCCAACTACAGCGGTTCTCAAACTGTGGGTTGGGACCCCAAAGTGGGTCGGGACCCCATTTTAATGGGGTTGCCAGGGCTGGCTTAGACTTACTGGGACTGAAACCGAATCCCAAGCCCCACTGCCCAAAGCCAAAGCCCGAGGGCTTCAGCTCTGGACAGCAGGGCTCATGTTACAGGCCCCCTGTCTGGGGCTGAAGCCCTTGCCCTTCGGCTTTGTGTCTCCCCCCATCCACCAGGATGGAGGGCTTGGACAGGCCCAGGCTTCAGTTCCCCCCTCCGGGGGTCATGTAGTAATTTTTGTTGTCAGAAGGGAATCACAGTGCAATGAAGTTTGAGAACCCCGGCCCTATTACATAGCCTAGCGTAGTGAGGGGGCATGTCCTTCCTCAGGGACTGACAGGGAGAAACCTCTCTTCACCCCGTTAGGCGGAGCCAGGCAAGCCATGTCCCCTCCCGCCGAAAGCATAGGGGCGGGACAAGAAAGTTAAAAGGCAGGCCCTGCAGCTGACTTGTGCGAGAGCTGGAGAAGGAAACATGTGTCTCTCGCCCACTGCCATGCCCTGCGCCCGAGATCTACAGTGCTGAGGACCCAGACGAGATGCCAGGACTGCCAACTGACCAGTTCCTGGAGAAGCTACTGGAACTACCACTGGCCATTATCCCGGGGAGATGGAGGAACCCCAGGAAATGGTGGTACACCCAGGAGGGGTAGTAGGAAATAAACCAGGGACACTAGACATTAGTCCCGTTCTTTTGTCATAATCTAGGTCAGCGTATTTCCGTGGGATCCCCACTGACCCACTGTCAGGGCCTTGGGCTGGGATCCAGTGGAGTAGTGTGGGCCCAGGTCCCCAGGGGTGGCATCCTCCCCACCTTAGGCCAGACAGCCTGCATTCGCTAGTGCCCAGCCCTGCCCAGAGGGCCAGAGCCCCTTTAACTGCGGATTGCTCTGCCCTGCCCAGCGCCCCATGAAAAGACTGTTACCTACCTTTTCATAACTGTTGTTCTTTGAGATGTGTTGTTCACGTCCATTCCAATTAGGTGTGCGTGTGCCACGTGAACAGACGTCGGAAACTTTTCCCCTTAGTAGCTCCTGTCGGCGTCCTCATGGCGGTGTAGAAAACAAATGTCCTGACCCATACGGAATTAGGAGACCACCTTGGGGAGAAATTTAGGGTGTGGTCTAAGCTGCTCCTTGTGCTTATGAAACACCATGTAAGGCGGTTCAGAGGTGAGGGATCTCAGCTCGGACACCCTCCTTGCTGATGTAATGGCCACCAGGAACACCACCTTCCAAGAAAGGTAGAGGAGGGAGCAAGTGGCCAGGGGCTCAAATGGTGGGCTCATGAGCTTGGAAAGGACCAAGTTTAAGTTCCAGGTTGGGACAGGTGGGCGAGAATACGGGAACACCCTCTCCAGACCTTTGAGGAATCACCCCACCATGGGATTAGAAAATACCGAGTATCCAGACTCCCCTGGATGGAAAGCTAAAATGGCTGCCAGGTGTACTCTGAAGGAGGAAGGGGATAGACCCTGATGCTTAAGGTGTAGGAGATATTCTAGAATAACTGGGATGGTAGCTTGGAGCGGTTGAAGGCGCTTGGTTCACACCAACAGGAAAACCTTTTCCATTTCACCAGGCAGGTAGCCCTAGTGGAAGGTTTCCTACTGCCAAGGAGGATCTGTCTCACCGACTGAGAGCACTGGCTCTCCACGGAACTTAGCCATGGAGCTTCCACACCATGAGATGCAGAGATTGCAGGTTTGGGTGGAGGCACCCATGGTCCTGCATGATCAGGTCGCGGTGGAGGGGCAGGGCAATCGGGACGTCTACGGACAGCTCTAATAGGGTTGTATACCAATGCTGTTGGGGCCAAGACGGGGCGATCATGATCACCGTCATCCTGTCTCTGCAAATTTTGAGGAGGACCCGGGGGACAAGCAGGATAGGAGTGAAGGCATACTTCAGACCCCCGCCCCGTGGTATTAAGAACGCATTGGCAACTGAGCCCAGACTGTGGTTTTGGAATGAGCAGAACAGAGGGCACTGTCTGTTGCTCTTGGTGGTGAAGAGGTCTACTTGGGGATAACCCCACTTCTGGAAGACTGACTGTATGATGTCCGACCTGATTCACCACTCGTACATGTGGTAAGACCTGCTGAGGCGATCCGCAAGCTCGTTCCACACTCCTGGAAGATAGGATGCTTCGAGCTGAATGGATCGGGCTATACAGAAGTCCCAGATAAGAGCCTCGTGGCAGAGAGGTGAGGAGCGGGGTCCGCCTTGTTTATTTATATAGAACATGGCAGTGGTGATGTCTGTCAAAACTGTCAAGCTGTGACCTCATAATGTGGTGTGAAAGGTTTGGCAGTCCAGACGAAGTGCCCTGAGCTCCTTCAGGTTGCTATGGAGAGGTATCTCGTCCCTCGACCACAAGCCTTGTGTCCTCAGGTCCTTTAAGTGTGCACCCCAGCCCAGTGCGAGCCAAGCTTGTAAGGATCTGAGTCTCAGTCAGGCATGCTTGAGCTGTAGGCAACATTTGACTGTGGCAGCAGGATACCGAATCACTGAATTTACAATCTGCTCTATAGCTTGGAATCTGGGCTCTGGAAGGCTCGCTTTTGCCTGTACCAAGTCCAGAGCTGCCCCTATAAACTCTAACCTTTGGGTGGCTATGAGAGAAGATTTGGGCACATTAAGGAGGAGCCCCAGCCTGTGGACCTCTTCCTTGGAATGACCTGTGAGAAGCCAGTCGTCGAGGTACGGGTACACTCGAACCTACCTTTTCTGCAGGAAGGCTGCCACCACCAACATCCATTTCGTGAACACTCGGGGGGTTGTGGACAGGCCGAATGGGAGAACCGTGAACTGGCAGTGATGTTGGTTTATGGCAAACCGGAGGAAGCGTCGGTGCACCGGATGAATACTGATATGGAAGTAGGCGTCGTTCATGTCGAGGGCAGCATACCAATCCCCCAGATCCAAAGAGGGAATAATAGTGCTCAGGGAGACCATGCGGAACCGGAGCTTGACCCTAAATCTGTTGAGTCTGCGAAGGTCTAAAATGGGTCGAAGACCCTCCTTTGCCTTGGGGATTAGGAAGTAACGGAAGTAAAACCTCTTTCCCCATAGCTCCTGTGGAACCTCCTCCACTGCACCTCGAGGAGCGAACGAACCTCCTGCAGAAGGAGTTGCTCATGAGAGGGGTTCCTGAAGAGGGACGGGGAAGGTGGGTGGAAGGGAGGGAGGAGGATAACTGGAGAGAGTATCCCACCTGTACCGTGCGTAGGACCCATCAGTCCGATGTTATATGGGACCACGCATGGTAGAAGTGGGATAATCGGTTTAAAAACTGTGGGGATTGATCCAGGAACTGGGTTGGTACACTGTCCTCGGGCGCGCCTTCAAAACCCTTGCTTGTTTCCGGGTTGGGGCTTATTCTGGCCTTGGTTAGGCGCGTTGTTCCGTCTGCGCCTGTTATTTTTGCCCCGTCTGTGATACGGCTCCTGCCTGGGCCTGGGTTGATACTGCCTCTGCTGTGGAGGCTGAGGCGTGAAGGGCTTTTGCTGGGTTGCCAGCATATGCATCCCTAGCAACTTCAGGGTGGCCCTAGAATCCTTAAGGCCATGCAGCCTGGAGTCTGTTTGCTTGAAGAAAAGGCCTGAACCCTCAAAAGTAAGGTCTTGGAGGGTATTCTGGACCTCTGGAGGGAGGCCCGACTCCTGGAGCAACACTGAGAGTCGCATGACTACCCCCGAGGCAATGGTTCTGGCCGCAGAGTCCACTGAATCGAGGGAGACTTGTAATGAAGCCTTAGCCACTGCTTTCCCTTCCTCGATTAAAGCCGCAAACCCAGAGTGAGAGTCCTGGGGCAGGCGATCCTTAAACTTGGACACTGCCATCCAAGAGTTGAAGTTGTGTTTATTGAGGATCACCTGCTGGTTGGCTATACGTAGCTGGAGGTCCCCGGAGGAGTAGACCTTTCTACCGAAGAGATCTAAACACTTAGCTTCCTTGGCTTTGGGGGCCGAGGCTCGTTGGCTGTGTCGTTCCCTTTCACTGACTGCTGAAACGACTAGGGAACAGGGAGTCGGATGGCAGAATCGGAACTGATAGCCCTTAGAAGGGGCAAAGTATTTCCTTTCTACCCCCCTAGCCGTCGGCGTCATGGAGGCCAGGGACTGCCATTTAGTGTTGAAATTCGACTGTATGGTCTTTATGAGAGAAAGCGCGACTCTGGAGGGACCCTCGGGAGCCAGGATGTCCACCATAGGATCCTCGTGCTCGACTGTTTCTTCGGCCTGAAGGCCCATATTGAGGGCGATTCTACTGAGCAGCTCCTGGTGAGCCCTGTGGTCTACTGGTGGCGGTCCAGAGACTGACGTACCTGCCACAGCCTCGTCCGGGAACAGGAGGAAGTGAGGTGCTGCTCGTTGTCCTCATCTAGACCCTCCTACGTGTCCCCATAGACCTGGGTCACTTCAGAACCCTGAGGGGCTGACACCTCTCGAGGTGTCGCAGAGCTTGGCACCGCCTCAGGTATTGGACCTGGGGGTACCGGTTGCTCGTGAGTCTGGGGGCGGACTAGAGAGAGTGGACTCCCTTGTCCTTGATGTGTGCCTGTGTGGCGACCTGGATTGGCATCATGGAGCAAGTCCTCAAGGAATCAATTCTGAAGCCCTTAGAGGACAGGAAAGTGATCAGGAACAGTCAGCATGGATTCACCAAGGGCAAGTCATGCCTGACAAATCTAATTGCCTTCTATGACGAGATAACTGGCTCTGTGGATGAGGAGAAAGCAGTGGACATGTTGTTCCTTGACTTTAGCAAAGCTTTTGACACGGTCTCCCACAGTATTCTTGCCAGCAAGTTAAAGAAGTATGGGCTGGATGAATGGACGATAAGGTGGATAGAAAGCTGGCTAGATTGTCGGGCTCAACGGGTAGTGATCAATGGCTCCATGTCTGGTTGGCAGCCGGTATCAAGTGGAGTGCCCCAAGGGTCGGTCCTGGAGCCAGTTTTGTTCAATATCTTCATTCATGATCTGGAGAATGGTGTGGATTACACTCTCAGCAAGTTTGCAGATCACACTAAACTGGGAGGAGAGGTAGATACGCTGGAGGGTAGGGATAGGATACAGAGGGACCTAGACAAATTGGAGGATTGGGCCAAAAGAAATCTGATGAGGTTCAACAAGAACAAGTGCACAGTCCTACACTTAGCACGGAAGAATCCCATGCACCGCTACACATTAGGGACCGAATGGCTCGGCAGCAGTTCTGCAGAAAAGGACCTAGGGGTTACAGAGGACAAGAAGCTGGATAGGCGTCAACAGTGTGCCCTTGTTGCCAAGAAGGCCAATATCATTTTGGGATGTATAAGTAGGGGCATTGCCAGCAGATCGAGGGACGTGATCGTTCCCCTCTAGTCGACATTGGTGAGGCCTCATCTGAACTACTATGTCCAGTTTTGGGTCCCACACTACAAGAAGGATGTGGAAAAATTGGAAAGAGTCCAGCAGAGGGCAACAAAAATGATTAGGGGACTGGAACACAGGACTTATGAGGAGAGGCTGAGGGAACTGGGATTGTTTAGTCTGTGGAAGAGAAGAATGAGAGGGGATTTGATAGCTGCTTTCAACTACCTGAAAGGGGGTTCCAAAGAGGATGGATCTAGACTGTTCTCAGTGGTAGCAGATGACAGAATGAGGAGTAATGGTCTCAAGTTGCAGTGGGGCAGGTTTAGGTTGGATATTAGGAAAAACTTTTTCACTAGGGGGTGGTGAAGCACTGGAATGGGTTACCTAGGGAAGTGGTGGAATCTGCTTCCTTAGAAGTTTTTAAGGTTAGGCTTGACAAAGGCCTGGCCGGGATGATTTAGTCGGGGATTGGTCCTGCTTTGACCAGGGGGTTGGACTAGATGACCTCCTGAGGTCCCTTCCAACCCTGATATTCTATGATAGATTGTCCGGACCTACAGGCTCTGGAGGAGATGCCCTGTTGCTGGTGGTGGGCCCATGGGGTCCAGAAGGGCCAGTGACCCGGAGGGGCCCACTGCGGCTGCCAGGCTGGTTGGGATTCTCTGCTAGCTATTGCTCTATGTCTACTATAGCTAGAGCGACCGGAGTCAGCCTCGGATCCGGAGATACCAACAGAGGACCAGGGTCACGGGGAGCGGTGCCTGACTGACTGGGACCGCAAACAGCACTGGGAGTCTCTGGACCGGGATCGGTGTCTTGCGATTGGTGCCGGTGACATCAGTTGTGGGCGCCGGGGAATAATAGGATGCCGAACTCGACCATGAGCGGTGCCGAGACGGTGACCTTGAGCGGCGCACCATTGCCGGCTTCCTGCTGGATGGCACCTTTCTAGGTGGTGCTGGAGGATTCTCCCTGCATGGGAGGGAGCTTGGCGCTGACAACTCAATGAGGGCTTTTGCTGCCTCAAAAGTGTTGGATGTGGAGGGGTGTTCAAGGACCTCCTCCAGCCCTTCGTTGGCACTGAATCCGCTGGATACCAGACTCAATGGGGCCTGTGGCACGGGAGTCGGTTCTTTGCTCGGGCCCGCAATGTGTCTTTGCGTGCTGGGAGCGTCTTTGAGCAGCTTAGTAGCTCTATGGGGAGAGCGCCCTCTTTCCCCTTGCTTGTGCCAGTTAGTCATTGCCGGAGAAGTGGACCGGTGCCAAAGTTGGTCGTCCTGTCTCGGTGCCAATGATTTGCGGTGCCAGGTCACGCACGGACGCCGGGGAACTTCGCAATGAGGAAGCTGAGGCCAGTGCCAGTCGGTCAGAGGCTGGTGGTTGTAACACGGCCTCCATGAGCAACAGCTTAAGGCGAAAGTCTCTTTCTTTCTTGGTGCGTGGCTTAAAGGCCTTGCAGATCTTGCAGCGCTCTGCCTGATGAGACTCTCCCAGACCACCAGAGACAGGAGTCGTGGGGGTCGCTGTTGGGCATAGACTTGCGGCACGTGGCACCACCTTTGTAACCCTGGGCTTGCGGCATGCCCTGCAGCGCAAGGCAGGTGCTGGAACTAGCTTCCAGACACATGAAACAATGGATTTCTAACTAACTGATAACTATCTATGAAAAACTAAGGGATCACTCGCAACTGAGAGAGAGAGAAACATTCCAACGCCGCCACGGATGGTAAGAAGGAACTGAAGGGGGGTCGGGCCGGCAGGGTAATATATACACCACCATGAAGGTGCCACTCTAGGGGGCTCCCCTGCTGTCCCAAAGGGAGCTGCTAAGGGAAAAAGTTTCCGATGTCTGTACATGCGGCGCACGCGCACATCTAATTGGAATGGACGTGAACAATCACTCGAAGAAGAACTGTTAATTCCCCTACTAAGCGTTGCATTTATAGGTACAAAGTAGTCAGGGGGCTTGGCCTCCCTCTGAGCCTGAGGGGGAAGGATGGCCACAAGTCTCTACACGTGGTGGAGAATACAGGCAGCAACCCACCGCCGAGAAAAGGGGTTTTGTTGCACTACCAACCCACCTCCGGGTCCAAGCTGCCAGAATGGAGCTGGATAAGCTAACGAAGTGGTGGGCAGAGAACCAGCAACAGCAGCAGCACCTGGTGAAGCAACGAGGAGCCCAGCAGCAGCAACTGATCCAGAAGTTGGGGGCCCAACAGCAGTGGCAGTGCATTCAGCAGCTTGCAGCCCTGCTGCCCAGCCTTACTGGCTGCCTCTGCAATACCCATGCAGTTTTCGAAGATGGGGTGCGAGGACAACCTGGAAGCCTTCTTGGTGTCTTTCAAACAGGTCATCTCAGTGGCTAGATGGCTCCCAAACCAATGGGCCACCCTCCTAGCCCCGTACCTGATGGGGACAGCCCACACAGCTATCATGGGTTAATCTATGGGCATGTAAAGGCAGCCATACCTGCCTCTGGAAATTTCCACTACATGCATCTGACGAAGTGGGTATTCACCCACGAAAGCTTATGCTCCAATACGTCTGTTAGTCTATAAGGTGCCGCAGGACTCTTTGCCGCTTTTGCATTTATAGGTGCACCATAGTGAAGAGGCATGACCTCCCTCCAAAACTGACAGGAAGCAATGGCCACGAGCCTCTACACCTAAATATGTCAATCTGCAGCGCATTAAATAAGTGCTAAAGTCTCCCACTTCATATGATTCCTACTTGTGTGGCAGACTATGACATGCACTTTCCTCTCTACACACAGAGGCACAAACTGACCATGCTCACAGATAGAAATAAACGATATGAACAGCCATAATGGATCAGCCCTGAGACCCATAGAGTCAAGTACACTATTTCTGACAGTGACTGCACGTGATATTTCTGAGGAAGGTCCAAGAACCCCACAGCAAGGAGATGTGGGATAATCTGCCCCACACATCAGGTTTCATTCTACTCTAGTAGTTAGAGACTGGTTAAAACCACAAATCATGGGGTTTCATTTCTTCCAAAATTGTTGTTTGTAGTAACTATCAACTCTTGATATCCAATGACGAATCTCTGAATTTTGCTAAATTCTTGGCCTCAACAACTTTGTGCACAAATAAATTCTACACTCTAATTACACATTGTGTGAAAAGCCATTTCCTTTTACCACTTTTGAATTTGCCATCTTTAATTTTGCTGAATGTCCCCTTGTTTTTGTATTGTGGAACAGGGAGAACAGCAGGTCCTGATCTACATTCTCTAGACAAGTTTTTATTGTATATACTATTATGTTCCCTCTGATTCCGCGCCTTTCCAAGGGAACAATCCCACTCTTTTCAATCTGTCTCCATATAAGAGTTTTTCTAGGCCCTTATTCATGTTTCCCTTCTCTTAATTCTCTGCTTTATTTATTTCTCCTAATCAATAAAACATTGTTGTAAAAATATGTTACGGTCTGAGATCAGAACTTTTTTTTTTTTAAACTGAGTTATTTTGATTCAGCATGAAAATGTATTAAATGAAATAAAGATATTTTGGTTACTTCAAAAATTAGTCACAAATTACTACTTGACTGAGCTACTTGGTTATTTGCAAACTATTCCACACTGACAGCATCCAAAAATTACCCAGAGAGCAAATGTAAATAAATGCAACCTTTGAAACAGTTTAAAAGCATAATGATAGCAGAGAAAGATATTGCTTATATCCTTCGTTGCAATGCACAATTCGCAGGCATTTGAAGAAGCTATCCATGGTTTGCATCATGCTGTGAATGTGCTTAGTCAAATGATGTTTTGTACAGAAATGAACTACATGATCAGGCAAGAGTTCTCTTTTAGGAGTAACCCTTGTAACTAGTTATTAAGGGACTGCAGCGAATCTTGCAGAATCAAGCAATAGGAGTGGAAATGGTGGAGTTGGTAGCTGTACTCCCAGTAGCACACAAAGTTACTTAAAAGCAGGGGTTCTCAACCTTTTTCGCTCTGAGGCCCCCCTCAACATGCTATAAAAACTCCAGGGCCCAGCAGAGAGGGAGGGGGCCCTCAGGAAAGAGGCCTTGGGCATACGTGTAGTTTGACTTCTATTTGGGGGGAGGGGGAACACAGAGGCCAGCAGGGCTCAAGCCACCTCCGCATGGTGGGGTCCAGGGAGGGAGCTCCACCTCCACCCCCTGACTCACCTCAGCAGCCACCCAGACTGTCTGGGTTGGGGGAAGAGGTACGCAACCAAAAATTATAACTCAAAGGTGGGGGGATTAGCTCAAAAAGATTGAAAACAGCACTGAGTGCAGACAGGGGGTAGCTAGGGGCTGTGTGCAGGCAGGGGTAGCTCAGGGTGTAGGGATGGGGTAGCTGGGGGCTGTGTGAGGGCCGGAGGGTAGCTCAGGGTGCAGGGAAGGGGGTAGCGCGGCGCTGTGTGAGGGCAGGGGGATAGCTCAGGGTGCAGGAAGGACATAGCCAGGGCTGTTTGCAGGCAGGGAGGGCATAGCTCAGGGTGCAGGGAGAGGGATACTGCAGGCTGGTGGTAGCTCAGGGTGCACGGAGAGGGGTATTAGGGTCTGTGTGCTGGGAGGACTCCCCTGCAGTCCCTGTTCCCGGAGGGGTCTGGCAGCCACGGAGCCGGGTCTCCCCACCCGAGGGGCTCTTACCGGCTGCCTCTGCGGGAGCTAAGGGGGCTGGGAGCTGAGAAGCAGCTTCAACCTGGGGCACCAGCAGTAGAGGAGGGAATTCTGCTGCTGCCTGCTCCATGGCACCAGCTGCCCCTCTTCCCACCTCCAACCTGGCCAGGGGGTGGAAAGACATGAGGGGGGAAGTGTGGCACAGTCCCCGGGACTGGCTGCTCTTACGCTGCTGTTTGGGGGGGGGGGGAGGAGGGTTTAAATGCCCTCCATGTCCCCAATTCTGCCAATGGGCTCAGGGCTTCTGCCCCACAGGGAGCACCAGGGCTCAGGGCTTCATCCCCGCACCACCCGGCTTCAGCCCTGCAGGGGGGCTCCAGGGATCAGGGCTCTAGCCCATAAGCTCCCCAGGGATCAGGGCTTCAGCCCAGCGCCTCCCAGCTTCAGCCCAGCGGGGTGCGCCGGGGATCAGGGCTTCAGCCACAGCGCCCCACGGGGGCTGCGGACACCCTGTTGAGAACCACTGCCTTAGAGAAAACACTGCAGTTCTAACTCCATGGATTTGGAAAAGGAATATATCTGCCTAGAGCCAGGAACAGTCAGTCACTTTGTAACCTGCTGCCGTAGAAACCCAGCTGAAGTCCTGCCAAAACATGAATGCTGGTTAGAATCAGTGGTTCTCAAACTTATTTGATCACACACACCCCTTCTTTGTGTCCCCCTGCCACACAAGTACATAAACCAATACAAAAAACAAACATGCAACTCTCACTAAATGTTAACAGTAAAGCATTGATTCAAACAGAGCCAACGATCCATTGTAATAAGAGCAAAAGCAAAACTGAGATTGTGGCATGCTTACAATTAAATGTACACACCGTATCATAGCAAAAGGATTAAAGTACAGATGGCAACGACTTTGTATAATGCTATGCAAGCTTTAACAGAAATCTGTCAAAACGCACAGCGCCACCTAGAGTGAAATGTACAGTGCCATTTGAGGACAGGATACGTCTGGAGGAATCAGCTTTGCTAGCTATTCATTGCTGTGGGTAAAATGTGGGCAGTACGGTTTTTCGTTCCTAAAACATCTCTCACCCTCCCAACCCCACCCCCAATACATTCCACACACACACACCCAGAGAGGCACGCCCCCGAGTTTGAGAACCTCTGGTTCAAATCATTATCTTCCTTTCAGCACCTACTACCCTCTGGCTGCACTACCCTCTGGCTGCCCTGCCCTTGTTCCACAAAAGAACTGCAGCATGATTTCTGAAGTGACTAACTCCACAAGGAGTTTTAAGGAGTACATTTTTCTTGCTTATGGGTTTTCCCACAAAATGATATCCCTTAATCATTAAAAGAAGTTATGATTTGACCCTTCCTTTTTATTAAATGGAAGAAATCCAGGTAATTGAAGTTTAAATTTTGAGAGGCCTTCTTGACTATGCTGATCAATGTCATTTAACACGCGCACACACACACATTTTATATATATATATATATCCTGGAGATAAAACTTACTTTGCACCACTGAAACTATATTTCTATTTGCATTGCCCTCAAGATTTTCTTCATCCCAAAATTAAATGTCCACTGTCCAGTTTACCAACCTATACATGAAGCTTAGAATCCATAATCCTAAAGCACCTGCATCAAAATCTAACCAAAAATCTCCTTTTCTACAACCACATTATACTCACCAGTGTTATTAAACCAATTTCCATATTGGTGTTTCAACATCCACCATTTTCCTAACATTTTGTGTGTAATATCTGTCCATCTCCAAAAAGGGTCATTTTTCTCCATGAACAATACATTTTTGGAATAAATCTGAGGAAAATATTTTAAGGAAGCAATAAGATTTGGAATTCAAAACAAAAATGAAGATTAAATAAACCCAGAACATGAGAGAGAGAAAAATATAAGTCAAGTAGTTAATCACATTGTCTAGAATAAGTTTACTAACCCACTTGTAGTTTCCTTCTTGCCACTTAATTTCTGTTAAATAAAACTATACTGCATAAACTTGACTGAATAGATGAAGCTGCTAAAATGTTCTCTAGCTAGTTAATTAGAAAAACTGATTTAGCTACACTTTAAAGACAAACTGCAAAGCTCTCTGAAAAACAAAAAGTAGTCTGTAAGATTCCAAATACCATACGACAGTTATAAAGTAGGTCATAGAAATGCCCATAAAAAAATTAAAATATCAACACAGCCCTGAAAAATCATGAAAATGTACCAGCCCCAGTGCAAAAATCTTTTCACCCAACCTTACTGAAGTCATGATGAAAAATCTAAATACTTTATTTTGTACTGCCCTGTCCAAAAAAAAAAAATTATATTATATATATATATATAAGAGCTGAACACCTAATAAACATTGTCCCTTCCATCTTCCAGCATGTGTATGTCTCAAATATGTCTACAGTATCTACAGTGGAAGCTGCTTGGGCTAGGAACACATCCTCCTTCACATCTTGCACAGTAGCATTTGCTGGTGCTTAACAAATAAATAAATAAATGTAAAGAACTACCATGGGGTCTGTAATGTCATGAGAAAGACTGTGCCATGAAGTCAAGGCCTTTTGTTTCAAATGCAAATATACTTATACAAATTTTATGTTAATACACATTTTGTTAATGGGACCTTAAGCCGCATTTTGTATACAAAAGTATCTCTTAAAAATGTACAATTAGCCCTCTCAAAAACATAAGAATTAGAGTTGCGGATTTCCTGGGTCCCCTGACACAGCAAACATCATCACAACCCTCCCCCAGCCCCGCCCCACACACACACAGAGGCTGGACAAGACTTCCATTGTAGCTCTGAATTTCTATCTGACCTTTTCTAAATATTTGCCTTTTGGGACATACATTCTTATCTCAGCCCAAAGGTTAATAAACATTTTCTACAATGTTGGTGTTATGAGAATGTGACTAAAGTGTCTTTGAGGTGTTTCTTCACAGGATTCACATTCACTTTCAGCACTAGGCAGGACCAACCCTAGAACAAATGGCACCCTAGGTGAGGAGAGCCTTTGGTGCCCCTCCCTCATTTGTTAAACTTTTGAATACCCTTTTTTTTTTTTTTTTTTGCATTGGTAGCCCTTTGCACGACTTTGAAGCACAATTTGCATGCATGATTTATCCCTGTCATATAAAACGATAAATCTGCAAGCAAGCTCTGTAAATCTGTATTTATTCAAGCCATATACAAGCAAATACAGAATACCTGAAACATGTTACTTCAAAAGTTCTATTTTCCCTTTTGTTGCTAACAAAAACAGCACCTGGAGCCCGGCGCCCCCCAAACTCAGCACCCCGCCTGCCCCCAAATCCGGCCATTGCACAAGGTATAGAGCACTGCAGAAGTCAAGTCTGAAGGTTGCAAACACTTGGATCACTATGGTCATAACTGCATTCAACAAGGAGGGCAGAGTCTTTTGACCAGCTAAAAATAGTATAAGGCATTTCTCTTAGTAAAGCTGTTTGTGTGAACAAGGACACAAGTTCAGAAGACACTGTGGATCATCTTGATTATCAGAAAACAAATGCCCTCATATGATGGCAACATTATGGTTTTGACCAGTTCTTCAAAATGTTTCTCTCTGTTCACCTACAGTACATCTCTCTTACTTGCATTCAGTTTTAGCTAGCTATTCATCCAGAAATGAGGCTTTGAAACCAAGAAGGCCACGCCCCTGACCCAATCCAGACAACCAAAGGACAGTGATCACAACTCAGTAATCTCAGGTTTCAGAGTAGCAGCCGTTTAGTCTGTATCCACAAAAAGAAAAGGAAGACTTGTGGCACCTTAGAGACTAACCAATTTATTTGAGCATAAGCTTTCGTGAACTACAGCTCACTTCATCGGATGCATGCAGTGGAAAAGACAGTGGGGAGATTTTATATACACAGAGAACATGAACCAATGAACCAGCAGGAGAGCAGGGGGGATGGGGACGGACGGGGGATGACCTTTGGTAGTGATAACTGCTGTCAACGGCTGGAAATGGCCCACCTTGATTATCACTACAAAAGGTTTTCTCTCCACCACCCCCCGCCACTCTCCTGCTGGTGATAGCTCACCTTACCTGATCACTCTTGTTACAATGTGTATGGTAACACCCATTGTTTCATGTTCTCTGTGTACATAAAATCTACCCCACTCTATTTTCCACTGCATGCATCCGATGAAGTGAGCTGTAGCTCACAAAAGCTTATGCTCAAATAAATGTGTTAGTCTCTAAGGTGCCACAAGTACTCCTTTTCTTTTTTCAGTAATCTCAATTGCTCTTGATGCGACAGAACAAAATGTGACCATCTATGTACCACAGTCCTGGATTTTAGTTGCCTTTTTAAACAGTATTCAGTGGTCAGAAGACATTTCACAATCTAAACATATTTCAGTGAGAAAAAATGTTTATGGTATGAGAATCTGTAAATTATGTTGATCATGAAAGAATTAATGAAAAGAAACCTGCAGGAAAAAGAAATCCTGTACTTAGGACAAAAAATTGCAGAGGCACTTTAAATGAATACAGTATGTAGCAAAAAGAAAAGGAGTACTTGTGGCATCTTAGAGACTAACCAATTTATTTGAGCATAAGCTTTCGTGAGCTACAGCTCACTTCATCGGATGCATACTGTGGAAAGTATAGAAGATCTTTGTATACACACAAAGCATGAAAAAATGGGTGTTTACCACTACAAAAGGTTTTCTTTCCCCCCACCCCACTCTCCTGCTGGTAATAGCTTATCTAAAGTGATCACTCTCCTTACAATGTGTATGATAATCAAGGTGGGCCATTTCCAGCACAAATCCAGGTCGTCCCCCCCCCCCCAAACCCACTCTCCTGTTGGTAATAACTTCAATCTCTCTGGTCATGCGATTACAGACATGAAAGTTGCGATATTACAACAAAAAAACTTCAAAACCAGACTCCAGCGAGAGACTGTTGAATTGGAATTCATTTGCAAATTGGATACAATTAACTTAGGCTTGAATAGAGACTGGGAGTGGCTAAGTCATTATGCAAGGTAGCCTATTTCCCCTTGTTTCCCCCCCCCCCCCCCCCGACGTTCTTGTTAAACCCTGGATTTGTGCTGGAAATGGCCCACCTTGATTATCACACACATTGTAAGGAGAGTGATCACTTTAGATAAGCTATTACCAACAGGAGAGTGGGTTTGAGGGCGGGGGAGGAGAAAACCTGAATTTGTGCTGGAAATGGCCCAACTTGATCATCATACACATTGTAAGGAGAGTGATCACTTTAGATAAGCTATTACCAACAGGAGAGTGGGGTGGGGGGAGAGAAAACCTTTTGTAGTGGTAAACACCCATTTTTTCATGCTTTCGTGTATAAAAAGATCTTCTATACTTTCCACAGTATGCATCCGATGAAGTGAGCTGTAGCTCACAAAAGCTTATGCTCAAATAAATTGGTTAGTCTCTAAGGTGCCACAAGTACTCCTTTTCTTTTTGCGAATACAGACTAACACGGCTGTTACTCTGAAACCTGACAGTATGTAGCATAGATTGTTATTTCTAATGGAAAAGTGCATGAACTGTTTTTTCTTTGGTCTTTCAAAGATGTGGAACTTCGCAAAAGTTGAATGAAAAAAGGACAAGATCCCAGAGGAATCAGATTCCCTGCTTCTTTCAGTGAATTTCTAAAGTTCTCTCTTTATGACCAAAAAAGATCACTTCCAAGTGAAAAATGTAAACTGGAGCATTTCCACTCAATCCCTTTCATGTCTTTCCACTGCCTAGTTTGAGATCATGTGACCATTTCTGACCTTTAAAAATTCTCCTCTCTGCCTTGCTATCCTGTGTTATTCAGACTATCAACTTCATTTAGTGAAACTATCCTGTTCTTTCACACTTGACTCTTTTTACAGACAAGCAGTTCATTTTCAGGCAAACCCACTTTCAACTTCAAAAGGTTTCTTTGCCTCTCAGTCTCTCAGGTCCCTTGTTAAAAACACTTTCAAATAAGGATCTAAAAAAAAAAATGTGGTAGGCTGGGAACTCTCAACCCTAAAAAGGAAACGTTCCCACTCTTAACCAAAGCCAGAGGGCAGGCGTCCACACCGGATTTCATGCAACTCCTCCGGACCACACCTAGCTCTTCTGTGCACAATCAAGGTCACAAGAATTGCTCTGAAACCTGAACCTACTGCTACAAGGACGGGTTGTTGTAGTTACTGTAGTTACTTTCATGATGACACGTGCCTTTATGATATATACCTTCTGTGAATTCATTCGTTTCCAGTTAACTGCTCACAGGCGCTCTCAAGAGGAGTATCTAATTTAAACCAAAATATAACAGAATCTAAAACGTATGTGACAAATGACCAAAAACTTAAGGGTGTCTTACATGTGGCAATTACATATTTTGACAAGTGAAATGACCCTGAGCCACTGTAAAAATGAGAACAGTCATTTATTCACTTGTTTAAACCTGACCATCACAATAGTATCTCATGCACCATAACACTGAACAAATGAACAATATTACTTACTTCAACAAATCAAACTAATTTCATTCCCCTTTCTGTATCCTAATAAAGCCTCGTCTCCAAACCAGTACACAGCCATACATAATTGTGCTCCTCTCAGTGAATCAACATTTTGAAAAACACACTGCACAAATGCTTCCACCATAACTGTGAACTTGTCCATTTTAAAAGCTTGTATTTCAAGCACTGAATCACCTAAATCTGTTAGTCTGCCCAAAAAGCATCTAATACCTATTCAGAAATGCTTTAGCAAGTATGCAAAGCCAGTTTAATTAACAAGATATACAGAGGTGTGCAGAGTGGTTTAGTTGAGAACACAAGCTAAAGAAAAACTGCAACACTTTCTGAAATTTAAACCCAGCCAAAAAATGTTTATTTTGCAGTAAACTCTATTAAAAACATTGCAATAGTACTGATCATACAATCATAGAAATGTAGAAGTGGCAGGTCATTTAGTTCAGCTCCTTGCACTGAGGCAGTACTCAGACCATCCCTGAGAGGTATTTGTCTAACCTGTTCTTAAAAACCTCCAGTGATGGAGATCCCACAACTTCCCTAGGTTTGTTCCAGTGCTTAACAACCCTTACAGTTTGGAAGTTTTTCCTAATGTCTAACCTAAATCTCCTTTGCAGCAATTTAAGCTGATTACTTCTTGTCCTGTCCTCAGTGCATCAGGAGAGCAATTTCTCGCCCTCCCCTTTATAGAATCATAGGACTGAAAGGGACCTCAAGAGGTCATCTAGTCCAGTCTCCTGCACTCATGGCAGGACTAAGTATTATCTTCCAGACCATCTCTGACAGATGTTTGTCTAAATCCGCTCTTAAAATCGCTGATGATGGAGATTCCATAACCTCCTCCAGTGCTTAACCACCCCGACAGATAGGAAGTTTTTCCTAATGTCCAATCTAAACCGCCCTTGCTGCAATTTAAGCCCATTGCTTCATGTCCTATCCTCAGAGGTTAAGGAGAACAATTTTTCTCCCTCCTCCTTGTAACAACATTTTATGTACTTGAAAACTTTTATGTCCCCTCTCAGTCTTCTCTTCTCCAGACCAAACAAAATCAGTTTTTTCAATCTTCCCTCATAGGTCATGATTTCTAGACCTTGAATTATTTTTGTTGCTCTTCTCTAGACTTTCTCCAATTTGTCCACAGCTTTCCTGAAATATAGTGCCCAGAAGTGGATACAGTACTCCAGTTGAGGTATAATCAGCACGGAATAAGCAGGAAGAACTTCCAATGCTAGTTAATAAATGCTAGTTATAACAACTTTATGTCCTTGAAGACAGTTATGTCCCCGCTAAATAATCTCTTCCCCGATTAAAAAACACAATTTTTCAAATCTTTCCTTGTAGGTCATGTTTTCTAGACCACCAGTTCTCAATCTGGGATCCGAGGCCCCTGGGAGGCTGTGAGCAGATTTCAGGGGGTCCGCCAAGCAGGGCTCACATTGGACTCTATGGGACCTAGGGCAGAAAGCCGAAGCCTGGGCCCCGCCGTGTGGGGCTGAAGCCCAAGCCCAAGCAACTTAGCTTCACAAGGCACCCTGTGGCATGGGGTCCCAGGCAACTGCCCTGCTTGCTACCCCCTAATGCCAGTCCGGGTTTTCATATGCAGAAAAACCTTTGTTGTGGCACAGGGGGGTTATGGTTTTTATAGCATATGCGGGGGAGGGGGGAAGCACCTCAGAAAGAAAAAGGTTGAGAACCCCTGTTCTAGACCTTTAACCATTTTTGTTGCTCTTCTCTGGACTTTCCCCAGTTTGTCCACATCTTTCCTAAAATGTTGTGCCCAGAACCAGACATAGTACTCCAGTTGAGGCCTTATCAGTGCTGAGAAGAGTAGAAGAATTATTTCTCGTGTCTTGCTTATATATCCCAGAATATTCACGGGCGGCGGGGGGGGGGGGGGGCAGAAGCATTACATTGTTGATTCATATTTAATTTATGATCCACTATAACCCCCAGATTCTCTTCTGCAGCACTCCTCCTAGGCAGTCATTTCCCATTTTGTATTTGTGCAGCTGATTATTCCTTCCTATGGGTAGTACTTTGCATTTGTCCTTATTGAATTTCATCCTATTTGTTTCAGACCATTTCTCCAGTTTGTCAAAATCATTTTGAATTCTAATCATGTCCTCCAAAGCATTTGCAAACCCTCCCAGCTTGATATTGTCAGCAAACTTTGTAAGTGTACTCTCTAAGCCATTATCCAAATAATTTATGAAGATATTGAATAGAACCAACCCAGGACAGATCCCTGTGAGACTCCACTCAATATTGCCTTTCAGCTTATCATAGAATCATAGAATATCAGGGTTGGAAAGGACCTCAGGAGGTCATCTAGTCCAACCCCCTGCTCAAAGCAGGACCAATCCCCAACTAAATCATCCCACTATAGCTTGACTGTGAATGACAACTACCCTCCGAGTAAGACTTTTCAACCAGCTGTGCAACCACCTTATAGGAGGTTCATCTAAGCTATATTTCTCTAGTTTGTTTGTGAGACGGTCATGTGAGACAGTATCAAAAGCCTTACTAAAGTCAAGGTATATCACATCTACTGCTTCCCCCTTACCCACAAGGCTTGTTTCTCCATCAAAGAAGGATATTAGGTTGATTTGACATGATTTGTTCTTGACAAATCCATGTTGACCGTTACTTATCTTATCATCATGTAGGTGTTTACAAACTGATTGATTACTTGTTCCATTATCTATCCGGGTACCAAAGTTAAGCTGACTGGTCTATAATTCCCCAGGTTTGTCCTTACTCCCATTTTTATAGATAGGTACTATGTTTGTCCTTTTCCAGTCCTCTGGGATCACCCCATTCCTCCATGAGTCCTCAAAGATAACTGCTAATGGCTTAGAGACCTCTTCAGCTATTCCAGAATGTATTTTGTCAGACCCTACCGACTTGAAGATATGTAACTTGTCTAAGTAAGGCTATGTCTACACTAGAGACCTTACAGCAGCACAGCTGTACCGATGCACCATGGTTCAGAGGAAAATCAAAGGCAGCTATAAACAATAATACAGTACATTAATCTGAAGCCTGAAGAGTGAAGACTGGAACTGACTAGGTGAAGGACATGGGAAGGGAGGGGTGGGATAGAGATAGGACTGGTCAGGGACAGGTTAGAGGAGATGAGAAAGAAGAAGTCAAGTTTGGGGGAATGGACAGAAGAGTCTGTACTCATACTCCCCTCCAGAATCTGGAATGGAACCCAAGATTCCTGAGTCTCACTATTTCTCTGTCAGCATATATCCATGAAATCCACTGATAATGCACCCCATCCCCCTCTAGTGCTGGTCCACATAGATAACCTAGTATTGCTATCAGTTACTCTGTTAGCTCTAACGGCAAAGGTCTTTGTGGTGGATCTAAAGTTTCCCAACCCTGATGATGAATCATGTGGGTATCAATATGATACCATGTGATGGAATTTCTGTTTTTTCAGTTTGCTTTTCTAAAAAACATGAGGTTACATACAAGAAAACTATGTTAAAAGAACATTAAGGTTACAAAGTCAGGCACCGAAAGTGAGGAAATGCCATAATTAAGGCAGTCTGTGCAACCTTAATTTTACCCCCGTGTGTGTATGCATTAATATCGTCTTTAATATATAGACTTATAGATTCTAAATTCATAAGGGACCATTGAGATCATCTAGTCTTACCACCTGTATAACACAGGCCAAAGATCTGTCCCAAAATCATTCCTCGGTCATATCTATTTTTTTTTTTTTAAATCAATTTTGATTTAAAAATTGCAGTGAAGAATCCATCACAAACCTTGGCACATAGTTAACCAATCCAATGGTTAAAAATGTATATCTTATTTCCAGTCTGAATTTGTCTAGCTTCAACTTCCAGCCGTTGGACTATGTTATACCTTTCCCTGCTAGACTGCAGGGCCTATCATCAAATAATTGTTCCTCATGTATATACCTATAGATTATAATCAAGTCTATCTTTAACCTGCTCTTTGTTAAGCAAAATTTGAACTCTTGGAAACTATCACTATAAAGCATGTTTTCTAATCCTTTAAACAATCATTTTTGTGGCTCTTTTCTGAACCCTCTGCAGTTTATCATCCTCCTTCTTGAATTGTGAACACAAGAACTAGACACAGAATTCCAGCAGTGATCACACTAGTGCCAGATACAGAAGTAAAATAACCTCTCTCATTCCTACTTGAGATTCCTATCTATACATCCAAGGATCGCATTAAGCCCTTTTCACAGAAGCATCACACTGGGAGCTCATGATCAGCTGATTATCCACTATCACCCCAAATCTTTTTCAGTCACTGCTTCCCAGAATATAGTCCTCCATCCTGTAAGTATGGCCTACGTTATTTGTTCCTAGATGTATACATTTACATTTAGTCATATTAAAACATGTTTGCTTGCAACCAGTTTATCAAGCAATCCAGATCGCTCTGTATCAGCGACATGTCCTATTCATTATATACCACTGCCCAAATTTGTGTGTCATCTGCAAACTCTATCTGTGATGATTTTATGTTCTCCTCCAGGTTGTTGTTAAAAATGTTAAATCCCTGTGGGACCCCACTAGAAATGCACGCACAGAATGATGTTTCCCTGTTTACCATTACATTTTGAGACCTAGCAGTTAGCCAACTTTTAATTCATTTTATGTGTGCCAATCAATGTGTTAAGCAGGGCTTGGGTCAACTAAAATCAGGAAATTCAGAGTAGAACCCTGTCTATGCCACACAAAATCCACACAACCGAACCATATTATAAACATGCTTTTTCTCTTGCCGGCATAGACAGAAAAATGTTACCACCATATTACAGAAGCATATTATAACCCCAATTGTCCTTTTCTACATGAGCCTTTCCTCCCCTAAAATTTACCCGTAATACTATCAGCATTGCAACTCCACAGGTAATAACAACGATGGGAGTCCCAGTGTAGACAAGGGGCCTTGACCATCAACTTTTTAACCACCCTGACCTCTAGGTTAGATGATATAGGAGTCATAACACCAGCAGCTCATCTACATTAGCATTTTCACTAGTAATCGCAATGGCATGAAATTTTAGGGGGGGAAAGCCTAGCACAGACAGTTTTAAACAAACATACGCCAACATTTGGTTCTGTAATATGGTTATAAAAGGACTACTTTCTGTTCACAAACGTAAGCAAAAATGTTATAGAAGGGTTTAGCTGTAACAATATTTCACGGCTATGCTTAAACATGGTTAGATCTGAAGCATAAACAGCATGCAGCATCTTTACCTAGGCACAATACAGTGAGTTACTGAAGTAGTTCAGAGTAGGGAATAAGACAGTACAATATATCCTGCAAACATACTGTGTTGTGTCTAGGGTTTAAAGTAGCTAATATCTCTTTGATATTTATCACTATTTGACAAATAATGGATACAAAGAGAGACAAAAAGGTTTGGCAGGTGGATAGTACAGTGCTTCCAGTGATATGGAACGCATGGGTTTCAAAGATACAAGAGTTCTGTGTTGTGATCATAGAAGATATGGGTTGGAAGAGACTTCAGGAGGTCATCTAGTCCAACCCCCTGCTCAAAGCAGGACCAACACCAACTAAATCATCCCAGCCAGGGCTTTGTCAAGCTGGTCCTTAAAAACCTCTAAGGATGGAGGTTCCACCACCTCCCTAGGTAACCCGTTTCAGTGCTTCACCATCCTCCTAGTGAAATAGTGTTTCCTAATATCCAACCTAAACCTCCCCCACTGCAACTTGAGACCATTGCTCCTTGTTCTGTCATCTGCCACCACTGAGAACAGCCGAGCTCCATCCTCTTTGGAAGCCCCCTTCAGGTAGTGGAAGGCTGTTATCAAATCCCCCCCTCACTCTTCTCTTCTGCAGACTAAACAAGCCCAGTTCCCTCAGCCTCTCCTCAACAGTTATGTGTCCCAGCCCCCTAATCATTTTTGTTGCCCTCCACTGGACTCTCTTCAATTTGTCTACATCCTTTCCATAGTGGGCAGCCCAAAACTGGACACAATACTCCAAATGTGGCCTCACCAGTGCCGAATAAAGGGGAATAATCTCTTCCCTCAATCTGCTAGCAAAGCTCCTACTAATACAGCCCAATATGCCGTTGGCCTTCTTGGCAATGAGGGCACACTGCTGACTCATATCCAGCTTCTCATCCACTATAATCCCAAGGGCGTTTTCTGCAAAACTGCTGCTTAGCCAGGCGGCTCCCCGCCTGTAGAGGTGCATGGGATTCTTCCGTCCTAAATGCAGGACTCTGCACTTGTCCTTGTTGAACCTCATCAGATTTCTTTTGGCCCAATCCTCCAATTTGTCTTGGTCACTCTGGACCCCATCTGTACCCTCCAGCGTACCTACCTCTTCTCCCAGTTTAGTATCATCTGTGATCTTGCTGAGGGTGCAATCCATCCCACCATCCAGATCATTAATAAAGATGTTGAACAAAACCAGCCCTAGGACCGACCTCTGGGGCACTCCGCTTGATACTGGCTGCCAACTAGTAGCCAACTAATGCGGATAAACCAGTAACAAAGATTATTGTATTGTTTTCCCACCAACAATAGTCTTGAAATATGAATTCTCAATGGAAGGTTCGGAAACATTTTCGATTTACTCTCACATATATGGCCATGATTTGCTCAGTAATGCTGTCAATGTTTAGATAGGTTTCTTTGGCACCATAACAGGTGGTATCAAACTAAAATGAGGTCATGTGAAACACGGATCTTATACAGATTTCTACCTTCTTGAAGCTGCTATTGCAATTGAGCTGCAAACTGAATGCTAAAAATGGCCAACTTTCTAGCTGACTGCAATGACTGCTACAAAACTCTGGGTTAGCAGAATATAACAGCAACTTTCCTATTGAAATATTGGTCAAACCAATGGTAAGTAGACTAAAGAGACGTAAAATAAATATTTGCTGGCAATAAAATTGGCTGTTCAGCAGGAAATTTTGGCAACAGAATTACGTATTTTCACAGCAGTTGTTCAGTTTGTTGGACACATTTCTTTCTGAGAGGTTATTTAAATTAGAACATTTTGGCATGCTAGAATTTCACTTAGTTCATCACTCTGGTTGTTGTGTAGCCTACAGCTGTATTACCCCAAGAGATTAGGCAATAAGATTACCCACGGCTTTTTCTACATATTTCAGGGCAGCCCTGCAAAAATTTTCATATCAATTTACCAGACTAAATAAAGTCTATTTGCCCAGACTTGATCGTGGTGAAAATTACAACTAAAAATAATAATTTATTGGTCTGCAACCACCAAAAATTTACTTATCCTGGCAAGTAGGTGAATAAAGTCGTGCAAGGCTGTTTTAAAAAATGAGGATGTTGTTTAATATTCCCACGGTCTTCTTCCATTGATACCTGGGACATGGAATCAGTTTTTGCGTTAAGTAGTCAGTGCAAAATATGCATTGTGAAGTTCCAGTATTCACAACATGAGACTTCACAATAAAAGCAAAATTTGACAAAAAAACCTAAAACTTGGCCTCCTACCAAATGAAGCATGACCAGCTGTACTGAAATGCTGACTGTCCACACATTGCATTGACACATCTGCAAATAGCACTCAAAAACAATCAACTTAACTGCCACATCACCAAGAACTGTTCATTATTTCTGCTTTTTCCTTGGATCACTATTTACTAAATTAAAATACTGGGAAATGACGACTGTTCATATATAAAGCAAACAGGAATGGAGTATTTGTCACATTCCTACTTTTCCCAATAGTATTAGGAAAAAAAAAACTGTTTTACATCAATATGAACGAACCATTCTTCAACATGTAATAAAATACTGAACACGGAGATATTAAGTATTGACAATCAGACTCCCACTGATGTCGATGGGATTTTTGATAGAACCCTTGATATGGAATGTAAGTATGTATGGTAAGAGAAACGTAAATGGACAATAGCTGCTGTTCACAGTTAAACCCAAGCATTTAAAATGTCTTAAACAAAAATACACCAGTCTACACTAGGACTGAGTGCAGAAATTGGTTTTTAAGAAGTATATCTGAAAATGGAAATAAATCTATCATTAACATACAGCTTAATTTAACCCACTTCTACCAGTGTTTGCCTCTATTCCCCAAGAATTTATGTGATGTTTTTCAGCCTGATAAGAACTTAAGTCAGGTAATAAAGCCTTCAAAAATTAATTTTTAAAAATAATAAAATTATCACTCCCTCACCTCTGCAACAACAGATCTTAACTGAGGAAGTATGCAGAGGCACAACTATAAAAGCAGAACTAGCAAGCGACCCTTAGATACAGTGGTGCTAGCAAGCTGCTACAATAAATCAATATTAATTCTACACAATTTCATTATAAAAATAAAACTATGAAATTCCCTAATGCCCAGCTGCCCAGTCAAATCTCAGACCAAGACTGCTGGTGGAGTTTTTTTAAAACATCTTTCTAAAGGTATGTAATGGATTTCAAGAATAAACTTGTGTTGAATGTTCACTGAATCAGATAAAATCTCCTTTCAGGAATCTATTAAAAATTATGTTTTTATATCATTTGGAGATCTTGGAATAACAATCCGATTCAACAGAAAACGTTTTTCTGTTTTGAGCCAAGTTTCCCTGTTTTAAGAAAAGCAGTTATGCCCACAAGATCTTTTTTCTGATATATTTTACCTGACTCTTCTAATTATCTCTATATAATCCAAGAATTATCTTAATTTCTTCAAGGGTTTTTTTTATACATACCAAGCAAATTTGAAAGCTTCTTGCCATAGAAGCAGTATATAAACATCTTAGAAGCAGAGAGAACTTTAACCTAGGCCACGTCTATACATACAGCACTGTGGAACATTCACACCCCTGAGCGACATACGTTTTGCCAACGTAGGCGGTAGTGTAGACATAGCCCTAGTGTAAGAAAGAGGAGGGAAAAATCACCTTAATTAACATCAAGACTAAACAGCCCCATCATTATGGTGATCTACGGCAACTCTGGCCTAGATGATGCAGTGCAGTGGCTCTCAACTTTTCCAGACGACTGTACCCCTTTCAGGAGTCTGATTTGTCTTGCATATCCCAAGTTCTACCTCACTTAAAACCTATTTGCTTACAAAATGAGACCTAAAAATACAAAAATATCACATTTCAGTGTATAGTATATAGAGCAGTATAAACAAGTCATTGACATTTTAGTTTGTACTGACTTTGCTAGTGCTTTTTATGTAGCCTGTTGTAAAACTAGGCAAATATCTAGATGAGCTGACCCCCGGAACACCTCTGTGTACCCCAGGGCTACACGTACCCCTGTTTGAGAACGACTGATGCAGTGGATTAACAAACTACAGCTCTCCATATGCAGATTCAAAACTCAATTGTGTCATAAATTAGATTAGTATTGAGATTTCTAATCCTAATCGGTTTGTCACGTCACAATAACTGCTGTATAATTCACTAAAATACAGTCTAAAGCAGAGGTGGGCAAACTACAGCCCAGGGGCCACATCCAGCCCTCGGGACCCTCCTGCTTGGCCCTTGAGCTCCGGGCCCCTCCCCTGCTGTCCCCCCTGTCCCGGAGCCTGAGCTCACCATGCCACCAGTGCTCTGGGTGGCGGGGCTGCAAGCTCCTGCTGGGCACCGCAGCTCCTAGTCCTGCTTCTCTGTGCAGCACAGTAAGGGGGCAGGAAGCGGGGCGTTGGATAAGGGGCAGGGGGTTCCGGGGGGCAGTCAGGGGGTGGAGGTTCTGGGGGGGGGGGGCCCCATCAGAGGACAGGGAACGTGGGGGTTGGATAGGCGTGGGAGTCCCGGGGGACCTGTCAGGGGGCGGGGGGTGTAGATAGGGGTCGGGGCAGTCAGGGGACAGGGAGCGAGAGGGGGGAGGTTGGATGGGGGTGGGGTCCCGGGAGGGGGCAGTCAGGGGACAAGGAGCGGGGCGGGGGGGGGGGGGGAGTTGGATGGGTCGGGGGTTCTGAGGGAGGCAGGAAGTGGGAGGGGGCCAGGCTGTTTGGGGAGGCACAGCCTTCCCTACCCGGCCCTCCATACAGTTTCAGAACCCCAATGTGGTCCTCAGGTCAAAAAAAGTTTGCCCACCCTTGGTCTAAACCACGCTGTCCAAAAGCATACTAGCAACAACTGTGTGACCTCGTTGTTTCCCTGGTAAAGGAACTTTCTCTCAACTGTGTTATTAAAATATTCCTGCCTATATCTTTCTGGAAAATTGTACTATGACCCTTAAACACAGTTATTTCCATAGTAGGCAGGGTCTTATTTCAGGACAAGGCTAGGACAGCAGAACCTTTACGGGTTAGGACTTCAGCAGAACTTTAGCAGCACTAGCTAATCATTCACTTGCATAAATTCCCAACTACACATCACTATCAGTCAATATCTTATGAAAAACAGCATACCTATTTAAATTACATAAACTAAAAAGATCATTTAACAGAGGCTCTCAGACTCTGAGCCATGAACCATCTATACCCCATAGATCCCTTACCAGTTACCCACAGAATGAAGCACTTTTAGAAGCAAGAGGAGATTGGAAGGGGAGTTAGTCCATTGAACTCTCTCATGAAGTGGTCTGCTGAACAGAACAGTTCGAGAAGTGCTGCACTAACAAGCAAGAGAAACTACAAAGACAGGAGCCGAACTCCGTTCAAACACTCCTCCATGCAAAAGAGACCTTGAACTGCAGTCGTTAGGAAAAACATCTGGTATGTTGCTTTGATTTTCAACACTAGTCATTGGACAGAAACAAAATATCATTTTTCCCTCAAAGTAGTAAATAATTGCAAATTTACATCTATATATAACTTGTCATTTATTCATTTCATCAGTGACTGCTTGAGTCTAATGGAATTAAACGCTCAAGTGTGGCAGTTTTTCTTAAAAGCAATAATAACTTTATTTCTAGAATATACTGTTAGGTAATAAAAACAAAAATGAGTCTGTCTAGCAATATTTTATCCACTGTCACAGAAATACTACTGGACTGGAAACAGGCAGCCTAATAAATAAACAAAATAAAATAATATTAAAACTACTTTCACCAAAAGTATAGCAGTTTCTAATTTAAAACTTCAGCCAAAGGCAAAAATATATAAATGATTACCTTTATAGTGTTTATTTTAATTACATTGTGCAATTAGAATCTAGCGGTCTGTCAACTCACTTAAGATACACAGATAAACCAATAATTTCACAACAGGCTCTAGTCAGAACACTTGCCCCTCAGTTGCTACATTACATACTCATTTGGCCAGTTCCAGCACCAAGCTGTCACGACAATATACCAAACCCAAACTGAAATGTTAATGCTTCCGATCACATCTAAAAACAGCATGCATATCTTTAGCGATAAAGAGGAAAAAAGAAAAAGAAAAAAGAAAAACAGGGAAAGGCAGTACAGCCCTGACCTACTTGCTAAAGGAGACATACTTTAATGACAAGAAGCCATTAATCTCTAAAATACAACTAAAATTTAATAAATTAAGAATAATCCACCTCTAACTCAGATTTATATTTACAGACAACGTATTTTTCAACTACTAGAACAAATTCATATGAAATATTTTACAGCACTCTAACATGTTCAGCACCACACAGTACAGATAAAGTGCACATGGTCCCATCCCCTGCACAGCTTGCAAATTAACGAACAGAGCAAAACATGTAATTTGTTGTGTATTTAAAAGCCCTTGTTCTTATTGTCACTGTGGGCAGACTGTTGATTCTTGTGATTTTGGGCAGGTTATTTTTCAAAAAGTAGACAATGGTCTGTTCTGTATCTAGCTACTTTCATGGCCCCAATCACCATCGTATCTGAGCTCCTGTAGAAACCCCTTACTGGCTTTTTTAGAAAAATTCTACAGCTTTAAAAAGTACCAAACATTATAATGTCTGGAAATCAATAGAAAGCCATGCAGCCTGTAGCTCACTAACATACAATGCCACAGAATTTACTCTTACTCCGGTTAGTTTATACCACCCAACCTCCCTTTGCTCCCGAACATTAGCAAAGATATATGCAGAGATTATACAGGTGTATGAGTTAATGTAATAACAGAATTTTGTCACCGAGGTCCGTAAGAGCTTTATAAGTATAGTAAGAGCTAAGCATAATTATTAATACTTTACACATATAAAACTCTTACAATTTTGTCACAAGGCATGTGTCATGCTCTTATATAGCACTGTACACAAGTGAAAACAGCTCTGAGCGTGACCCAGGCTGTAGTAGCCCAAGGTAACAAAAAAGAGTGCAGGAAACAAGGAAAAATAGAAACAAAACACTACTTTAAACTGATTAGAGGTATTTTACTTTGTGCAGACCATTTCTCCAGCTTATTTCAGGCAAAAAGATGCTTTCACCAAGCTATACCGGCAAAAGCACTTTTATGCCGATGTAATTGTAATATTTCCATACCAGCAAAGACCCTAGCACAGATGCAATATCAGGAAAAAAAAATAGTAATAACCCTGTTTTTGCCAGTATATTTTATTTTACTCAGAAAATTGGTGTAAGCCAGCATTTCTCAAACTCGGGCCCACGGACCCCTGGGGGTCTGCGAGGGTACTCCAGGGGGTCTGCTGGTCCTGCTGATGAACTCCTCCCCCTCCCTCCAGTGCCTCCTGCACACCAGGGAACAGCTGTTTAGCGGTGTGCAGGAGGCGCTGGGAGGGAGGAGGAGGAGGAGCAGGAACAGGGCACACTCAGGGGAGGGGACGGAATCCTTTCTGGGGCTTCCGGCCCCACTGATCAACTCATCCCCCTCCCTCCCAGTGCCTCCTGCGCGCCGCAAAAAGAAGCGGGGAAGAGGAGGGGCAGGGGTGGAATGGGGGTGAAAATATTTAAATCAAAATGGGGGTCCTTGGGTTGCTAAAGTTCAAGAACTGGTGGTGTAAGCTGTAACAGATAAAGCACTTTTTTGCCAGTATAAATTGCATCTACACCAGGACGGTTTGCCTGTGTAGTTATACCACTAAATCTTTTCTAGTGCAAACCTGGCCTTAGTAAGAGATATCACAAGCTGGTTTTATTATACACCTTGTAATGCTGAAAAACACCCTCCACCCCAAATTATTAAAAGGCAAATTTCATCATGGCCCAAAAAAAATATTTTGAGCCCTTCTGGAGGTATTAAGAACCCCCAAAAAAGTTTTTAAATAAGTTTAAAAGTGAAATTTAGGGAAGTGTTCAAAATTCCCAGAAAAACTTACAACAAGGTGTAGAATGTAAAATTTCAGGAAAATAATTTTATTTTATTCTAAGCAGTATTAGTTATGTTATGATCCTGCCAAAAAGCCCCAATCAGGATTGCAGTGCTATTAACACTTTCTCAGGGTGTTCCGGATTGAGTATCACCATGTTACCCTTCTGCCTCCAGCAAGGAGGAGTATTACTTGTGATAGCTGGATGTCATTCACCTCCCTCACACTCTTAAGCCCTTCAGCCACTCAAGCACTCCCCTCAGAGCTCTGCTAGCCCCTGCTTTGCCTTGCAGGTTAACAGCTGATGTATTCCAGCCCCTGATCTCCGCAGAAGCACACCCATGGAGTATCCAGCGAATCACTCAACACTCACCGTAATTATCAGTAAGCTCTCCCCAAAGAGACAGCGTATACATAGCTTGACTAGCACAATTCAGAATCAGCTCCCTATATAACACAGCACTGGAATCTACTTATAGTGAAAACAAATATAAGTTTATTTACAAAGATTAAGATTTAAGAGACAGTGAGCAAGGATAGTAAGATCACATGTAAAACAAAAAGGATGCTTCCTCAACTTAAAGTTAACAGTCTAAAATCCTTGCCTAAAACATTTTCTCACCTAAAGCAACCTCCCAGCATCACTAGCGCTTCATGGTCAGGATCCAACTTTCATGAATACAAAAAGCACTGTCCTTTTTGCTTCCCCTTGTATTTCCCAAACACATTGTTTTCTCCCCCAAAGATGGGATAACCTCTGTGATTCTCTTCTTGGGGTGCCAGCTCCAACTTGTCTTCCCAGACTCCTGTTTGTTTCACATTCCCCAGTTGACCAGTTTTTCCTGTTGACTTTCACGTGTAAATGGATCTTCCATTGTGTTGGCTTTACAATGCTTAATCTACACATCTGAAAATACCTCCCTTTGTCTGGCAAAACCAGTTTTTCACTTCTACTGGGGAGTAAAACCTGAATACAAACTAGAAGGATATATTTTCAGTATACAGGCATAGCTTTTTAAATATAATCTGTACATACATTTCATAATATTAATGACCAGCATAATCCTGGCTTTCATTTAAGATCTCTCATTACATTCTTTATAGATAACTACTATGACAGCAAAGTGTTAGGTGTAGTGAGTTTGTCAGGCATGATAAAAAGAGTTACTGTTACAGAACAGTGAACTCTGCCAGTTAGCATCAAGGGGGGGTCTTAGGATCACAGTCCCATTGTGCTAGGTGCTATACAAACACAAAAAAAGAGAGAATCCCAAACCTGAAGGGCTTACAGCCTAAAGACCTGGACAGATGAAGAGCAGGGGATGAGGATACAGCATAAAATCAAGTAAAATTGTGAAGACCTTTCACAGCTTCATAAATGACATAGATTGTAAAATGTGGTGGGGAAGGAGGTTAAACTTAGGGCAGGGGGATTTTTAAAATTTGTTTTACAATGGGATAGGAAGCCACTACAACCACTCTGGAATATCCTATTTTAAATCCGTCTGATTGTAGGAAGAATTTGCTTCCAAGCACCAAATAAATAAATAAATAGTAAGAACCATGCAAATTAATAAAACCAGTGAGAAAAGTAACAATTTTAGAAAGAGAAACTTCATTCTCTCAGATCCACAGGAAACAATCAGGTTTTTGCAAAAGTTTACCATTTTTATCTTGATAGCAAGAGATGTCAGAAAACTAAATCCATAACCTTACGATCTGCTGAAATACTTGTTTCCATGCATTTATTCTTTTTCATATCTAACACTGCAGTAATTGAAAGTTACCCAGAAACAAGATTAGCACAAGGAAACAGAACCTCAGCAATCAAATTCTCCACAGAAGGAGAAAAATTAATGTACCTTAAAGAGAGAAATGTCTCAACTCAGCAACCAACATTTGGCCAACTCACCTTTAGAACAGATAGCTAAAATGGGGTCAAAAATGCAGACTTCAAACAGACAAGTTAAAAAAAAATTTTTTAAATGGGTTCACTTACCTTATATTAATACAAAAGTTTTATTAAAAATATAATTAAGACCCTAATCATGTAAGCAGTCCCAAACTCAACAGAACTATATACATGCCTGAAATTATTTCCTGCTTACAGGTTGATAGCTTTAGTACCCTAATTTTTACTATTTATGCTATTTACTTTTTGCATTTCTTTCTGCTTGGACAATGAAAAGTGATCACTGAATTTCTTAGGTTTGTTCACTGTCAGCTTCTAATCATTTTCACTTTCAAGTTCTATGCATGATACAAGTTACAGATTTTCCTTTGCAATCTTTGTATTTTATAAAACTTTCCTTTGGATTTTTTTTTAATTGAAACATTTCTATCGTTTTTATATTTTGCTAAACCTCAACTTTTGCCCTGATGATAGTCCTTTAACAAAATATAAGCAAACATAACTATTTCACATTTGAAGTAATACGCACCTTACTAAAAAGTTCTCTCAGAGAGCATATCATCAGGTTTTCCTCCTTAGAGATATGTCATATCTTGATAAATATTAGACAAAATAAATATACAGTTTCTTTGTAACACATTTAATCTGACAGGTTTCATGTGGTATACAACCAGCACCATTCCCACAGGGCACGTCTTCACTGGCAATGTTAAAGGCTGCCACGGCAGCACTTTAACGTGGCTTAGTCACGGCATAGAACTCTCTCCCAGCGCTCTAAAAAACCACCCCCATGAGGGGAATAGCTCCCAGAGCTGGCAGTGTGGCTACCAGCACTGGTGCACTCTCTACATTGGCACTTTACAGTGCTGAAACTTGCAGCGCTCACGGGGGTGTATTTTCACACCCGAGTGAGAAAGTTGTAGCACTGTAAAGTGCCAGTGTAGACAAGCCCATAGCGTTTTTTCAACTCAAAGGATCCCAAAGTGCTTTACAAACTACATATTTAAACACACATCATAAAATATATACACATAACAGCATCAAAGATAAAGACAACATTATCCCTTCACTTTATACCTCCTCTCAGACTCATTTACTCTCTAGTTTATATAGTGAACCTATCAAAACATCTCTAGGCACATGCAGAATTTAAAAATATATATATATTTTACAAACTGACATACCAACAGTTCCAAAAACTACCCCACACAAATGAGAAATATAAACTTCCTCAGACAACCACCCCCTTTTCCACCCTCATCCCAAGAAAACGTGGGCAGAGTGGTCTTCCAGGCACACCACAAGGTCTAACTTTGGTTCTCTCAAGCCAAACATGAGGAAATTTAACTCAAGAATCAAGTGTCCTATGTTAATAACTTCCTGTTGCACAAAGGTACAAAACTCAAGGATCCCAGTTGATTTCATCTGTTAAAATGAAACACAAAGAAGCCAGACACTGAAAAAAAAAACCTCAAGCAGCTGCCCTATATGGGTGTTATAGAGACAGAGCTGAATGTTATCCCTAGAACATAAGTGTAAGGAAACTCATGAAGTTCAATGCGGAACACTCCAAGGAATTTTAGAAGTTATAAATGGTAGCAGCCTATTACCCAATACAGGATTCTTCTCCATAGTAAATATAACAGTGTTTTGCTTAAATAAGTGATAGTGTTCTACCACTGCCCTTGAGACATGAAGCCACATATTCGATCTTACATTTTTCCTCTGCTCAATTTCATCCCGCAACTCCCAATTATAGCCCCCTTGTGCCAATCTAAATAATTCCTCTCCTCACAGGTAAGGCCTGAAGAAAGTACCTACCTACATGTCAGCTGCAACTGTGAGTTTAGTGCTGAAAAATAAATAGCTTTCTGAAAGGCTGTATCCTAGAAGTTTATATGCTTACTGAAGGACAAGGATCAGAAGACTACTCTGCATGCATTCTGAGCCTTTGCTGAGAATACTCCTTCCATGCTTTTGCCATATAGAGGATTGCACTGGGTGACAGAATTCGAGGAGAGATGTCCTTGCTAGTTGCCTGACCTGGTCCTCTGGGGTGCTTCTCCAGTTCTGCTGCCAACCAGGATTTTCTATGTATATTACTCCCATTCTCCTCTCCAAAGCAATGGAGAACCTCACAGCCCAGCACCCAAAATCCCAACAATACCCTAAGATCAGGAAAAGAGAAGGTTCCCAAACTGTAAGTCCCTTGAATGGGCAGGGAGTGTCTTTCTGTAAAGCACAATGTGCATCCATACACTGTACACAAATATTAAACAATAGAAAATGTTCAGGCTCCCCTCCCTGGGTCTCTAATAAGAGTCACAGAAGATCTCAGACCTTCCACAGACTGCAGAAGAACTTTCTGGCACTTGCCAATCACATCTCCCAGAAGAGATGGGACGTGAAGACTCATACTAGTGAATTATGCACTCCCCATAATGGAGAAAGGAGGAAAACAGAGAGAGTGACGGAGGAGTGGGATGAATAATGAGGATGGTTCAGGGATATTTTAGAAAAGAATGGAAAGAAGCGATGGGGGCGGGAGGGTGCCTCTCAAAATTTGCCACCTGTTAGATACGGTGGTTAAACAGGGGTAGTCCTTCCAGCATGATGCACTAATACACACCACTCTCCAAGAAGCCATTCATTAGCTTCTCACACAGGCATTGCCCATGGACACTATTGGCCTCCACTCTACCAGTCTTTCCTATTAGCCTCCAAATCAGTAGGATTTGCTTTCTGACTAGAAAAATTTACCATAGTTTAGATGTTCTGCACATTTAGACGTAATCTCAGCAGAGCCATAGAGAGGGGGACTATTATCTTATTGGTACAAGACTTTCTTCCTCTCTCTCCACAGCCCAAAGTCAGTCATGTCGGCATCCATACTCCAACTGCAGTGATATGTAATTTGCTGTCCACTAATGACCACAATATATCATGAGCACAATACGTGAAAAATACGTAAATATGAAAGATCTACAATTAAAACTCACACTACTCCAATGGGAGAGTAGTTCCCTCCCCTCTAATCTGCAATTACTGCACCTTAACCCTGTTGAATAGTGTTAGGTATTCACTTTGATAACATTGCTTGAAATGTATTCACAAAAAGAGTTTGGCAAGATTCTAGGCTTGATTTCTTGGTTAATATTCCAAACAATGAAAGACATTTATGTAGATGATAGAAAGAAAATGAAGCATGTATACTTATACAAGATGGTAATAGAAAAGAGAAAGTATTATTGATATACTGAAGAAGTCACCATTTTATATAATAAACTGAATGAATGAACTAAGACATCCACAACACTGTGGACCAAGTTCCAAATGCAAAGAGAAGATACCACTCCATCACCACCACGAATTGCAGAACCAAGTAGCACTTACTTCCTGTTCTCATTAAGGCTCTTCCAGTGATGCCTCATGAATGTCCACATGTACCATTTCATTAAGTTCACACGACATCAGATGAGAAAAGAAAACAAGGGAATTTCATATTATTTGCCTGAAGTACACATTCCATTTAAAGTGTATGTATAGATAAGATAAAAATTAATGAGCAGCAGGTTTAAAACAAATAAAAGGAAGTTCTTCTGCACTCAGCGCACAGTCAACCTGTGGAACTCCTTGCCTGAGGAGGTGAAGGCTAGGACTACAACAGGGTTTAAAAGAGAACTGGATAAATTCATGGAGGTTAAGTCCATTAATGGCTATTAGCCAGGATGGGTAAGGAATGGTGTCCCTAGCCTCTGTTGGTCAGAGGGTGGAGATGGATGGCAGGAGAGAGATCACTTGATCATTGCCTGTTAGGTTCACTCCCTCTTGGGCACCTGGCATTGGCCATGGTCAGTAGACAGGATACTGGATGGACCTTTGGTCTGACCATGTATGGCCATTCTTATGTTCTTAAAGCACTGATGTCGTGGTTCATTCTTAAATTTTAGGATTTGTAGTCTCCATGCTCTTGACAGTTTTTGTACATAAATTACATAATACTTTCCAAGACAAGAAATTTCAGTTAGCAACCTCACCACAAAATTACAAGTTTCTACTGGAGAAGAAATGTATATTTCGCATTTGAACACTGTACAAAAGTTTGTGGACATGAAACTTACTTTTGCAAACAAAGTGTGCTAATATGTCCAAAATGAAAAGTATTTTAGACGTCCCCAAAGATCACCTCAATGTATATCAGAAAGACCGGTGTGCATAACAAGTAAGTTCTTATTAAGAACTGCATCCAAATCATCAAAATTAATGACAACTATAAGAAACCTTCTTAACATATAGTTAAGCTGTGCATGAATGCAATTTTAACTTACAAACTACTACACAAATTACCTAATACACAGTAATGTGTTGATAGTGTCTTATATAAAGTGGATAGTTTATTTTTACAGTCTTCTGTATTGTCTTAGCATAACATCAGCATTTTCCCCTGCCATCTTGGGGGGGGGGGGGTGTAAGTTGCATAATGGAACGAAGTAGTTTAACTCTTAAGCCTAGATTCGAAAAGGCACTTTAAAACCCACTGTAAAACTGAAATGCAAAGGTTTGCCCTTTATAATGTACTAACAAGACCAGATAAAACTGCTGCCTAGTGGCATTTAGCTGATCCAACAAATGCCTGATGGGTTTGTTATTGTACAATCCTATTGTGAAATACATGTCTCAACTTTTCATTCATAATCATGGAAACCAAATTACAAAAACTGTAGCTGCATATTATGTCATATTAATAAACATATGAATCATGTTTTTGTTTAAACTGGCTACTAAACTTCCTCCTACTGGCTACTAGTAGTCTCTGAACATCAAATAAAATTCCTGCTGAACTGCAGATCTTCTGAATCTGTTAAATCTCTACAATCTGAATCTGTTCTACAGTCTACAGTCTCCCTAAGACAGAGCGGAGAGAAAGAAAAACCTGTTTTTAATTAGAAAGTTAGTGAAGATTCAAGGAAGTAAGGCTGAAACAGGCCACAACAAATGTTTTTTTAAACTACATATACAGCAACTGCTATAAGAAACATTTGCTGGTAAAAGTAATACTTAAATTGAGATCTATGGCTGAATGTTATCACAAGGATTGCACTTACTTGACAGTCTGCTATTAGCCAGCTCCATTATTGCTATTTGCAGTGTTTAAATGTACAGATTCAGAAGTAACTGTACAAAGCCTCCATTACAAGTGGATTTATAGAAAGCCACAGACATAGCAATAATCATCCTCATTAAGCATCTCTTCCCACAGCCCTGCATTATGTGGACACAAAGAGGAAAACATTTCTTCTCCATTACCCACAAGATCTTTCTGCTTATAATCACAAGCTCAGGCAACTGTCATTGGCAGAAGCACAAAACCTAGTCCAAACATACCCAAAAACAGTCCCATAAGCAAAAAATAAGTTAAAAATACCTGAACACCTCTCAATCCACAACCACTTTGATTTCCCAACAACTTACATTTTCAGTAGCAGAATGCATCAGAATAAAACCTTAACTAAGGCTTTATTATTTTGCTAAGAACCACAACAGTACATCTATCCAAGATACATTTATGTTCATGCACATAGAAAGAAAATGACAGATGGCAATATTTGTAACTAAGCTGAATTATAAAAACCTTTTGAGCTGAAGTGATGCATTAACTCTTCAGCCATAAGCTGTTTTAACTCCTTAGTATGAATGTTCATGGTGCATCCTATTCCAGCAATAAGACGGATACATGTCAAGAAAACTACACTTCAAGCCAATGGGTTAAAAGCACATTAGAACCTGAGACTACTATCTACCACACATTCAGGTCAGAGATTGGCTGTTGTGATATGCAGCTTTTATTTCTTGATTACAAAGTTCAGTTTGCTGATTGTACCCTTTAACATATGGATATATCACTAATAAGTTCTCAGACCCATAAAAGGCCACCCTGGAAGAAGTAATAAAAATAAGGATTAAAGTACACTGACACCCGTCATAAAACTGTTCTTGTGAGCCAAGCATTTCCCACATTATCATAAGGAGCTGTTTTTAAAGCCAGTCGGCAGATTTGGAACAATCACCCCAGTGACCAGTCACAAAGCAAAGTAATTTTCAGTGTGGGACTTTGGTAATCTGAAATTAAATTTGTCATATCTCTGACATTTACTTTGAAAAATTAACAAAGGTGGTTATACAAGCAATATAAAGAGAATGTATTTGCTTGCCTGCCCTGCTCAAGTTAACTGTCTTTGGAGAGTTCCAAACCAGCAAATATTCAACAAAATGCACATCTCCAGAATAAATCATTCTTTATAACTCAATTCTATATGTGACAAAAGAGCATTTTATTTGATATTGACAGTACAACTTAATTTAGTTACATCTGTGATAGTTGAAATAAATATGGATCTTCAAAATGCTTTAAAACAGTTGCCACAATCAGTGTCCTGGAAATAGAATCCATCTTCTTCTACATGACTATATCTTGGTTTAATAGTGTGGAAATACTTTTTATAAATTTAAATTTGTGCTAAGCATTTAAACTTCAACTGAAATACCGAGTTAGAGTGTAAAAACGGTTTAAAGATACTGGAAATTTCAGAACATTAAATGCATTAATTTGCAGCATAAGTTTTTCCTCTTCCACATTAATATTCCTCTAGCTACATTTTTTATGTCTGAATTGAACTCTGATTCAATACTGTGACTTCATGGTTTACACTTTTGCACTGCCATATAGCCCGCCACGAGAAGATTAAAAACTACAAGAAGCTAAACACCAAAAATGCTACTTTAGATCCTGATAACTCAGAGGTTTGGGGATTTCATACAATCTGCTACTCTCTGCTCTGTTAACAAAACAAATCAACAGGTTGAGTGGGAGACTGCTCACAAAGTACCTACACCATTTGCATTTTAAAAAGGGGCCTTTTTCTTCTGATCTAGAGATCACTTCACCAGTCCAATAGGGGGCAAAAGTTGGAATCTTAGGCATTTTACTTTAGAGCCCCTTTGAGAATAAATTGTGAGAAAAAGGAGGGGATATAGTTGGGAGTTTAAAGAGATTTTTTCCAGTTTCAAATTATCATATAGACAACTATCGTTTAATATCTCATCTCTAACTCTGAGGGGAATTTTTTCATTATTTTTCCACTCCTGTGTTAAAGGCCTTTGAGAATTACTATCAAAACCATTTTGTTCTTAGCACCCATAAGAACCTACTGAATACTTAAGAATCACCATCACCACTATTCGTAACATTAAGAGAGAGTTCATACCATTTTTCTCTTTATCATCCATTAATATTATTCTAGGAGCAGAAAGTGATCACCACTGACCCTCATCACAGAAAAAAATATGCAAATAGCATGAATATGAGGCTCACAATTCATTTTAATGCACTTCTTTCTTTGAAGGAAAAATGATAAATGCTAATAAACCAACTGTCACTGCAAAAATGTGTTTTAGGTAGTTTTCTAATTACCCCATATATAGCTTAAATCACTAATCATATACTTTGAAACAAGAAGGCACTTTTCTAAAGCTATCTGAAAGCATAAAACCACAAACCAGCATAACCAAAGTCAGGAAACCCATTGTATTTCTATCTTTTCTCTCAATCCATCTGCAGTTGAAAGAAAAAAGCTTTGAAGATAAAAAGCCCAACACTTTTCCTTGCCATTTGAAAGGGTGAAGAAGCCATTCTGAAAGTATCTGGTTTTTGAGGGTTACAACTAGAGTGGTGTCGGTCTTTTCCAGACTGCTTGGTAGTAGACCTAGCTGAATTTCAAAATTTTGTTTCTGAACATTTGTCTCCAAGTGGAGGAGAAGGAAAGGCAACATTTCTATGAAATTTCCTATCATAGGCACCCCAGGTAAAGTCAGTCAGATGTGTATGCCTTACCTGTCAAAAGTGTCAATGGAAGAAAATTTTATATGAAACCGGAAAAGATGAACTTTTCAAAACCATGACGACTTAGGTACATTCTTCCACAGAGAAAGGTCACTCAGCATTTTCATTAATACCTGAAGATTCATTACACCAATACACTTTCCTCTCTTGTAAGGTAATTTGTACCTGGAATGTTTCATTTGTTGTCCTTCCAAGTAAATTAGTTTTCAAAAGGGTAAAAAATACAAAGACTAAAACTGGAGAAGATTTTTGACAGCCATCTAACTGTGTGCCTGTTAAAGTGCCTGCTCCTTCTGCTGCAAATCAGCCAACGCCACCATTTGATAAAAAAGAGTTTTGTACTTGCCAAAATACCCAACAGTATTTAAAATACACAGGTGAAAAAAATATACAACAGTTACAATCAGGTACAACTAAGTCCACAAGAGCCATTTAATCATAAATAACCAACGAAAGCAAAGAGAATAACCTTAGAAAGGGGTGCTGATTTGCTGGACGGTCTCAGTGTCCACATACAATATATATTTCAACAATGAAATACAAAAACATGTAAGAGGAGGCTGTGAAGAGCCAACCAAAGCCACAGTACTGACAAAGCTAAACTCCAGTCCTAGATCCTGGCTTCACAGTAATCCTTTTCCCAGAGACCCGAGTTCAGGATGGAGTTTCCATTGTGATTAAAGAGCTTTTTGTATTTTGTTTCCTCGGGTTAAGAGAAATTTACGCGTTCCAGTAAAAGGTAAAACGGGGTTTCGAGGCAGCGCCTGGGCTGCGAGGCGGGCGGGCAGGCTCGGCTCCCGGGCTCCGGGAGACAGCGCGGCCCAGGGCCGGGCCCTGCCAGGGGGCAGCTGGGGCGCGGGAGCCCCGCTCGCCTCCGCGGGCCCTGGGAGCCGGGCGCGGCGCGGGGCTCGAGACCCGGGTCCGAGTCCTGCCCAGAACCGGACCGGACCGGGGCTCCCGCCGTAAACGTGAGCCGGGGCGAAGCGGACCGAGCCCCCGGGGGGGGAGAGGAAGGGGACCGAGCCCGCACCGAGCCCCCGGGGGGGGGGGGGAGGAGGAAGGGGGGGCGGCGAAGCGGACCGAGCCCCCGGGGGGGGGGGGGGAAGGGGACCGAGCCCGCACCGGGTCCCCGGGGGGGGGAGAGGAAGGGGGGGCGGCGAAGGGGACCGAGCCCCCGGGGGGGGGGAGGCGGAAGGGGGGGCGGCGAAGGGGACCGAGCCCCGGGGGGGGGGGGGGAGGAGGAAGGGGGGGCGGCGAAGCGGACCGAGCCCCCGGGGGGGGGGGGCCGGGGACCGGGCCCGCACCGAGCCCCCGGGGGGGGGAGAGGAAGGGGGGGCGGCGAAGGGGACCGAGCCCCCGGGGGGGGGGGAGGCGGAAGGGGGGGCGGCGAAGGGGACCGAGCCCCGGGGGGGGGGAGGCGGAAGGGGGGGCGGCGAAGGGGACCGAGCCCCCGGGAGGGGGGGAGGCGGAAGGGGGGGCGGCGAAGGGGACCGAGCCCCCGGGAGGGGGGGAGGCGGAAGGGGGGGCGGCGAAGGGGACCGAGCCCCCGGGAGGGGGGAGGAGGAAGGGGGCCGGGCACAGACCCACCCACCCGCAGGGCTCTGGGCCCCCGCGGCAGGTCGGGCTCCCCGGGGCAGGGCGGGGGTCGCCGCCCGGGCAGGGGCTCCGGAGCCGGCTCAACAGGCGGCGGCGCAGGCGGCTCGCAGAGCTGAGCCCGCGGGCTCGGGCTCGGGCTCGGGCCGGGGCCGGGCGCACTAGCGGCTCTCTCTCTCTCTCTCTCTCTCTCTCTCTCACTCACTCACCGCGGGGCTGCTGCTGCTGCTGCTGCCGGGGTCGCCGCCCGCCCGCATGCTGCCGCCCGCCCGCCGCTCAGGCTGCGCGACTGCCCGCCCGGCTCCGGCTCCGGCTCCGCCGCCTCAGCCGCGCGCGCCCGCCCCGCGCGCCGCCGCCTGCAGCCCGCCCGCGCGCCCGCCCTGGCGCGAGCCGCGCGTGCCCGAGCTCAACTCCACAGCGGCGCTGCGCGAGGCGGCCCCTCTCCCCCCTCAGCGCCCCCGGCCCCCAGCGCCAGCCCCTCGCCCACCCCAGTCACTCCCCCACCTGGTCCCCCCACTCCCCTCAGCCCCTAGCCCCCCCGCCCCCTCGCTTCCCCCTCAGCCCCTAGCCCCCTCGCTTCCCTCACCCCACCCCACCCCCCTCGCTTCCCCCTCCCTCACCCCCGGTCCCCCTCCGCCCCCTCGCTTCTCTCTCAGCCCCTAGCCCCCTCACCCCACCCCACCCCCCTCAGCCCCCTCGCTTCCCCCTCCCTCACCCCCGCCCCCCTCCGCCGCAGCCCCCTCGCTTCCCCCTCCCTCACCCCACCCCTCTCAGCCCCCTCGCTTCTCCCTCAGCCCCTAGCCCCCTCGCTCCCGCCCCCTCACTTCCCCCTCCCTCACCCCACCCCCCTCAGCCCCAGCCCCCTTGCTTCCCCCTCCCTCACCCCACCCCCTCAGCCCCCTCGCTTCTCCCTCAGCCCCTAGCCTCCTCGCTCCCGCCCCCTCCGCCTCCCCCCTCCCTCACCCCACCCCCCTCAGCCCCCTCGCTCCCGCCCCCCTCCGACTCCCCCCAGCCCCCTCGCTTCCCCCTCCCTCACCCCGTCCCCCTCACCCCCCTCACTTCCCCCTCCCTCACCCCCGTCCCCCTCCGCCTCAGCCCCTAGGCCCCTCGCTTCCCCCTCCCTCACCCCTGCCCCCTCAGCTCCCAGCCCCCTCGCTTCCCCCTCCCTCACTGCGCCCCCCTCAGCCCCCTCACATCCCCCTCCCTCACATCCCCCTCCCTCACCCCTGCCCCCTCAGAGCTCAGGCTCCTGCTACCCCTCCCTTGCCTCGGCCCCCCTCAGCGCCCAGACCCCTGTTCCGTCCTCCTCTCAGCACCTGGCCCCCACCTATCCTGCTCCCCACTCAGTGTCCAGCCCCCCACAGCATCCTTACCCCACCCCGCTTGGGCTGGGCCCTCCCTGGGCTCAGCCTCTGCCTGCCCTCCAGCTGTTTCCCCGCAGGTGTCCCCAGCCAGGCTTTTCACCCCAAGGCTTCCCCACCCTGCTTTGTCCCCTTCACCCTGCGCTGCCTCCTGGAGCCTGCCCTTCTCACGCTCTCTGCCCTGGGGCAGGCCTGGCCTGGGCACCCCGCTGGGTAGCAGTGATCTCACCTGCAGGGAAGAGTTAAACTGTTGCTTGCTCTGGTGTTTGGGTTCACAGGGATGTGTGAGCAGTCCCCAGGCTCATCTCAGCTGCCGCCACAGACAGACTGCCTGCGGCTCTCCCCTCCCCCTGTGCTCCACAGTTGTTTCAGGTGGTGCTCGTAGCCTGCAGGACACCCCCACCCCACAGTGGAGGCAGGTGACGTCTGACAGGAAGCAGACAAACCTGCTATCCCTCTTCTGTGAGGGGCCTGTGGGGGAGGGGTGCTCCTCCTAACATGCGTGCACCACATTGCATCAACCTGGCACCCGGTGCACCTCACATATTCCTGGGGCTTTATTAATAATTATAAAAATCATTAATAAGAATCGCAACGTTGTGCATTTTCCACCATGATTTGAATCCAGGTACCTCTTAATGGTGTTATATGAGTTTATGCTTGTTGGGGCAGGCTTGGCCTTAGGGCCATGATTTGCCAGGCATACACGAAAGATCTATATCTGAGCCACCTTTGGAGAGAAAGAGATGGAGACAAAAAGAAGAAACAAGAGACGGATGGAGACAGGCAGAAGCAGCAAAAAGGAGGAGCTGCTGGAGACAGAAAAAAGTAGCAATAATCCTGATTGTCCAAACCATTGCCCCTGCCATTTGTAAAATAAAAATCCAATAAAATAAATAATATTCACTTTCCCTTTCTCATCTTTTTTCTCCTGTACATTTTTAAATCCCTTATAGATTTGTTTTCATAGTTCCCGTCTCTCTCTTTCTTTTTTTCATCCATCCCTCTGATGGATTTATTCCTTGCGTTCTTTCAGTCACAGCTCTTCTTCCTATATTCAAGCTCTTTCTGTTCTCATTCCGCTTTTCAGGTCAGCCCACGTCTTCCTTTGCCAGATCAGAACCCACTTTTTTCCTCCGTTGCAGCTCCCCTCCAGTTTAGAGTCTTCTTCCTTGGCCCCTATCCCAGCTCATTCCTCCCCAGCTTCCAGAACTCCTGTCTTATTACCACATCTATCCAGCATGATTGAGGGGTGCCATAAATATAAAGGGAAGGGTAAACACCTTTAAAATCCCTCCTGGCCAGAGGCAAAACCCTTTCACCTGTAAAGGGTTAAGAAACTAAGATAACCTCACTGGCACCTGACCCAAAATGACCAATGAGGGGACAAGATTCTTTCAGATCTAGAGGGGGGGAAACAAAGGGTTTGGCCTGTCTGTGTGATGCTTTTGCCGGGAACAGATCAGAAATGCAAGCCTTCCAACTCCTGTTAAGTTATTAAGTAATCTAGCTAGAAAATGCGTTAGATTTTCTTTTGTTTAATGGCTGGTAAAATAAGCTGTGCTGGAGGGAATGTAGATTCCTGTTTTTGTGTCTTTTTGTAACTTAAGGTTTTGCCTAGAGGGATTCTGTGTTTTGAATCTGATTACCCTGTAAGGTATTTACCATCCTGATTTTACAGATCAGATCAGATCTTTTACCTTTTCTTCAATTAAAATTCTTCTTTTAAGAACCTGATTGATTTTTCATTGTTCTTAAGATCCAAGGGTTTGGGTCTGTGTTCAGCCGTACCAATTGGTGAGGATTATTATCAAGCCTTCCCCAGGAAAGGGGGTGTAGGGCTTGAGGGGATATTTTGGGGGAAGACATCCCCAAGTAGTCTCTTTCCCTGTTCTTTGTTTAAAACCGTGGTGACAGCATACTGTTCAAGGACAAGGCAAAGTTTGTAACTTGGGGAAGTTTTTAACCTAAGATGGTAAGAATAAGCTTAGGGGGTCTTTCATGCAGGTCCCCACATCTGTACCCTAGAGTTCAGAGTGGGGAAGGAACCTTGACAAGGGGTTCATCCACATAGCTTGCTGGTAAGTGCAAGTGGCTTTGAAGCTGGCATCCTCCAGTGCTAAGGGGTAGAATAGGCAGGGGTCGGGGATTGAAGTGGGACTGGAGTTAGTGAGATATCTGCAGAGCAGAGCAGATAAGGTTGAATGAGGTCCTCATCAGGTATTGGACCACCTTTCATAGCTCAGCAACCCTTGAGAAAGAACAGAGCTGCACCAGGGGGACATGTGTGTAGAGGAAAGGTATTGTTATGCTACACAGCCACACTGGGCCAATACAAGCGCTGTTCATCTGTAAAAGACTCATAATCCTGCCTCTGTGGGGTTTTGTGATGCTCCATTACCTAATGTTTGTAAAGCACTCCCAGGTCCTTGCATCAAACAATACAGTAGTGCAGAGTTATTGTTTCTATCCTCCTCCTTTCTCTCTCATCCACCCAGTTACATCATTCCACTCCTTCACTCATCCCCAATCACTGCTCTCTTCCCTAGATTCTTATCACCCCCATCTTTGCTGAAAAAGTAACATTTGGGTGGGTTCTGCCCAATCTCAGCAGGGAAGGGCAGAGATTCCCCAGTATACCGTGGGGATGCTACGTATATGACAGCTCAAGATCTCTTGAGAGCCTTGCAATGGCAGCCACAGGAGCAATTAGAGAATTAAACAGATTGTGGCAACTGGATGTTACCTTTCCATCAAAGATGCAATGGCGCCGATCTTGTAAAGAGACACGTTGGGTGGGGTGGAAGGGGATGGTTCAGAGAAGCCAAGGAGGCAATTGCCCATTAGAATGAGGCTTCTCCTACTTCATTCAAGCTGGGAATAGCAGAGTTCTTGCAATGCCTTTGTTCTTCTTCCCCACACTTCACAGGAAGAGAAAGGGAAAGGGAGTGATTTTCTGTTAATCCTGAATTTATTTTAATTTGTTTTTTAGCAAGTGGTGCACTTCATCTACATATTATCTACAATGTAAATCCTATTCATTTTGTCATTGATCCATAACATGGAACCATCACAACACTAATATGAATACATTAATACCAGAAGAGTTTTAGTGCATGCTCAGTAGTCAGCTTTTACATATTAATGGTTTCACTATTTTAACAAAGACAAAGAGATGGCTTTGGGGAACTGGCTTGAATCTGGCCTAGGTCAGCAAGTGAGCATGGGGTTGCATCCCTGGCCATCTTGGCTAATAGTGATTGATGGACCTATCCTTCATGAAGTTATCTAGTTCTTTTTTTAACCCTGTTATAGTTTTGGTCTTCACAACAAATTCTTCTGGCAACAAATTCCACCGGTTAACTGCGCGTTGTTGTGTGAAGAAGTACTTCCTTTTGTTTGTTTTAAACCTGCTTCCAGAGGCGACACATAACTGTGGACAGCTGAGGCCCAGGGGCACGTTTGAAAGGTTCTGGGAGGGTTCATGACCACCCCATGTATTGCTTCATCTCAGCGGTCTGCGAAGCAGGCAACAGGAAGAGCTGGAACTCCAGCAGCAGGGAAGGAGAAGCAGCCCATGGTCAGCCAGCCATCCTGCTGCTTCCTCTGTCCCTGCACTGCAAGGACATAAGGTGAGTGCCACCACCAGGAGGAGACACTGCCTCCTCACTGCTGGTCATCCTGGCAAGAGGTGACCCAAGAAATTGGGGGTGGGGGTGACCCTGCATGCCCCCCACACACGTCATCTCTGCCCCTTGGCTATCAATTTAATTGGGTGACCCTTAGTCAGGGGTGGGCAAACTACAGCCTGCGGGCTGGATCTGGCCTGCCAGCCATTTTAATCTGGCCCTCTGATATTGTGGCTGATGTGATTAGGCCCTATGATGGTGTCCCGTGAATAGATATGTGGACACAGTTGGCAACGGGCTTTGCTGCAAGGATAGGTTCCTGGGTTAGTGGTTCTGTTGTGTGGTGTGTGTGGTTGCTGGTGAGTATTTGCTTCAGGTTGGGGGGCTGTCTGTAAGTGAGGACTGGCCTGTCTCCCAAGATCTGTGAGAGTGAGGGATCATTTTCCAGAATAGGTTGTAGATCGTTGATGATGTGCTGGAGAGGTTTTAGTTGGGTGCTGAAGATGATGGCTAGTGGCGTTCTGTTATTTTCTTTGTTGGGCCTGTCCTGTAGTAGGTGACTTCTGGGTACTCTTCTGGCTCTGTCAATCTGTTTCTTCACTTCAGCAGGTGGGTATTGTAGTTGTAAGAATGCTTGATAGAGATCATGTAGGTGTTGTCTCTGTCTGAGGGGTTGGAGCAAATGTGGTTGTATCATAGAGCTTGGCTGTAGACAGTGGATCTTGTGGTGTGGTCTGGGTGAAAGCTGGAGGCATGTAGGTAGGAATAGCAGTCAGTAGGTTTCCGGTATAGGGTGGTGTTTATGTGACCATCGCTTATTAGCACCATAGTGTCCAGGAAGTGGATCTCTTGTGCGGACTGGTCCAGGCTCAGGTTGATGGTGGGGTGGAAATTGTTGAAATCCAGGTGGAATTCCTTAAGGGCTTCTTTTCCATGGGTCCAGATGATGAAGATGTCATCAATGTAGCGCAGGGGCATTAGGGGACTAGAGCTGAGGAAGCGTTGTTCTAAGTCAGCCATAAAAATGTTGGCATACTCTGGGGCAAGCGGGTACCCATGGCAGTGCCGCTGATTTGAAGGTATACATTGTCCCCAAATGTGAAATAGTTATGGGTGAGGACAAAGTCACAAAGTTCAGCCACCAGGTTTGCCGTGACATTATCGGGGATACTGTTCCTGACGCCTTCTACATCCCTACTGGCTAGGATGGTGTTTTCAGGGAGATCGCCGATAGATTGTAGTTTCCTCAGGAAGTCAGTGGTGTCTCGAAGGTAGCTGGGAGTGCTGGTAGCGTAGGGCCTGAGGAGGAAGTCTACATAGCCAGACAATCCTGCTGTCAGGGTGCCAATGCCTGAGATGACGGGCATCCAGGATTTCCAGGTTTATGGATCTTGGGTAGCCTACAGAATACCCCTGGTCGGAGTTCCAGGGGTGTGTCTGTGCAGATTTGTTCTTGTGCTTCTTCAGGGAGTTTCTTTAGCAAATGCTGTCTGATCCTCAATGGGATCAGAGGGTAATGGCTTGTAGAAAGTGGTGTTGGAGAGCTGCCGAGCAGCCTCTTGTTCATATTCCGACCTATTCATGATGACAACAGCACCTCCTTTGTCAGCCTTTTTGATTATGATGTCAGAGTTGTTTCTGAGGCTGGGAGACAGGCCAGTCCTTGCTTACAGACAGCCCCCCAACCTGAAGCAAATACTCACCAGTAACCACACACCACACCACAGAACCACTAACCCAGGAACCTATCCTTGCAACAAAGCCCGTTGCCAACTGTGTCCACATATCTATTCAGGGGACCATCATAGGGCCTAATCACATCAGCCACACTATCAGAGGCTCGTTCACCTGCACATCTACCAATGTAATATATGCCATCATGTGCAAGCAATGCCCCTCTGCCATGTACATTGGTCAAACTGGACAGTCTCTACGTAAAAGAATAAATGGACACAAATCAGACGTCGAGAATTATCACATTCAAAAATCAGTCGGAGAACACTTCAATCTCTTTGGTCACTCGATTACAGACCTAAAAGTGGCAATTCTTCAACAAAAAAACTTCAAAAACATACTCCAACGAGAGACTGCTGAATTGTAATTAATTTGCAAACTGGATACAATTAACTTAGGCTTGAATAAAGACTGGGAGTGGATGGGTCATTACACAAAGTAAAACTATTTCCCCATGTTTATTCTCCCCCCCCCACCCCCCGCTGTTCCTCAGACGTTCTTGTCAACTGCTGGAAATGGCCCACCTTGATTATCACGACAAAAGATTCCTCCCCCACTCCCCTGCTGGTAATAGCTCACCTTACCTGATCACTCTTGTTACAGAGTCTATGGTCACACCCATTGTTTCATGTTCTCTGTTTATATAAATCTCCCCACTGTATTTTCCACTGAATGCATCTGATGAAGTGAGCTGTAGCTCATGAAAGCTTATGCTCAGATAAATTTGTTAGTCTCCAAGGTGCCACAAGTCCTCCTTTTCTTTTTGTCCACATGTTTATTGAGCCCTCAAAGAATTCTAGTAGATTGGTGAGGCACGATTTCCCTTTACAAAAACCATGTTGACTCTTCCCCAACAAATTGTGTTCACCTATATGTTTGATAATTCTGTTCTTTACGATAGTTTCAACCAATTTCCCTGGTCTTCATAGCAGAGAGGGAGATGATGGAATGGGCCATGGAAACTGATCTGTGCTGACACTTATCAATAGTTGCATCAGAAGGAGGTTGAGGCACATTGCTAGGACAGTGTGATAAAACTGACATTCTCTAATGATGCCATGTTGACTGGATCCCCACTTTTGGGTGTCTCAGCTCCTTCCTGGATGATAAACCAGAGATTCTCGAGCACCCAAGCAGTTTTGTCCCTTTGAGGCACTGGCAGATGAGCTCCATTCTGAATCCCACTGTTATTTCAGGACCATTCTGACCAGGCTTAACTAGGGAGCTGTGCCTGTTAAGGGTTACTCCAGGCTTTGGATTCAGTTATGGCATTTATAAATCTTTTTATTGATTTTTCTCTGGTTTCCCTTTACTCCCCTGGGCCTCAAAGCAATTCCTTTCAGCTCTAGCATCTCCTTTTGTGCTTTAACCTGCACAGGTGAGGTCGCCAGAATTATCTCCATGCCTTTAAGATGATGAGGGTTTTTTGGCTGCTGTGGCTCACAGGCATTGATGATTTTGGTGCTCTGTGGGTTATTGCCTTGTTTCCCTTAGTTGTTGATGTTCTTTTGGTGCAGAGTGCAGCAGAAGCCTTGGCAAACTGTCAACAGTCTTGATGTCTCTTCTGCACACTGGACTTAGATATCCTCAGTGTTTATCATGGTGTGCTGAGTTTCCTCTCTACGTTATTGTTTCCAGTACTTTTTCTTGGTACATGGAGACTGTCTTTCTAGTTTCTGGAGTGTCTTCACATCTCATTTCAATGGAAATGATGTTAAGAGGTGAAGAATAGGAAAGGCAATGGTGTAGTTCAGGGGTGGGCAAACTATGGTCCTTGGGCCAGATCTGGCCCACCAGCCATTTTAATCCAGTCCTCAAGCTCCTGCTGCGGAGCGGGGTCTGGGGTTTGCCCTGCTCTGGCACTCCAGCCGGGGAGCATTCAGGAACCGCTCCACACAGCTCACAGAAGCAGCAGCTCCAGTCCTCAAGACTGGGAGCAGGGTTGGGGGCCACTCAACCCTGCTCCCAGAAGCAGCGGCATGTCCCCGCTCTGGCTCCCATGCGTAGGGGCAACCAGGGGGCTCCGCTCTGCACTCTGCTTCCACCCCAAGGACCGCCCCTGCAGCTCCCGTTGGCCAGGAACTGCAGCCAATGGAAGCTGCAGGGGTGGCGCCTGCGGATGTGGCAGCGTGCAGAGCCTCCTGGCTGCACCTCCACATAGGAGCCGGAGAAGGGGCATGCCGTTGCTTTCAGGAGTCACTTGAGGGAAGCACCGCCTGGAGCCTGCACCCTTGAGCTTCTCTCTGCGCCCCAACCCCCTGCCTCAGCCCTGAACCCACTCCTGCCCTCCAAACCCCTCATTCCCAGCACCACCCCAGAGCCTGAGCCGGAGCCTGCACCCCTTCCCGTACCCCAACCTCCTGGCCCAGCCCTGATCCCTGCCCTCCAAACCCCTCAGTCCCACCCCAGAGCCTGCACCCCTAGCCAGAGTCCTCACCCTCCCCTGCACCCCACTCCATCGCCCCCCAGTCCAGAGCCCCCTCCCGCACCCTGAACTCCTCATTTGGCCCCACCCTGGAGCCCGCACCCCCAACCAGAGCCCTCACCCCTTCCCGCACCCCAGCCCCAATTTTGTGAGCATTTATGGCTGGCCATACAATTTCTATTCCCAGATGTGGCCCTCGGGACAAAAAGTTTGCCCACCCCTGGTGTAGTTACATTCAATATGTCAGCCCTATGACTTGAAGCCATAGAAAGAAGGGAGCTCACTATTGACACCTATTGGTGAATAGAGAGAAGTGCAGCCCAGAGCTGTGTGGAAGCTGCGGGTGGATGGGCTTCGTAGAGGAGGGAGATCTCTGCCAGGATCTGTGGGAGAGCGGCGGGAACTGACTGAATGGTCCAGGCTTCATTTGCCTTCTCTTGCGTAACCGTTTGGGGCATTTTGATTAAAGTGCAATTAAGTTTTGATCTTGGGGGCAACAAAATGCTACTGACCATGTTGGAAGATGAAAGCAGAAGACAGTTACACCAAATGCACCTGTGGTCACTCAGTCAGGCGCAGCTAGATACAGTCTCCAGGACATGGCTACAGTGAAGGAAAAAGAGAGTGTTGTTTTCTGCTGAGGGCCTCTGCCTGGTTGTCAGGACTCCGTTCAGGGGCCTAGATACCAGGGATTTCTCTTGGAAGAGCAGAGGTGGTTCTGAGGCAATGGACAGCACATAACAGAGCGTTGGCTTGAAGCTGCAGAGAGGAGCAGTAGCCCACTGAAGGGAGTCAGGTGTGGTCTCCCTATTCAGCAATTAAAGCTGAAATCAGCTGGGCTGGGGCAGGTGCTAGACCCCTGGAGTAGATCAGGCAGCATGGTCCTTGCAGAATCTTTGGATACCACCAGCTCAGGACAGCAAACTGTGAGTGGGGAGCCCCGCTAGGGAGGAGGCAAGTGGCTCGAACGCACCTGCCACTCACTCACAGGGGAGGACTGAGATTGGGACTATTGTTAAAACATCACGGGGGCATTACTTAATATTAATTGTTGGTTTTCCTAAGTGTTTTCTCTTGTCTCCCTCCTTCTTTGTTTGAAATTCCTGGACTCGCTGCTTGCAAGTGGGAAAGTATTGCCTATCCAGGGTGCCCAGGGTAGTGTAAGTAGCTTCCCAGGTTTCTGGGTGTGTCTTGAACCACTGTTAGGTCTGCAACATTGAACCTGTCTGTTTTTGCTGCTGACAGCACCTGGAAGATGGGTTACAAATACAGGGATGCCTCAGAGCATTCTCAGCACAGGCCTCAGACATATTTTCATGCTTGGGTTGGAGGCACAGGGTCCTGGGTGTCGCAAAGGCACAGTCTGAAGACAGTCTCAGCCTGTGTTTTATTGAAGCAGGTCTTTGCGTGGTCTCCTCTAGATGGGATTCAGCCACAGATGCTGGCAGGGGCGGCGAGTTCTACCTCCACGTGGTGCCTTAGCACCAGCGCTATTCAGAGCCCAGGGGCCCGGCCCCACCCATATTTGGGGCCAGGTGTCCCCCCCGGCCCCACCTGCTGCCTCCCCATGCCTCCCCCCAGTGTCCCTCGGCCCCCTCTTGCTGCCCCCCTGGCTGCGCACCTCCCCGGGCCCTGGAGCAGAGCATCCCTGCCTCTGCCTCTTCCGTGCAGCTCCATGCTGCCTCCCTGCAGCAACCACTGCCACACAGTCCTACTGCCCCATCTCCACAGCCAGGGCAGAGGGACTGAGCCTGCCCTTCCCCCTCAGACCCTTCCCTTTTCCGGCGGGACCCTCCACCAGCACAGGGGGCCCCCCGCCCGCAGTCACCACTCCTGCCCCATGCTGGGCAAGGGGCAGCCCCATCCCCCACCCCCAGTGAGGCTACAGTCAGGGGCAAGAGCAGGGGAGGAGGTGCACGCAGCACCCCCCGGCACCCACCCTGGGGGAGGAGAGGGAGATTCCAGGACCGGAGAGGGGCCCTCGGAGCACATGCAGTGACAGTGGTGGGGGTGAGTGTGCTGCTGGGGGGGCAGGAAAGGGGGGCTTCTCCCCCAGAGCTCGCTGCCGGCAGAGAAAGGGCTGGGGGGAGTCCTCCTCTCCGGCCCCTGGCCTGAAGCAGCCTGCCTGCCCCCAAAACTTATCCCCAACCCTGCCCCACACCAGAGCCCACACCCCCAGCCAGAGCTTTCACCCCCCCCACTGCACCCTCAACCCTCTACCTGAGCCCCTCCAGCACCCCAAACACCTTATCCCCAGTCCCAGCCAGAGCCCTCATCCCCCTGCACCCTAACCCTCTGCCCCAGCCCTGAGCCCCTCCAACACCCCAAACCCCTCATCTCCAGCCCCAGCCAGAGCTCTCATCCCCCCCACACCCAACCCTCTGCCCCAGCCCTGAGCCCCTCCAACACCCCAAATACCTCATCCCCAGTCCCAGCCAGAGCCCTCATCCCCCTGCACTCCAACCCTCTGCCCCCAGCCCTTAGCCTCTCTAACCCCCCAAGCCCCCCAGCCCCAGACAGAGCCCTCCCCCCTACACCCCTACTCTTGCCCTAAGCCCCTCCCATACCCCAAACCCCTCATCTGCAGCCACACCCCACAGTCCTCACCCCTGTACCCCCTCCCTCTGCACCCCTTCCCATCCCCAAACTCCCTCCAAGAGCCTGCACCCCAATCCTCTGCCCCAGCCTAGGGCCTGCACCCCAGACCTCCTCCCCCACCCAAACTCCCTCCCAGAGCCTTGGGCAGGTGGGGGGCAGAGTTTGCGGGGGGCAGAGTTTGGGCAGGGGTGGGTTCTGGGCACCACCAAAATTTCTACAAATCTGCCACCCCTGGGGGATTGGATGACAGTGGATAGATCACCTGATGTGACGATCACCCTGGTCTGTTCATTCCCTCTGTAGCACCTGGCATGGTCCACTGTTGGAAGACTCAGCATGGCTGCTGTTATGTTCTGTGCCCCTGTTTCCCTTCCCACCCTTTGTCTGTCTTAGGGCCTTATTGAAATTAACTAAAGGCCCCTCCCAGAACCTTTGGGGAGGAGCCACTGGACCTGGGACTCCACTGAAGATGGGGGACAATTACCGAAAAACAGGGCTGGGAGTGGGGGTCATGGGTTAAAAACTAGGGATCCAGAGGGGGACACCAAGCAGAGAACCTAGACAGCGCCCACTGCTCCTCAAAGCGGTCCAGGGAGCCAGCGAACCCCGCCCAGTAGAAATCTGCTCAGATCCATGAGACAAGGGAGGAATGGAAATAGGCCCCACAGTTACAGAGCACTTCCCCTTCCTGGTTTATATAGGGCCACTTGGGCCAGGGCCAGGAGCAGGTTGACTTTGTGGGGCCACAGGCAGGGTGTGCATATATGAAAAGGTGTGGGGAAAAGTGCAGCCAGAACCTCAACAGGAGGTTCTTGAGGAGCCTGAAGAAGGGCTGCAACCTGGTGCGTTCCAGATAGGCATGTGCCAGGGTCTCCCTCACGCCACTAAATGGACAGGCGGTGGGGATGGGGGTGAACCGTGCCAGGTAGGTGCCCATGCTCAAGGCTTCATGAAGGAGCTGCCAACCGATGTCCAGGCAGGCCATGGGACCAGGGTGGACTACAGGCTGGCCCACTGGGATTCCTCACCTTCTGCAGGTGGTAGTAGGTCCCGTCACTTGGTATCGGGGCGGGACACGAGGGTGAGGAAGTGAAATGTGTGCAGCATGAGCGTGTAAAATTGTTCCCGTGGCGTGGTTCGGAAGTAAACTGGCTGCAGAGCGTGCAGCCGGCTCGGACTGTGGAAGGGAGGGGTCCTGCAGGGCGTGTAGGACAGGGCCCTGATGGAAAAAGTCCGGAGGGCCTGGAGTGAGGGGTGGGCAGGGAGCACCGTCTCGCAGGACCTGCTCAAGAAAAACCCAAGAGGTGGGCAATAAAGCTGCCCCCACCTCCTGGAGTACCCACAGTGGGGTCTGAAGGGTGGCAAGCCCCATGCATCGGCTGTGCGCTCGGGGATCCATCCAGTCCTGCTGGTCATAGTCCAGGAGGTCTCCGATTCTGGTGGCTTCTGGTGGTGTCTGTCTTAGAGACTGTCTCTTACTGTGTGTCTGTGCAGTGCTTAGCACCATGGGGCCCTGATCTCAGCTGGAGCTTCAAGGCACCATTCCACTATAAATAATATTTAATTGAGAAGCTTCCTTTATTCACACAGGTCCAAGTTGCAGACTTGGAAATGTAGTAATCTCCTTATAAAAACTCATAAGCTTGCCTTTTCCAAATCTCATTATATTGCCTGTTAGGGTTCAGAGTCTTTCCAACATTCCTCCCCACCCTTCTTAGGTCTCTGAGGACCTACAAGTTCTTTCTGATTTTGTTATCATGGCCTCTATGCCAAATGAGAACTAGCTAGGACTTCTTCTGGAGCCCTGCAACACTGGTCCTCTCCAGTTTGGTGGGCACCAGGGTTCCATGCTGAACACTTTCTGAGAGGCGCTGAGCACCTTCAACCCCACTCACCTCCAGAGCACTCAAACTGACAGACCACAGCAATCCAGAGAAGGCACTGAGATTTTAAATCAAACTCAAGGCTTTGTTGTGGGAGAATCATTGGCCTGGGCCAGTGATGGGGATTTTGATACTTCCCTTGGGGAAGGAAGGTGTCTTTTCCACAGGTCAATACATCTCACTATCAAGAAGCTTTCCCTGATATTCTGCCAAAATTCCTGTATCCTGTTAACTTTAACTTTGCCATAAAATTTATCTTTAGGGCTGAAAGATCCCCTGCTTGGTGTCAAGTTAAGAAAGTCAATCTTTTCTGTCAACTATAATTTCAGGCTATTTGGCTTGTTATTCTGTTTGTTTCTTTGTTACCAGAACGTGTTTAAAAACATTAAAAAAGCAGGTATGAAAAGTTAATATGGTGGAGACTTTTATGCTGAAATATCTTAGAGACAATGTTGTTTTAAAACTTCAAACTTGGCTTGTACGTACTGGATGAGGAATGCTGCTATCATACATTCTATCTACTATGTACAAGTGTGGATTTTTGATTAAGTGCTTATCCTGATAAGCATATAGAAGGGAAAGGGAGTGACATACCTTAGTCTTACAGCAAATTTATAGACCTTGTTACAGGGTTTGGTACTTTTATACTGAGGGAACTCTCAACACCTTCTTCCTGCAGTAAAAATACTCCTGAAAGTTTCAAATCGTGACCCATGTAGCTGATGTAGTAATACAAAGCACTGCATACTAGTGCAAGAAAAATACCTTAAAATGCAATTCTGATCTCAAAAAATGATTCTGTAAGAATAGCAGCTGTTCATTCAAATAGCTCTGCTCCCTGCCTCTATCAGAGCAATAGCTGCCAACTTTAGTAACAGGAAAATGCTTTTTATACTCTGTATTCTTTTTAGCACTACAGAAGGAATTCTCTTCTTTCTCATGCCCCTGAGTTCTGACTGCAGGGCCAAGTTCTGTCCTCACTGCACGTGTGCAACCTCCCTGAAGATACTGGTGCAACTGAGAGTGTAATTAGAAGATTGTACAAGTGTAACTGAGGCATGGGGTGGCCTTGCAGCAGCTTTCCTGCTGAGGATGACAAGCAAACAGGAAAGACCCAAGACGAGTTTGGAAGGCTGCTACTTAAAACACCATCTATTTATTTAATTTAATTTATTTATTTATTTATTTGTAAACTGGGTAAATTTGATCCTGAGGTTGCACGGACACAATAAGCAGGGAGATCTGTTTTGACAGAGTCCCTTTTCAGAGCAGACCTACGCTGTAGTTAGATTTGTAATCCTGAAAAAGTGAAGCAATTAATGTATTGTTCTTGCGGCAGCTAATCCCAGATCTCTTGTATGTGAGTATTCTCTCTTCCTGTATCCAGCAACTGCTGTGTCAATTCTTCCTGGGCCTGGAATGCTCACAGGAGCCCCACCCTCACCCCAGTATAATCCACAAAGAGAGGCAGTGTATGGAGAAGCCAGGTGGGGGAATTTGGATATAGCAATCCTCTGCAGTGGGTCCACGGAGGAGAGCGGAGGGCCTGTTCAGTGGATACATGAAAGTCTGGATCCCCAGGCCAAAACTCATGTCTAGGAGCCAGAGCTAGCCATGCATACTACAGCAGCCTTGAGACTATGGATGCTGCGTATGCCCTGCTTGCAGGCTTGGGAGAAGAAGGATTATGCCCCACTGTAACTACCTATAAAAAGAAAAGGAGTACTTGTGGCACCTTAGAGACTAACCAGTTTATTTGAGCATGAGCTTTCGTGAGCTACAGCTCACTTCATCGGATGCATCCGATGAAGTGAGCTGTAGCTCACGAAAGCTCATGCTCAAATAAACTGGTTAGTCTCTAAGGTGCCACAAGTACTCCTTTTCTTTTTACGAATACAGACTAACACGGCTGTTACTCTGAAACCTGTAACTACCTATGTCGCTGTGGACAGCTTTCTGCAAAGACCAGAATTAATACAGATGCACAGCATAGCTAGGTCCCCTCCCAGCTGCTGTGGAAAACCATAATGTTGCCTATCCTGACCTTAGTACAATTAATATCTCTGTCTTAATGTTACACAAACACAGGGTGATGTCCTCCCTCTGGTCTGTGTGTAGAACTCCCATTATTCTCAGTGAGTGATCGTCTCCCTCGGGCAGAGGGCCAGCACAATGGCTCTGTATTATTTAATCCCTATGAATCTGAGCAGGACACAGGGCTTTCGCTGCCCCTCTGCATGGGGCTGAATTTTAGCTGGGGAGACTTGTGAGCATGGGATCAGGGTGAGGCTATCCCCTGTTGAGTTTTTTTGCATTTAATGCAGCCTTTATAGGTAAGCCTGGGCAACAGGAATCAGCCGCCTTGACAGATCACTTTAAAAAATGCTTTGGTACTAGCAGATACATATTTCATAGCTTGATATTGTAGAGGCTGGTGACTGGTTAGAATCCTTTCAGTACATGCAGCTCTTGCTGTGGGCTCCTGCCTTCAAATGAGTCCGTGGTTGTCATGATTTATTGTATCTGATATAAGAGGAGTACACAGTTTTGCCAAGGAAAGACATTTGGGTGCTATCTGGGGAGATACTGGGAGATTTACTTAGATCGGTGTTTCGTAGAATAGTTTTCTTGTTTCTGAAGTCACCTGTGCTAGAAGGAACAACAGGTATTGCCTTATGAGCAGTCGAGTCATCTGCTGCGAGGCCACAAATGGTTCTGTAAAAGTGCCAGGACTGTGAGGGAGGGTTACAAGTTTAACATGGAAAAACTACCAAGGGACTCGAAAATTCAGAATATCAGTTTTGTTTGAATTTAACAACCCCCCATCTCAATTCCAGCAGAATGGTACAGTCCTGTGAATATCAGAACAGCAGCTAAGGTGGAGATAATAATTAATGTTGTTTATAAATATCCCCCTGTCAAGATGCTCAGGGTGGTTTTACATCAGTATGGAAACCACTTAACATACATTTCCAAGCCTTAGGGGTTACACATTTAAACTACAGATTTAAACATATAAGACCAATAAATCAGGGAGGGTCAGGTAATAAATGTGAGGCAGACATTGATCAAACTTTGGAATAAAGATCATTTAAAGGTATCACTTAACGGGGGGGAGAGATGGCTCACATGTACCATAGGAATGGGCCCTCTGCTCTGCAAATACTGCAGAGTGAGTGGTGGTTGTTTTTGTTCATCTCAGCAGCTTGGGGACACCTCTCTCCAAAACTGAAGGGTTAGGCATTCTACACAAATGAAATAATCTGACTAGCTGAACACTTCTTAGTTCCTTATCTCCCCAGCCTCTTCTGTGTGGAGAGCGGCAAGGTTCCATCCTTTGCCCTCCTCAAACTGGAAAGTCTTACTCAGCCTTGTATGTCTTTCTATTCAGATAACCCCTAACTGTTCAACTCCCTGACCTATCCAGCTTCCCCACACTTAATGCTTCAAGGACTGAAGTCATGCCTCTGGGAACTAGCTGTTCTTTCAGTATCAGATCTATCTCTGACTCCTCCTGACAAACTCCCAAGACTAGAAATGTTTAAGCCATCCTTGATCTTGTACTTTCTTTTCCCTCCCACATTTTCCTGTCTACAAGTCACCACTTGCTATGTGTGCAGCATTGCCACATCTGTTCTGCCTGGGTTTCTATCCTGCTCTCATTGCTATAGTATCTGAGCACCTTCCTGCCATGCATTAAGCGTTTGCCTAGCATCTGCTGTGTGCAGGTCATATTCTCTCTCTCATCCTTTCCCAAGGGGGAAGAATCCTGCGTGGAGTGGAATGTCCTGCTTTGGTAGTGTGCTGTTTTGGGATATTTTTGTTTTTAAATGTACACACGTGTTTGTGGTGGAGAAGGCAGTTTGGAGAAGTGCACCTGGCCCTTCGAGCAGAAGGTGGAGAGATTTGTGATGGTCTTTAGTGCCCGTGGAAGTTTGCTCCACAGTTTAAGAGCAGCCTCTGAGAAATCTGTCATCCACCCAGCTGAGCTTTAACTTTGTGGTAAAAAGTTCCCCTGTGCTGGAGGAGCAGAGTTGTTGACCACAGCCTTCATCCAAGAGCTTCATGCTCTTTTAGATAGTGGCTGGGCTGCAAGTCAATCTTTACCTTATCCATGCACTGTATTCATATGGCTATCAAAAATATTCAGAGTTGTCAATTAGTGTCAAGAAAAAAATTGGAAGGGATATTAAACCACATGCTTTAGGGCTTAAGATAATCGCTAGCTGTTAGAGACCAGGGTGGGAATTAATGGGGGGGTGGAGGGGGAAGGAGATTATCCCACATTTGCCTGTTGCAAGGTTCTTACACCTTTGCGGCATCTGATGATGCCATTGTCAGAGACAAGATATTGGGTTAGATGGACATGGGATTGCTCTAATCTGGCAATTTTTATATTCCTATATCCTGAAATCTTTATTCGTGTCCTTCAAGGCAGCTGGAAAAGGCCTCACAAAAGCAGAAAGACATTCTGTACTATACTTTCTCCTTACTGTTCTGCCCACATTTTTATTACAATGGATATTTACAAGACAACAGCTTCTTGGAGTTTTTCTCTGCAAGCTTTGTGTTTTTAATTACATTAAGAATTCTACTATCTAAAAGATGCTAAAAGGAAAATAATGTAATGATCAGATCCACCATCGGTTTAAAATGTCTAAATGGTCCCTGCCCAGCAGTCTTCAGCTGAAAAGAAAGGGAGCAATAATGTTCCATAAAGAGAGGGAAGAAAAAAAATATACTTGCAAAAAGGGTGGAGGAAGGTGATTCGGAAAGAACTCCCAGCTATACACTACTTTTATTTTTTCCAACTTTTCCACATTTGTGTTTATTAAAAATTGACACTAAACAAAACTTGTACAAAAAATGTCAGGCTGCTTAGAATTTTGTAACCTGTATCTGTGGGGCGAGAGAAGTTATTGGCTAGGTCTCCCTTGTCCTCTGCCACGGCCTCTTCCTGCAACTGCTTCCCTTTTCTTGGATTCGACTTTTGGTTCAACATCCACTAGCAAGGTATCCAGAGGTAGACAGTCTGGCAGAATGAAGTCTCTAATGTTGTTTCCTCAAATACTCAATGTCTCCAACTGTCCAGGCTCTCTGTTCTTCAGTGTCATTTTCACAGCTTTAAGATGCTTATTCATACAGACATCCACTCCTGTGATGGTTCCATTCTTCAGTTCAGTGGTCACAGTCTCAGGATTCAATTTCATTAGAAACCTCATGAGCTTCATGGCGGCAGAGCAGGGGCACCAGGCCAGCCGGCTGGGACCACAGAACGGCAACCCCAGCAGCGGAGAGGGGAAAAAATTGAGCTCAGTGCAGAGGCCTCAGACCAGGCCGCTTGGTAGGCAAGAAACCAAACCTTCACTGAAAATTTAACTCTAATGAAATACTAAGTAATCTTTTAAAAATAATACAGATAAGCTTTGCTGAGTGCATGGCATTTCTGTAGATCATCAGAACGCCCTGGCACTGTCTTAGGAGTCAATTTAGAGCACTCTAAACTGATAAAAGCCTGAAACTGCAAAGAGTGAGTCACAAAGCAAGCTCCAGGCTGCCTCAGCTCTTCCATGATTTTACTACAGGCACTTGAGGGGGAATGATATCCTTCTCTCCCACACATTCCCCTTCCCCCAGGGCTGCTTTCCAGAGAGCCAGGCACAAGGCAGGGCAGTGTAGCTGAGACTACTCCTGGAATACAGTCCTCACCCAAATTTCCCCAAAGTTCAGGGTGTTTAGGTGCCATGTTCAGATCTGACCCGTTTTAGAAAGATCTTTGAGCTGCAAAACCCAGAACGTAGCCTCCCAAGGCTGGCCTAAAAGGGAACCAGAGAAACCCAGTTACTGACTCCAAGGACAAGTTTATCTAGTGTTACAGACTCTGTGCATAGCTCCAACCTGACTCGTTGATCTCCTGTTCATGATGCTCCTCTCTGCCCCTCCCCCATGACTCTCCTTGGGTAAGGAAAGTCTCCCTTCCCACACCTACACGTACACTCTAAGCTGTTTCCTCTCTCCAAGTGTCACCCACAAGCTTTATTTGCCTTGTTCTCTCGCTCATGATGAATTCTCTCTGAAGCATTTTGAGACACTCAGTCTGAAGGATGCTCTATAATGAAGAATGTTGTATTGCACTGCTTTAAAATGCCGACTGCATTGGTCTTTCAAATGGTGTTTAGCGTTGCCAGTTGTGATGCTGTAGATAAAGCTTTGTCAGTGTTCCCATTATGGACTTCAACTGCCAGCTTTTGCCACCAGGTGAAACTTGGCAAACGGCCTCTCGGACGGGAGCGAGTAATTCTTTCAAAAGGTGAAGATACAAAACCCTCCTGAAAATAATTTCTGAAAAAACAAACTGTTAGTGGGATTTGTTGCTTGTATAACCCAGGAACAGGTTTAATTAAACAATAAATCTGAGACGCAATTAGGCAGAAAGTTGTTGAAGCAGAGATGGTGTTTTGAAAGAGCCGATCTATTGCGGTTTAAAAATCCGCTCTGTTGTGTGCGCGCAGCAAGATTCTGCTACAGCGCCTGTGGGCGAGCGGCACACGCACTGCGCCAAGGGGTCGTTCAGAAGCAGCTGCCGACCAGGCAAGAGGGCCTCATGGGTAGCTATGGAATGACGCAGCTCTCCACCGGTGACGCGTCACCGTAGATATGGGGGTGGGCACAGTGTAGAGGGTGATGAGCGAACCCTGGCAGCATAGCCTCAGTCACTTCCTGCACCTCCTTCAGTACAGTGTGGAGCAGCTTCCCTGCTCACAGCCAGCTCATGGCCCCCCAGCCAGCCCCACCTTTGGCCACAGGCTCCCGGTCCCACCCGGCCTTTGGCTGCATGGTCCAAGCCCCCGAGGCTCTATTTCTGGCTCTCTGATGCCCAGCCGAATTAATCTTGTGTGGGCCCTGGCGCCCAGACCGTGGTCCCACCCTGCTGCTCCACCCCAAGGCCCCGCCTGCTGCTCGCACGAGGGGAGGGGGCAGAGTGCAGGAGTGGTGCCCTTCGGAGTGTGGGCCCGGAGCCGTGGCACCATTGTAAACCCGGTACTGCCATGATGGACACTGAACTTGGACCAGGCAGCTGGGCCAAGGTCTCAGGGCTGCAGGGGCACAGCTATAGGTGGTTAAATGTGAAGCCTCCCCCACTCTGTGCTGTGGGACCCTACTAGACTCCCAGCGGTGCCCTGCAGCTGCTTATAAAGCACTTGGAGACCCTCGGAGAGATACCACCAGAGCAGGGCAAGCCACGTGCTGCTCCAGGGAGACACACTCTGAGCCAGCCTCGGAGACCTGCCACGCTGCACTGAGCCCTCCTGGATTTCTGCCAGGCAGAGGGGATGCTTAACTGTTAATAGTGTGTGTGTGGAAGACACCACAATTTATAGGTTCTGATGGGAACCCTGAAGAAATCTGGGGGGACTTCTGACCCTGCACCCCCCCTCCCCCCGCATTGCTTCTGCAACTTTTTAAAAGCAGAATATTTATACCGCAGCCTGGATTGGCTTCAGTCATGTGCATAATAAATGTATTTGGAAACATCCTAATTATGTGTTTACCTGAGAGAGGGAGCCACTAATAGTCACCTTGGCTCACAGACAAACACGTTTGAGAAATCTGCCTGCTTTTGCTTTTACTCAAGAAATGTAATGTGCACGTTTTATGATCTCTTTAAAAAAAAAATCCACAAAACATAAGCTTTTCAAAGGGTGTCAAAGGCTTTTCAATCGTATTTTTCTTCTCACTATAGCTTGGAGTAAACTTTGTCTGAGTTGGACTCTGAGCTCTTCAGTGCAAGGACCTTGCCTTTTGTGTGTCTGGTGGAACAATCTCTGCACTCTAGAAATAACGCTCCCCTGAAAGCCGGATACTATCCCTCTTCCCTGAGCAAGCATCTTTCCCTTCAGCGAGCAGGTGCGTGTTGTGTTGTGATGTTGGATTTGCTCATGAACCTCAGCATGCATAGGGGTGTGTGCGCACGCATTAGGTTCTAGGGTTTCTCCTGAGCGCTGAAAATATGCCCCCGAATTTGCTCTTGTAGCGAGTTCCAGGCTGCACACGCTAGTTTGTTACTGGCACTTTGTTCCTGGGTCTTTGGGTGTGCATACCAGACTTGTTAAAGGACTGCTCATTAGGACTCAGCTATGTAGTCTCAGTTATTTCAGGGTCACTCACGACTGCTGGAGCTAGAGGAGATTTAGTTCTATAATAAACAAACAAAACTAAGCATTGAAGCCTCTGCTAGAAAGAAAAGCAAATACAGAGAATTCCAAGAACTTTGCAAACAGCCATGGGAGGAAAAGTATGGCAAATGTGGGGCTTTGCAACCTTGACAATCTCTTTAAATAATAGTTACCTGATATAGTGGCAGAAGTAAAGTACATTAAAATTTACGGATGACTCCATCCGTAATGCACAGGATTCTGGTTTAGGAAGAGGAAGGATTATACCAGCATGATTTAAGGGTGGCAGTGGCAGCCTGAACTGCCCATTCTTTCATTCTCATTTTAACTTAAACTCTAAACTAATTTAACCAACTCACTCTGGATTTAAAGGAATACTCTTCAACTTGACATTTTCTTTAACACAGCTTCATCATTAATAACTTAGATATTTTTAACTAAATGTTCAAATTGGTTTTGCCTATTAGAAATATTTTTTAAACTAAATAACGAAAAAGGGGTTGTGGTTGCCCTTCCTGGTTGGCAGGGCCTGCCAGCATGGTTATACAACCATTGCATTCGTGCTGGGCTCTGCAGACTGTAAGAGCTGCTGTTCTATGTCTAACAGGGCTCCAATTGCTATGGGTGAAACCCTGTCCCATTGAAGTCAATGGCAAAATTCTTATGGACTTTGGTAGATCCAGGATTTCATAGTCTCTCTTCAGAAGTCTGAATGTCAATAAATTATTGAACTCACTAATTCCATGCCAAAGAAAACCAAACCCACCATTAATGCTACATTCAGGCTGAGTGACTTGAGTACTTTATTTACTTGAAAAGTCAAAATCTCTATGGCATATGCATTATAAAAAATAGACCCTCAACTTCAAAACAACTAAACAAAATTTCCTTCAAACATGGGCTTGTTTTTAGATCTCATTGAGGTCTATGGAGCAAGCTAAGTTTGAACAAAATTTGTTCGGATGTTGTTTTACCATATGATATTTCTGATTAGAAATTACAGGACACATTCTAGTTGGCTTTTTGTACCTAAAGCTAGAATTCAGAATGGATTTACTGACAGGTTCAAAAAAAAAAAAAAAAAATCAGTCCCGTCTGGGATAAGATTTCAGCCCCAAAGGAATTTGCATGTGAACATTATGAGCTATCAGAACGGTGATTACAATCCAATTTCGTTTACATTCTACAGAACGCCTCCAGAAGCGGGGCTTGGAGAAAACCCACCGGATGGTGAGGGAACTGGCAGAACTGTATTAGTAATGCCTTCATGCCACAGATTTCCCCCCACCCCCCTGTGAAAGAAGGCGGCTGGCAGGCCATTTCCCCTAAAGGAGATGGTAGAACCTTGCTGGAGACATTGTCCTGGAGAATATGTTGGAGGGAACAATTTAAGCCGGCTGGGGATCAGCTGATCCCCTAGCAGGTTTCCTTCATCTCTGTTTAATATGCACTCCTGCTTGTTAGCTTGCTCAAAAGATCCTTTGGGGTCTCAACAGGCTCCAACCCCTTTCTGCTGCCTCAGGCTCCCATCAAAGGTGTTTTAATAGGAGACTTTGCAGATCCTGCCTTCTGAAATGCCACTTCACCACTGAGTGGCAGCACTGGATACTGGAATTGTGCTCACTGGCAGGCCATCAGGCAGAGTGCGCTTTCAGGGGACTCATGGCTCAAGGGTTGCTAGTGGAACCTAGAGCATCCAGGGCACTGCTTTCATCCAGCTGAGCGTGGCAGTGGGTGTCAGTGTTTGCCCCTTGGTGGCAGTTTGGTAGAGTTAGTTCTGCTCCCAGAGCGGGGCAGCCACAGAGTGGAAGCCCCAAATGCAGCTGGCACATTCTAGATACAAGGTGGGTGAGGTAATATATCTTATTGGACCAGCTTCTGCGGGTGAGCGAGACAAGCCTACACAGAGTCTTCTTCAGGCCTGGGAAAGGTGCACAGGGCTTGTCTACGCACACAGCACTGCTGTAGCACTTAGTGAAGACGCTCCCTACACCGATGGGAGAGCTTCTCCTGTCTACGTAGGTACTGCACCTCCCTGAGAGACGGTGTTGGTGGGAGAAGGCTTCCTGTCAACATAGCGCTGTCTGCATTGGCGATGAGGGTGGTTTAACTGCATTGCTCGGGGGGTTTCGCACACCTCTGAGCGCTGTAGTTACACTGATGTAAGGCTGTAGTGTAGGCCAAGCCTCAGTGTTGGAGCTAAATACAAGGTGGAACAACTTATTTAGAGCAAGTAGTTAACAGGCATTGTAAGAGCCCATTCAAGGGGAAGTGGCCAGTTAACGCCTCTCCAGTCATAGGACAAAAAGGGCGGGGGGGCGTTAAGGAGTTACACACTAACGAGCCATAAATCTAGCATCTTTACTGAGGCCATGATTTTTAGTGTCTAGCAAAATTATGAATTGAAGCTCCCAGGCTTGTCTTTTGAAAGTGTTGTGCTGGTTTCCTTTGAGGCCCCAAGCAGACTGCAAAGAGCTACAAAAGGATCGTGCAAAACTGGGTGACCAGGCAACAAAATGGCAGATGAAATTCAATGTTGATAAATGCAAAGTAATGAACATCGGAAAACATAATTCCAACTGTACATATAAAATGATGGTCTAAATTAGCTGTTAGCACTAAAGAAAGAGCTTGGAGTCATTGTGGAGAGTTCTCTGAAAACATCCACTCAATGTGCAGCAAAAGTTAAAAAAAGCAAACAATGTTAGGAATCATTAAGAAAGGGATAGATAAGACAGAAGATATCATGTTGCCTCTCTATAAATCCATGGTACGCCCACATCTTGAATACTGCGTGCAGATGTAGTTGCCCCATCTCAAAAAAGATATTAGAATTGGAAAAGGTTCAGAAAAGGGCAACAAAAAATGACTAGGGTTATGGAACGGCTGCCATATGAGGAGAGATTAAGAACACTGGGACTTTTCAGCTTGGAAAAGAGATGACTAAGGGGGGCATGTCATGGGGTAGGTACCCCCTGCCACAGGGTATCAGGTCACGTGTGGTCCAAAAGAAGGGAAAAGGATATACCGCAGCCCATTAGTTCTTATACTAATAACCGTTACTATGGCTGGGATATGGCTGTTACTATGGCCTAGTGGCTGGCATCAATAAGGTGGCCCTTTCAGCCAGGGCAGCATGGCCCAATGGCCAGAGTCAGACAGCCCTTCTGTACAGGGCAGTGTGGCCTAATAGCCAGAGTCAGCCTAGTAGCCCACCTCTGTGAGATTGCCTGGCCTGTTGGCTCACTGGGGGAGTGGGGTGCCACTCAAGGGGTGTGGCACCCCACATAAGGGGACTCAGGCCCTCACTACTCCTCTGAGCCCCAGCCCAGTGCCCTCGCAGTGGTGGGGGTGCTCACCACCAAGTCAACAGGGATCCTCCCAAAACACAATGACTGGTTCCCCCATTCACTCACCATTGAAAAGTTTAAGTCCCCTGGGCTGCTTCTTTCCCTTTCCCCCTCATTGAAGCTCCCTAGTTCCTCTGGGGTCCTCAATGGCCAGGCTGCCATGAGTGCAGCCCCTTCTTGGGGCTCATCAGGCAGCCTGGAGTCTGTCTGGCACTCTGTGAGCCGTGATCCTGCAGTTGGGACCTGTAGCAACTCCCCAGAGAGAGCTCACAGCCTGCATCCTTCCCCTCCAACAACCTGCCCAGACTGAGCTGGGTTGCTACCTTTTATATGCTGCCTCCAGGCTGAGCGTGCCCAGCAGGGTCGGAGGGCGGGGCTTCCTCAGCCTGCAAAGCAGAGTTAAGCCTCTCGGGGCTGGTGCGGGGTGGGTACGCCCCATCACAGGAGGATACGATGGAGGTCTATAAAATCATGACTGGTGTGGAGAAAGGAAACAAGGAAATGTTATTTACTCCTTCTCATAACACAAGAACTAGGGGTCACCAAATGAAATTAATAGGCAGCAGGTTTAAAACAAACAAACAGCAAGTATTTCTTCACACAACACACAGTCAACCTGTGGAACTCCTTGCCAGAGGATGTTGTGAAGGCCAAGACTATAACGTGGTTCAAAAAGCACTAGATAAATTCATGGAGGACAGGTCCATCAATGGCTATTAGCTAGGATGGGCAGGGATGATGTCCCTGGCCTGTGTTTCCAGAAGCTGGGAATGGGCGACAGGGGATGGATCGCTTGATGATTCCCTGTTCTGTTCATTCCCTCTGGGGCACCTGGCATTGGCCACTGTTGGAAGACAGGACACTGGGCTAGATGGACCTTTGGTCTGACCCAGTATGGCCGGTCTTATGTTCTTATGAGGATAAGGACGGATAAATCAGATATAGAGTGATCATTTTGTGAAAAGTGTTCACCCACAGGTGATAGGGGTTTTTTGTCTTCTATAATTTTTCTGTGCGAGTTCATTCGAGACCGTAGTGATTATCTGGTTTCACCCACATAATTGTTACTGGGGCATTTAGTGCACTGGATGTGGTACATCACATGTTGTGATAGGCGTGCGTAAGATCTGTGAATCTCGAAAGGTGTGTTTGGGAGAGGGGTGTTGATCATTGCAGACACATCTCCACTGCTATAGGATTTGCATCTGTTGTTCTGGCAGGGTGTAGTGCCACTTTAAGTTGGTGTGTCGTGGTTTGAGGGGAGCTTGCTTTTGAAGAGATGAGCTTGGCGAGATTGGAGGTTGTTTGAAGGCCAGAAGAGGGGACTCGGGAAAGATTTCTTTCAGGATGGGGTCCCCAAAAAGTTTGGGTTGTAATTGTTTAATGCTATGCCCCATGGATTGCAGTGTGGGTTACTAGGTGACAACGAGGGGTGTGCGGTTGGAAGATTTCTCCCCCTCTCCCTATGGAAGCAGGTTTCGTGGGGTGTCTGGGAGGCCTGTTCCATGATGTGATCTACTTCTCTGGAGGAGTGTCCTTCTTTGGTAAAGGGGATTTTAACTGTGTTTTGGTGGGTATCCTGGGTTTCGTCCTGGGATCATGTTGGGTGGTGTCTTGGCGCCTTGCTGTAGATCAGGTTTCTGGGTTGTAGGATCGGTGACGGTAGGGAGTTTCTTGGCACATTCTAGCAGTATCAGCAGAGAGGACAAGCTGCACATGGCCACAAAGATTGAATCTTCTCTGCCTAGTGGGGTTGGGGCAGTGCGGGGAGCTTTGCACTGCCGCTGCTGCCCACGATAGGCCTGCTCTGGGGAAGGGGGAGGATTCGGTTTTCCAGGGCTGCCAAGCCAGCCCCCATCAGCAGCAATAAATGAACAAATCCTTCCGCTCCCAGCAGCCCCTCTGAGCTCTGGGAACATGGCATTGGCTACATCCTGAATCTGCTGCTGACAAACCAGAACTTTGGAAGGTTTCCCTGACACCTCCCTCTTCCGCCCCCCTCCCCACCCTGCACCCTCTTAGATGCCAGCAAGTTTTGCTAGCCCAGCTGCCCCCATCACAGCTGGCTCACAGGCTCCAGGTTAGCATTCTGTAGGACTGGGCCTTACCCGTCTCACCAAACTTTCTCTAACCTGTTCTCAGTCCCTGCTGAGATGGGGCCTCCCCACCTTCTTACTGTAGGGTTGCCAACTTTCGAATCGCATAAAACCGAACACCCCTGTCCCATCCCTGCCCTGCCCCTTCTCCAAGGCCCCATCCCCGCTTGCTCCATCCCCCACCTCCATCACTTGCTCTCCCCCACCCTCATTCACTGTCACCGGGCTGGGGCAGGGGTTGGGGTAGGGGAGGGGGTTTGTGAATCACATTCACTGAATGGTTGTGTGGTGGGGGGGCTGAGGGCTCTGGCTGGGGGTGCGGGCTCTGGGGTGGGGCCAGGGATGAGGGGTTTGGAGTGAAGGAGGGGGTTGGGGCAGGGGGTTGGGGGGTGTGGGTTCTGGGAGGGAGTTTGGGTGCGGGAGAGGACTTCGGGCTGGGGCAGGGGGTTGGGGTAGGAGAGAGGGTTTAGGGTGCAGGGTCCTGGTGGTGCTTACCGCGGCTCCCGGGAAGTGGCTGCCAGGTCCCTGCAGCCTCTAGAAACACGGGCAGCCAGGGAGGCTCCGCACGCTGCCCCTGCCCCGATGGCTGGCTCCGCAGCGCCTAATGGCCGGGAACCGTGATCAATGGCAGCTGTGGAGGTGGCCAGGAAGGCTCTGTGCGCTGCCCTAGTTCCTGGCCAATGGGAGCTGCGGACCGGGGCAGTGTGCAGAGCCTCGCTGACCACCCATGCATCTCGGGGCTGCAAGGGCCTGGTGGCCACTTCTGGGAGCCGCACGGAGCTAGGGCAGGCAGGGAGCCTGCCTTCGCCCCGGACCCCCACTGTGCCACCGACTAGACTTTTAATGGCCCAGTCGGCACTGCAGACTGGAGCTGCAGGGGTCCCTTTTCAACTGGGTGCTCCGGTCAAAAACCGGACGCCTGGCAACCTTATCTTACTGCCCAATTGCCCTTACTGGAAACAACCAAATATCTAGCCTATGCTTTCCCCATTTTAACTCCAGGCTGTTGCTCTGTGTCCTACTATCTTCTGAGACTGTGAATTAATTCCCTTCCTTCCATTATGTTGTTACCTGGAAGAGATTGTGTCCCCTTGACTCTTCCATTTGCTAAATCGTAAAACTTCAGCTCCTACAGTCTCTGTGCTGTATGCGTCAATCCTGAGTCATTTTTGGAGTTTTCTCTATCTTTCCAAAACTTTTGGGATCTTTCTACCATAAACGCAGAGCAGCATGTACACTCTTCCAACCAACCAAAGCCCTACCAAAACAGAACATCCTGCTGCACTCACAAATCTCCCCCCGAGAGAGAGAACAAACAATGCCTGATGGATGTTAGTCATGTTGCTTAATGCATGGTGGGAAGGCGCTCAGACACTACGGTGAGGAGAACCTGGACAGAACAGAATAAACCAGAAAGGTCCCCCACATTCCAGATGAGGTCATACAAAGGCATGTGAACAAGAGGCTGCTTGGCAGCTCTCCAACACCACTTTCTACAAGCCATTACCCTCTGATCCCACTGAGAGTTACCAAAAGAAACTACAGCATTTGCTCAAGAAACTCCCTGAAAAAGCACAAGAACAAATCCGCACAGACACACCCCTGGAACCCCAACCTGGGATATTCTATCTGCTACCCAAGATCCATAAACCTGGAAATCCTGGACGCCCCATCATCTCAGACATCGGCACCCTGACAGCAGGATTGTCTGGCTACAAAGACTCCCTCCTCAGGCCCTACGCTACCAGCACTCCCAGCTATCTTCGAGACACCACTGACTTCCTGAGGAAACTAAAATACATTGGTGATCTTCCTGATAACACCATCCTGGCCACTATGGATGTAGAAGCCCTCTACACCAACATTCCACACAAAGATGGACTACAAGCCATCAGGAACAGTATCCCCGATAATGTCACGGCAAACCTGGTGGCTGAACTTTGTGACTTTGTCCTCACCCATAACTATTTCACATTTGGGGACAATGTATACCTTCAAATCAGCGGCACTGCTATGGGTACCCGCATGGCCCCACAGGATGCCAACATTTTTATGGCTGACTTAGAACAACGCTTCCTCAGCTCTCATCCCCTAATGCCCCTACTCTATTTGCGCTACATTGATGACATCTTCATCATCTGGACCCATGGAAAAGAAGCCCTTGAGGAATTCCACCTGGATTTCAACAATTTCCACCCCACCATCAACCTGAGCCTGGACCAGTCCGCACAAGAGATCCACTTCCTGGACAGTATGGTGCTAATAAGCGATGGTCACATAAACATCACCCTATACTGGAAACCTACTGACCATTATTCCTACCTTCATGCCTCCAGCTTTCACCCAGACCACACCGCAAGATCCATCATCTACAGCCAAGCTCTACGATACAACTGCATTTGCTCCAACCCCTCAGACAGAGACAAACACCTACAAGATCTCTATCAAGCATTCTTACAACTACAATACCCACCTGCTGAAGTGAAGAAACAGATTGACAGAGCCAGAAGAGTACCCAGAAGTCACCTACTACAGGACAGGCCCAACAAAGAAAATAACAGAACGCCACTAGCCGTCACCTTCAGCCCCCAACTAAAACCTCTCCAGCGCATCATCAAGGATCTACAACCTATCCTGAAGGACGACCCATCACTCTCACAAATCTTGGGAGACAGGCCAGTCTTTGCTTACCGACAGCCCCCCAACCTGAAGCAAATACTCACCAGCAACCACACACACCACACAACAGAACCACTAACCCAGGAACCTATCCTTGCAACAAAGCCCGTTGCCAACTGTGTCCACATATCTATTCAGGGGACACCATCATAGGGCCTAATCACATCAGCCACACTATCAGAGGCTCGTTCACCTGCACATCTACCAATGTGATATATGCCATCATGTGCCAGCAATGCCCCTCTGCCATGTACATTGGTCAGACTGGACAGTCTCTATGTAAAAGAATAAATGGACACAAATCAGACGTCAAGAATTATCACATTCAAAAACCAGTCGGAGAACACTTCAATCTCTCTGGTCACTCGATCTCTGACCTAAAAGTCGCAATATTACAACAAAAAGACTTCAAAAACAGACTCCAATGAGAGACTGCTGAATTGGAATTAATTTGCAAACTGGATACAATTAATTTAGGCTTGAATAGAGACTGGGAGTGGTTGAGTCATTACACAAAGTAAAACTATTTCCCCATGTTTATGTTTCCTCCCCCCCCGCCCCCCCCCCCCCCCCCCCCCCCCCGTTCCTCAGACGTTCTTGTTAACTGCTGGAAATGGCCCACCTTGATTATCACTACAAAAGGTTCTCCCCCCCACCCCCCCCACCCCCGCTCTCCTGCTGGTAATAGCTCCACTTAAGTGATCGCTCTCCTTACAGTGTGTATGATAACACCCATTTTTTCATGTTCTGTGTGTATATAAATCTTCTCACTGTATTTTCCACTGAATGCATCCAATGAAGTGAGCTGTAGCTCACGAAAGCTTATGCTCAAATAAATTGGTTAGTCTCTAAGGTGCCACAAGTCCTCCTTTTCTTTTTGGACATGCATTATCTCTCCTCCTCACCCCCCTACAGACACACTAGAAAATATCCTGGCTTTGTTCATAACTGCGTTATAGTTCAGGATTGTACAATAGTAGCTTTATCACCTGTTAGCCTCAGTCTCTCAGACTTGCTGTTATTTATTTCTTCTCCCTAGGTTTATGGATTTATATTTATTGGCACGGAATCTCATCTCGTTTCATGCAGTCCATGGCCTTAATGTCTCTGGGTCACTTTGGATGCCTTCTGCTGTGTGTTTGCTGTCCATCTGGTTAAAATCAATCACGGATGATATTACATCTTTCTCTGCTTAATGAAATTTTAAATACAGGTCCCAGTGTTGACTCCTTCAGTGACCTATTCAAAGCTGTTACCCCTTTGGAGGTTTTACCTTGAATGGTTACTCTTTGATCCTGACTCATCAGCCAATTCCTAGCCCACACTAAAATATTTGTATCTAGTTGGAATTTAACCAGTTTATTTTGTGGCTGCAACAAAAACAGAAGTGAGGGGACTGAGCAGTCAGTTACTTAATGAGGATGGTCTTTTAGTAAAGGGAGAGCAAAACTGTTCTAATCAAATGGGGAGTGGGTCAGGGCTGGAGGTTTCACAGCTACACAGGCCACTGGCCATTCCTTTGGGCAGAACGGGGTCCAGAGCTGGGTGTGCTGCAGCAACGTTGAGGCTCCAGAACTGGCCACAAAGCAGCTGGGGGTGGAAGATTCCTCCCCTGCTACTGCAGACCCCACAAACACACAAACTGGTTACTTGGGTCTGGACTTACTATACTGACTCCCTGATTTTACAGTTGACTTCTCCCCCCTCCGCCTGCCAAAAAAAACACTATAACTTTAGTTTGGGGAATGATTCCAGGTGCGGTAACAAAGGTCAAATGCAAACAGATTCCCTCCTGATATACTGGGAGGATTAAAACAAAGCCATATATATAGAGAAGAAATGAATGCAACAAGCAAGCTGCCTTACCTGAATGTTTTGATTACTGCAATTTAGTGGGGTCCCTTGGCAAGCACTTGGAGGTTCAGCACGAGAGTAACAAAAAGAAAGGGAAGAGATGAGAGGGGCCCAGGAAGAGAGAGAGAGAGAGAAGTGGTTGAATATTTTGCTTGCAAAAGAGGTGTGGTGAGTTGGCTGGTAGAGTCCTCCTGTCCTTCCTTCCCACCCTTTCTGAAGACAGGAGCCACATTTGGTCTTTCCCAGGCACCAGGTTCCTCTTCTGAGTCCCATGATAAATGGAAGATTATCTTTCAGAGCTTCTCTTCAGTGACTTCTTTTACAATTCTCAGGCAAACTACATCTGGACAGGCCGGTTTACAACATACAGGTGTTGTTTTGTCAGATACTCTTACCTTTGGTCTTGGCCTCTCAAGCTGCTCCCTAATAAATTCTCTGCTTCCTGCACAAGGTTCCCTGATTTTCCCAATTTGTTCAATTTTTGGAAACATACTTTGGAGAGAGTCCAGAGCAGAGCAACAAAAGTGATAAAATGTTTAGAAAACCTGACCTATGAGGAAAAGTTAACAACACTGGGCATGTTTCTTCTTCAGAAAAGAAGGCTGATTGGAGACCTGATAACCGTCTTCAAATATGTCAAGGGCTGCTCTAAGGAGGACAATGACCAATTGTTTTCCATGTCCACTGAAGGTAGGACAAGAAGTAATGGGCGTAATCTGCAGCAAGGGAGATTCGGATTTGATATTAGGAAATTTTTTTAACTCCCAGGGTTGTTAAGCTCTGGAACAGGCTTCCAAGGGAGGTTGTGGAATCCCCATGACTGGAGGTGTTTAAGAACAGGTTGGACAAATGCCTGTCAGGAATGGTCTAGGGTTACTTGGTCCTGCCACGGTGCTGGGGCTGGACTTGATGAGTTCTCGAGCTCCCTTCCAGCCCCACGTGTCTATGATTAGTGAATAGTGATGAAAAATAGTTCTGTGAAATCTGTGCTGTTGCGGAGCCTCCCCAGCTCTCTCCTCTTCTGTTGCACAGCTCTCCTTCTGTCCTTCGTTCTCTTTTTCTATGCTTGTGTTCAAACTGCAGTGTCCCTTGCTAACTGCTGCAAGGTGAGCAGGAGCAAAGCTGTTAAAGTGAAGGGTGTTTAATGTACACAATTTGAGCATGTTACAGGTAAGACTTTGTATCATGAGTACAAAGTTACGCTGTCACCTCCTGATCTTTATGCTGATTCTGTGTCCTGTTGTTCTTGGTGCATTGAACCAACAGGTCACGGCTCTACTGGTCTTTATAGACTCTTGGCTTATTTCCGGTGACTCACCTCACTTTTGTGTAATTTCATTTGGCTTTTTTCAGCCTTTCGAAGTCTCTATTTCTTGTTGGCTGTCTTATACCTCTGGGTCAGCTGTGAACTCTTAACGTGAAAGCCACCCAGTTATCCTGTAAAATGGGGTTTGGCCCCTTTATCCGTCCCCCCAGTCATACTTTGGCATTAGTAACGAAGATCTAACTATCGGCCAGTCTCATCGTAATGGGCAGGAGGCAATGGGCACTGCACCCATTGGCCATCGCTGACGGAGCACTGCAGATGGGTGATGGTAGTGTGCACACCGGCCCCAGGTGGCTGGTGTTCCTGCAGAAACAAACGTGTCCGTGCAGAGTGCTCGCTGGGCACCCTCACTTGCTGTCTGTGACCATATGGAGAAACAAAGTGGTGCCCCAGGAGCTGAAGGATGCTAATGGTGGTGCCATTTACAAACCAAATGACTTGTGAAAACTGCCACTGTGTCCGCGTGACACCTGCTTCCCCAAATGTTTTCCTGCCACAGACACAACATGGACAGTGCCTGAGCTCAGAGCAGCACCTCAAACAGGGTTTCTGCCTTGGCGCCAGAAAAATACCTTGAACCGCAAAATGACCCATACTCTGTCCTCAACTAAAGCCTCCGACGCCGAAGGATCACCTAGATGAGGGAAACTGCTTTCAGGCTCCGAGTGCTCCCAAAGGTGTGTGAGTGTTATGCACTACCTGTAGGATGACCTGCAAGATCAGAGGGTATTGATGGGACGGCGTGCGCACCTCAGTGTTCACTGGTATGACATGACTGCAAGGAAAGCTAGAAGAGGTCAGACTGACCTTCTAGCTCAGGTCTGGCAGCACTATCAGTGCCCATGAGATACACATTTTAAAATATTTTAAGCTAAGTTTCTAGCTCAGCTGGTTGCAAAGAGAACTTTCCAAATACTACCTGATGGCAGTGCTGACTTCCTGAGTCTGCAGGAAGAACCAGCCTAAAATAATAGCTCTAAGAGAGGGATGAACATCTTGCGCTCTCTTCAACCGGATGTTGATAATTCAGCAGTATTAACAATTTACTGCTGCTCATTGTGGGCTTGATCCTGCAAGATGCTGAGTAACAGGACTGTGATCCAGAAAGGCACCTCCTTTAATGTTAAGCATATGGATAATTGAGGAGTACTGATGTGTTTTGCTGGACCGAGAATCATAGAATCATAGAATATCAGGGTTGGAAGGGACCTCAGGAGGTCATCTAGTCCAACCCCCTGCTCAAAGCAGGACCAATCCCCAATTTTTGCCCCAGATCCCAAATGGCCCCCTCAAGGATTGAACTCGCAACCCTGGGTTTAGTAGGCCAATGCTCAAACCACTGAGCTATCCCTCCCCCCCGGGGGTTTGGTGCTCAGCAGTTTCAAGGGTTGAGTCCTTTAACTGAAACATGCAGATTACGTGCTTGTCCAGGGTGGTTTGATGACAACAGAAGTTAGAAATGGAGAAAAATAAATTGAAATCTCAAGCAACCTGGAAGATCTCTATGGTTAGGGTTATAGTGGAAAGTTACAAGAAGTCCCAGGTAATGTTTAGAATCAGGTGACAAGGCCACCTGACCTAGCAGGGTCTCAGTTACATGCCCTGATGCCTCCCAGGAGGGGGAGAGATAAGTATCTTCATGGTTTTGTTGTTCCTTCATGATGGCTCATCAAATTTGATGACCTGTGGTCTGGTGGGTGTCCTCCCAATACACACCCAGTTGTAATTGTTACATAGTCCATATTTCTAACTTTAGATACAGAAATGATACATGCATGCAAATGGGATAATCACGTTCAGTAAAGCATAACCTTTCCAATGATACCTTACAAGAGCCATCTTGCATAAAGTATATCTGTTTTATCATATCCATATTATAAGCGTATTATCATAAAGAATATGGAGTGTAACGTCACAGTGATAATCTCAGATAAAAACCTAGCAGGAACACAGAGGATGTTGTTAGAATTTATATGGAATAAGTAAGGATCAAGAGAGAATGCTGACTCTTTGTACATAGCCATTAAACAGGGTGGACTAGCTTTTACAAAAGGTCTGTGATACCATCAAGCCAGCCAGGTCAAAGCAGTAGTGGATTGGGGTTGCTCTAACCAACCAAACACTGGGTCTTTATTGAACAAGAAAATGGCAGCAGTGTAAACATCACTAGGCTACCGTGGGATTAATAAAAAAAAAAAAAATCACGCCCTCCAGAACTGTATACAACATCCTTTAGTGCAGACTGCTCCTCAGGCCTTGAGACCAAACCAGAGATGATAAAAGTTCTTTTCCCTCACCATTGCCAACAATCCAGATACTAACCCAAACCACAGACCAGAGAGCTTTAAAGATTGGAAGAGCCATGGAATACATATGGTTGGCCAGCTATTCAGCAAAGAAACTTTTCTAATTTATTTAGAGATCAAAACTACCTTTAACTGGCTCCTTCTCCCCTGGTACCAGTACTTTCAAGTGATGCATTGTGTTTCTTGACTTTCTGGCTATGCAGTTTTATACAGAAAACTAACTTTAATAGGTTCCAAGATGAAAAGGGACCATTGTGATCACCTAGTCTGACCGTCTGTACAGCACAAGCCAAGTATCAGGGGGTAGCCGGGTTAGTCTGCATCCACAAAAACAACGAGGAGTCCGATGGCACTTTAAAGACTAACAGATTTATTTGGGCATAAGCTTTCGTGGGTTTACATCTGAAGAAGTGGGCTTTTTACCCACAAAAGCTTATGCCCAAATAAATCTGTTAGTCTTTAAGGTGCCACCGGACTCCTTGTTGTTTTAGCACAGGCCAGAGACCTGCCCCAACATAATTCTCAGAGGATGTCTTTTAGAAAAACATCCAGTCTTGACTGAAAAATTGTCAGTGATGTAGAATCTACCACAACCGTTGGCAAATTGCTCCAATGATTATTACTCTCACTGTTAAAAAGTGACACGCCGTGTTTCAAATCTGAATTTGTCTAGAAACAATGGCATCTGGTCAATAAGGAAACAAACTAACAAAACTATAACTAATTTATATCAAACTTTGCAGACAGCTTTCCTAACTAAAAAAAGGCCATATATGACACACTGGGAAAAGGACCTGGACAGACACATTACCCCAGAGGAATGGGGTTTGATCTGGAGAAGAGGACCAGTAACCTCAGTTTGCAGCACAGTAAAAGACAATGTCTTTAAGATACTGTTTCAATGGTACCTCTCTGTATAAAATGAGGATAAATTTTGGAGAAATTGTGGTGAAAGAAGAAAAGGAGGACTTGTGGCACCTTAGAGACTAACCAATTTATTTGAGCATAAGCTTTTGTGAGCTACAGCTCACTTCATCAGATTCTCCTGAAAGCTTATGCTCAAATAAATTGGTTAGTCTCTAAGGTGCCACAAGTACTCCTTTTCTTTTTGCGAATACAGACTAACATGGCTGCTACTCTGAAACCTGTGGTGAAAGAGGAGATTTTATGCATATATGGTGGACATGTGCAGTCATTAAAGCGTATCGGGATGCAATTCAGAACCAAATATCATAAAATGTTTGATATGTATTACCACATGATCTTTTAGTAATTTTCCTGTGGCTTCCTAGCAGAAATAGTCCCACAAAGGGAAATGAAGAATTAAGCTCTCCTCTGCTAGGCTACTGATAGCCTTCTTTGGAAAAAGAAAAATAGTTCAGCTCTCGCGGAATGGCTCAAAAAAGAGAGGAAGTGGCTGTTTATGGAAAAATGAACTCACCAATTACTTACCCAGCAAAACAGACAGAAGACAAATAGATACTTAGCTGTTCAGTTACCACTTATTCAATACTCAGAAAACGTACGTTCTCCTGCAAAAAACACCCTAGTACACCTGTTCATTTATTTTTTAAATATGAACATTTGATAGCCGCGCCTCATTTGTTAAATATGAGTAATCAGAGAATTTATATTTATATTATAGTTTATAAAATCGCTACAAGCACCGTGTCATGAGTAGTGCAAAGGTGCTCACTCTGTCGCACTGTCACACCCTGTAAAATAGAGACCAGTAATTACATTACTGAATAAGGCTCACTGTTGTAACGATTATGGTTTAGTCTCTAATATGCACATGGATAGGATTTGTAAACCCGTTAAAACTTCCAGAATAAAGACATAATGTGGTTTATTTTTTTGTTCTTTTTTTTTAGAAATGGAAAATACAAGAGTTTGGTATTGGTGATATTATTATTATTTATTAGGGCTTTTCAGCCCTAGAGCTCCGAGTGCTCCACACAGGAGAAGAGACCAGGCAGTTTAACTCCTACTTTCACTGGGGTGAGAGCAGGACTGTTCTCTGGGGGACATCATCCAGTGATTGGACCATTTTAGGCTTAAACAATTCAAGGGATTCTCTTGGGAGAGTAATCCTCAGCCTGCTGTTTGTTTGTCTTGTGGAAGTGCCTAGAGCCAGGGCTGCGTTGTGCTAGGTATCGTACAAACACCTGTCAGACACAGTCCCTGCCAGAAGAGCTTATAGTCTTAGTACTATGCCTGACAAGCAGCACAGATACTAAAATTGGAACGATACAGAGAAGATTAGCATGGCCCCTGCACAAGGAGGACACGCACATTCGTGAAGCGTTCCATAATTTAAAAAACTCTTCCTGTCAGGTCACATTTCCCTTGATATTCAGGCCTCACCTGCTGTTTTTAGCATCCCCTCATTACTCTTAGTTAAACCACCAGGGGGGAATCCTGGCCCCATTGGAGTCAATATGAGTTTTGACATTGACTTCAGTGAGGCTAGGTTTTCACCGTGGGGCTCGGAATGAGCCACCAGGGATGGGAAGCTTTTGCCTTTGAGAAAACGTGACGTGTACTGAAGCTGGCCAGTAGATATTTTTTAAAATACTTTTCAAAGGCTCTCGGGTAACTGGTCAGCTGTAATCTATTTCTGCACTCAGTGGCTGACTGGTTTTCTCGGGACAGGGCCACTAACAGCTTGCACCAGGCTTGTTGTTCCGTGCTGTCAACCTGGTCCCCCTGGGATTTGGCAGCCTTTGGGAGGCTAGTGACTGCAATGATTCTGGATACAGGATTTTTAATGACCAGAGTTTTTCCAATGCCCATTCATCTGTCTGCTCAATGCCAGGCAATTTCAGTTGCCAGCTATTCTGGTAAGGGAATATTGACTTTTCAAGTTGATTCTGAAGTGTCTTTTTTGCTCTCTGTAAAATTTACGTTAAGTCTTCAGTTGTGCTTTTTAAGAGTCCCAGCCCAATTTAAAATAGCAGTCATCAAAACTTCAACACCTCAAGCCTCAAAGATCCGTGCAATTACTGTTCGAAATACATCAGGAGCAGGACTAATGCTAAAGGGCATTCACTTACATTTATAACATCCAAAGGATACATTAGAGATGGTGTAGGAGATAGCTATGAGCTTGGTTTTTTTTCTTTTGAGAGCTTAGCTGCCATGCTAGTTGTTGTCCTAGGATAATGTTAGTTTGATAGTGTTGTTTAAATGAGGTAAATTACTGGGAGGAAGGATGGTCCAGTGGCTAGGGCCCTGGCCCAGGATGTGGGAGACCCAGGTTCAATTGCTTGCTCCACCATGGACTTCCTGTGTGACCTTGGGCAAGTCCCATAGCCTCTCTGTACCTCAGTTCCCAATTGGAGTCCTACCCTGCTTCCCAGGGCTGTTGTCAGGATAAGTACATTAAAAGATTGTGAAGGGCATTATTATTAATTAAAGCGTCTCTCTGCTGCGCTTGGTTCTTCAATTACAGACGCAGAGTGAACTCAAACCCGCAGATTTTCCATATTCTGTTACGTTTTTGCTTTATCTATTCAAGGTAATGGATTTTTTCTTTGTGATGGGATACTGGAGCACTGATCTGTCTTAGCATGGTATTCTCTTTCCTAACAACCTGAGCCTTACCAGACATCTGGGAATTCTCCTAGGCAGGGCCTAGGACAGCAAATGTTGAGCCTGTTTTTGAGAACCAGTGCTGCTACACAGCTGCTGAAAAACCGGCACTAAGTTTGCTCATGTAGATGAACTTGGGCTGGCCCACTGCACGGGTGAATATCCTGTATGCAGTTCTGTGGCATTTACAGCAAACCTCTCTAATTAATTTCACCGCGGGGAGAGGCTCTTAGTTCTAACTAAGGTGATGCACTGGGATTTATTATTTGGGAAGTTGTTACGTGATGCTATTTTTTAAAACAAGTACCAGCTGTTGTGCTGGTATTTTGTATGTCCAAACTATGACACAAGCATTGCTTTAGGCTTCTGACTAGTTTCCTTAGCTGCACTATTCTGTGTTGCCCTTAAGGTAATATTGTTCCCATAATATAAGAACTAGGGGCCACCAAATGAAATTAATGGGCAGCAGGTTTAAAACAAATAAAAGGAAGTTCTTCACTCAGCACACAGTCAACCTGTGGAACTCCTTGCCTGAGGAGGTTGTGAAGGCTAGGACTATAACAGGGTTTAAAAGAGAACTGGATAAATCCATGGAGGTTAAGTCCATTAATGGCTATTAGCCAGGATGGGCAAGGAATGGTGTCCCTAGCCTCTGTTTGTCAGAGGGTGGAGATGGATGACAGGAGAGAGATCACTTGATCATTGCCTGTTAGGTTCACTCCCTCTTGGGCACCTGGCATTGGCCATGGTCAGTAGACAGGATACTGGATGGACCTTTGGTCTGACCCAGTATGGCCATTCTTATGTTCTTATGTTCAGTGCTTTCCATGCTGGAGCAGTGGCTCTGCAGTCACTCTCTGCCCCTGCAATGGGGGAGATCTGTTGCACTGTTCTCCACACTGCCGGGCACCCTGGGACAACTGTGCAACGTACTATTGAAAATGGCTTTCTATTGCATTTATAGCAAATTTTATGAAATTTGAAGCAAGTCCTTGGCCTGCGTTCTCAGCGAGTCCTTGCATGCAGGGATTATTACCTGTCAGTACACTTCTTTCCTCTTTGCTTTCCTTCATTTCTAGCTTCTTGTCTTTGAATGATATGCTAGTGTTCATTTAAAGCCCTAATTTGCATTTATCTCTGCAAGGCCTATTTGCCCCCACCTCCGCTAGAGATGGAGTGGTGCATAGCCCTGCTGCTGGCCCCCCTTCGCACAGGGTGAACTTCACCCCAGATGTCTCTGACTCAGGGTCGGGTTCAGTCAGTTTCCCACCGCACTCTGTGCTTCACTGCTTAATTATATTCTACACATGCGCCTATCTGTTCTTAATGAGTCACTCAGCTTCCCAAGATCCTGTGTTTGAACTTTAAGGTTTAAGTCAGTCACATGTGCATCAATTAATTTGCAGTGCCCTTAATTATGAATAAAAATGAGTCCCTCTTCCAAATAACACTTTCTTTGGGAGTTAGAGATCCGCTCAGAAGTCTCCATAATCTGTGGCAAAGCCTTGTTCTCCTGGGGAAGTATCATGAACCTACAATATAACTTATTACACCAGCCGGACTTGAGCCCACAGTCTTTGGCCCCGCACCACAGGCACTAGACCTGAGCCACGAAGCCGGCTGGTTCAGTTCACGGTGTGGGCAGATATCCTGCTGGCTCTGTACCTGCTTCATCAGCAGACTCGGGAGTGATGAGAAATGTTTCAAACTGTTGCTTAAACTAATTCTCTCTCTGGAAGTTTGCCTTGCAAGTTGAGTGGGTTTGGTGGGGGTGGCTGTTTGAAACCGCTTCCGTTTCCATACGATACTAGTGAGCGTGCAGGAGCCAAGCTTGCCAGGAGAGAATGCCCTGCACTTCTCATTGGCTGCATGAAGCTCCGTATGACTCTGCTCCAGCATCTGGAAACATCTCAACTAGCACTGGGCATGCTCAAGGGCTGAGCACAATTGCATCCACATTAACATTACATCATCTCATTTGCATGATGTCTCACGTACTGATGACTTGGTGCTTAGCCTTACACAATGCTTTTGGCTTCCTTTATCGTCATCCATAGGCTTTCACTATCTCCCCCTCCCTCCCATGCATGTCTGCACTCCAAGGCTTTTATGTACATTTTGATATATGGTGCTACATCCTTTATTTCCCCCTAATGATGCACTTCCCTGCGTAGTTCCCTGTTGGCATTCCAGTCATGTGTCACACCATCGGGTCTCTGTAATACCAGTGAAATCACAATTGTGTTCATGCATGGGAACCTCTCATTCCTCCTGCTTATTCCCCTGGTTCCCAGAGTTAGTGCAGAGACGGCTCTGACATATTTTGCCTACTCCCTCCTTAATTCTCTCTCAGCATTTCCTATACTAGTCACATGGATGCATTTTTTTGCTCTGTGCAGACCCCAGGCTGCTGAGTCCTAACATGGAGAAACACATCCTTAGAGCTGCACACCTGGCCTAGTTAAACTATGTTCCTGTTTCGCAGCTGCTTTGTGCTGGAGCTGCAGATAGGATTTCTTCAGAAAAGTGAGATGCTCATTTGCATGCTGTCATTACCCAGAATGCTCTTCCAGACAGCTGATTTTCTTCACTTCTCGACTCCAGACTAGAAAAAATAGAAAAACAATTTAATGATAAAAATTCAAACATGTTTCCATTTTGTGGGGTTCAAAACACAATAATCTATTCAGGATTTTTTATTTTTTTTTTATTTAAATTTTCATCCTCTCTCTCCCCGTTTTCCTCTTGTCACTGAGTACTATAAAGTCGATGATTATCCAGGAGTTCTTCCTTCATGTCCCATGTTCTCTTTTTGCTATTGTTGCTTTCCAGGACTTCCCTAGCTTTGGTGGTGGTCCAGAGTGATAGTTTTGTTTTTCCTTTTGCCATTTTGTCCCTTCTCCAAAGTTGAGGAAGCTTGGATGAGTTCTAAGATGGCAAAAGAACAAATGGAAAAGGTCAGGAGAAAACACCGCTAGACATCTCCTTTAATCTTACCTGTTCTTAAAATAACTCCAATGGTGGGGATTCCACAACCTCCCTTGGTAGCCTGTTCCACTGCTTAACTAGCCTTAGATTTTCCTAATATCTCACCTAAATCTCCCTTGCTGCAGAGTAAACACATTACCTCTAGTCCTCCCTTCAGTGGAGGTGGAGAACAATTGATCGCAGTCCTCTTTATAACATGTGAAAACCCATGTGAAAACTGCCATCAGTTCCCCCCGCCACCGTCTTTTCTGAAGACTAAACACGCCCAGTGTTTTTAACCTTTCCTCATCGGTCAGGTATTCTCAACCTTTGATCATTTTCATTGCTCCCCTCTGGACTCTCTTCAGTTTGTCCACATCTTTCCTAAAGTGCGGTGCCCAGAACTGGACGCAGTGCTCCAGCTGAGGCCTCACCAGTGTCGAGTAGAATTACCTCCCATGTCTTCCACACAACACTCCTGTTAATACACCCCAGGAGATTCGCCTTTTTTACAACTGCATCACAGTGTTGAGTCGTATTCGATTTGTGACCCACTGTAACCCCAGGTCCTTTGCCGCAGCACTGCCGCCTGGCCAATTCTTCCCATGTGGTAGTTGGACTTTTGATTTTTTCCTTCCTACGTGAAGTTCTTTTCACTTGTCTTAATTGAATTCCATCTTGTTGATTTCAGATCAATTCTCCTAATTTAATCATGGGGTTTTTTTTAATTCTAACCCTGACCTCAAAAGTGTTTGCAACCCCTCCCAGCTTGGTGTCCTCTGCAAATTTTATAAGCATACTCTCCACTCCGTTATCCAAGTCATTAATGAAAATATTACAGAACCCAGGACATGATGAGATCATGGATGATAAAGGACTTCCAGAGCAGAGCCCTGGCACTGATCAGCTGGAGCCTCAGAGTGTGGTGTGTGTCTTTGCTGGTTGTAAACTGGTGTGAAGCAGCTGTTGCATTGTTGCATTTGATTGGCTGCTGTGCTCTGGATGCTACTTTGCATGTGCTGTGGGTGTTTCTTACAGACAAGGCGTGGATTGGGAAGAAGCATTGGGTGCGGAGCTGCAGTGACTGCTCTAGATCAGATCTGAGCTGTGTGCTTGACCTCGCTGGGCACCGTACTGTGGCAAAGCCATGGGCAGAAGGAAGGCTGCTGATACCTGGCTCCAGAGTAGAGAGGAGTGGGAGGCAACGGAGGTGCAGGTTCTAGGCTCTTTTGGGAGTTGGGGTGAGGAGGGCTGCAGCCCATAGCCTGGTCTAGTGCTGGGACGTGGCATCAGGATGGGTCCCACTGCCCTTTTGGTTGGGAAGGGGAGAGTGAGGAGCTGGTTGATCCCGGGGGCCTGCTTCTGCCATGGTGAGTCAAAGACACGCAGCTGACCTGCTCTGCACCCTGACTCACAGCTGCTGGGCCGTCTGCCTGCTGCTTGCGCTGAGGCCAAGGTGCCAGGAATAATACAAATAGCGATTTAACCCCAGGGTGGTGACATCGTCTCAGGCTGGACAGCGAAGAGCCATTACCATCTAAACAGCGCTGGGCCTGGCTGGCAGGCTGGGAGCAGCTCTCTGGGGAGGCAGAGAGAAGGGGCGGCTATTTAAATTTAGAGAGAAAATCCTCCAATGTTCGAAAACCAAATGAAAGCGTTTTGTGTGAGATTCGTTGGGGAAACTATTAAACAGGAGCTGGGGCCTTGAGCGTGCTCTCTGGGTAGAAGCCCTGTCTCTGTGTTTGTCCGAGTCCCTTCTTCTATCCCCCCCTCACTTTCAAAGGCGTCTCCCTGATTTCACATCAGGCTCAGCTCCTTGGCACCTTCCCTGGTGCTGCGGAATCTCTCTCGGCTGCACCAGGGGCCAGCGCAGGCAGGACTGCACAGCCGCGGGAACTGGAATTGGGCAAGGCCGGCTCTCAAAGGGAGCGGCCGCACCCTGGGCTCATGGGAACTCCCAGGCCAAGGAGGCGCGTCCCTGCCCTGCTGCTGACCTTTTCTAAAACAACAAACTTTTAGTGTTTCACTGGAACAAAGGAGGGGAGTGCAAGGGAGGAACGGACAGACCCTGTGGGGAGGGAGGAGTTATTGTCAGCATCTGGCTGGGGCTGCTTTGCCAGTTTTCCTTTGGCTGTATAGTTCTACAAGGGACACAAGTCAAACATTCACACATTTTGAAAACCAAATTTCTTTATCATCTCAAATCTCTAAAAATGAACATTTCAAAAATTTATCAGGTTGATATTAATTAAACACTTGTTTTATTCATGTCAAGTTCTTGCTGGTTTACACCCAGCGTAATAGCCATCATTAAAACTTGTTAAATTTTTACTAAACTCACAGGAAAAAAAAACATATAAAATGATGGGGTCTAAATTAGCTGGTACCACTTAAGAAAGATCTTGGAGTCATTGTGGAGAGTTCTCTGAAAACATCCACTCAATGTGCAGCAGCCGTCAAAAAAGCGAGCGGAATGTTGGGAATCATTAAGAAAGGGAGAGACAATGGGACAGAAAATATCCTGTTGCCTCTACATAAATCCATGGTACGCCCACATCTTGAATACTGTGTGCAGATGTGGTCGCCCCATCTCAAAAAAGATCTGTTGGAATTGGAAAAGGTACAGAAAAGGGCAACAAAAATGATTAGGGGTTAAAACAAGTTTAAAACAAACAAGAGGAAGTGTTTCTTCACACAACGCAGAGTCAACCTGTGGAACTCTTTGCCAGAGGATGTTGTGAAGGCCAAGACTATAACAGGCTTCAAAATGCACTAAATAAACTCATAGAGGACAGGTCCATCGATGGCTGTTAGCCAGGATGGGCAGGGATGGTGTCCCTAGCCTCTGTCTGCCAGAAGCTGGGAATGGGCGACGGGATGGATCACTTGAGGATTCCCTGTTCTGTTCATTCCCTCTGGGGCATCTGGCATTGGCCACTGTCGGAAGACAGGGTACTGGGCTAGATAGACCATTGTTCTGACCCAGTATGGCCGTTCTTATGTTCTCCCTCCTGCCCTGTCCTCTCCCCATCTGCAGGGTGTCTCCTTGTGCATTGCCTGGGTCCGCCTGATGCGGAGTGCTGGGCGACTGTTCCAGGCCAGTGGGCTGTTCTGGGAATGGCTTTGTCCCAGGGGAGAGCTCACTGCTCACAATAATCACAGTGTGGAGCAGGCTTGGAACAATAACCCATTAACAATTAACTTGGCACAGAAGGGCGCTTGTAATAGCATCCTGGCTCCCTTCCCCAGACTCTTCCCCAAGCGTGGTGGTAAGCTGACGGAGGCTGTGACTGGCATGGCTTCCATGGGTAATTGCTGTGGTCCTGTTACTAACACCTGCTCGCTATCTGGATCTGGCTGCACCTCCACCTCGTGTGTGACCTCCCATCAGGCTCAGGTGAGTGCGAACAGGGGTGCTGCAGGGGACAACGCACCAGCCAGCCGGGGTGCACATTTCGCTCCCCCGTCTCTGATTCGTGGGGAATCTCTCTCCGCCCCAGCTGTCCCGGGCTGCGGCAGCCAGGCTCTCGTGTCCCGTAAATGAAATGTCCTTTTTTCACCGTGGCAGCCCTCACCTGTGCTCTATCCAGAGCCGATCCTGGGAGGGGAGCTGGCTGGGGGAATGCCAGGCCAGAAGGGACGGGGTAAACCCCCAAACAAAGAGCTCCTGTGCTCCTTGCCAGTGTGGTGCCCTCCCGCTACCTTCTCTGAGTGCGAGCTTTTCAGGGCTGGGGCTGGCCCCTGGTCCAGGGCCTCAGCCGTTGGTGGAGGGGCTGGGAGCTGGAGGAGCCTTTAAGATGAAAGGATTCCTATGGCATTGTGAGTCAGGAGCGGCAGAAGGTCCCTAAAAGTGGGGGGGCCACTGGCGCCTGAACTGTGGCCCCAGCCCCCCATGCTGCCTCTTACCCCCCAAGACCCTGCCCCCGCTCACTCCTCTCCACCCTCTCTGCCCCGTAGCTCACTCTTATGGCTGGTAAAAAGTGGGGGGGGGGCCATGCCCCACCCCCATTCTGGTGCCCCTGGTCTGAGTGCGCCCGCCAGGTGGCTTTCCCCGCTGACCAGCGCGTGAACCGCGGAGGGGGGTGTTTCCTGTGTGTGCCTTACTCAGCAGTCTCTGGATCAATGGCAGGCCTGGTGTCTGTGTAATGCCCTTGGGGAGTACGTTCCTCTCTGCCTGCTGCCGTGAGCTCTCTGTTGCCAAGCTGCAAAAACAACCCAGCAAGGGGAAAGGAGCAAACCAGGAGTGCCAGGTCCCAGTGGGGTGAGAACCATCACAGCAGCAACCTCCCCCATCCGTCCGGGGCAGGGCATCTGCAGCCCCCAGAGCTTCATAAAGAGCAGCTGGATGAGCAGAGGAAACCTTTCAGCACAGCACAGTGGCGATGGAGACCCTCTGAAAGAGCTGTCAGCGTTGGGCTCTGCACCACTCCCCCAGCAGCCCCAGACTCTGAGACAGCAGGGCTGAGCTGGCAGGGTGCCAGGGGCCCAGAGACCCCCCTTCCCTGTCATGCGATGGGGCAGACTGCTCCCACCCAGAGGTTAGTGAGGAGACTGCGGCCCCTGGACCCCCAACTCCCCTCTTCCTCAGCAGACTCGCGTGCAGGAGAGCCCCGGGGGAAGCTACCTGCAGGGAACAAGGTAGGTGGCAAACATCATGGGACTTAGGAGAGAGGGGCCGTCCTGCCCCCCAGCGTGACCTCCTGTGTGGCCCCAGCCAGGGACCCTCTCCAGTGATTCCTGCATCCAGCCAGAGCCTGGGTGCAGCCGGAGGGCATTTCATTATTTGCTCTTCTCTGGTGAATCCTGCATGCTGGAGAGAGGTATCTGGACCACGGCCCATGGAGCCCGAGGAGACTGAGTCCTGCTGTGGGCCTGGGGCCCTGACTCCCTCCTGGACCAACGTCTGAGGAAGGGGGCTAGGAAGCATGCTCTCCCCAGTGCTCCTGGGTCAATCACACCTAGCACACGCTGTTCCCTGCGCTAACCCACGCTTGTTACAACTAAAGCACTCCCGGCACCTTCGTCACATGGTGGCCCCTGTGCTGGGATTGGGAATGTGCGATGGAGACAGAGAGTGGCAGGGCAGCGCCCCATCTCTGGGCCCGTAACTTCCTCAGCGGCAGCTGGGAGTGGCTTGCGGCATCACTGCAGACTTTTCTGGGTCATTCCAGAGTGGCCTGACTGCTGGGGAAAGGGGCGATTGTACAGTGGCGGCCGGAGTCAGGCGCTGAATTAACTTTCCCACAGTCACCGAGTTTTCACGCTCGTGTGGCCAGGGGCAGCCAGCGCTCTGCCCAGCTCGTGTAACCGCTAAGGTGCTGGGGCTCCAGCCAGGGCCTTGCCCAGGGGTCAGAGCATTTGGGGGGAGTGTTGGCAAGCAGGGGGGCTGAGCACCCCAAATCCCTTTTCTAATGCCCCCAAATGTCCACGAGCAGTTTCCTCACTCGTCACCCGGCTGTGATGGGGCCGGAGCAGCTGCCACCTGCCGGCGGGCTCGGAAGACCCACAGCCCAGCTGAGGAGCTCCCTCTGTGGTGAAGGGAGGTGTCTCTGAGGGCCCGTGAGGTGGGTCCCAGCCCTTGAAGCCCTGTGCAGGAAGGACTCCCCACTCCTCTCAGGCAGGTCACTAACGAGAACGAGTTCCTGTACCCCCTGTCCCGCCCCTGGGACCTCCCCGCTCAGTCGCTCTGATGTCATCGTGTGTTTCCATGGGGACAGCCATGAGGTCACAGTGTAGGAGTTGGAGGATGGGTGTGAGGCTGGGGAGAGACTCCCGGGCCCCCGTTCATTTAGAAATGCAGAGAAATGTAATTCATCAATCAAAATTCTTTCATCAGCGAAGAGAATTAATTTTAAGCACCATTTGATTTTAAAGAGCTGGAGTCTGCAGCCACCAGAGACTCCGAATTGAGTGCAAATGCAGCTTTTAAAAAGCAATGATTGAGTGTTAAGAGTCTGTTATGAAGCTGCCTTCCCCAGCTCTCCTCTCCCGCCTCTTCTCCCTCCCTGCTTCTTCCAGGCTACAGACTACTGGGGCGGGTGCTGCCGGGGTGGCTGAACTGGCCTGGAGCATAAGCTGTGCACTTTTCCCAGGCACAAGGTTACACCTGCAGGTGTAGCAGTAGGATTTTATGTGCACAGGAACGATCCCTGTTGCTGATTCCTGAGAAGAAAGCTTACGTGACGCCTCAAGGCCATGGAGCTCAAGCTTCCGGCACTGGGGTAGAGCAAATGAAAGATAAAATGTCAGCTCCAGGCAGCTCGGCCCAGCCACATGGGACATCTGTGGTTACATGCAAAAGGCCTGTTCTTTACAGGCCAATGTGAACTGGTGCTTCCTGGCAATCCCAACACCAATGTTCCCCTCCACTTCTGCGCGTCGGCCGGCCAAAATAGCAAATCTTCCCTTCTCAGCCGCGTGTGCCTGGATTTCATGGGCTGCGCCCCAGTGCTACATCACCCGATGTTCGCTGGTTGTTTCTTTAACAAGCTGTGAATGTTCCAACACAATTGTGCGGAGTCCCTGCACGCTGGCTCCCAGAGCATTCAAGAAATTGCCGGCAGCTAGTGCAGAATGGAAAAGTCGGGCCTTCCCTCCAAGCCCCCGAAGCGTCTGTGGTGCAGATGTGTGTAAAGCTTAGTGGTTTGGGCAGTGCTGCCAGCCCAGAAGCTCTAGGATTTCAGATTCACAGGAGCTGTGAGTTCTGACTTTCCTCTGACAGTAGCAAAACAGAGGCCAGCTAGTATTGCGAGGGACAGACACTGCCTGCGAGTGCCCGTGTCCTGTCTGACTGCTCTCCACAGGTCTGCCTGGCCTGATTAGCAGATGGAAAAATACCCCTTCTACTCCAGAGAGCTGTTTATGCAGGGTCCCGCTTTATGGCATTCCCCAAGAACTATCGGGGAAACTCCCCACCCTGCCCAGTCACCTGTGACGTGGCTGGGGCCCAACTGGAGAAGTGAACAAGAGCTGAGAGCTTGGGCTCCTGCACAGGGTTGCCATATCAACCGGGTCCTTCAGCAGAGAGCCGAGTTCTGGGTTATCTTTGTGCATGCGCTACACGCAGGCTGCGTGTATTATAGCTCCACAGAGCCCCCAGACCGTCCCGGCCAGGCTCCAGCCCTGAAACACCATGCTCTTGTTCCAGTTTGACCAGGTTCAGGCTTTGAGCCCCTGTCCCCAGACCTAGCAACCAGCACTCCCAAGTCTGGCCAGTTGGAACAGGGAATAATTAGCCGTCAGTATGATGGCTGGGCCCCAGCGTGCCCCTGACCTGCGGGTGGCCCTCTGATGGTTAGACCTCTGAGCCTCCAGGGCTCTGCTCAGCTCCTGCCCCTCTAGGCAGCCGTTAACGTGGCCAGGCCAGGCCGAGCAGATGGTTGGAGCGATGAGGAGGCGAGCTGCACAGGAGTGCTGGCCAGAGGCTGAGCTCTATTTCCTGGCCCCACATGTGATGTTGGTCAGGGAGGTGAAGGGTTAATGCCCCTGACCCAAGGCAGGGCCAACAGTGCCAGTGGCCTCAGATAAGCGCAGGTTGGGGATCCCAGTGTGCAGGACGGCTGCCGGGGGGCATGCTGCCATTTGCCTTGGCAAGCGCCCCTCAGAGCCTCATAGAGCCCTTTTTGAGGGTGCTGGAGCAGCATGCCCAAAACACCCCTCCCAGTCAGCTGGGAAAGGGTTAAGTGGGTGCTGCTGACTCATTGAGGCAGGTGGCTCCTTACCCCACCTGGACATGTGGGAGGGAAGAGAGGACCCAGGGTGTGGGCTGAGCAAGCCTGAGGGAGGATCCCTGGGAGCAGCCCAGCCTGGGGAAAGGTCTGAGTGTGACACCCTTATTCACCACTAACATGTAATCAGGATATGTTTTGCACAAAGTGTGCCTTGTGAGGTATCATTCTAAAAGTCTTGATCTGCTAGACATTAATATCTCATTGGATTGTATGTTTCTATCATCGTTATGTGAAGTTACGAAGTTTGGCTATGTCTGTGTTACTGAAACATTTTGTGAGGTTGAAAACACCCACAAGCAGCCTTTCAGGTACAACAGTAAAAAGGCCAAACAATGTTAATGGCTCATGGAGGAAATGCACACATGCACCAGGATTACCCCAGGAACTGTGTACAATAGAAACCTCTCAGAGATAGCACTGCACAGTGAGAACTGTTTGACCCAGGTCACAGCAAAAGAGCTTTCCAGCAAGTGGGAATAAGATATAAAAGGGGGAAAATTATATCATGATGGTACCTCACTCTCCCTACAACACCTCACCTGGAAACACCTGAGGAACAAAGACTGAACGGGGGGAAGTGATGGTCCCAGGCTAGAGGGATTTCTAGCCTGTGTATGAAAACCTGGGAAACCCAAGCTGCAAAGCAAAGGTAGCTTGTGCCTTAAGAATCTGCCAGCCTGTTTATCACTCAGGATATGAATTAGCAAATTCTCACCCTACCTATCTAGTGTGTTAAGATCAGTTTGCATTTTTGTTTATTTACTAGGTAATTGGCTTTGATCTGTTTGCTATAGAATCATAGAAGATTAGGGTTGGAAGAGATCTCAGGAGGTCATCTAGTCCAACGCCCTGCTCAAAGCAGGACCAACACCAGCTAAATCATCCCAGCCAGGGCTTTGTCAATCCGGGCCTTAAAAACCTTGAAGGAGGTTTATCACTTATAATCGCTTCAAATCTATCTTTTTGTAGTTAATAAACTTATTTTATGTTTTAATCCAAACCAGTGTGCGTTTGACTAAGGTGCCTGGGGAAAATCTCATCTTGGTTACCACAAGTGTGCACGGTCCTCTTCACATTGAGGGAGAGACGGACCGGGTGTTAAACTCCACCGCAGTGTGACGGGTTCCCCCCGGAGTGCCATCTAGAACTGGGCTACCCCTGAGCCCTCTGACCCACCAGCCTGGGCTCCCTCTCACACTGTGCTGCTGTGACAAGCTGCAAAGCCCCCAGCCTGCACTTTCACCAGCATTCACACGGGTAGGGACACACCCAGCTGCAGTTACACGCAGGCTCTCTAACCACCAGCCTCCCAGCCTAGGACCCCAGAGCAGGACCGTCCTGCCCTGGTCAAATCTGGACAGTATATGGGTTTATTTCCCTGTACGGTTCTTTTCTGTGTTGTTAAACCCAGGCCCCAGGGAGCAGGCCGTGTCTGAGCGCAGGCCCTGTTCCCAGGGCACTGTACAGGATGGGGTGCTGGAGCAGCTGCCTCTGGGTAGCGCCATCATGGCAGAGCCAATCGGTCACATGAACAGCGGTGAATTCTGGCTAGCAACGAGCTGGAGGGGAAACCGAACCCTCCAAAACCAATGAAAAGCCCAGGGCTGGGAACCCACCCGCTGCGGGCCGTGCCCACAGGCCTGTCTGCTTCGTGCTACGCTGCATGCTGCACGCTCTGGCTGCCTCTTCAAAGCGTCCTCCAGTGCTGACGTTCCCGTCCCCTTGTTCCTGAAATCAGCGCTGAACAACCCCTGGCTGCTCTCCGGCAATTCCATAACAGACGTTCTTTGTCTGACAAGAACGGCCTGAGTAGGAGAAGGACACATTTCAACCTTGGGCAGGGGGTAGCATAGGCAGGGGAGGGCTGTGCCTCCCCAAACAGCCTGGCATGGCCCCGCTCAACTCCACCCCCAGACCCTTTTTCCTGCTTCCAGTTCCCCTCCCACTCTTCTGTGGCTGAGAGGCTGGGGCAGATGTCTGGGGCCGGTGCGCACAAGGGCTGGGGTTGGGGCCACGCCACGCCACCCGTCTGTCTGTCTGGCACTGGGGGTGCTCCGGCTGAGCTGCCCGCCCAGCACTGGGGCTGGGGGCCAGCGGCTGTGCGGGTGTGTGTGCTCCGGGCTCCAGCAGGGGAGGGGGGCGAGGTCTCGGGCAGAGGAGGAGGGACGAGGGGCTGGCTAGCCTCCCCCAAGAGCACGTTCACCCACCGCCTGTTGGCACTCAACACCACACCATGTGCTGTCGGAACCGCCCCAGGGATCCCCCCAGCTGAAGGTGACGGAGGGAGCGGGAGAGACGCTAGCAGGGGGAGAGGAAAGGGCTGGGTGCAGGCTCGGACGGTGTGAGAGACAAATAAGTATTTGAGGGTGAATGAAAACAGAAGAGCAACAGAGAAGCTACTTGCTCGTTTCACGGCTCCTTGCGGGGGAACGTCCCTCCAGCCCGAGCTGCACCTGGGGGCTCGCTATGCGGGACCTGTCGCTGCCAGGCCCCGCCCCACTCCGCGCCGGGCACCTGGCTGCTACAGCCTTCCAACGGGCAGCCAGGAGAGGTGCCCCCGCGACGCCGTCAGGGGCCTGGGGCTCTCCCGTCAGCGCAGGTACAATGGCAGGAATTCGCTCCGGAGGCCTCGCTCGCTGCTTCGGATGCTTCGGATGCCTCAGTGCAGAGGCTGTTTACATTTCTCACAGCTTATCAGTGCCCTGCCCCTGCAAGCCATGGACGCACCTGGGGGCTGCTCCCTGCTGCACCACAGGGGCCTGGCCGTGTGCCTGCAGCCTGGCCCCGTGCGGCTTGTCTCACCCCTGCCTGTGGCTGTGTGACCCAGGGGCTTCACCCGCAGCCCGCGCCAGCCTGGTGGGCCAGCATCAGTGCGGCAGGGGAGAAGTCAAAGGAGAGCCAGCCGGCCATTGTTTGGGTGTCTCTGCCTCGGCTTGGGAGGGCCAGGCCCCCTGGACAGGGCAATGCCCAGGGCTTCCCCAAAGCCCCCAGAGTTTTTCTTTCACACACTGCTCCTCCCACTGGCAGTGCCACTTTCTCGCACTGGTCCAGGGCCAGGGAAGGGGGTTACAGTGCAGGAGAGTCCAACGGGTGGTGCTGGGAGGCCCTGGAACTGGCAAGAGTTGTCCTCTAACTTCCCGACGTCCTGTCCGGATCCTGACTGGCACTAGGCAGCCCAAGGGTCGTAGCTGCTTTTCACACCCTGCAGGCTCCGAGGTGGTGCCATGGCCAGGTGGAAGGAGGGGCCCCAGGGGCCCTTGCCCCAGAGAGCAGCTGGCAGCATGCGATCCCGTGGATGCAAATGGTGCTGTCCTCAGGCCTAGGCTGCCAGTCGTCTGCAGCGTGGTTGGGAGTGGCTGTCCCAGCTGGGCTGAGCCCCATGTGGCTTCAGGCCCTGCCTTCTCTAGCTATGGGTGCAGGCGGGAGCTAGTGCTGCTCCGAGCACCCCACCTTGCTGAGCTCCCTCTGCTGGAGGCTGGGGAGCAAGCCCATGGGTGTGACTGAGCTCAGGGCGGGTGCAGGAGTTACAGCATCACAACACCCCCTTTGTGCTAGGCTCAGCCTGTGTCTGGGAAATCCCCCTGGTGCCCACGCAGCCCCAGCACGACCTGCCTTCGGCACAGACACTGGCTGCGCTCCGTACTGATTGGCACCTGGAAAGGTGGGTTGGCAGGGCTGTGTGTGTCAGATCCTGGGAAGCTCCAGCCAGTCTCCCCAGGGCCCTGCAGGATTCCTCCTTGCTGGGCACTGTGTGGTGGGGGACCCCACCGCTGGCTGGGCTATGGTTGTCCTGGTGCAGTTAGGAGTCCTGGGCGGGGCGGGGGACTGACAACACAGATTGCAGGTGCCAGCTCGGTTCAGCGGGACATCCCCACGGGAAAGCCCAGAGCAGAAGGGGGAGGCCTGCGTGCTGCAGAGCCAGGCAGCCATGGCTAGAGCTGGGGAGCCGGAGCTGGCTGGCCCCGGGGATCTGCAGTGGGGTGGCACTGAAGACAGCAAGGCGTGTGTGACAATCAGGGCGGTGTGTCTTCCTGCAGAGTGGGGGTCAGGGGGCCGGGGACCTGCCGGGCTGCCCTCGTGGGGCCCTCACTGGGGCTCATCACCATGACATAAGTGGAACCAGGGCGCCGAGCGGCTGCCGGAAGAGGGAGGGGCCCCTTCTCCATCGAAGCCCAGTCTGAGGCAGCTGTGAGAGCGATGGCAGCTCCCAGCACCGGGGGAAGGCAGCTTGCTCTGCTGAGGCCTGCGTAACGCTGGGAACCAAGAAATCCCGGCCTGCTGCAGCTGTGCACACGCCCCTCTTCGGCCCCCCTGCCACCTGCCTGGCCTGAGCCGGGGCGTGCGACGCACGTTGGCTCTTCGCCTGCGTTCCACGCTGGGGTCTCGCGGGGCTCAGCAGTGTCCTGGCAGCCCCACGGACCCAGCTGCCCTGCACAGCCCAGCGGCGAGCCGGGCTCTGTGATTCGCAGGGCGCCGGCGCATTGCTGCAGTGGCCCTGCTACGTGCGGGGCAGCCTGCTGCAGCCCCGTTAACGCATGTGCTGGGGGGCGCTCGGAGGAGGCACTGAGCGTGTTCGGAGAAGCCTGGACAGAAGGCACCTGCTCTGTGCAACCAAGCCTTGGTACAGGAGTCCTGCTGTGGTCCTGGGAGGCTTGCCCAGCACTGTGCAGCACCCTCAGAAAGCAGGGCCAGGACACCAGCCCCCACCGGCACCCGCTGCCTGGGACTCACCCGCTGCCTGCCCAGACCACCGGGCACATGCCTGCTGACGCTGATCAGCCGTATTGCAAAACAGCTGTTCAGTGGCCGCACGCGTCCCGTTCCGCTAACAGCCCCACCTGAGGGCGCCACGCTGCCGGGCTGCTCCCTACAGGTCCCGTTCCGCTAACAGCCCCTCCTGGGGGCGCCGGGCTGCCCCGCACGCGTCCCGTTCCACTAACAGCCCCGCCCGGGGGCTGCTCCCGACGGGTCCCCTCCAGCACCGCAGCACCAGGAGTGATGGGCTACACATGGACCCTCAGAAGCCACGTGGCTCATGCCCCACATGGCTGCTGTACCCCTTGGCTTGTACCGTCCAGGGCGGGGTGTGAGATGAGAGGCCGGAAGGGACAGGACTGGGAGTCAGGAGCGTGCGTGAAACTGGGTGGTAACAATCATTCTCGTTAGTGCCTGGCCCCATTGTGCTGGTGCCGGGGCGGGGCGGGGCAGGCTCTGCCCGAGGGAGCTCACAATCAAAACAGAGGCCACTTACAACATGCTGGTGAATGCACCAGGAGGGAGCAGCAAGGCAGCCGTGACAGGGCCCTGTGATTACCCCGATTACCCCGAGCACAGCGAGGTGGTTCCCAGCTGTCCCCACCTTCCAGCCCCCGCCCTCGGGGGTCTCCTGCCCTACACCTCATGGCATCATTTACAGCCGTGCAAAGTGAGGGCAAGACCAGGGGGCAGGGGCAGCTCAGCCCGGGTGTGGGTGAGAGCCCCTGGGGGCAGGCGGGATAGGCACGGTGGCCTGCCCTGGGTCAAGGCACGAAGTCCTGGCCATGCTCAGACAGCCCAGGGAAGGGCTATAGAAATGTCTGTAACTCCACGAGCGAGGCTGTATCCGCCCCCAGGCTGGGGCACTGAGCGCTGTAATGTCGCCCCAGCGCCGACCTGGGAGCGTGGCTCTGTGCAGCCTGTGCCAGCCACGCCGTGTGCCCTGTTTGTTTTAGGCTGGCAGAGGCTCGTAGCAGATCCATCCATACGCCCCGGCTTGGAGGTCGTGCGTGAAGGGGATTAACTGAAGCGGCTGCGGTGCTGGCATTGGCAGGGGTCTGCAGTGCAAACAGCAGTAGGTGACCGTGCTCAGACGGCTAATGCAGGGGCAGGTCTGTCGCTGAGTCGCGTGGAGTCGAGCCCCTGGCACAGCGGGACAGGTCAGGAATTGCTTTCTAGTGATGCTATTTCCCGTGGGGCCAGGCGGGCTCATTGAACCTTCCCGGCCCTGGACTGGGCTGCTCACTGTGCTGGGTCCCTTTATTCTGTGATTTACTGTGCGCTGGGCTCTTCGCCGGACACTGCAGGCCCTCCCTGGAAAGAGACAGGAATTGTTAGGAAGACAGAGGAGGGGCTGGCCTGCCACAGTCAGAGAAGACGGGAGAGGGCTGAAGACGGAGAGCAGCAGACAGAGATGCCTGCTGGTTCTCTGAGCAGGAGAGCTAACGCCAGCGGGGCAGAGAGGGCAGGAGGCAGGGGCGAGGTGTAGTGCCAGGTGCTGGAGCCATCCCTGGGAGATGAGCGTGGTGAGAAATGCTTGGTGTGTGGACTGGCTGTTGGGACGTGAAGACAGACTGTACTGTTTGTAGTGTGCCGGGGAAGTCTGGACGATGGTTGTGCTGTATGTAGATGGGGTTTTCTTTTGTAATATTAACCCCATGCGGGCTCTACATACTTGGAAAACCTTTGTGGACTATTTCTGGACCATGGGAAGGGAAACTGAGGCAGGCACACCTGTTGTGCTTTGGCCTGTCAGAGGAGGGAACCCCAGGAGGGGCTGCCTTACGATCCCGTCCATCCATGAGTCGACTGACCAGCGGTCTGGAGGGGACAGATGGGGCCCAGGTTGGGCTAGGAGAAAGGAGGCCTCCTGTTCTGAGTTTTCCAGGGACTGAGGTGAGGGACGTGATTTTTCCAGGGACTGAGGTGAGGCTGACTGGCCTGTAGTTCCCAGGATCCTCCTTCTTCCCTTTTTTAAAGATGGGCACTACATTAGCCTTTTTCCAGTCATCCGGGACTTCCCCCGATCGCCATGAGTTTTCAAAGATAATGGCCAATGGCTCTGCAATCACATCCGCCAATTCCTTTAGCACTCTCGGATGCAGCGCATCTGGCCCCATGGACTTGTACTCGTCCAGCTTTTCTAAATGGTCCCGAACCACTTCTTTCTCCACAGAGGGCTGGTCACCTCCTCCCCATGCTGTGATGCCCAGTGCAGCAGTCTGGGAGCTGAGCTTGTTCTTGAAGACAGAGGCAAAAAAAGCATTGAGTACATTAGCTTCTTCCACATCCTCTGTCACTAGGTTGCCTCCCTCATTCAGTAAGGGGCTCACGCTTTCCTTGACTTTCTTCTTCTTGCTAACATACCTGAAGAAACCCTTCTTGTTACTCTTAACATCTCTTGCTAGCTGCAACTCCAAGTGTGATTTGGCCTTCCTGATTTCACTCCTGCATGCCTGAGTAATATTTTTATACTCTTCCCTGGTCATTTGTCCAATCTTCCACTTCTTGTAAGCTTCTTTTTTGAATTTAAGATCAGCAAGGATTTCACTGTTAAGCCAAGCTGGTCGCCTGCCATATTTACTATTCTTTCTACACATCGGGATGGTTTGTCCCTGTAACCTCAATAAGGATTCTTTAAAATACAGCCAGCTCTCCTGGACTCCTTTCCCCCTCATGTTATTCTCCCAGGGGATCCTGCCCATCAGTTCCCTGAGGGAGTCAAAGTCTGCTTTTCTGAAGTCCAGGGTCTGTATTCTGATGCTCTCCTTTCTTCCCTGTGTCAGGATCCTGAACTCGACCATCTCATGGTCACTGCCTCCCAGGTTCCCATCCACTTTTGCTTCCCCTACTAATTCTTCCCTGTTTGTGAGCAGCAGGTCAAGAAGAGTTCTGCCCCTACTTGGTTCCTCCAGCACTTGCACCAGGAAATTGTCCCCTATATGTTCCAAAAACTTCCTGGATTGTCTGTGCACCGCTGTATTGCTCTCCCAGCAGATATCGGGGTGATTGAAGTCTCCCATGAGAATCAGGGCCTGTGATCTAGTAACTTATGTTAGTTGCTGGAAGAAAGCCTCGTCCACCTCATCCCCCTGGTCCGGTGGTCTATAGCAGACTCCCACCACGACATCACCCTTGTTGCTCACACTTCTAAACTTAATCCAGAGACTCTCAGGTTTTTCTGCAGTTTCATACTGGAGCTCTGAGCAGTCATACTGCGCCCTTACATACAATACAACTCCCCCACCTTTTCTGCCCTGCCTGTCCTTCCTGAACAGTTTATAACCATCCATGATGGTACTCCAGTCATGTGAGTTATCCCACCAAGTCTCTGTTATTCCAATCACATCATAATTCCTTGACTGTGCCGGGACTTCCAGTTCTCCCTGCTTGTTTCCCAGGCTTCTTGCATTTGTGTACAGGCACTTGAGATAACTTGCTGTTTGTCCTGCTTTCTTAGTATGAGGCAGGAGCCCTCCCCTTTCACGTTCTCTTGCTCGTGCTTCCTCCTGGTATCCCACATCCCCACTTACCTCAGGGCTTTGGTCTCCTTCCCTCAGTGAACCTAGTTTAAAGCCCTCCTCACTAGGTTAGCCAGCCTGCTCGCGAAGATGCTCTTCCCTCTCTTCGTTAGGTGAAGCCCGTCTCTGCCCAGCACGCCTCCTTCTTGGAACACCATCCCATGGTCAAAGAATCCAAAGCCTTCTCTCCGACACCACCTGCGCAGCCATTTGTTGACTTCCACGATTCGAGGGTCTCTACCCGGGCCTTTTCCTTCCACAAAGAGGACGGACGAGAACACCACTTGCGCCTCAAACTCCTTTATCCTTCTTCCCAGAGTCACGTAGTCTGCACTCAAGGTCATTCTTGGCAGTATCATTGGTGCCCATGTGGAGAAGCAGGAAGGGGTAGCGATCCGAGGGCTTGATGAGTCTCGGCAGTCTCTCCGTCACATCGTGAATCCTAGCTCCTGGCAAGCAGCAGCAGAGTTCTCGGTTGATTGATGAGTTCTGAATTTGCCATCTTTTCATTTAACTGACTGTTTATCCTTGTACTATGGGACACCGTGCACTGGTGTGCCTAGTTTCCCTTCTCTAGACCAGTCAGGATTTTACAAATGTTTATCTTGTCCCCTCTTATTCATCTCCTATCCCAGTCATTTCAATATCTCTTCCTAAGAGAATTTCCCAGCCCTGGGATCATTCTTGGTACTCTGTGCTGAGTCCCCCGAGTTCTGCGTCATCCTCTGTGAGGTGCGGAGAGCAGTGCTGCACCCGCATCCGACAAGCCGTGGGAACATTCTGTGTTATTCCCCGTCCCGTTCCTGATGCCATCTAATGTCACGTTTGCCTAGTAGGACCTCGAAGACCCTGCTGTTCACCTTCATCCAGGATGAGAATCGACCATTGACTCCAACTTTTTGTTTTCTGCCTTTTGTGGCAGTTTCTGAGTCATGATAACACTTTCCCGCTCATCCCCTTGGTGACTCAGCTCCTTAGTAACCTGTCGAGCAGGAACTTACCAAAAGGCCTTATGGAAAGCTAAATAAACTATGTCAGCTGGTTTTTCTTTATCTGCCCATTTAGGGACATGTGTGAAGAATTCTAATAGATCAGTGAGACAAGATTTTTTTGGCAGAATCCATGTTAGTTAGAGCCTGGCATATTCTGATCTTCCAGATGTTTATTATTCTATTTTTAATTATTGTTTCAACCCCCAGTTTCCCAGGCAGAGATGTAAGGCTGACTGGTCTCCATTTCCACAGATTATCCCAAAGCCTCTTTAAAATACAAGTACAACATTTGCTATCCTCCATCTCAGGTAGAGGAGCTCTTTTTACTGAGAGTTTGAACATGTTTTATACCTGCTCTGGCACTTCATACTTGAGTCCTTTCAGAACTCTTGCATGTACCATCCAGGGCTGGTCGACCCAGCAGTGCTAATGCTCCCTGGTACTTGAGTTCCTCCAGCCCTGTGCACTGCAAAGACCTTCCCATCAGATGTTATGGCAGAGGCTGAGGAAGGCAAGGAATCGAGATCTTACTGGAGCTGGCGAAGCCGGAGTGGGAGGAGGATGGGCGGATGGGTTCATCTCTTACACAGAGAGGTGATCGTTGACTGTAGATATAGGAACTTGTTGGCCTAAAACAAAGCTTCTCTTGCTGTTAAGAATGCTAATTGTAAAGGGGCATACAAGGTCAGACTCTCGGGTGAGGATAGATACAGGGGGCCATAGGCGCTGACTTACTCAGATCCTGGGGGGTGCTCGACCTCTGTTCCACCCCAGACAGTGCCCACACTCCGCCCCTTCCTCCAAGCCCCCACCCCACCCCACCCCGCCTCTTCCTGCCCTGCTCCTCCCCCCCAGTGCCTCCTACATGCTGCTGAACAGCTGATTACGGCAGGCAGGCGGGGGGTGCTGGGAGGAAGCGGGAGGAGCTGATTGGTGGGGCTGCTGGCGGGTGGGACACGCTGCGGGGGGAGGTGCTGATCTGCGGGGCTGCCGGTGGGAACTTCTTTTTCTTCTTCAGTGCTTAGCCAGACAATCGGCCATAGCGATCGTTCGCCATTTGGTCCGATCCTGCGCAACCGCAAAGGCTTGATGGCCTGAGAGTCCAGCTTCGGAACAGACTTGATGAACCCATGTCATAGGGAGTCTGCCTCTGGGCCACCTCCACCCTCGGTTGGTGGAATTTTATCCCGGATGTTACAAGCGACCCGGAGAACGGCGTTCACCGGAACGTCTTGTGGCATCCTTGCGACGTGTCCAAAAAGCGCAAGGTGCCGCCTGTGGACAGTGGCCCCAGCAATCTGTAGACCTGAGCGACCATAAACATCTGCATTACACATGAAGTCATTCCACTTTATGCCCATTATACGATGTTGACATTTTGTGTGGAAAGCCTCCAGCTTTATCTGAGCGGCGTAGTGTCCATGATTCGCAGCTGTACAACAGCATGGGAAGGATACAGCTCGAATAAATCCTGAACTTGGTTGTCATACTAAGATGATGTTGATTCCGTATCCATTGTAAACGGCCCATGGCAGATGTTGCGATGCCAATCCGATGGAGAACCTCCGTGTGAGAGCTGGAGGAGCTGGTACGTATAGAACCCAAAATAGCAAAACCTGGAAACTGATTTGACAGTTAGGTCAAGTGAGATTGGAGTCGCGGGTGGACCTGGTCCTGGATTTTGCAGTTTTGCCTCTGACCATGAAACATGGAGACTGGTCTTAGCTGACTCCTCCGTATGCTGGAGAGCCGCACGAAACCACTATTTTTTTTCTGTGGGTGCTTCAGCTGCGGAGCACCCACGGAGTCAACGCCTACGCAGGGACCCAGAAATCTGTCTAGCTGCCCAGGCACTGGCTGGGAGACTTTGCTGTGGGCCTCCAGAAATTGCTCTTTATTTTATTTGCACTGAATATTGTGTGTGCATCAGTCCCACCCATGCATGTGGCTGTGGGGCCAATTCATCAGGCCGACCACAGACGTTTCTGGACCTTGTAAAATGAAAATCTGCTCTGTGGTGCTGATAGAAGACCCTGCCAGCATCAAGGATGAAGAGGAAGCCTGGATTTTCTGTCATTGCCTCATTGCTGCTTCTCCCAGGGTGCAGTTACTCGGGGAGCTGCAGCCCGGGGTGGGCAGGGCACTGGCTGGGTTTGGATCAGGCTCCGTTTTGAGCTGGAGGTAGAGATGTTGCTCCCTGGGGAGACATGGGCAGAATGCCCTGGGATTAGGGATGACAACAGACCCCTCCAACTCCACCTGCGCTGGGCTGGAGCGCAGAAATGAATTCATGGAGCTGACCGAGTGCTGGTGCTGACACCCCTTCCCGGGCATCTCCAGAAACCCTCCTGTAAAGTTTCAGACCTGGTGAGTGTGCTCAATCCTGGCTCTGAGTAAGATGGGGCTCTAACGCGGAGTTCCTGGTTCCAGTGCACACAGGCCCAACCCCATTTAACTCTCAGCCACCCCACACCTCCCCGGGCTGTTCCTCGAGCAGAGCCCCAGCTCCCTAGCTAGCACCTTGCCTTGCTCGCTGACAGCTCAGCCTGCCGGGCCAGCGCGCACTCTCGGCACGCTCCAGTCCCACAGACCTGACTGCTAGTCACACCGGCCCCTGGTGGCAATGAGCAGGGTAAATGCTTGTCAGCGCCAGAGCTCCGGGCCCCGCTGGAAGGACCCTCGCAATCTGAATCAACATCTCCAGACTTGCTTCATTGCAACCCCAGGGATAAACTCCAGCCCCCTTCCCCCAGGCGAGTCTCGGACTGATTGGTGTGGACAGGGCGGCCTGCCAGCTGCTCCCCACCCCTCTGCTTCGCTGGCTGATCAAAGTGCAGCTGGGTAGATCCTGGCGGGAGTCCTGATGCCATTTAGATTTGCGCTGAGTCTCTCTTACATTCCCCAGCTGCTGGGTGCTGCTACAGGACGAGCGTGAGCCTCTCTTTGGTGGGCCTGGGGCTGCTCAGCCGAGCCATCCGAGGGCAGGGGAGAGGACACCACACCGCTGCAAAAATTAAATTGACTGGAGCCAGGCCAGGAAACCCCACTTCACTGAGTGCAGGAGAGAGCCGGACAGCCCCAGCGTGCAGAGCAGGCACTGGGCTTTCCTGCATCATTTATTTATCTGTGCTGGCCAGCAGGCTCCAGGGGATTAGCGCGTCCTGCCCACGCTGCTCCTCTTCGTGCTCTTCACAGGAGATTAAAGGCTCAAAAGCATCTTCCAGACCTTTCGCAGGTCGTGCATGCGAATGCTTCCATCAAGTCTGCTGCAGCCCCACCCGTCCTGCCAGGAGAAACCTCTCCCAGCTGGGAGCTGCTGCCTGACAGCACCAGGACCATGAAATACAGCGAGGGGAGAACTGCCGAACCCAGCAGAGGACAAAGACTGGGCCAAAGGACTGACAGACCCTCGTGAGTCTTGAGCAGGGTCTGCAGGGACCTGCGGGCTGCGGAGCAGTGCATGGCTGTCATGACAGACCAGAGAGGACACACTCCTGTGCCTGCTCAGAGCAGCCCGAGGCCCAGCGATTGCCACCTGCACGTGGCTCACAGCCAGGCTGTCTCTGCCACAACCTCCTCTGTTTGAACTGGGTGGGCACAAATCACTCAACACCCATCCCAGGAGCTTCCCACTGTTCTGCTGTTCCCCAGCTCCGGGCCTAGTCCTTCCCTCCCTGACTGCCTCCCCGGTGCCTGCCTTTCGGGCCTCAAGAGATCGCACCGTCAGCAGCAACAGGGCCCTGCCCTAGGTCCGATCGCCACATGATGGGCCTGTCGCTGCATGGGGTGCCTGGCCCTGTGTTTGAGCCCAGGATTTGCTCCAATGAGGATATCTGCCGGGGCTTAAATTCACACATAGTTTTTCCCGGAGCCCTAGGGGTCGGGGCTTCAGCCCTGCGGGGCATGCTGGGGCTCCTGCAGGTTTGCAAATATTTACTGGAGCTCCACTCTGGCTGGCTCCAGCTGAATTTACACCCTGGTGTCTGCTCACACTGCCCTGAGCGGAGAAGCTGCCTCTAAAGCTTCCCATTTTGCTCTCTTGGGGGAACAGGAGCTGTCCATGGCAGCTTCCCCCTTCCATTTGACATTCCCCAGAAACCCGACAGCTGAGAAATAACCTCCAAGCGCACAGTCAGTGACTGCTGTTGCCAGAGGTACGAGGCACATGCCTCTGCTCAGCAGAGCCCCCACCCTGCTATGATGCCCGTCACTTGCCATGCAGGGGAAGCCAGAGACCTGTCCTTTGCTAAGCCTGGCAACCCGGGCAAGAAGCGGTGGTCACGCATGGAGCCTCGTTCTGCCAACAGCATTGGAGCTGATGCTCGGAGCTCGAGGGTTTCTAGTGGAGCTGCCAGAAGCCACAGCCCAGCAGGTGGGTTGTTTTTCCCTCTGCACAGCACAGAAGCCTGCTCTATGCCTGGCCACGCAGCCAAGCTACATGGACGCGCTGCTGCTGAGGGGTGAGCTCAAATCATGCCTCAAAGGCCAGCACAGACTGGGACAGCCCACGTTGCTTCTTGTTATGTTAGTGTGAAATTCATCCCTCTGCCTAGGCACCCTGTCGTTCCCGGGGTCAGTTTCACCCCTTCCACTTAGCTCTTGTGCACACTGAGGCCGGCCCTGGATGGCAGCCTGTGGTATGAGGCACGCCCCTCGTGCAGGTCATTGGAGCTCGCACCCGGCTTTACACCGGGTGATGGGCATCAGTGCATGTTGCAACGTGGCACTGTTCACCCCCCACCATCTGCACTGGTGAAATTCCCAGCTCGAGGGAGCCCTAGGCACAGATAGACACAGTCAGGCCGAGTTATGGCTGTTCGATGTCAGTGTTAGATCAGCGGTCCCAGGACTTGTCAACCTTCTGCGGCATGTGTCTTTTGTTCCGTTTAGACAGTGCCTGGAGTCCTGGTCCAGGACTGATGCTCCTGGTGCTACCACAGTACAACTCATAATAACTGTACCAGGCGGTGCACCGACACCCAGTGAGAGACAGTCCCTGCCCCAAAAGCTTACAATGGAGACAGACCAAACGTGGGAGGGGAAACTGAGGCACAGAGCCGGGAAAGTGACCGTTCAAGCTCGGATAGCAGGTCAGCAATGGAGACTGGATTAAAGCCCATGTTTTCTGAGTTCCAGTCCCAGGCCATTGTCCTATCCATTAGACCATGAGGTTTCACCTTAGGCGGGCAGATTCTAGCACCGTCGCCCGCTGCTGCATGCAGGGTTCCTTTGGAGAAGGGCGTGGGACTGGATCCCAGTCCAGCAGAGAGAGGAAATGCTGGTAACTGTTAGCGTGTTACAAAACTGTAATTAATATCAGAAAATTTCCGATCTGCAAATAACTCAGCCCTTATGAAATCCTGATAAAACCATTTGTCACAACCAGTTCTTGCATGCTGCTGGCAGAGTGTCCAGACACGTGGGCAGTAATTGATGGCCTAATAGAATTTTAAATTAAGGTTTGTGTTATTAATTTGAGTCCCTCCAAGCCCCTCTTTGCTGGGAATAAATCCAGCATTTCCTGCCAGTCCCCAGGGAGCTGGGTGACTCCTACTGGGACCTGTTGGCCCTGGAATTCATTCCATGGCATCAAATGTGGCAGACATTTCACCTCCAGGAGGCGAAGCCCAGCCCTTGTCCCACAGCTGCTCTGAGATGGTTACCGCCCAACTCCCCGGGCGGCTCCTTCCCCGGCTTCCCAACACTGCACTTGTGACCTCACAGTCGTTGCCGTAGTCACCAGCAGATGCCCTGAGCCCAGAGTTGTGATGTCACTGTGGGATACGGGTGGACAGGGCCAGCCCACAACATTTTGGCACCTGAGGCGGGGAGCTCAAATGTTGCCCCCATGCCCCCTTGCTTGGGCCAAAACTTTGAAAGGTTTCAATTCTGCCTTCTTCCTGTTCTACTCCTCTCAGGGTGCTGCTCTGCTACCTACCCCAATAAAGGAGAACGAACAACTTAAAATGCCTTGTTCAAAAATTTTAAGTAACACTTAACTTTCAAACTCCTGAACAGCAAATAGAAAAGGAGGACTTGTGGCACCTTAGAGACTAGCCAATTTATTTGAGCATAAGCTTTCATGAGCTACAGCTCACTTCATCGGATGTATTCAGTGGAAAATACAGTGGGGAGATTTATATACACAGAGAACATGAAACAATGGGTGTGACCATACACACTGTAACGAGAGTGATCAGGAAAGGTGAGCTATTACCAGCAGGAGAGCAGGGGGTGGGGGCGGGAACCTTTTGTCGTGATAATCAAGGTGGGCCATTTCCAGCAGTTGACAAGAACGTCTGAGGAACAGTGCGGGGGTGGGGGGGAAATAAACATGGGGAAATAGGCTTGACTAGAGACTGGGAGTGGATGTGTCATTACACAAAGTAACTAAGTCATGTCAGTTATCGCAATTCCCGTATCTTCCAGCTTTTTAAGAAGCACATTTGTCATACCAGCTCGTGTAGTATCATCAATGTCAATAAATTCTAGAAAATGCTCTCTGACAGTCACCATTGCAGGGACATTTTCACTAGGTTCTGCTGTTGTTACAAAACACACCATTAAAGTCATTTGTTCCGTATGGCTGATGTCAGGTGGGCAGTCCAGAATACAGAGTAATATCTTGCTGACTTCAGATCTGCCACAGTCTTCTGTTTGACTTTTGTTGCCAGTAACTGTATGATCTCATTTTGAATGATTTTTCCAAGATAGTGGTGTGTGTACATTTCTTGGGTGGTGACTCTTCTTAGGCTATGTCTACACTACAAAATTAGGTCGAATTTATAGAAGTTGGTTTTGTAGAAAGCGTTTTTATACAGTCGATTGTGTGTGTCACAAATGCTCTAAGTGCATTTAGTCGGTGGAGTGTGTCCACAGTACCGAGGCAACCATCGACTTCCGGATTATTGCACTGTGAGTGGCTATCCCACAGTTCCTGCAGTCTCTGCCGCCCATTTGAATTCTGGGTAGAAATCCCAGTGCCTGATGGGGCAAAAACATTCTCGCGGGTTCTGGGTACATATCATCAGGCCCACCACCTTCCCTCCCTCCCTCCGTGAAAGCCAGGGCAGACAATTGTTTTGCGCCTTTTTTCCTGGGTTACCCATGCAGATGCCATACCACGGCAAGCATGGAGCCCGCTCAGCTCACTGTCACCGTATGTCTCCTGGGTGCTGGCAGACGCGGTACTGCATTGCTACACAGCAGCAGCTCATTGCCTTTTGGCAGCAGACAGTGCAGTATGACTGGTAGCCATCATCGCCGTACTCCAGGGTGCTCGTTTAGCCAACCTCGGTGAGGTCAATCAGGGGCGCCTAGGCAAACATGGGAGTGACTCAGCCAGGTCATTTCCCTTTTAAATTTCGTCTCATGGTGATTCAGTCCTGCCGGCAGTAGTACTGCACCGTCTTCTAATGAGCAGCCAGGAGACGACGATGTCCAGCGGTCATACTGCACCGTCTTCTGCCGAGCACCCAGGAGATGACGATGGCTAGCGGTCGTACTGCACTGTCTGCTGCCAGCAAGGTGTATAAAGATAGATGAAGTGGATCAAAACAAGAAATAGACCAGATTTGTTTTGTATTCATTTTCTCCTCCCTTCCTCCTTCGCTCTGTGAAATCAATGGCCTGCTAAACCCAGGTTTTGAGTCCTATCCTTGAGGGGGCCATTCTGTTTCTCCTTGATGCAAAGCCACCCCCTTTGTTGATTTTAATTCCCTGTAAACCAACCCTGTACGCCATGTTGTCAGTCGCCCCTCCCTCCATCAGAGCAACGGCAGACAATCGTTTCGTGCCTTTTTTCAGCGCAGACGCCATAGCATTGGGAACATGGAGCCCGCTCAGATCACCGCGGCAATTATGAGCACAATAAACACTGTGCGCGTTATCCAGCAGGGTACGCAGAACCATAACCTGCAACAAAAAGTGAAACCAGGTGAGGAGGAGGCGACTGCAGCGTGGTGACAAGAGTGATGAGGACATGGACATAGACTTCTCACAAAGTACGGGCCCCTGCAATGTGCACATCATGGTGTCAATTGGGCAGGTTCATGGTGTGGAACGCCAATTCTGGGCCCGGGAAACAAGCACAGACTGGTGGGACCGCATAGTGTTGCGGGTCTGGGATGATTCCCAGTGGCTGCGAAACTTTTGCATGAATAAGGCCACTTTCATGGAACTTTGTGACTTGCTTTCCCCTGCCCTGAAGTGCAACAATACCAAGATGAGAGCAGCCCTCACAGTTCACAAGTGAGTGGCGATAGCCCTGTGGAAGCTTGCAACGCCAGACAACTACTGGTCAGTTGGGAATCAATTTGGAGTGGGCAAATCTACTATTGGGGCTGCTGTGATGCAAGTAGCCAACGCTATCACTGAGCTGCTGCTATCAAGGGTAGTGACCCTGGGAAATGTGCAGTTCATAGTGGATGGTTTTGCTGCAATGGGATTCCCTTAGTGTGGTGGGGCAATAGACAGAACCCATATCCCTATCTTGGCACCAGAGCACCAAGGCAGCGAGCACATAAACCGCAAAGGGTACTTTTCAATGATGCTGCAAGCACTGGTAGATCACAAGGGACGTTTCACCAACATCAACTTGGGATGGCTGGGAAAGGTACATGACGCTCACATCTTCAGGAACTCTGGTCTGTTTCAACAGCTGCAGCAAGGGACTTACTTTCCAGACCAGAAAATAACTGTTGGGGATGTTGAAATGCCTATAGTTATTCTTGGGGACCCAGCCTATCCATTAATGCCATGGCTCATGAAGCCATACACAGGCAGCCTGGACAGTAGTCAGGAGCTGTTCAACTATAGGCTGAGCAAGTGCAGAATGGTGGTAGAATGTGCATTTGGGCATTTAAAAGCGCGCTGACGCAGTTTACTGACTCAGTTAGACCTCAGCGAAACCAATATTCCCATTGTTATTACTGCTTGCTGTGCGCTCCACAATATCTGTGAGAGTAAGGGGGAGATGTTTATGGCGGGGTGGGAGGTTGAGGCAAATTGCCTGGCCGCTGATTACGTGTAGCCAGAGACCAGGGTGGTTAGAAGAGTACAGCAAGGCGCGGTGTGCATCAGAGAAGTTTTGAAAACCAGTTTCAGGAATGGCCAGGCTACGGTGTGAAAGTTCTGTTTGTTTCTCCTTGATGAACCCCCCCCCCGCCCCTTGGTTCACTCTACTTCCCTGTAAGCTAACCACCCTCCCCTCCCCCCTTCGATCACCGCTTGCAGAGGCAATAAAGTCATTGTTGCTTCACATTCATGCATTCTTTATTAATTCATCACACAAATAGGGGGATAACTGCCAAGGTAGCCCGGGAGGGGTGGTGGAGGAGGGAAACACGGGGGGGGGGGGTGGAGGAGGGAAGGACAAAGCCATAAAGCACTTTAAAACTTATTGAATGCCAGCCTTCTGTTGCTTGGGCAATCCTCTGGGGTGGAGTGGCTGGGTGGCCGGAGGCCCCCGCACCGTGTTCTTGGGCGCCTGGGTGAGGAGGCTATGGAACTTGGGGAGGAGGGTGGTTGGTTACACAGGGCCTGTAGTGGCGTCTGTGGTCCTGCTGCCTTTCCTGTAGCTCAACCACACGCTGGAGCATATGAGTTTGATCCTCCAGCAGCCTGAGCACTGACTCCTGCCTTCTTTCAGCAAGCTGACGCCACTACCATCTTCAGCCTGCCACCTCTCCTCGCGGTCGTATTGTGTTTTCCTGCACTCTGAGATTGTCTGCCTCCACGTATTTTGCTGTGCTCTGTCAGTGTGGGAGGACAGCATGAGGTCAGAGAACATTTCATCGCGAGTGCCTTTTTTTCGCCTTCTAATCTTCACTAGCCTCTGGGAAGGAGAAATATATGCAGCTAGTGGAGGAAAAAAAAGGGAGAGTGGTAGTTAAAAAGACACATTTTATAGAACAATGGGTACACTCTTTCACGGTAAACCTTCCTGTTTACATTACACAGCACATGTGCTTTCATTACAAGGTTGCATTTTGCCTCTTATTGAGGGTATGCCAGTTTGGTGTGAGAGATCACTCATGCAGGGCCGGGCAACAGAATTCGGCTTGCAGGCAGCCATGGTAAGCCACAGTCTTTTGGCTTCTTTAACCTTTGTAACATGTGGGAATGGTTTCAGAGATCAGCACCCTCATTTCCCATACCAAGCAGCCATTGGGTTGGCCATTAAAAATGGGTTGGCAATTTAAAAGGAGGGGCTGTGGTTTCCGGGTTAATGTGCAGCAGAAACCCAACTAACCCCTCCTCCACACACACCCAATTCTCTGGGATGATGGCTTCACCCTTCCCACCACGGCGTGGCTAACAGCGGGGAAGATTTCTGTTCAGCCACAGGCAAACAGCGTAGCAGGAACGGGCACCTCTGAATGTCCGCTTACTAAAACCACCCTATTTCAACCAGGTGACCATGAATGATATCACTCTCCTGAGGGTAACACAGAGAGATAAAGAACGGATGTTGTTTGAATGCCAGCAAACACCGGGACCATTCGCTGCAATGCTTTGTTCTGCAATGGTTCCCGACTATGTGCTACTGGCCTGGCGTGGTAAAGTGTTCTACCGTGGAGGATGGAATAAGGCTTCCCTCCCCAGAAACCTTTTGCAAAGGCTTTGGGAGTACATCCAGGAGAGCTTTATGGAGATGTCCCCGGAGGATTTCCGCTCCGTCCCCAGACACGTTAACAGACTTTTCCAGGAGCTGTACTGGCCGCGAATGCCAGGGCAAATTAATCATTAAACATGCTTGCTTTTAAACCAGGTATAATATTTACAAAGGTACACTCACCAGAGGTCCCTTCTGCGCCTTCAGGGTCCGGGAGCCCGCCGTGGGTGGGTTCGGGGGGTACTGGCTCCAGGTCCAGGGTGATAAACAGATCCTGGCTGTTGGGGAAACTGGTTTCTCCACTTCCTTGCTGTGAGCTATCTACAACCTCCTCCTCATCATCATCTTCCTCGCCCCCAAAACCTGCTTCCGTGTTGCCACCCACTCCTTGGACAGAGTCAAAGCACAGGGTTGGGGTAGTGGTGGCTGCATCCCCTAGAATGGCGTGCAGCTCATCATAGAAGCAGCATGTCTGGGGCTCTGAACCGGAGCGGTCGTTTGCCTCTCTGGTTTTTTGGTAGGCTTTGCCTGAGCTCCTTAATTTTCACGCGGCACTGATGCGGGTCCCTGTTATAGCCTCTGTCCTTCATGCCACTGGAGATTTTTTTCAAATGTTTTGGCATTTTGTTTTTTTGAATGGAGTTCTGCCAGCACGGATTCATCTCCCCTTACAGCGATCAGATCCTGTACCTCCAGTTCGGTCCATGCTGGAGCTCTTTGGCGATTCTGGGCCTGCATGTCTCCTGTGCTGACGAGCTCTGCATGGTGACCTGTGCAGGTGAACTCGCCTCGCTGGCCAAACAGGAAATGGGATTCAAAAGTTCGCAGGCCTTTTCCTGTCTATCTGGCCAGTGCATCTGAGTTGAGAGTGCTGTCCAGAGTGGTCACAACTGAGCACTCTGGGATAGCTCCCGGAGGCCAATACGGTATAATTGTGTCCACAGTACCCCAAATTCGACCTGGCAAGGCCGATTTCAGCGCTAATCCCCTCATTGGGGGTGCAGTAAAGAAATCGATTTTAAGAGTCCTTTAAGTCAACAAAAAGGGCTTCATCGTGTGGACGGGTGCAGGGTTAAATCGAGATAATGCTGCTAAATTCGACCTAAACTCGTAGTGTAGACTAGGCCTTAGATGCTCCTGGAGCACAGCATCAAACAGCCATCAGCTCCACAATTTTAAGGAAGTTTCCATTGTCTGGCACATACAGCTGATCTGAAGTGCCGTGCAGTGCTAGGTTTTGGATGGCAAGCATTCTCACAATGGCAACGAGCCTTTTCAGAACATTTTGCCAGTAAAGAGACTCTGACTCAATCTTCTCTTGATGCTGATCATCTATGGTGGCCTTTAACCTTAGTCTCATCTCAAGCTCTTTCCACCTATGAAATGCTCTCTGGTGATTTGCTGCCTTCTCCTGGCATGCCAGATTTCTAGCCAGATTTTTCCAGTCCTTTGTTCCTGTAGAACCCAGTGTGTCTGGAACATTAGACTGGAAGAGTTTGCAACAAAAACAGTATGCAGCATTCTGGGTTTTTGAGTACATAAGCCATGGCCTCTCCACTTTGTCACCATTGGGGATTTCACGCCAGTAATGTGCTGGATGGAAACTTCTATTTTCATTGTCTTTGGGGAACATGAAGTTTTTCACTTGCTGTGGCCCATGCAGTACAAGGAAGTCCCTCAGGCTACTGCTCAAGTGGGTCCACAGTCCCAGATCATCTAGACTTAAGGAACTAAACTCGGCAGCAGCTGTTTCCTGCGCCTCCACCACACTCTTCTCTGAGCTACACTTTTCTCCAGGAATGTGCAGGGCTACATCCATTTGCAGTGGAGATACGGATGCTGCAGTAGCTGCCAGGTCACCTGCACTCTGACTACCTGGAAGATCAGGCCTCTCATAGAATCATAGAATCATAGAATCATAGAATATCAGGGTTGGAAGGGACCCCAGAAGGTCATCTAGTCCAACCCCCTGCTCGAAGCAGGACCAAGTCCCAGTTAAATCATCCCAGCCAGGGCTGTGTCAAGCCTGACCTTAAAAACCTCTAAGGAAGGAGATTCTACCACCTCCCTAGGTAACGCATTCCAGTGTTTCACCACCCTCTTAGTGAAAAAGTTTTTCCTAATATCCAATCTAAACCTCCCCCATTGCAACTTGAGACCATTACTCCTCGTTCTGTCATCTGCTACCATTGAGAACAGTCTAGAGCCATCCTCTTTGGAACCCCCTTTCAGGTAGTTGAAAGCAGCTATCAAATCCCCCCTCATTCTTCTCTTTTGCAGACTAAACAATCCCAGCTCCCTCAGCCTCTCCTCATAAGTCATGTGCTCTAGACCCCTAATCATTTTTGTTGCCCTTCGCTGGACTCTCTCCAATTTATCCACATCCTTCTTGTAGTGTGGGGCCCAAAACTGGACACAGTACTCCAGATGAGGCCTCACCAGTGTCGAATAGAGGGGAACGATCACGTCCCTCGATCTGCTGGCAATGCCCCTACTAATGCAGCCCAAAATGCCATTGGCCTTCTTGGCAACAAGGGCACACTGCTGACTCATATCCAGCTTCTCGTCCACTGTCACCCCTAGGTCCTTTTCCGCAGAACTGCTGCCTAGCCATTCGGTCCCTAGTCTGTAGCGGTGCATTGGATTCTTCCATCCTAAGTGCAGGACCCTGCACTTATCCTTATTAAATCTCATCAGATTTCTTTTGGCCCAATCCTCCAATTTGTCTAGGTCCTTCTGTATCCTATCCCTCCCCTCCAGCGTATCTACCACTCCTCCCAGTTTAGTATCATCCGCAAATTTGCTGAGAGTGCAATCCACACCATCCTCCAGATCATTTATGAAGATATTGAACAAAACCGGCAGTGGTCTCCTCACCACTCACATCCTCACTGGGGCCGGAAGGCTCATCGAGAACATTTGTGTCTACGTATCTCAGGAGAGCTCCTTCCTGCTTCGATAGAAAAGCTTCCTTTGCTTTCTTTCTTTTTCTGAATGCTGCCCCAGTGGGGCGTTTTCTTCTTTCACTCACGGCTGCTGTTCTAGGCCAGCGATAGTGGCTCCCAGCACTCAGTTGAAGGGGACAAATAAGCAGGTTGGTAGCAGGGCCTGAGTGAGGGAAGATGTCAGCGTCTTAAGGGCCTAACTGGCTCCTACTACTTCAGCTGACTGCCTGCTCTCCTCAATGGGTTCAGGGAAGCAGGAGGAAAGAGGAAGCTCCCCGAGAAGCTGATGTTAATCAGTCCAGGCTCCTGGGGGGCTAGCGAGGTACATAAGAGGCTCCTCCTCCTCTCTCTCCCTGCAGCTCCTTCTGCTTTCTGTGATTCCCCCTCACCTTGTCTCCTGCCTGCCTGTTCTGTCTCTTGTGCCCTCCTCCCTCCAGCCCAGCTCTCCCCCCTCTCTGTGCATCCAGAGCAGAGAGAATCCAGATGCACCAGCAGCAGACACCATTTTCTACACTCTGGGTCCTCGTGGAGCCCCCCCCACTCCCCCAGTCTGGCACCTGAGGCAGCTGCCTCAGTTTGCCTCATGGTAAGACCAGCCCTGTGGGTGGAGCTGATCAGGGAGGAGAAAAGCCCTTCTCCAGCCAGGCCCCGGGTTGGTGCTGGGGTGCCAGTGAGGAGCAGCTGGGGCGCTGACTTCCACAGGGCCAGCGGTTCTCCACTCCCTCCTGGCCTAAAGAACTGGACGTGAGCTGAGCCCGGAGCCTGACCAGCTGTGTGCTGGCCGTACACCGCTACCAGGCTGGCTGGGCTCGGGGCACCCTGCCTGAAGGGCCGAGGGAGGCTGGCAGCTCCATCCAGCCTGTTGGGGGACCTGCTTTGGGGCTGAAATACTGGGCTGAAATGGGGCTGGCACAGGGAGGATCCGCTGTCTTGTACAAGACCTCAGCTCTTCTCCCCGGCCGCGCAGTGCAAGGTGCCCTGGTGCGCCCAGCCTGGGGAGGCTGAAGGGGAGCTGTTTCCTCTGGGGGCTCTGGACCCAGCAGGTCAGCACCTCCTCCGGGAGTGGTGTATCTGAGGCCTGCAGCCCTCTCCAAGGAGCCCGGAGTCGCCAGGCTGGGCAGAGCAGAGCCATGGCCTCTGCACAATCGTGCTCACCATGGGCTGCGCGTGAGCCCCTCCTTTGGGGAGGCTAGCCACTCAGCCCCGCCCCTTGCGCCCAAGGCCCCGCCCCATCTCCAGTCCGCTGGAGCCCCGAGTGCCCACTCCCTTTTCACAGCCAGAGGAGCCCCAGCCGAACTGTCCCAGTCCCCTGGCCAGCACCAGCACTGGGCTGCCAAGCCACCCCGTGCCAGCCGCCAGTGCCGGGCCGCCAGCCTCAGTGCCGGGCTGCTGGCCTCAGCACCAGCCCCCGTGCCGGGCTGGCCTCAGCGCTGGCCCCCAGTGCCTGGGCCACCCCAGTGCCAGCCTCCAGTGCCGGGCCACCAGCCGGAGTGCCAGGCTGCCAGCCTCAGCACTGGCCCCAGCACCGGGCTGGCCTAAGAGCTGGCCCCCAGTGCCGGGCCACCCAAGTGCCCGGGTCACCCCAGGGCCAGGTCACCGGGCCACCCCTAACACCAGGCCCCCCAGACAGCAGCGGAGCTGAGTTCTCGCTTGCTTGGGCACAGCATGGGGGAGAGGGCACAGCGTGGGTGGGGCCAGGGTTTGGCCCAGGGGAGGGGTGCTAAGTAGGGGCATAGCGAGCAGATCGAGGGACGTGATCGTTCCCCTCTAGTCGACACTGGTGAGGCCTCATCTGGAGTACTGTGTCCAGTTTTGGGCCCCACACTACAAGAAGGATGTGGATAAATTGGAAAGAGTCCAGCGAAGGGCAACAAAAATGATTAGGGGTCTAGAGCACATGACTTATGAGGAGAGGCTGAGGGAGCTGGGATTGTTTAGTCTGCAGAAGAGAAGAATGAGGGGGGATTTGATAGCTGCTTTCAACTACCTGAAAGGGGGTTCCAAAGAGGATGGCTCTAGACTGTTCTCAATGGTAGCAGATGACAGAACGAGGAGTAATGGTCTCAAGTTGCAGTGGGGGAGGTTTAGATTGGATATTAGGAAAAACTTTTTCACTAAGAGGGTGGTGAAACACTGGAATGCGTTACCTAGGGAGGTGGTGGAATCTCCTTCCTTAGAGGTTTTTAAGGTCAGGCTTGACAAAGCCCTGGCTGGGATGATTTAACTGGGACTTGGTCCTGCTTTGAGCAGGGGGTTGGACTAGATGACCTTCTGGGGTCCCTTCCAACCCTGATATTCTATGATTCTATGACTTTTGCTGATGGTGGTGAAGTGCCCATTTGGGGCTGAGTCTGGTGGCTCTGACAGGCTGGGCTCCCGGCCAGGCTGAGGGGCTGCCACAGCAGCACAAGTGTGTTTTGAGGACAGTGGGTGTGTGCAGACCCCACAGCACACAGGGCTCCTGTCCCAGGGCATGGAAATGTTCGCACGCTTCGTGCTGGCTGGAGCCCGGTGGAGATTCCCCATGACGAGGAGCCCACAACCCAGGGTTTGAGAGCGCTGGAGAGCGGGAAGGAGATGAGCACTGATAAAGTGCAGGGCCGCTGGGTGCACTGAATGTGTTAGTGGGAGCAGCCCGTGGCAAACGGGAGGCCTGGATGCCTCCAACCAAAGGGAGCGTTGTTGGCCACATGCCTCAGAGATCTGCTCCGCGCAGGACTCGGGAGAGTGTACGGGGTGAGTCAGAGGGGCTGTGAACACCCCGGGTCACCCCCGAGGGCCTGTCGGAAGCCCCGGCGGCTCAGGAAGAATGGGGGTTGCCCTGTTCTCTCACTGATGACAGCCCCCTGTCCTGCCTCCCTGACACCCAGTCCTGGCACCTGGGCGTCCTCTTCAACACCCCTCCCCGTGTCCCACCCCTGCCGCGCCATGTCTGGCTCCCCTCCATCGTTTCACCAGCCAGGCAGCAAAACGCTCCCCCATCTGTCTCTCCTCTGGCCTCGCCGACACCCACGTCACCCCTCCATCCATTCCAGACTCAGCCTCTGGCCATGTCGCCCCCCCCCAGTGGTGTGCATCCCTGCGGATTGCCCCTCGTCCCTTCTCGGGTCACTCCCGCCAGCGGCACCAGCCTGGCCCTGTTCCCCCCACGTGCAGAACTCCAGCTCGGAAAGCCGCTATCCACCTGAGCAGCCTCGCCCCACCTGCGGTGTCGGGGTCAGGCCAGCCTCTGCCCTGCTCCACTATCAGGCTCAGTTGTGCTGCCTGGGGGCCACCGGAGTAACGCCAGGATCTGCGTGGCTGCAGGCTCAGCAGGCTGATTTACAAGCCCAGCAGCAGAGCACACACCTGCAGAGTCTCTGCCTTCCTGCGTGTGCCTCACTCCTGCCTGGCTTCTGCCCTGCCCCAGTCCAGACCCTGCCCTTGCTCTGATCCTGTCCCAGCCTCGCTCCTGCTGGGACCCTCGGCCAAGGCTCCTGGTTCTGACTCTGTCTTGACTCTTGGCTCTGGCATTGGGACTCTGGCTCGGACCTCCTGCTCTGACCACTAGGCCTGACTCCGGCTCTGACCGCACCTGCTACAGTCCAGTCCCTGACACACGGTGCCCTCAAGGATCCAGCTGGTCAAGCCCTGTTTCGGCGCCAGAGTGAACTGCTCTCCTGCCTGGAGGAGGGAGCTGGGGGGTATGCCAGGCCACTGGCACTGGAGTGGGAGAAAAGCAGGAGGGTGGTAGGGAGTGGGGAGAATTGAGTGTGTTGACGACAGCCAAACAAACCTGTGGCCAGCAAGCTGGTCCCCCCATCCCGTTGGTTGGCCGTGGTGTCTGTTTCCTTTACCCCCGTCCATCTCTCCCCTTTGGACGGTTTGGAACATGCCTGGCAGGTTTGGCGCTGCCGCAGCGTGGGCCTGGCTGTGGCGTTCGTGGCCACGTGGTGCCTCTGACCGCCTGGTGGGACGCCAGCGACGTCAGGGCACCACAGCTGGGAGCCAGCAGAACAATCAGGCGTCTCTTGCAAGGCCCCAATGGGGCCCCAGGATCTCACAGCCTGACTGGAGTGCGGCAGTGAGCATGGTAGAGGCAGGAGGGATTCGTTAATAGAAACAATGGGTCAATTTTCAATTGAGGACATGGGTGGCTTTCCTGATACAACCGTGACCTTATTGCACCCTTCCTCCAGAACCCAGCACACCTGGCATTTTTCTACCCGGGTGTGGGCCTGGCTGGTGGCTGCCGACTGCTGAAACCAAGGGGAGGTGGCAGGTGAGCTGCAGGCAGGAAAGCCTCAAAAGCTGCCTTAGGATGGGAGGTGAGTTGTTCTTATAAGCCAGGCAGGGCCAGACCTGGTCATGCCTCATCAGTACTTGGATGGGACATGCTAAGGGGCACTCAGTGTCTTGCTGTGCTGGGCGTGTGGGGCAGGGGCGCTCACTCCCTGAGTCAGTGCTGACCCAAACTCCCCAGCACAGTGCTACCTGGCTGGAAGGCAGAAAAGACCCCAGGCTGCGTCTGCAGACAAACTGCGGCATTATCCCACCTAAGGCCCACCAAGCCCAGCAGCCTGCCTCAGGCAGAGGCCAGCACCAGCTGCTTCAGTGGAAGGTGCAGAAGCCCTGCAATAGCAGTGGAATAATCTGCCCCCCACATTCGTTCTCCTCCTGGTCCCTGATAGCCAGAGACGGGTTAAGCCCCACAGCAGCAGGTTTACTATCCCTGCCGCAAAATCTCTTACCACTAATACTGAGACCTCTGGAGACAGTCTTGCCATAGAAATATCCAGTCCCCTTTTGAATCTTACTAAGGTCTTGACTTCGACAATTTCCTGTGGCCATGAGTTCCACCAGCTACGTACTCACTGTGTGAAGAACTGTTTCCTTTTATTGGTTTTCAGTTTCCCCCTTTAATCTCATTGAAGGGCCTCCTGTTTGTATGTTGTGAGACAGGAAGACAAAAGGTTCCGATCGCTTGTCTCTAGAACATGCATTTTTATAGGCGTTTATCACGGGCCCTGTTAGCCCTGGTCCACGCGAGGAGTTTAGGTCGAATTTAGCAGCGTTAAATCGATGTAAACCTGCAGCCATCCACACGATGAAGCCCTTTTTTTCGACTTAAAGGGCTCTTAAAATCAATTTCCTTAATCCACCTCTGACAAGTGGATTAGCGCTTAAATCGGCCTTGCCGGGTCGAATTTGGGGTACTGTGGACGCAATTAGATGGTATTGGCCTCCGGGAGCTATCCCAGAGTGCTCTATTGTGACCGCTCTGGACAGCACTCTCAACTCAGATGCACTGGCCAGGTAGACAGGAGAAGGCCCGCAAACTTTTGAATTTCAATTTCCTGTTTGCATGGTCACCTGCAGCTTGCCACGCTGGCCAGAGCTCATCAGCAGAGGCGACCATGATGGAGTCCCAGAATCGCAAAAGAGCTCCAGCATGGACTGAACGGGAGGTATGGGATCTGATCGCTGTATGGGGAGAGGAATCCGTGCTATCAGAACTCCGTTCCAGTTTTCGAAATGCCAAAACATTTGTCAAAATCTCCCAGGGCATGAAGGACAGAGGCCATAACAGGGACCTGAAGCAGTGCTGTGTGAAACTTAAGGAGCTCAGGCAAGCCTACCAAAAAAACAGAGAGGCAAACGCCCGCTCCAGGTCAGAGCCCCAAACATGCCGCTTCTATGGTGAGCTGCATGCCATTTTAGGGGGTTCGGCCACCACTACCCCAGCCGTGTTGTTTGACTCCTGCAATGGAGATGGAGGCAACACAGAAGCAGGTTTTGGGGACGAGGAAGATGACGATGATGTTGTAGATAGCTCACAGCAAGCAAGCAGAGAAACCAGTTTTCCCGACAGCCAGGAACTGTTTCTCACCGTGGACCTGGAGGCAGTCCCCCCTGACCCACCCAAGGCTGCCTCCTGGACCCGCCAGGCGGAGAAGGGACCTCTGGTGAGTGTACCTTTTAAAATACTGTAGATGGTTTAAAAGCAAGCATGTTTAATGATTAATTTGCCCTGGCATTTGAGGCTCTCTTGGATGTACTCCCAAAGCCTTTGCAAAAGGTTTCTGGGGAGGGCAGCCTTATTCCACCCACCATGGTAGGACATTTTACCACACCAGGCCAGTAGCACGTATTCGGGAATCATTGTAGAACAAAGCATTGCAGTGTATGTTTGCTGGCATTCAAACAGCATCCGTTCTTTATCTCTCTGTGTTATCCTCAGGAGAGTGATCTCATTCATGGTCACCTGGTTGAACTAGGGTGCTTTTCTTAAGGGGACATTCAGAGGTGCCCGTTCCTGCTGGGCTGTTTGCCTATGGCTGAACAGAAATGTTCCCTGCTGTTAGCTGCGGGGCGGGGGGGTGAGGGGCTAGCCACATGGTGGGGGGAGGCAAAATGCGACCTTGGAACGAAAGCACATGTGCTGTGTATGTAATGTTAACAGCAAGGTTTACCGTGAAAGTGTGTAGCCATTCTTCTAGAAAATGTGTCTTTTTAAATATGACTGTCCCTTTCTTTTTTCTCCACCAGCTGCGTGTGTTTCAATGATCACAGGATCTTCTCCTTCCCAGAGGCTAGTGAAGATTAGAAGGCAAAAAAAAACGCACTCGTGATGAAATGTTCTCTGAGCTCATGGTGTCCTCCCACACTGACAGAGCACAGACGAATGAGTGGAGGCAGACAATGTCAGAGTGCAGGAAAGTACAATATGACCGGGAGGAGAGGTGGCGGGTTGAAGAGAGTAAGTGGTGGGCTGAAGAGAGTAAGTGGTGAGCTGAAGACAGGGCTGAAGCTCAAATGTGGCGGCAGCGTGATGAGAGGAGGCAGGATTCAATGCTGAGGCTGCTGGAGGATCAAACCAATATGCTCCAGCGTATGGTTGAGCTGCAGGAAAGGCAGCAGGAGCACAGACCGCCACTACAGCCCCTGTGTAACCAACCGCCCTCCTCCCCAAGTTCCGTAGCCTCCTCACCCAGACGCCCAAGAACGCGGTGGGGGGGCCTCCGGCTACCCGGCCACTCCACCCGAGGATTGCCCAAGCAACTGAAGGCTGGCATTCAATAAGTTTTAAAGTTTTAAACTTTTAAAGTGCTGTGTGGCCTTGTCCTTCCCTCCTCCACCTCCCCTCCTGGTGCTTCTCTCCTCCACCACCCCTCCTGGGCTACCTAGGTAGTTATCCCCCTATTTGTGTGATGAATGAATAAAGAATGCATGAATGTGAAGCAACAATGACTTTATTGCCTCTGCAAGCGGTGATCGAAGGGGGGAGGGGAGGGTGGTTAGCTTACAGGGAAGTAGAGTGAACCAAGGAGTGGGGGGTTTCATCATGGAGAAACAAACAGAAGTTTCACACCATAGCCTGTCCAGTCATGAAACTGGTTTTCAAAGCTTCTCTGATGCGCACCGTGCCCTCCTGTGCTCTTCTAACCGCCCTGGTGTCTCACTGTGCGAAACCAGCAGCCAAGCGATTTGCCTCAACCTCCCACCCCGCCATAAACGTCTCCCCCTTTCTCTCACAGATATTATGGAGTGCACAGCAAGCAGTAATAACAATGGGAATATTGGTTTCGCTGAGGTCTAAGCGAGTCAGTAAACTGCGCCAGCGACCCTTTAAATGTCCAAATGCACATTCTACCACCATTCTGCACTTGCTCAGCCTGTAGCTGAACAGCTCCTGACTACTGTCCAGGCTGCCTGTGTATGGCTTCATGAGCCATGGCATTAGGGGTAGGCTGGGTCCCCAAGGATAACTATAGGCATTTCAATGTCCCCAACGGTTATTTTCTGGTCTGGGAATAAAGTCCCTTCTTGCAGCTTTTGAAACAGACCAGAGTTCCTGAAGGTGCGAGCGTCATGTACCTTTCCCAGCCATCCCATGTTGATGTTGGTGAAACATCCCTTGTGATCCACCAGTGCTTGCAGCACTATTGAAAAGTACCCCTTGCGGTTTATGTACTCTCCGGCTTGGTGCTCCGGTGCCAAGATAGGGATATGGGTTCCGTCTATGGCCCCACCACAGTTAGGGAATCCCATTGCAGCAAAGCCATCCACTATGACCTGCACATTTCCCAGGGTCACTACCCTTGATATCAGCAGATCTTTGATTGCGTTGGCTACTTGCATCACAGCAGCCCCCACAGTAAATTTGCCCACTCCAAATTGATTCCCGACTGACCGGTAGCTGTCTGGCATTGCAAGCTTCCACAGGGCTATTGCCACTCACTTCTCAACTGTGAGGGCTGCTCTCATCTTGATATTCTTGCGCCTCAGGGCAGGGGAAAGCAAGTCACAAAGTTCCATGAAAGTGCCCTTACGCATGCGAAAGTTTCGCAACCACTGGGAATCGTCCCAGACCTGCAACACTATGAGGTCCCACCAGTCTGTGCTTGTTTCCCGAGCCCAGAATCGGCGTTCCACCGCATGAACGTGCCCCATTAGCACCTTGATGCCCACATTGCCAGGGCCCCTGCTTTGAGAGAAGTCTGTGTCCATGTCCTCATCACTCTCGTCCCTGCGCTGACGTCGCCTACTCGCCCGGTATCTCTTTGCCAGGTTCTGGTGCTGCATATACTGCTGGATAATGCGTGTGGTGTTTAATGTGCTCCTAATTGCCAAAGTGAGCTGAGCTGGCTCCATGCTTGCCTTGGTATGGCGTCTGCACAGAAAAAAGGCGCAGAACAATTGTCTGCTGTTGCCCTGACGGAGGGAGGGGTGACTGACGACATGGCTTACAGGGTTGGCTTACAGGGAATTAAAATCAATAAAAGGGGTGGCTTTGCGAGAAACTGAATGGCCCCCTCAAGGATAGAACTCAAAACCTCAAGGATAGAACTCAAAACTGGGTTTAGCAGGCCGTTGATTTCACAGAGGGAAGGAGGGAGGGAGGAGAAAATGAATACAAAACAAATCTGGTCTATTTCTTGTTTTGAGCCAGTTCATCTATCTTTATACATCTCGCTGGCAGCAGACTGTGCAGTACGACCGCTAGCCATCATCATCTCCTGGGTGCTCGGCAGAAGACGGCGCAGTATGACTGCCTGCCATCGTCTTCTGCTGGCTGGAGGTTAAAAGACAGCACGCTGCCGGTAGGACTGAATCGCCACAAGACGAAACTTAAAAGGGAAATGACCTGGCTGAGTCACTCCCATGTTTGTCCAGGCGCCCGATTAAAAGAGCACCCAGGACTACATCGATGATGGCTACCAGTCATACTGCACTGTCTGCTGCCAAAAGGCAATGAGCTGCTGCTGTGTAGCAATGCAGTACCATGTCTGCCAGCACCCAGGAGACATACGGTGACGGTTAGCTGAGCGGGCTCCATGCTTGCCGTGGTATGGCGTCTGCACGAGTAACCCAGGAAAAAAGGCGCAAAATGATTGTCTGCCCTGGCTTTCACGGAGGGAGGGAGGGAAGGGGGGCCTGACCATATGTACCCAGAACCACCCGCGACAATGTTTTAGCCCCATCAGGCACTGGGATTTCTACCCAGAATTCAGATGGGCGGTGGAGACTGCGGGAACTGTGGGATAGCCACTCACAGTGCAACGCTCCAGAAGTCGACAGTTGCCTCGGTACTGTGGACACACTCCGCCGACTACATGCACTTAGAGCACTTGTGTGGGGACGCACACAATCAACTGTATAAAACCGCTTTCTACAAAACCGACTTCTATAAATTCGACCTAATTTCGTAGTGTAGACATACCCTTATTCATGCATTACTTCGATTTGATGTTGGAGTCCATTTGCTATCATGTTGCTCATTTACATGGCTTGTTCAGCTCTCTCCGAAGTTCTCCCAGGCCCCTCTGGTCCTGACTCATTTAAATAATTCTGTGTCAGCTGCAGATTTTGCTCCCCTTTCCAGGTCGTTAATAAACATATCAAACAGCACGGGACCTGGTACGGAGCCTTGAGGCCCTGCTGTTCTCCTTCTGCTGGGATGAGAATTGACCATTTACTCCTGTGCTGTTTCCTGTCTCTTTAGCCAATTTTTGATCCATGACAGTACTTTGCATCTCACCCAGTGATGACTTGGCTTCCTTAGCAGCCTCTTGTGCAGGGCCCAGTGAAAGGCCTTTTGGAATTGAAATAAAGCATGTCAACCAGTTCTCTATCCATTACGTAACTGATACATTTAAAGAATTCCAAGCGATTCGAGAGACACAAGTTTCCTTTGCAGAACCCTTGCTGGCTAGACCTTGCCAGATCATGATCTTCCAGGTGTTGCTATTCTGTTTTAAATGATTGTTTCTACCAATTTGTCAGATCCAGATCACCCTGAGACCTTTTTTAAAATATAGGTACAATATTTGCAGCCCTCCAGTCCTCTGGAACAGTGTCTGGTTTTAATGAGAGATTGCAGAGTTTTGTTAGCAGATCAGCTACTTCGTACTTAAACTCCTTCACAAACTCCTTGATTTATATCATCTGGGCCTGGGGACTGGTTTTTAAATGATCAATTTGCTCCAGAACTCCTACTTCTTGCATCTCAGTCTCAGAGAGAACCTCATATTTGGTCCCAGAATACAGCAAAAGTGGGGTCAGGTCTCCCCAACATCCTTGGTGTTGAAGATTGAAGCAAATAAATTATTTAGCTTCTCAGCAATGTCCAGCGCTTCCTTTACTGCTCCTTTAACCGATGGTGATCCAGTGGACCCACCAGTTCTTTCCCAGACTTCTTGAGTCTGATAGACTTAAAGAAACTTTTGTTTTTACACCGTTAGATACTGGTTCTTCGAACTCCATTTTGGCCATTCTGATTTTCCTCTTCCTTATCACCTGTTGTGAGTTCTGCTCCTGTGTATTGCTTTGCAATGGTTAGATTTCCACTTTGAAGGATTTCTGTTTGGCTTGACTATTCTGGGGAACCTGCCGTTTACTCCTTGCCTTCCTGCTTCCCTTGTTTTGCAAGATGAGGGGCAGCAGAATTTGTCACCTGAGTGTCACGGAGTCCCCGGGCGATGCTCTGGAACTGCTCCCTACGAAGCCAGTCAGGACGCTGGGGAAGTCTCCTCTCTGTGAGCAGCCTGTCTGCAGGACACACAGCTCACCCGGCTTCCCCCTTCCTGGGTCTGACCTCGGAGCCTTCAGCATCCTCTGCCCCTCCATGCGCTTCCCACAGCGAGTCCACCCAGGCAGAGTCCTGGGGAAGCCAGAGGGTCCTGCCCCCCAACTCCGCAGTCAGACGTGACTCTCAGCCAGCCAGTAACACAGAAGGTTTATTAGACGACAGGAACATGGTCTAAACTAGAGCTTGTAGGTGCAGAGAACAGGACCCCTCGGCTGGGTCCATTTTGGGGGGCAGTGAGCCAGACAACCCCATCTGCACTTCACTCCATGTCCCCAGCCAGCCCCAAACTGAAACTTTCTCCAGCCCCTCCTCCTCTGGGCTTTGTCCCTTTCCTGGGCCAGGAGGTCACCTGATTCCTTTGTTCTCCAACCCTTTAGCTCTCACCTTGCAGGGGGGAAGGGCCCAGGCCATCAGTGGCCAGGAAACAGGGTGTCGGCCATTCTCTGTGTCCAGACCCCTGCACACACCTGCCCTCTAGGGCTCTGCAACGATCATACACCCTTACCCCACCCCCTAGATACTTAAGAACTGCATAGGGGAAATTGAGGCACCCCCACACTATTCAGAGGAAACATTAAGAACAGTCCCACTTTATCACACTGAGTAACTGCAATTTACTCATCCTTTAGCAGGATTCCTGTCCGCCTGTCCCCACAGTGCTGCGTAGCCTTGTTAAACAGCTATTGCATCCCACTCCAGAAGCAGCTGCATTTCAGTGGTGGGTGAAGTGAAGTGATCCCTGTACTTACATGGTTTATAGTTTTGTAGTATGCTCTGAAGCTTGCAAAAGATTCGCAGAAATGAATATATAATGATACCTGAAATGTGACAGTTTCACAATCCCAGAGATAAAATATTCACTCGTAATTCAACCAACAATCAAAATAGAAAGGAACCAAAGCCCACGGCTAAGCATTCTGTGTTTGGTGGGATGAGTCACCGCCATTAAATGTGTTCAGATAAAGACAGAGGAGAAGGGACTGATTGATTCACTCGCAGTGAATGGCAAGAGAGAGATGTCACTGAAATGCGTGCAGATCCCACGGGGCACAGGAAGGTGCGTTGTAATAATTGGGCGTACAAATTTCCCCTAATTGTGAGCTCAACTGTCAAATGTGAATGTAAATTGCTGAGATGTCACAATAACTGATAACAACCAGTGTTGGTGGGGAAAGGTGCAAAAGGGAGACGCGCTGAATTAGTCCCAACAAAAAGGCCTCCCGTTAGAACTCAAGGACTCTGCCAAGATCATGCTGGGGGAACAAGAACAGGGTGGGACCAGAAATCAATGGGCCAAAATTGGTTTCTCAGAAACTAGGCCTAGTAGGTGGACGAAATAATGAGGCCATGGGCTGTTCCTGCCACCACTGCCTTCTGGGTCCTTAAAGAAAGAAACTTTGGGGAGAAAAATTGGCTATTGAAGCAAGCTGCACCATCCCGGATGCCACCCCCGTCTCTTGGTACCCTGGGCCTTCGTCCCCCTGATCCTGAGAGCTGTCCTGGCCAGACTGGGCGGGAGAGAAGGACCCAGATCACAGAGGCACCTCCCTGGCTCCAGCTGAATCCCAACGTCCCCTGGGACGTGAGACTGTCATACGCCCCCCCTGCCCCACACACACACCTGGTGTGTCCTTTTCCTTCCCCTCTTTGTTCTTTTCTGCCCCCCTCCTTTGCCTTCTGTCGAACACGAGTCTGGCTTAGCCGGCCAAGGCTGTGTATTGTGCACCACGGCTATGAGCCCGCAGCCAGCCAGCGGCAGCTAGAAGCAGTGCCCTGAACAGCCCAGAGCCGGTACGAGTCTGCCAGGTCTCGGAGTGGCTGGGCCTGTGTTTCTCCAGCTTGGGGGGGGGGGGCGCAAGTGAGGGACACCCCAGGGACAGACGCTGCAGCCTCTCTCTCTGCTGCTCTTTTCTCTCCCCTCTTGGGTGTGTTCGCCTGGTTCTGTCGGCGAGGAAACGGGATCCAACTTCAGCCGCAGCAGCAGCTCCAGCCCAGCTCCACTAACCTCTTCTCTTGGCCCGAAAGACCAGTGGTCCTGTCTTTAATACCCGCTAACAGACTGTCCAACAAGGGGGTTTTTCCTTCTAAAAACTGTCTCCAGCTATAGGGAATGGGACCCAGGCATGTTGTTACACTGACAGCCTCACTCGATACTCCGCCTGTCGAGTGCTTTAACTCCCCCCTTCTGCACCGGTGGGAAGAGGAGAAGAGGCTGTTTCGTGGTGTGTTTTGCATGGCTGAGGTCTCTGCATCCCAAACCCTCAGCCTGGCCTGAGGCTATTTAATGTCACAGTGGCTGGGTTAAGTTAAACCCTGTGGCCCCCATCTCCATTAACACAAAAGCTGGGGTGCCAAACAGTGTCCCTCTCATTTCCCCCCATGTGCGGAATGAATCACCAATATGGAGGCCACGTGTGACACATAACAAAATTCGTGGGGCGGGGGTGGGGCTGAGGGGTTCAGAGTGTGGGAGGGGGCTCAGGGCTGGGGCAGAGGGTTGGGGTGCAGGGGAGTGAGGGCTCTGGCTGGGGGTGCGGGCTCAGATGAGGAGCTCAGGGCTGGGGCAGAGGGTTCAGGTGGGGGGGGCAGAGGTGAGGGCTCCGGCTGGGGGTGTAGGCTATGGGGTGGGACCGGGGATGAGGGGTTTGGGGTGCAGGCTGCCCCAGGGCCATGGCAGGAAGAGAGGACTCCCCCCAGCTCTCTCTTCCCGCAGCAGCCCCTGGGCTGGGAGAGAGGCGCCTGTCCCCGCTGCCTCAGGTCTGGGGCTGGGCTGGGTTGGGGGAGGGGCGCCTGTCACCCGGCTGCGGCAGGTTCGGGGCTGGGCTCGGTTGGGGGAGGGGCGCCCGTACCCTGGCTGCGGCAGGTTTGGGGCTGGGCTGGGTTGGGGGAGGGGCGCCTGTCCCCTGGCTGCGGCAGGTTCGGGGCTGGGTTGGGGGAGGGGGGGCCTGTCCCCCGGCTGCGGCAGGTTCGGGGCTGGGCTCGGTTGGGGGAGGGGCGCCTGTCCCCTGGCTGCGGCAGGTTCGGGGCTGGGCTGGGTTGGGGGAGGGGCGCCTGTCCCCTGGCTGCGGCAGGTTCGGGGCTGGGTTGGGGGAGGAGGGGCCTGTCCCCCGGCTGTGGCAGGTTCGGGGCTGGGCTGGGTTGGGGGAAGGGCGCCTGTCCCCCGGCTGCGGCAGGTTCGGGGCTGGGCTGGGCTGGGGGAAGGGCGCCTGTCCCCCGGCTGTGGCAGGTTCGGGGCTGGGCTCGGTTGGGGGAGGGGCGCCTGTCCCCCGGCTGCGGCAGGTTCGGGGCTGGGCTGGGTTGGGGGAGGGGCGCCTGTCCCCCGGCTGCGGCAGGTTCGGGGCTGGGCTGGGTTGGGGGAGGGGCGCCTGTCCCCTGGCTGCGGCAGGTTCGAGGCTGGGCTGGGTTGGGGGAGGGGCGCCTGTCCCCCGGCTGCAGCAGGTTCAGGGCTGGGTTGGGTTGGGGGAGGGGCGCCTGTCCCCTGGCTGTGGCAGGTTCGGGGCTGGGCTGGGTTGGGGGAGGGGGGGCCTGTCCCCCGGCTGCGGCAGGTTCGGGGCTGGGCTGGGTTGGGGGAGGCGGGGCCTGTCCCCCGGCTGCGGCAGGTTCGGGGCTGGGCTGGGTTGGGGGAGGGGCGCCTGTCCCCCGGCTGTGGCAGGTTCGGGGCTGGGCTCGGTTGGGGGAGGGGCGCCTGTCCCCCGGCTGCGGCAGGTTCGGGGCTGGGCTGGGTTGGGGGAGGGGCGCCTGTCCCCCGGCTGCGGCAGGTTCGGGGCTGGGCTGGGTTGGGGGAGGGGCGCCCGTCCCCCGGCTGCGGCAGGTTCGAGGCTGGGCTGGGTTGGGGCCAGGCACGGCCCCTCCCAAGCAAGGGCCGGGAAGGGGCCCTCGCTGCTGGTGCCACGGCAATGGGCTCTCCAGGAATGAGAGAAACCAGCACAAGCCTCCCCGTGTGCAGCCCAGGGCAGTGTCTCTCCTCTGCCTTCTCCGGCAGACGCTGTGCCGGCTGGAGCTGCTGCCGCTCCGCCCCAGTCTTTGCGGCCTGCAAAGGGACCCTGCACCCAGGGCCAGGCCAGTGCTCCAGTCAGCCAGGCGACAGAGACGAGAGATGCATGGGGGATTGTACACCAGGCGCCGGGGAGGACGGGGTGCACCTGGGCCCCCCAGCTGGCCACCTTCTCCCCCGAGACAGAAAGCCGAGCGCTGGTGGCCTCACTGCTCTGAGCGCTGGTGTCCGCAGGCCTGTCGGGCCAACAGGACGGGTGGGAATCGGACGTTGGGGCTGGGCGGTGCTCTGGAGGATGGCGTGGATGGCACCCTCAGCAAGTTTGCAGATGACACTAAACTGGGAGGAGTGGTAGACACGCTGGAGGGTAGGGATAGGACACAGAGGGACCTAGACAAATTGGAGGATTGGGCCAAAAGAAATCTGATGAGGTTCAACAAGGACAAGTGCAGAGTCCTGCACTTAGGACGGAAGAACCCAATGCACCGCTACAGACTAGGGACCGAATGGCTCGGCAGCAGTTCTGCGGAAAAGGACCTAGGGGTGACAGTGGACAAGAAGCTGGATACGAGTCAGCAGTGTGCCCTTGTTGCCAAGAAGGCCAATGGCATTTTGGGATGTATAAGTAGGGGCATTGCCAGCAGATCGAGGGACGTGATCGTTCCCCTCTATTTGACATTCGTGAGGCCTCATCTGGAGTACTGTGTCCAGTTTTGGGCCCCACACTACAAAAAGGATGTGGAAAAATTGGAGAGAGTCCAGCGGAGGGCAACAAAAATGATTAGGGGATTGGAACACATGACTTATGAGGAGAGGCTGAGGGAGCTGGGATTGTTTAGTCTGCGGAAGAGAAGAATGAGGGGGGATTTGATAGCTGCTTTCAACTACCTGAGAGGGGGTTCCAAAGAGGATGAATCTAGACTGTTCTCAATGGTAGCAGATGACAGAACGAGGAGTAATGGTCTCAAGTTGCAGTGGGGGAGGTTTAGGTTGGATATTAGGAAAAACTTTTTCACTAGGAGGGTGGTGAAACACTGGAATGCGTTACCTCGGGAGGTGGTGGAATCTCCTTCCCTAGAAGTTTTTAAGGTCAGGCTTGACAAAGGCCTGGCTGGGATAATTTAGTCGGGGATCGGTCCTGCTTTGAGCAGGGGGTGGGACTAGATGACCTCCTGAGGTCCCTTCCAACCCTGATATTCTATGATTCTGTGATCTCTCGTCCCCGGGAGAGTTTCTCCATGCAGCATTTGGCTGCCCCAGGGGCCTGGTGTGGCTGGACTCACTGGAGGGCAGTAATTCCCCTGAATGGCTGTGACATGCCGGTGCCCATGAGGGGAGATCCCCTCATGCAGCCATTACGGTGCCCACGGCCCGGGCAGACACACTGCATGCCTGGTCCCGGCAGTGCCTGCGCCAGAGCGACTCCCCACTGCCCAGCCCCCCAGGAGCACGCACAGCCTGCCTGGCCAGTGGGGCATGCCGGGCACCCCATCAGCCCCGGCAGGCACTGCCAGGCAGCGGTGCTAGACATGCCCCCCAGCTGCCTGGCAGTGAAGGGGCTGCAGCCCCAGCGCTTCAGCCAGCAGCTGCCCCTGGGCCGGCACCTCCTGCTGCACTCCCAGCCCCGGCATTTGCTGGGAAGACCCCAAAGGAGGCTCCTTCCAGAGCAACGTGTGACTCACAGGAACCTCACTGGCTGGTGCATGATAAACTCCCCTCTCCCCCCTGTGCCGTGTCTGCCTGGCACCCGCATGCCGGGCCCCAGGCTGGCTCCTGCCAGCGCTGACCTGGCAGGGGTGCCGGGGGGGAGGGGTGTTGCGCTGGGTGCTGCATAGACACAGACCTGGTCCTGGCTCCAGAGAGCTCACAGTCGAAACGAGCATCGTCGTCAACCCCCCTGGCCCCGGGAGATGGGTCAGGATCGTTGTCTCCGTACCAGAGGGGAACTGGTGGGGGGGGGGTGACTCCTGGCCCGTCCTTGCACAGGGCAGGCTGCCTTTCAGCCTAGCACTGGCGGCCCCAAGCCTTTGCCCTGGTTAGTGTACCCCGCCATTTGTCAGTGTCAGACCCCCTCCCCCTTAGTGGGGCGAGGAGTGGGGGGGCAGAGCAGGCGCTGCTTGTGGGGCTGGATTGCTCCAAGAGGAATGCTGAGCTGCACCTGTCTGCCAGGAAGGACATGGCGTGTGTGTCCCCCCGGCCCCCGTGCAATGCTGGGGGCAGGGCAAGAGCGGAGCTGCCCTGCGTGGGGCACAGCCAGAATTCTGCCCCCCACCTGCCCCCCACGCCCTCCTGCGCCTTCCCTGCCCCCCACCTGCCCCCCACGCCCTCGTGCACCTTCCCTGGCCCACGCCTGCCCCCCACGCCCTCGTGCGCCTTCCTTGCCCCACGCCACCCCGCCATGCCCTCGTGCGCCATCCCTGCCCTACACTGCCCCCACGCCCTCATGCGCCTTCCCTGCCCCCGGCTCCCCTGCAGCTCCAGGGGAGGTCTGGGCTGTGTGTGTGTGCGGGGGGGGGCAGCTGGGCCAGCGTCCGTCAGCCTGATGCAGGGCTGGGTGACAGGCTGGGCCACCTTGCTCCTCGTGCAGAGCCTGGCAGATTGTTTCTTGGGTGAGTTATGACTTTGTCTCCCCTGGTGTAAATTGCCGGGCAGAGCAGCTAATGTTCTGTGCACAGCCGAGGCAATTAGAGTCCTTAGCAAGGCAGCGCTGGCCCCCAGCCCCAGCATGCAAGTCAGGCCTGGGCCTGTCCCCACCCCTGCCACACGCACCGCGTAAAGAGCGGCCTGCAAAACCAACAGCGTCAACCAAGCCTGGTGCTGCCTGCGGCCCTCCTTTGCCCCGGGAGCCTGCTGCCTGGTCCCCCGAGCCTGCCACAGGCCCAGCCACTGGGCCATCGCCAGCTCTTCCCGTGGGCTGACGGAGATGCCCCGTGCTGACACCGCCCAGCAAACCGGGGAGACAGGCCCCCCGGCAGCCCTGCCCGGGGACAAGGTGCTGGCGGCTCCGTTACCGAGAGGACCGGGAGTGCGGCTGCTCCCAGCCACGCACCGCACGCCTGCCGGCACGACGGAGCCGGGGGGCGCCGGGAGCATTCCACGCCAGCAGGGCATGGCAGGCCCCCAGCAGGCCCCCGGCAGGCGGCAGCGTCTGTGTGAGCTGGGGCCCCACGGGACAGACGGCCCTGAACCAGCCTCATTAAGAGCCACTGATTTGTTTGCTGCTTAATATATTTTTCATTTCCAAATGTGTTTTTCCAGGCTCCACAGCGTGTGCAGCTTGTACCAATTAAGGCAGCCGCACACAGTGAGCACTGCAGCCCATTAATTAAACGTATAGGGAGAGATTAAGGGCCCACTCCATTCTCCCTGGCAGCTCTCGCTGGCCAAGAGACACGCTGGGTACTGCAGGTCAGGCAGAGAGCGGTCTCGTACTGCTGCACCCCCACATGTGCACGTAGACACCCCACAGCTCCCCCCATGCCCCACAAACACCCCCAAGAAACTCACCCACACCCCCAAAATCTCACGCACACCCAGAAACACCCCCTTTCGCTCACCCACACCCCACAAACAGCCCCCAATAAACTCACCCAGACCCACAGACACCCCCTTACGCTCACCCACACCCACAAACACCCCAATAAACTCATCCGTGCCCCACAAACACCCCCAATAAACTCACCCACACCCATAAACACCCATTTATGCTCACCCACACCCATAAACACCCCAATAAACTCACCCACACCCCAAAAATCTCACCCACACCCAGAAATACCTCCTTACACTCACCCACACCCCCAATAAACTTACCAACACCCACAGACACCCCCTTATGCTCACCCACACCCCACAAACACACCCACACCCACAAACACCCCAATAAATTTACCCATACACTGAAAACACCCCCTTATGCTCACCCACATCCAGACCCCACAATTACACCCACTCCCACAAATACCCCTTTACGCTCACCCACACCCCACAAACACCCCCCTATAAACTCATCCACATCCCAGAAACAACCCCTTACGCTCACCCACACCCTCAAATGCCCCCAATAAACTCACCCACACCCACGAACACACCCACACCCACAAACATCTCCCAATAAACTTGCCCACACCCACAAACACCCCCCACAAATACCCCCAATAAACTCACCCCCACACACCTCTTTATGCTCACTCCACATACACGCACAAACACCCCCCAATAAACTCACCCACACCCACAGACACCCCCCTTATGCTCATCCACACCCCACAAACACACCCACAAACACCCCTTTATGCTCATCCACACCCCACAAACATCTCCCAATAAACTTGCCCACACCCACAAACACACCCCACAAACACCCCCCCAATAAACTCACACCCACACACCCCTTTACGCTCACCCACCCCCACACACCCAGAAACACCCTCCAATAAACTGACCCACACCCACAAACACCCCATTACGCTCACTCACATCCACAAACACCCCCCAATAAACTCACCCACACCCACAGACACCCCCCTTATGCTCACCCACACCCCACAAAGACACCCCTCCACACCCCGCACATCAGAAACACCTCCTCACACAACTCTCTCTGTCTCGCTCACACACACACAGTTTCTCTCTCGCACACCCACTCCAGACTCGATTCCATGGGACAGGGCTGGCATGGCAGGCTGGGTAAATGTGGCCCAAGGGTCTGACCCAGCAGATGCAGGGGTCTGTCCCAGGAAGGCCGTGCCCTGTGCTAAAGGGCTGATTACCCGTGGGGCATGCACGCCTGTGCTAATCTGGACCGGCCTGGCCACAGGGGTGGGTGGCTGCCATGGGTCAGCGGGGGGCAGCCTGGCTGTGCCCCCAGCAGGGAGCTGGGCTTCCCCGTCCCACTCTGTTGCCATGGAAATGACTGTGATGTCACAACTGCAGCATCCTAGAGAGGGGAGGGGCTGGGACGTGAGGGACCCTCCCCACCGCAGGTGAGGGGCTGGAGCTTGCCGCATGCCCAGACGCTGGTCCCAGGCAGGGGGCCCTGCCCCACTGAGCAGTGTTATGTGTCTGTGGGCTCTGGGAGCAGGGCTGTGCATTAATGATTGGGGGGTGCTTTGGGGGTGCCAGGCACAGCTGGAGGCCATCGCTCCAGCCAGCCTTACCTGGCCTCTGTGCCCGTGGTGCCATCTGTGCCCAGGGAGTGCATTGCATTGGACAGCTTAGTGCCAGGAAGGGGATGCACCCTGTGGCCCCCAGGCTCTCCTGGGGCTCTGGGACCCTTTTCTACTTGGACACCCCAAGAGAGAACCCTCCCTCCATCAGGGTCACCCTGGTGGGGGGTGGAGGACGCAACGGGTAGTTCTGTGTGGTGTGCAGAGCAGGGGGTGCCCTGAGGGGGACGGGAGGGGGTCACTTTGCTGGGGTTGGACTGTGCATAACCCACCTCCTTGGGCCTTAGCGATGCTGGCCAGCCCCGTACCAGGGGGCTGGAGGGGAAAGGGGAGCTGATTCCTACACAGCTCTGTGGGTGTGGGAGGTTGGGGCTTGGACAGGGCTCTGGGGGGCTTGGTATGGGGCAGCCTGGATCTGGGGCCTGCCTTGGGGCTGGCATTGTGCTATGGCAGCTGCATCGCTCTGAGGACGTGCTGAGCTGGGGACCCAGGCATGGGTGGCGTGTGAACCGCCCGCAGCGGGAGGCTAGACCCCAGGCCCGCTCCTTCGGTCCAAGGCTCCGCCCCTTCTGCCTGCCCTGCCAGAGCCCAGAGCCCCTGCACCGTGGCCACCTGCCCCCGCCCCAGGCTAGTATCCCCTGCCCCGGAGCGCTGGGAGGGGGGGCGGCACAGCCCCAGCCCCTGGAGCTGGGCTGCAGAGCGGAAGCAGGGGCCTTTGGGGTGTAGCAGGGCCACATCTGGCTGTTTGGGGAGGCACAGCCGCCCCCAGCCTATGGTACCTGCCGCCCGTTACCCAGGGGCAGCCCTTCGGGGCCAGGGTGGCAGGGAGCACTGAGGGGCAGGCAGAGCAGGAGGGGATGTCAGGCTTCCTGGGCACGCAGCGTCTCGGCCTGCAGGGACCCGGCTCTGAATTCGTGCTGCTCAGGGCAAGGAGAGCAGCTCAACACCCCTGCGCCCCCAGCTAGCTGCTTTCTGGGTGGCCTCAGGTGCGTGTGCGGGGCAGGGGCCTGAGTGGGTGACCCCAGCCTAGTGCTCAGGCCAGCCCGGTGCACGGCAGGGCTGGGGGTGCCCAGTTTGCAGCTGCCCCCCAGGTCTCCTGGTCCAGAGTGGGTCTGCCGGAGCGGGTGCGGTGGGGCTAACCTGGGCCTGGTGTTGCGGTAATGACCCTGCTGAACTGCGTGGGCCCTGCCTGTGCCGACGCCAGCCCCTTCTGGTTGTGGCGGGACTCCTGCTCCGTGGCCACCCTGCAGCCAAGGTTATTTCTGGCCTGGCTTGGCCCACTGGCCAGTCCCTGCGCTGGGAGCGGGCAGAGGTGATGCCTGTCATGCCCCAGCCATGCCCCCCATTCTGCTGGAGTGAAGGGCCCGTAATGGGCTCCCTGACCCGGGACCACTCAGACAGAGCAGCTTCCAGGCACCACGGCCTCATCCTCATGCTGGCTGATCTGGGGGCTGCTGCTTGTGCGGGAAGCCCTGACCCGTGGCACTGCTTCCAGGGGAGAGCAGCCTGGACCGGCATTTCCATGGCAGCCTGGAGCTGGACGGTCCTCGCCGGGAGCTGGATTTTCTGCAGATACGTTGCCTCTGATCTGGAGCCAGCGGGGCTGGGAGGGGACCAATGCAGCTGCTCCGCTGTGTGTCCGGGGTGCTGCTCAGCAGAGACAGATGGCCGGACCTGCCAATGGGGGGCAGAGTGAGGGCAGCGGCTTCAGCCGATGTTACTGAGCGTGCTCAGGACAAGCCAGGCAGCAGCTCTGGGGAGCTGTCAAGGTTCCTTCCCCACTCTGAACTCTAGGGTACAGATGTGGGGACCTGCATGAAAACCCCCTAAGCTTATTCTTACCAGCTTAGGTTAAAACTTCCCCAAGGTACAAACTATTTTACCTTTTGTCCTTGGACCTTATTGCTGCCACCACCAAGCATCTAACACATATATAACAGGGAAAGAGCCCGCTTGGAAACGTCTTTTCCCCCAAAATCCCCCCAAGCCCTACACCCCCTTTCCTGGGGAAGGCTTGATAAAAATCCTCACCAATTTGCATAGTACATGAACACAGACCCAAATTTGCATGAACACAGACCCCAAACCCTTGGATCTTAAGAACAATGAAACAGCAATCAGGTTCTTAAAAGAAGAATTTTAATTGAAGAAAAGGTAAAAGATCTGATCTGAGCTGTAAAATCAGGATGGTAAATACCTTACAGTGTAATCAGAGTCAAAACACAGAGAATCCCTCTCGGCAAAACCCTAAGTTACAAAAAGACACAAAAACAGGAATATCCATTCCCTCCAGCACAACTTAATTTCTCAGCCATTTAGAGAAATCATAATCTAACGCATATCTAGCTAGATTACTTACTAAGTTCTAAGACTCCATTCCTGTTCTGTCCCCGGCAAAAGCATCACACAGACAGAGAGAACCTTTGTTTCTCCCCCCTCCAGCTTTGAAAGCATCTTGTCTCCTCATTGGTCATTTTGGTCAGGTGCCAGCGAGGTTATCCTAGCTTCTTAACCCTTTACAGGTGAAAGGGTTTTTCCTCTGGCCAGGAGGGATTTTAAAGGTGTTTACCCTTCCCTTTATATTTATGACAGATCCTGACAGCTGCGCCCGCCGTGAGCGTGTAAATAACAGCCCCAGAGGAGCCTGGTGCATGCTAAGGGCTGGCTGCAGTGCCCTGGCCTCTGCATTCAGTCCAGCCAGACAGGCGGGAATCTCCAGCATCGGGAACGGCCGTGCCTCTCACCGGCTTTGGCAGGGTCTCTCAGGAGCCTGCAGCCAGCCTGTTTCTGCATCAGCATATGCTCCCCAGCATCGACTGTGGGCTTGCTCCTGAGCGCTGGGCATCACGGGCAGGTTGTCAGTGCCAGGGGGGCTGTGCTGGTCCAGTTACTGCTGAGCTGGCTAGGTCAGCACCCCCTTCGCCCTGCCCGGCCTGTGCCCTCCCTCCCACTCCACACATGGGGGCAGGGTCTCCGCCTTTGGCGAGCAGCACGGCTCATTCCTGTCGCAAGAGCTGCCTAGGCTGCTGGTAACATCTCATCCGGCTCTTCTGCTGGCTGCGTGTTCCTGGCCCTACGTCATTCCCAGCTGCAGCCACCTATCCCTCCCTGGCCTGCTCCCGCTGGAGCAGTGCATGCTTCCCCCATTGCAGCTCCTGTGCAGTGGACCATATGCTGCCTAGCCACCCCCCACCCCATCTGACCCCCCGAGCCGTACGCTGCCACCGGCACCATCTGCCCCTCGGGGCTGCCCGGGCCAGACACTGTCACCAGCGCTAACTCCTTCCTCTGTCTGGGCCCCTGGCCAGGCCATATACTGCCAGTGACCGTAACTCATCCCTCCTGCCCCATCTGGGCCCCCCCATGCCATATGCTGCCACTGGCACTAACCTGCCCCCACCCGGGCCCCAGGCCATGCGCTGCTGCACGCCAACAGGGTTTGCTGAGGGGTTTGGTGGAGCCCCGTGGGCAGCTCCGTGTTGGTTTCAGGACCTGTCATTCTTCAGGCGCAGCCGGGGGGGCACCAGGACCCACGGGCTCAGGCACATTCGGGAGGGAGGCTGGCTCAGCGGGGTGCTAGCCTAGCTCTGGGAATTCCCTTCTGTGCCGCAGGCGCCCTGGGTGACGCGGGGACTCACGCCCGCTGGCTGGTACATCCACGCTGCAGCTGGGCGCTCGCCTCCCAGCCCGGGCCCACTGGCTTGTGCGGGCACTGTGCGCTGGGTGCTCAGCCGAGCCATGCGGATGCTCTCGAGCCCCGGGGCGGTGGGAGAGGGAGGGGATGGTGGAGCTCCAGCCTGATGCTCCTCTGAGTGTCTAGTGTGGGCCCTGCCAGGCCTGCCCGTGGGCCCAGGCTGGGAGGCTCTTGGCCAGCTGCAGTGTAGACATAACCTGTGGGTCTCCGTGCTGTGTGTAATGAGGGACAACTGCCCTGCCCAGCTCGCAGGGGACGGGGGATAGGTCTCAGAGAGAGGGGCTGAGTCGTCTCCCCTCTGCGGGCAGCAGTAGGCACCAGCAGGGCATGCTTCCCCCATTGCGGGGCACCGCAGGCTGCATGTTGGCTGGATGCCCCGGGGATGCCCCAGCAACTAGCTTCTACGTGGGAGAGGAGTGCCCAGCGCGGCCTCCTGCAGGGTCCTCCGTGCCCCAGTGGGAGCGACTGCCCTGCACTCCCGTGCCCCTGTGCCCGGGTCCCGGGGGGCTGCTGCTGCAGTGCTCCATGCCCCAGGCTGTGCCCGCTGCAGGCCAGCTGGCGCTGGGGCGTGTGAACCAGCCCTGCGGGTGGCTTGGGCAGCTCAGCCTCCGCTGCTGACGTGACAGCTCTCTGCGCAGGGCCCGGCTTTTACTGTCTTGTTGCTTTTGATTTAGCCCCTGTGCCGTAAACTAGAAGCTACAGTTTCGGGAGCATCTGCATTTTAATTAGTAATTACCGAGGCAGCAGTGCCGGCTCCTGCCCAGCTGCTGCCTCCTTCCTCCGGCTCCGGGGCCACCCCAGCTGCGCGGGAGAGTGGGGCGAGGGCAGGGTTTGGGTCCAGCCCGCAGGACAGGCAGCCCGGCCCGTGCCCTGGGCACCCCAGCCACGTTGCTCTGTCCCAGCACCCCCCAGCCACGGTGCTCCCTCTCCCGCGGGGGGGCCCTGGCAGAGGGCAGCCCAGCTCCTGGCGTGCCAGGCCCTGGAGACACAGAGGCTGTTTGGTAGCCCCCCCTTCCCCACCCCCAACCTGACTGCTGCTGCGGGGGGGGGCAGAGCCTGGGCCTGAGGGGGACAATCTGCCCGTGAGCTCTCAAAGGCTCCTGGGTGTGGGGCGGAAGGCCGAGAGATTCAGGGGGTGAGGCAGAGACAGTTCTGTATTCAACCCCCCAGAATACGGCCTTCAGATGAGTTTGTGGGGGGAGCCATGTCACCTTCCCCAGCCCCGTGCCCCCAGGGTTTGTGGGAGGAGCCATGTCACCTTCCCCGCTTCCCAGAGCCCTTCCCCCCACTCACTACATTCCCCCTCCCTCTGTGGCTCGCTCTCCCCCACCCTCACTCACTTTCATTGGCTGGGGCAGGGGGTTGGGGTGCGGGAGGGGATGAGGGCTCTAAATGGGGGTGTGGGCTCTGGGGTGGGGCCAGAAATGAGGGGTTCAGGGTGCGGGTGGGGGCTCTGGGCTGGGGCAGGGAGTTGGGATGTAGGAGGGGGTGAGGGCTGTGGGGTGGGGCCAGGGATGAGGGGTTTGGCGTGCAGCAGGCTGGGGGTGGGGCTGAGGGATTTGGAGCATGGGAAGGGGCTGCGGGTTGAGGCAGGGGGTTGAGGTGCAGGAGGGGATGGGGCTCTGGGCTGGGGGTGCAGGCTCTGGGATGGGGCCAGGGATGAGGGGTTTGGGCTGCAGGAGGGGGCTCTGGGTTTGGAGGGGCTCAGGGCTGGGGTGCAGGAGGGTGCTCTGGGCTGGGGGTGCTCAGGGCTGGGGTGCAGGAGGGGATGGGGGCTCTGGGCTGGGGGTGCAGGTGGGGGCTCTGGGTTTGGGGGGGCTCAGGGCTGGGGTGCAGGCTCTGGGATGGGGCCAGGGATGAGGGGTTTGGGCTGCAGGAGGGGGCTCTGGGTTTGGAGGGCTCAGGGCTGGGCTTGGGGGTTGGGGCACAGGCTTAGCTCGGTCAGCGGCGCAGTGGGGCTAAGGCAGGCTGCCTGCCTGTCCTGGCTCTGTGCTGCGCTCCGGAAACGCCCAGCAGATCCGGCTCCTAGGTGTGGCGGGGGCAGGAGGCTTCACAGTGCACACTGCTCTCACCTGCAGGCAACGCCCACGCAGCTCAGCCAATGGGAGTGTGGAGCTGGTGCTCTGGCAGGGGCAGCGTGTAGAGCCTCATGGCCCCCCTACCTAGGAGCCGGACCTGCTGGCCGCTTCCGGGGCGCAGCGCGGTGCCCCAGGACAGGTAGGAACTAGCCTGCCTTAGCCCCGCAGCACTGCTGACCGAGCTTTTAACGGGGGCTGGTATCATAGCTGTGTACAGGCTAATGACTCGAGCTGGCGAAGGTCCGTATCTCCAGCAGCGCTCGCTGGCGGGTGGTTACAGATTGCAGTGCTGTGTGTCCCCTGCGGTGCAGGCTGCATGGAGCCGCTGCAGGAAGCTGCCACAGGCTCTTAGCTCCTTTGCAGCAGACGGTGAGGTGGTGAGACCTGCTGGTGGGATGTTCGGAGACCTCCCTCGTGCCTGTGGCTTTCTGGGGGTCCTGGCTCTGGGTGATAAATGCATCTGCTTCCCACTGCAGAGTCAGCCCTGGAAACGCTCAACCTGCCTATGCTGCCCCTCCGGCTGCCAGCTGGGAGCACTCCACCTCCGCAGGCTCCAGGTGGGTCCCAGTGGCTGCTGCACGAGCTTCAGGGTGACTCCCAGGAAACCAGAACCCACCCAAGGGTGCCGTGGCAGGAGGAGCCAGCTTAGCACCTGGGGCCCCCCATCCTCTCCAAACAGAGGCTGCTGTCGCGTCGCTGTGGGGGCCAGGAGGCTGCTGAGCCCCTCTGCAGTGGGACGGCATCCCAGCAGCCCTGAGCGCCCTCCTGGGGCGACCCCTGGGATGCTGTGATCAAACCACACCCCTGCAGGCGGCCTCTGTGCTCCTGCGACGGCGTGCTCCTTCCTGCAGCGCGGGGCCGGGCTGCTCACAGGGGCCGCAGCGTGCTGGGGGCCGTTGGGTGGCGCTCACCGAGTGGAGTCCTGCCCTCAGTGCGTCTTCGCCTCCTGGCTCTCGGTGGGGTCTGCCTGGGGCCTAGAGCGGCCGTCCTGATCCAGAGCTCCTGCCCCCTGGAAAGGCCGACTCGCTGCCAACCAGCAAGAAAGCGACTTCCATGCGGCACTTCAGCCGCACAGAAACCTGGAGAGCAAAGCAGCTCCTGGGAGCAGGGATCTGCCCCACAGCCAGCGCTCCTGCCCCACTCCCCACAGCGCCCCCTGCTGGAAGCGGCTGGGGCTGGAGTAGTGGGATCTGCCCCACAGCCAGTGCTCCTGCCCCACTCCCCACAGCGCCCCCTGCTGGGACTGAAGTAGCCAGGATCTGCCCCATAGCCAGCACTCCTGCCCACACCCCACAGCACCCCCTGCTGGGACTGGAGTAGTGCGGATCTGCCCCACAGCCAGCGCTCCTGCCCCACTCCCCACAGCGCCCCCTGCTGGGACTGGAGTAGCCAGGATCTGCCCCATAGCCAGCCAGTGCTCCTGCCCCACTCCCCACAGCGCCCCCTGCTGGGACTGAAGTAGCCAGGATCTGCCCCATAGCCAGCCAGCGCTCCTGCCCCACACCCCACAGCACCCCCTGCTGGGACTGAAGTAGCCAGGATCTGCCCCATAGCCAGCACTCCTGCCCCACACCCCACAGCACCCCCTGCTGGGACTGGAGTAGTGCGGATCTGCCCCACAGCCAGCGCTCCTGCCCCTTTCTCTGCGGGTGCTGCCATTACCCCTGAGCGCCCGCTGCCCTCCTTCACTCTGCCCCCAGGCCAAGGGGCGCTGAGTGTGAATTCTTGGTCTCTCTGTTCTGGTGTCTTTCTCCTCAGCCTCCCTGCTTCCTCCGCTCTGCGCCAGCCAGAGGCCCTGCCCATGGGGCCCGTGGGAGACCAGCTCGGCTCAGTCCTCATGGGCCTTGCTGCAGCCCCTGCCAAGCTCTGGCCTGTCCCCCCGGCGAGGCGGGGCAGCCCCAGCTATGGAAGCCCTGTGGTTAGCCGAGCGCAGACACAGTCAATCGAAGAGGAATGTGGAGCCGCGGCTGAGGCCCAGCTGGGAGGGGCTGCAGGGCTCACTGAGATGCCGAGAGCCCGGAACGGGTCTGTGAGCGTCTCCTGCAGCCTGCGCCGGGGACCGGGGGGTGTGCCGCAGGCGTGGGGCTGCACAGCCGTGTGCAGGGCATTGCTGCCGGTGCCTGCCTGGGAGCGCTCGCTGTGCGCAGGGTGTGTCCCCACCGGTGGGTGCACGCTCAGTCCAGCCCTGCCTGCCTGGCGGGGCCCCTTTGCTGGCTCTCGGGCCCGGGTCTGAGGTCAGGGGAGGCCAGCCAAGCAGCATGGCCAGGGGCGCTTGGCTCTCCAAACTGCCCGGCCCTGCAGCCCAAGCCCAGCAGAGCCTCTGGCTCGACCCTCGCCAGCAAGGAGGGGAGGGGAGGGGGCTGCGCCCGCAGGATCCCTTAGGTAGACAGAGGTGCTGGGTGGAGGGGCCATGAGGTGCCGCGAGAATGCAAACCCTGGAGGGAGGGGCGCTGCATGGGGCTGGCCTGCGAGCTAGTGAGGGGGGTGAGGGACGGCTGCCAAGAGAGCCGTGCAGGGGCAGCTTCCCTGCGATTCCTGCTGCAGCCAGCCAGGAGCCCTGCCATGCCGGCCAAGGGAGCTGCGCTTAGCAAGTCCCCGTGTGCCCCTAGAGCTGCCACCGCCCTCTGCCACACCCTTGGCACCTCTGGGCCAGCCCAGCCCTCAGGGCTCCCGGCCTCATGCCAGAACCCACATCCTGCAATTGCCACACGGTGGGGCAGGCGTGCCCTTGGGGAGCCCCCCTGGTTCCTCACCCAGAGGCTCTGGGACTGCCGCCGTCCGGACTCCAGGCTGCACCCTGGCTTGGCCCCTGCTGGGAGAGTGGAGTGGGCAGGAGCTCGCCTTCTGGGCCTGTGTGACGAAGTGGGAATGTTCTTCATGTTCTCTCTGAATACTGTGCGGGTGCCTCAGTTTCCCCTATGCATTTCTTCAGTCTCTAGGTGGTGGGATAAGGGGGTGTGATTGTGGCAGAGCCCTAGAGGGCCAGTGTGATGGTGTCTGCACAGAGAATGGCCTACACCCTGTCTCCTGGCAACTGATGGCCTGGGCCCCTCCTCTGCAAGGTGCCAACAAAAGGGGCTGGAGAACAAAGGGATCGGGTGGCCTCCTGACTGGGGAAAGAGACAAAGGCCAGAGGAGGGGCGGGAGAGTTTCAGTTTGGAGCTGGCTGGGGAAATGGAGGGAGGTCCAGATGGGGCTCTGGCCTCCCTGCCCCCCAATTTGGACCTGACTGAGGGGTCCTGTTCTCTGTACCTACAAGCTCTGCTTTAGACCGTGTTCCTGTCGTCTAATAAACCTTCTGTTTTACTGGCTGGCTGAGAGTCACGTCTGACTATGGAATTGGGGGGCAGGACCCACTGGCTTCCCCAGGATCCCCCCTGTGCGGACTCGCTGTGGGAAGCGCACGGTGTGGATGGGGATGCTGAATGCCCCAAGGTCAGCCCGAGGAAGGTCGAAGTTGTGTGAGCTTCTTGCCCGGGGGAGAGGAGACTTCCCCAGAGTCCTGCCTGGCTTCGTAGGGAGCAGTTCCAGAGCATCGCCCGGTGACCCCGTGACAGCCTGGCATCAGGGCCTGCCTGCTCCTCAGGCCACAGAGCTGGCAGCGGCCTACAGAAGGGGCCTCTGGGCTGGGGGAAGCTGGCACAGTCTCCCTGGATGGTAACTTTGACTGCACTGCTGTCCTTGGCTCAGCTGCACCCAGTGTCTCACTGCAAGACACCTGCAGAGCTCGCAGCTTCTCAGCCGCTGCTCCTGCGGCCCCGTGTCCTAGGACTGATGCTGTGGACCGTAGCGGCCGAGACCTTCGGCTTCTTTCCCACCGTCACCAGGGCACAGCTCCATTTAACGAGGCTTTTAGGCCTAAGTGCTGCTTGGCTCGACTGGGAGAAATTGATATTTTGAGCGTGTGATTGCAGGGCTTCATGAATAATTCACACCCAGGGCGGTTCCATTCCCAAAACCAGGCTGCTGAAAAATCTCTCTTAACAAGGAAACAAATTCTCCTTGTGCGAAGCCCTGGCCCCAGTGCTGCTGCCAGTGAAGCTCTAGTCTCTGTGAACTGATTCCCGTAAGGCAGGGGCAGCTTTGGGGGTGGTGTCTCTAGTCTCTTAACTGGGATTTCCCATCTTCTGCGCTGCCCGGTTTGCCAGGCCGGGGTGAGAAACACAGCAGCTGCTCAGGGGTGGCTTACCTGAGAAAAATGCCTTTCGGAATGGAGGCGTCGAAACCTGCGGCTCGGAGGTGGGTGTGAACGGGCAGCCCACGGGAGCGAATGGTGCTGGGCAGGCGCCCCTGCGTGGGGCTGAGATGGGCACAGCCACACAGCGTCTGAGGACGGGAGCATGCCCAGCCAGGCGGGTGCAGTTCAGGATGGCTCATGAATCCTTGTATCCAGGGGCCAAGCCCACCTGCCAACAGCCTTAGCACGAAGGAATCAGGCCTCCAATCTTTACCCAGCGCCTGGGGATCCGGGCCCTGTGGTGGGGAACCCAATGCAGGGATCTGCCCCCGTCGCAGGGGGAATTTGTCCTCCATTGGGGGGAACCTACTGTGGGGGAATCTGTCCCCTGTGGGGTGGGGAACCCTGTGCGGGGGAATCCAGCCCCTGTTGGGGGGCGGGGGGGGGAGGAGGGCAGCATGCGGGATCTAGTCCTGAGATCTTCGGCAGATTTGACCCTAAAGGCCCCTTCGCTGTGGGGACGTCATCACGCCTGAGGCTGCAGCAAAGACTGGGGCCCTGACTGCTCCCAGTGATGCAGGTGTAAACCTCTAGGAGCATGAACTTGTGGATGGCCAGGCCCCGGTCCAGCCCTGTCCCCACAGCCGTCTCAGCAGCTCCCTCCATATGGAGAGCTGGGCTGGACGATCTGGGGCTAGAACCCAGGGCCAGGAGCTGCTGGCAAGTGTGAGCCCGGGGGCCTGCAGCCCAGGGGAGCAGGGAGCTCACTACTGACACCTGCTGGTGGACAGGGAGAAGCGCCACCCAGAGCTGCTTGAGAACCCTAGGGGGACAGGGGCTCCCCACAGGGGAGGGGGCTCTCTGCCAGCATCTGTGGGTGAGCAAGGGGACGCAGCTGAACGGCCAGGCCTCACTTGCATTTCTAGCGTTGGCCGGTTTGGGGTGTTGGGTTAAACTCCAGCTGAGTGTGGGGGCGATGAACTGGAGTCTCAGCCAGCAAGACCGTAGCCCAGGGGCCCACCATCCTGCGTCCTGCCCTGCTGGGAGCCAGCTGTGGGAGGGTCTCTGGGCCTGGCAGCCCCATGGAGCCATGTCCAGAGACTGACGCCAGGCAAGCATCAAGGCCACTGTTCAGTCCCCCCTTGCAATGGGGGTGGGGCCTAAGCCAGCCCTGGGGGAGAGGCAGGAAGTGCTGAGAGTCCCCTGGGAAAGCCCGTAAGGGGGCAGAGGGTATTCCCCAGACTGGGGTCTTGCCCCAGGCATAGCTGCACTCTCGCTGGGGCTGAGGTTTTCTCTGTCCCCATTGATACTGGTCTCGTTCTTGGCCTGTTGCGCTCTCTCCGTCAGTTTGTCTTTGATCCACAGAGCCTGAGAGTGGGGCAGGGACGGCATCTCATCCTGCCTCTCCGCGCCCTGACCCTCTAATCGCTCCCTGTGAGCTGGCCTGGCTGGGATTGCTCGGCCTGGCTGTCAGCAGCTTGCGCTCTTCGCTCGGCTCCTCGCTCCCTGTGCCCACCCACTGCCAAGGGGCTCACTAGGTCCTGGCTCCCTGTGGCACAGAAAAAAGAAAAGGAGTACTTGTGGCACCTTAGACACTAACCAGTTTATTTGAGCATGAGCTTTTGTGAGCTACAGCTCACTTCATCGGATGCATAGAGTGCGCTGCAGAAATCTAAAGAGCCGGGCTGAGAATCCTACATAGAATCATAGAATCATAGAATATCAGGGTTGGAAGGGACCCCAGAAGGTCATCTAGTCCAACCCCCTGCTCGAAGCAGGACCAAGTCCCAGTTAAATCATCCCAGCCAGGGCTTTGTCAAGCCTGACCTTAAAAACCTCTAAGGAAGGAGATTCTACCACCTCCCTAGGTAACGCATTCCAGTGTTTCACCACCCTCTTAGTGAAAAAGTTTTTCCTAATATCCAATCTAAACCTCCCCCATTGCACAGACCCCGGCTGCTCCCCGGCAGCCCTTCTGCAAGGCGGGTGACGGGGTGGGCAGCGGCCTCTGGAGCCAGGCTGTTCGGCTTCTGCTCACTGAGCCACCTGGGCCTGCAGTGGGGGCTGCTAGGAGCCAAGTACATTGTCGCAGTGCCTCCTGGGGGTCCCAGCCCCACGGGGCCAGGTGCAGGACACAGCGCAGGGCCAGGCCTGGCCTTGAAGAGCCCGAAACCTGCATTTAAGGCAAGAGCCAAAGGGCGGCTCCCGAGAGCTCCAGGGAACCGGGGCTGCTGAGCAGGGGTTAGAGTGACTAGAGTGTTAGTTAGCGCTCGGTAGATGCGCATGGGCTCAGCTGGGGCTGTGCGCGGTGCTCTGCTTCTACAAGCACTTGGGAGCCGTGAAACCCCAAAGAGCACGCCCTGGGGACCCCGAGTCCTGGGTGCTCTCCCTGGCTCTGCCGCGAATCGCTGAGTGCCCTTCCCCGCTCTGGGCCTCATGGCCTGGCTGCTGAGTGCTGGGTGCCTTGCACAGAGCGGGGTGGAGGACAGGAATGTGCTGTCGTAACATGTCACTGCCCCTGTTCTAACCGCCAGCTGCAGGGAACGGCGCTGTGCTGAGCAGGGACGTGAGCTGCGTGGATAAGGAATGCCAGGTGGGTGCTTTGTCTTCTCGGTGCTGGACCCCCACGCTGCATTCCTGCTGCATGGCTGGGCCCGTCCCAGAGCCCAGACACCGTGCTGATGGGAGCCCTGAGAGCAAGCCCACGTCTGCCTGCACCTGCTCCCTGTGAATCCCTGCTGGGCAGGGGATTCCCCTAGGGTGCGGCAGGCTGGAGAATGGGGTGCTTGCTTGGCTTAGCTCTGCCCCGGCACTAGGCCCTTTGGCTGGGGAGGGTTGTAGGGCTGTCAGCGTGGCTGGAGCCAGGCACATGCCTGCACAGCAGCCTGGGCTGGTTCAGGGACCTCTTCCTCCTGGCATTTCCCTCCCCTTCCCCTCCCACCCCCGGCCCCTGGGGCAGAAGCAGGAGGCCCAGCCCTTCCTGTGGGTGGGTTGTCCAGCCGGTTTAGCCGGCTCAGGGTGGGGTGCGGCAGCCTCCCTGTGGAGGAGCGGGAAGCCCAGCCAGCTAGGGGGGGTTGGACCCAGCTCCAGAGCAGAGTTAGAGCCTGCTCTCTGGGCTGCAGAGCTCAACTCAGGGCAAACTGGGGCTAAAGCCCCATCAGCCAGCCCTGGGGGTGCTCAGCTGGGGTGGAGACCCCCCCCAGGACACAAGCAGGCATAGGGGTCGTTAGGGCTAGACAGGAGGGGTCCCACCATACAGATCAGGGCATGGCGAAGGTCCAGAGCCCTGGTCTAGCGCCTGTCCCGGCCCCGCCACGCTGAGCGCACGGGGATTGGTGTGCACGTGGGAGGGGACATTACCATGCGTTACTCAGGGAGGTGGTGGAATCTCCTTCCCTAGAAGTTTTTAAGGTCAGGCTTGACAAAGCCCTGGCTGGGATGATTTAGTTGGGGATTGGTCCTGCTTTGAGCAGGGGGTTGGACTAGATGACCTCCTGAGGTCCCTTCCAACCCTGATATTCTGTGATTCTGTGACATGGCCCCCCTCTGGGGTTCTCCTGTGCTCACCCCAGGCAGGGCTGTCAGACTCCCTGGGCGCTGGGGAGAAGGGCAGAGAGAGTAGACAGCAGCACGGCTCCCCCAGCACGGGGGAGCTCGGGCCAACACCCCTCCGAGTGCAGCCCCTGGCTGCTCCCGCCCTGCAGCACCCGTCAGCAGGGAAATCGCTACCCCACAGCCTGTCTCCCTGCCTCTGGCACAGGCCCGGCTGTCTCCACTCGCTGCTGCGGAGTGCTGGGGGCTCCCGGGCTCTCCTGCTCCAGGCCAGTTCCCAAAGGGAATCCAGGTTTGGGATCCTATTCACAGGGTCTGGTTCCTGCTGCCCCCAGGGCCTCCGAGCCCCACAATCAGAGTTTCGGTCACGGGGCAAGCTCCTCCTCTGCCGCGTGGGCTTTGTGCCACCTGCACCCACCCTCCTCCCTGCTGGGAGCTCAGTGCCTTTCGGAGCCCCTGGCCGTGGGGTCCGGCTCCTCGTGCGGCATGGGGAGCAGGCTGGACCTGAGGCGGGTGGGAGATGTCTGTGGAGGCCCTGGCAGGAACTGGGCATGGTGCTCTGCTCAGGCTCTCGGCGCTTGGAGCCGCACAGCCGTCGGGGAGCAGCCGGGCACGGCTCTGCCCACGGGATCGAGACGCCCAGAGCAGCCGCAGGCCCAGAGCGGCGAAGCGACTTGCTGGGGCTCCTTGGCAGAACTAGGGCTCGGGAGCCAGCTGTGCCCATCAAGATGGGGAGATCTGGTGGCTGCCCCGCTGCACCAGGGTAGGGAGAGCAGCAGGGAGCCAAGCTGGTGTGCCCGGCCAGAGACCATCAGGCAAGATCCGTTTGCACCAGCAACCCCCGAAGGCCCGTTTCTGAGTCCATCGCTTCCAGAGCTGCCCAGCACCTGCCAAGTTGGCAGCTCCAAGAGCTGCTGGAGTCCTTGCTGCTGCCACAGCAGAGTCTGCTCGCGGCTAGTGTCTCTTCCTCTCTGGCGGCTCGTTACTGGATGTCTTCCAAGCGACAAGGCTCAACGAAACTCGTCTGGCTGGTTTCCTAACACCCGGGCAGGCTTGCTTTGGAAAAGGGCTCAGTGGCTGCACCAGTGCAGCTGGGGCAAGAGACGGGGCCCTGGAGACATGGAGACAGACCCGCTTTGCCCAGGGTCTCCCCACTGGTGGCAAGCTAAGATCAGTTAAATTGGGCCAATCCTCAGACGGGGGCAGCCCATCCGATTCTGCAGTGGGGGTGTGGGTCCCTCAGAGTCGGTGCTCATCCCAGTGCTGTAGCATGATGCTAAGGTGTGTCTTTGGACACAAGGCTGACCCCAGCTGACCTGCAGGGAGCGGGGTGGGGCACCCAGCAGGGGTGCTGGGCAGCAGGGAGCAGGGTGGGGTGGGAAACCCAGCAGGGGCGCCGGGCGGGGTGGGGAACCTAGCGGGGGCGCCGGGCAGCAGGGAGTGGGGCGGGGTGGGGAACCCAGCAGGGGCACTGGGCGGCAGGGAGCGGGGCGGGGTGGGGAACCCAGCAGGGGGCGCTGGGCGGCAGGGAGTGGGGCAGGGTGGGGGACCCAGCGGGGGTGCCAGGTGGGGTGGGGAACCCAGCGGGGGCGTCGGGTGGTAGGGAGTGGAGTGGGGGACCGAGCAGGGGTGCTGGGCGTCAGGGAGCGGGGCGGGGTGGGGGACACAGCGGGGGTGCTGGGCGGCAGGCAGGGGGCAGGTGAATCAGCAGGGGGTGCTGTGCTGCAAGGCGCGGGGCAGGGGCTTGCCGGGGGGCACTGTGCTGCAGGGAGCAGAGTGGGGGCTCGCTGTGGGGGGCAGAGGGGGAGCCATGCCTCCAGGAGCAGGCTCACTGGGGGGCTCCCCTGTGCTGCAGAAGGTGCCATCTTTGGAACGAGCCATAAAGCTGAGGCCCTTGCCGCTCTCTGTCATTACTAGTTACCTGGCTGGCCTGTTAACCTGCCAGCTTGGCTCCTTAAATCCTGTTGCCCTGCCGGGGCTGTGGCCGGGGAGGTAGTGCTGGCCGGAGGGGTTAGCTGGGTGCACGCCCCGGAGCGGTCCCAGGCACGCTCTGGGAGGAGCCAGGGTGGGCAGGAGACCCCTGGTGCAGCGGGGAGTTACGCATCTCCTGGGCTCTGGCTCGTTGCTGGAGAGCTGAGAGGGTGGAGGATGCAGGCTGTGCCCGCCCCTGAGGTTGGCCGAGGGGAGGCTGTGCCCCCCCCCGCCCCGGCCAGCCTCCCTGCCAGCTCGCACCTTGCTCATGTCGAAGGGGGGCTGCCCTGCTCCCGCACGGAAGTCAGGGTCTCTGGGGTTGCCCGGGCTGAGGCTGTGGCCAGTGCAGCATGGGGAAAGCAGCGCTGGGAGGGGGGAACAGGTTACGGGAGAGGGAGGGCTCTAGCTTTGCGGGCAGTGGTGCCCTGGGGGGCGGGAGGGGGGCGGAAGGAGCCCGGGCTAAGTGCACAGTGTGGCCTGGAGCCTGCCAGGGGCTGGGTGTGGACCTGGCACATGAACTGCTCCCTTTCCTGGCTCCGGCTGCCATTGATTTCCCACTAATGGGCTTGTTGTGTGGGGTGGGGCTCTCCTGGCCCCCTCCCGCTTCCCGCAGAGCTGTGGAGCCGCTGCTGGGCCTGCTGCAGCCTGAGAGGGGTGGGGGGAAAGGCAGCCTCCCCCTGCACGGGCCACAGCGGGTCCCCCACCTCACTGCCCTCCTCGGCCACCGTGCAGGTGGACGCTGTGCTCGCCCCGGGTGCCTGAGCCCGGCCAGGCCGCACGAGGGCCTCGCTGTGTGTGGGGCATGCGGGGCCCAGCCCAGGGGTGGCCATACCTGTACCGGGAGGGGGCATCTGACCCTCCCAGAGTGCAGGTGTAACCCCGGTCGTCAGCGGGTGGGATCGAACCTGGGACCTCTGGAGCTTGGTGCACAAGCCTCTACCGCATGAGCTCAAAGCCACCTGGCCCTTAGCTGAGGCTGCAGCAGACCCATGAACTGCGCAGGGGGCTGAAGGGGACAGAGCCCCACACCAGGGGTGTGGGTTACACAGGCAGCGCGTGCGGCTGCCCCGTGGTGCGCAGCGTGTGCTGTGCACCCCGTGGGGCCGTGGGGTTCGCGGGGTGGGGACGGGTGCTCTCGGTGCAGGGTGCAGGGCCTGGGGGGGGAGAGGTGTGTGTGTGTGTGTGTGTGTGTGTGTGTGTGTGTGTGTGTGTGTGTGTGTACGCGCACTGTCCGCTCCCTCCCTGGTTTGGGGGGGAGAGGTGTGTGTGTGTGTGTGTGTGTGTGTGTGTGTGTGTGTGTGTGTGTGTGTGTGTACGCGCACTGTCCGCTCCCTCCCTGGTTTGCTCTGGCAGCAGCTCCCAGGTCTCCTTCATTGGGATGCTGGGGGTGTCTCATCCCAGACGTTGCCAGGCCCTGGCCCAGGTTCCCGCCCGCCTGCTGCCCCCGTGGCCTAGCGGGGTTGCCTGGGGCCGAGGGGTGTTCAAGGGGAATCCCAGCGTTAGCATTCCCCCGTGCGCCGCCGGCTCCTCCCCGGGGCTCCCCCTGCCGCAGCTTCGCCTGCTGCCCCGGCCCGGAGGCTGGGCCCGGGGGACGGATTCCGTCAGTGGCAGCTGCCTTGCCCGGTGCCTGCCAGCCCCTGGGCTGCGAGGCCGGAGCTGTCTCATGCCGCCCTCTCCGCTGCCTCGGCTCCTGGCCCTGCAGCAGCTCCAGGAGCATCTGCCCTGCCCGCCAAAGCAGCGCCCTGCCCCCTTCGCCCCTTCCTGCCCCCAGGCCCTCATGCAGCAGGCTCAGCCCTGGCCCTGGGAGCTCCCCACCCAGACTAGGGGGAGGAAACCCCATTGCACGTCTGCGCCCTTTACTGCGGCAGGCATCAACCCCCACTTCATGCAGCAGCCTTGGGGAGCCAGGGTAACGGAAAGCGTGGGGCTGGGCGGGGTCCTGGTGCTTGACAAGGAATCCTGGGGGGCCCTGGGTAACAGGGGGGCCCTGGGTAACAGAGGGGGGCACTGGCCCCTAGGGGGCTCTGAGAACAAGATGGCAGTGCAGAGAGCTGCCCTGGGGGGAGAAGGGGGGCTCTGGGGCTGGGCACTGGGCGGCTCTGGGAGCAGGGTGGCAATGCAGAGAGCTGCCCTGGGGTGAGAAGGGGGGTGCTGGGGCTGGGCACTGGGGGGCTCTGGGAGCAGGGTGGCAGTGCAGAGAGCTGCCCTGGGTGGTTCTGGGTAACAGGGGGGTGCTGGGGCTGGGCACTGGCGGGCTCTGGGAACAGGGTGGCAGTGCAGAGAGCTGCCCTGGGGGGAGAAGGGGGGCACTGGGGCACGCTGGGGGCAGGGTGGCAGTGCAGAGAGCTGCCCTGGGGGGAGAAGGGGGGAGCTGGGGCTGGGCACTGGGGGGCTCTGGGAGCAGGGTGGCAATGCAGAGAGCTTCCCTGGGGGGAGAAGGGGGGCGCTGGGGCTGGGCACTGGGGGGCTCTGGGAGCAGGGTGGCAATGCAGAGAGCTGCCCTGGGGGGAGAAGGGGGGCACTGGGGCTGGGCACTGGGGGCCTCTGGGAGCAGGGTGGCAATGCAGAGAGCTGCCCTGGGTGGTTCTGGGTAACAGGGGGGGTGCTGGGGCTGGGCACTGGCGGGCTCTGGGAACAGGGTGGCAGTGCAGAGAGCTGCCCTGGGGGGAAAAGGGGGGTGCTGGGGCTGGGCACTGGGGGGCTCTGGGAACAGGGTGGCAGTGCAGAGAGCTGCCCTGGGGGGAGAAGGGGGGCACTGGGGCTGGGCACTGGGGAACGCTGGGGGCAGGGTGGCAGTGCAGAGAGCTGCCCTGGGGGGAGAAGGGGGGCGCTGGGGCTGGGCACTGGGGGGCTCTGGGAGCAGGGTGGCAGTGCAGAGAGCTGCCCTGGGAGGAGAAGGGGGCGCTGGGGCTGGGCACTGGGGGGCTCTGGGAGCAGGGTGGCAGTGCAGAGAGCTGCCCTGGGGGGAAAAGTGGGGCACTGGGGCTGGGCACTGGGGAACGCTGGGAGCAAGGTGGCAGTGCAGAGAGCTGCCCTGGGGGGAGAAGGGGGGCACTGGGGCTGGGCACTGGGGAACGCTGGGAGCAAGGTGGCAGTGCAGAGAGCTGCCCTGGGGGGAGAAGGGGGGCACTGGGGCTGGGCACTGGGGAACGCTGGGAGCAGGGTGGCAGTGCAGAGAGCTGCCCTGGGGGAAGAAGGGGGCGCTGGGGCTGGGCACTGGGGGGTTCTGGGGCAGGGTGGCAGTGCAGAGAGCTGCCCTGGGGGAAGAAGGGGGGCGCTGGGGCTGGGCACTGGGGGGTTCTGGGGGCAGGGTGGCAGTGCAGAGAGCTGCCCTGGGGGAAGAAGGGGGGTGCTGGGGCTGGGCACTGGGGGATGCTGGGAGCAGGGTGGCAGTGCAGAGAGCTGCCCTGGGGGGAGAAGGGGGGCACTGGGGCTGGGCACTGGGGAACGCTGGGAGCAGGGTGGCAGTGCAGAGAGCTGCCCTGGGGGAAGAAGGGGGCGCTAGGACTGGGCACTGGGGGGCTCTGGGGCAGGGTGGCAGTGCAGAGAGCTGCCCTGGGGGGAGAAGGGGGGCGCTTCGGCTGGGCACTGGGGGGCTCTGGGAACAGGGTGGCAGTGCAGAGAGCTGCCCTGGGGGGAGAAGGGGGGCGCTGGGGCTGGGCACTGGGGGGCTCTGGGAGCAGGGTGGCAGTGCAGAGAGCAGCCCTGGGGGAAGAAGGGGGGCACTGGGGCTGGGCACTGGGGGATGCTGGGAGCAGGGTGGCAGTGCAGAGAGCTGCCCTGGGGGGAGAAGGGGGGCGCTGGGGCTGGGCACTGGGGGGCTCTGGGAGCAGGGTGGCAATGCAGAGAGCTGCCCTGGGGTGAGAAGGGGGGTACTGGGGCTGGGCACTGGGGGATGCTGGGAGCAGGGTGGCAGTGCAGAGCTGCCCTGGGGGGAGAAGGGGGGCGCTGGGGCTGGGCACTGGGGGGCTCTGGGGGCAGGGTGGCAGTGCAGAGAGCTGCCCTGGCGGGAGAAGGGGGCGCTGGGGCTGGGCACTGGGAGGCTCTGGGGGCAGGGTGGCAGTGCAGAGAGCAGCCCTGGGGGAAGAAGGGGGCGCTGGGGCTGGGCACTGGGGAACGCTGGGGGCAGGGTGGCAGTGCAGAGAGCTGCCCTGGGGGGAGAAGGGGGGCACTGGGGCTGGGCACTGGGGGATGCTGGGAGCAGGGTGGCAGTGCAGAGAGCTGCCCTGGGGGGAGAAGGGGGGCGCTGGGGCTGGGCACTGGGGGATGCTGGGAGCAGGGTGGCAGTGCAGAGAGCTGCCCTGGGGGGAGAAGGGGGGCACTGGGGCTGGGCACTGGGAGGCTCTGGGGGCAGGGTGGCAGTGCAGAGAGCTGCCCTGGGGGGAGAAGGGGGGCACTGGGGCTGGGCACTGGGGGATGCTGGGAGCAGGGTGGCAGTGCAGAGAGCTGCCCTGGGGGAAGAAGGGGGGCGCTGGGGCTGGGCACTGGGAGGCTCTGGGGGCAGGGTGGCAGTGCAGAGAGCAGCCCTGGGGGAAGAAGGGGGCGCTGGGGCTGGGCACTGGGGGGCTCTGGGAGCAGGGTGGCAGTGCAGAGAGCAGCCCTGGGGGAAGAAGGGGGCGCTGGGGCTGGGCACTGGGGGGCTCTGGGGGCAGGGTGGCAGTGCAGAGAGCAGCCCTGGGGGAAGAAGGGGGCGCTGGGGCTGGGCACTGGGGGGCTCTGGGAACAGGGTGGCAGTGCAGAGCTGCCCTGGGGGAAGAAGGGGGGCGCTGGGCCTGGGCACTGGGGGGCTCTGGGGGCAGGGTGGCAGTGCAGAGAGCTGCCCTGGGGGAAGAAGGGGGGTGCTGGGGCTGGGCACTGGGGGGCTCTGGGAACAGGGTGGCAGTGCAGAGAGCTGCCCTGGGGGAAGAAGGGGGGTGCTGGGGCTGGGCACTGGGGGGTTCTGGGGGCAGGGTGGCAGTGCAGAGAGCAGCCCTGGGGGAAGAAGGGGGCACTGGGGCTGGGCACTGGGGGGCTCTGGAGGCAGGGTGGCAGTGCAGAGCTGCCCTGGGGGGAGAAGGGGGGTGCTGGGGCTGGGCACTGGGGGGTTCTGGGGGCAGGATGGCAGTGCAGAGGGCAGCCCTGGGGGAAGAAGCGGGCGCTGGGGCTGGGCACTGGGGGGCTCTGGGGGCAGGGTGGCAGTGCAGAGAGCTGCCCTGGGGGTGGGGGTATGAACCTGGAGCTGCTGCCCTGGCTGTGGATCCTGCGGCGCCGTGGGCTGGGAGCGAGGGTGCTGGGTTGTGACGCGGGCTGTGCTCAGCGACTGGGAGCGTCTCCTTGGGAGCAGCGGGGGGCCGGTGCGCTCTGCTCTGTGGCTGTTTCAATTTCAGTATCATTCATGCAGGGCAGGATGAGCATCTCTGACAGGCTTGATCTTCGAGGGATGTAATTAAACCCACTCTCTGAGAGGGAACTGAGCGGCCCCAAGCCGGGCTGCCTAGAACAAGCGGCAGGAAATCGGCCCTGACCTGTGGGCCACGCCTGCCGCCTGGGCTTCGGTGCCATCAGCATCTTGCCCCGCTGCGCTCCAGCAGCCTGCCCGCTGCCTGGAGACCTCTGCTAGCCTGGGCGTGTGGGGAGGGGCGCTCCCTGCTCCCAACCCCACCTGAGCCTGGGGGAAGGGGCAATTGCTACAGTCACCAGGAGACCCCCAGGAAACGCCTCCTATCTCTGGGGGCGGCAAGGGGAGTCCGATTCCCATGGTCAGTGGCATCCCACCCCCCGCTGCCCTTTGGGCTGTGCAGCCCAGTGACAGGAACCGCGCTGCCTGGGGCTGGCATTGTGCCTGGAGTAGCAGGCCCCAGGATGCAGCTCCTCTTCAGCGCTCAGCCCTGGGTAATTGCCCAGGCTCCTGGCTGCCAGGACCCTTCACCAGTTTCCCATGGCAGATGTCCGGGCTGAGCCTCCCCCACTTCCCCTGGTCCCAACCCCTGTAGTCTCAATGGAGATGCCTCCCTACTCTTGCTAGCTTGTACCCAGCGCACACCCGCTTGGCTCCCTTCCGTTCAGAGAGCTGGTTTAATTACATCCACTAGACTAGAGGACCATGCCTGTCAGAGATGATTGTTGCTGCCCGGCATGAGCGAGCCAGATTTGGGTGAGATGAAGGGGCAGGAGTGAGCATCCAGCAGTTCAGGGGTAAGAGCTGGAAGAGTGCATGGGAGGGGGGGGAGCGTGCAAGGAGGGGGCGGGTGCATGGAGGGGGCATGGGGGGAGTGTGCATGGCAGGGGCATGGGGTATGGAGGGGGTGGGTGCATAGAGAGCACCACAGAGTGGGACATTCTCCAGGCTCAGGGAGGCTGCAGGGGCTGGTGCCCACGGGGCTGTCTGCTGGCATGGGGAGGTCTGGAGAAATTCATAGAATATCAGGGTTGGAAGGGACCTCAGGAGGTCATCTAGTCCAACCCCCTGCTCAAAGCAGGACTGTCACAGAGTGTGGAGGAGTCCAGGCCCTGCACCCCTCTTCCTGAGATTCACCGTGACTCTCAGCCAGCCAGTAAAATGGAAGGTTTATTGGACAACAGGAACACAGTCCAAAACAGAGCTTGTGGGTACCCCCAGGACCCCTCAGTCAAGTCCTTCTGGGGGAGCAGGGAGCTTAGACCCCAGCCCTGGGGTTCCCTGCGTTCCTCCACTCAGCACCAAACTGAAACTAACCCCCCGCAGCAGGCTCCCTCCTGCAGCCTCTGTCCACATTCCTGGGCAGAGGTGTCACCTCCCCCTCCCGCTCCTGGCTCAGGTTACAGGCTCTCAGGTCTCCCATCCCCAGTGAAACTCCCCTGCCACATTCCCAGGTCCACACTCCCCCCTCCCTGCTGCATCACAAGGACCAATCCCCAATTTTTGCCCCAGATCCCTAAATGGCGTCCTCAAGGATTGAACTCAACCCTGGGTTTAGCAGGCCAATGCTCAAACCACTGAGCTATGCCGCCCCCCTAGAAGGTGTGACGAAGTGGGACTGTTCTTAATGTTTCCTCTGAATATTGTGGGGGTGCCTCAGTTTCCCCTATGAAGTTCTTAAGTATCTAGGTGGTGCGATAAGGGTGTATGATCATTGCAGAGCCCTAGAGGACATGTGTGTGCAGGAGTCTGGACACAGAGAATGGCTGACACCCTGTTTCCTGGCCACTGATGGCCTGGGTTCTTCCCCCCTGCAAGGTGAGAGCTAAAGGGTTGGAGAACAAAGGAATCAGGTGACCTCCTGGCCCGGGAAAGGAACAAAGCCCAGAGGAGGAGGGGCTGGAGGGAGTTTCAGTTTGGGGCTGGCTGGAGACGTGGAGTGAAGTGCAGACGTGGTTGTCTGGCTCACTGCCCCCCAGAATGGACCCAGCTGAGGGGTCCTGTTCTCTGCACCGACAAGCTCTGTTTTAGACCATGTTCCTGTCATCTAATAAACCTCTGTTTTACTGGCTGGCTGAGAGTCCCGTCTGACTGCGGAGTTGGGGGGCAGGACCCCCTGGCTTCCCCAGGAGCCCCGCCTGGGCGGACTCGCTGTGCGAAGCACACGGAGGGGCAGAGGATGCTGAATGCTCCGAGGTCAGATCCAGGAAGGTGGAAGCCGTGTGAGCTGTGTGTCCTGAAGACAGGCTGCTCACAGGAAGGCGACTGCCCCAGAGTCCTGACTGGCTTCATGGGGAGCAGTTCCAGAGCATCGCCCAGGGACTCCGTGACAGAAGGCAACACTGCAGCGTCCATCCCTGAGATCAGAGTAAAAGCAGTGCCTGGTGGAGACAATCAGAGTGAATGGGGCCATAAACCCCCCTGGGCACCAGTAATTCCCTCCTACCCCCAACACGTTCTGGCCCTAAACAGCCAGGGTCCAAGAGCTGGGCAGCCCCCGGGGGCACCAGCAGGGCAAGGCAGCTCTGCCAGGCCAGGGAGAAACATGTGAAGGAAGATCAATGAGGAGAGCAAGGTTAGGCTGGGCCTCACAGACGGGAGGGCTTCAAGGCACAGACCAGTCCCAGCCCCCCAGGGCCTGGTGTGTTTAGATGGAATAAAGGGGCCCAAAGAGTCAGAGGTTTGAACATGACGCAGTCACCTCCCAGCTCTGAACGGTGTTAAACAAGGGTCGGGGTTTGGGGTCCAGGGACCCCCGTCTGCTCCGTCCCAAGCAGCGACACCATGAACAGCCCTTCACCCTTTCCCCACAGATACAGACTTGGGGGGCGGGGACAGTGCTAAGTGAGGCTGGCCTTGTAGCAGCGTCCCTTGGTCCCTGGCAGTTTCGCTGGAGAGAGGTTTTAGAGACGGCTGGACAGTCTCTGCGGGAGTCACGGGCCTTTGGAGCAAAGACACGGGCAGGAGCTGCTGCTGCGGCTGAAGTTGGATCCCGTTTCCTCGCTGACAGAACCAGGCGAACACACCCAAGGGGGAGAGAAAAGAGCAGCAGAGAGAGAGGCTGCAGCATCTGTCCCTCACTTGCGCCCCCCCACCCCCACCCCAAGCTGGAGAAACACAGGCCCAGCCACTCCGAGACCTGGCAAACTCGTACCAGCTCTGGGCTGTTCAGGGCACTGTTTCTAGCTGCCTCTGGCTGGCTGCGGGCTCATAGCCGTGGTGCACAATACACAGCCTTGGGCAGCTAAGCCAGGCTCGTGTTCGACAGAAGGAACAAGTAGGGGGGTAGGAAAGAGAAGGACTAACGTGGAGAAGGAAAAGGACACACCAGGTGTGATGATGTGGGAATTTTCAGTAATATTTGTATGGACTGTATGTGTGCCTCAGTTCCCCTCTATAATTGCTACCCAGGGGGGTGGGGGTGACACAGCTCCTGGAAGAGCACAAGAGACATTGGGGGGGGTGTCACCTCGCTGCCTGGGGGGCGTGAATAGGGTGGCTGAGGAGCTGGTTGACACCAACCCAGATCAAAGCGGGGTCCATAGAGACAAGGCAAACTCCAGCAACTCAACAGTCAACACTCAGCTGTGGAAAGCTCTGGCAAGGGGGGTTGTGAACTCAGCATGGAGAACAAGGGACTGGGAGGTGACCAGCAGGGAAATAAGTCCGGGCTCCTGGTAAGCTGGCTGCTCTCGCCTGGGCCTGCCTGAAGAATTCAGAGAGACAGAGCCTGAGGTGGAATCTGCGGCAGGCTTGACCAGGGTGGGCCACGCTTTAGCCTTTATTTCTTGGTGCTGAATAAGGACGTTCAGTGCTGAGTTCCAGCTCTGTGTCCACGAACGAAGAGTGCACAAGTCTCTGCGAGGAATCGTGGTGTGAAATGGGTGTTGGAACTGTGACAAAGTGGGAATGTTCTTGATGTTTTCTCTGAATACTGTGGGGTGCCTCAGTTTCCCCTATGCAGTTCTTAAGTATCTAGGTGGTGGGATAAGGGTGTGTGATTGTTGCAGAGCCCTAGAGGGGCTGCACAGAGAATGGCCGACACCCTGTCTCCTGGCAACTGATGGCCTGGGCCCCTCTCCTCTGCCAAGGTGCCAACTGAAGGAGTTGGAGAACAAAGAGATCAGGTGACCTCCTGGCCCGGGAAATTCACAAAGGCTGGAGAAGGAGCCGGAGGGAGCCTGGGGAAGACAGCTGGAGAGAGTTTCAGTTTTGGAGCCGGCTGGGGAAATGGAGGGAGGGCCAGATAGGGTTCTGGCCTCCCTGCCCCCCCGAAGATGGACCTGACTGAGGGGTCCTGGTCTCTGCACATGCAAGCTCTGTTTTAGACCATGTTCCTGTCGTCTAATAAACCTTCTGTGTTACTGGCTGGCTGAGAGTCCCGTCTGACTGCGGAGTTGGGGGGCAGGACCCTCTGGCTTCCCCATGACCCCGCCTGGGCGGACTCGCTGTGGGAAGCGCATGGAGGGGCAGAGGAGGCTGAAGGCTCCGAGGTCAGACCCAGGAAAGTGGAAGCCGGGTGAGCTGTGTGTCCTGCAGACAGGCTGCTCCCAGAGAGGAGACTTCCCCAGAGTCGTGACTGGCTTCATGGGGAGCAGTTCCAGAGCATTGCCCGGGGACTCCATGACAGAGCCCAGGTCCTGTTCCAGGAGGGGGTGAGGCTGCATGGCCTACCCTGATGGACGAGTGGGACCCCTTGGGGGGCTCCCACACTGAGGGGGCTCTGCCAAGAGGCTGTGGAAAAGCTGGGGTGTAGCTCCAATTCTGAGGCTCTGTGACAGTGTGAGCGGGGCACAGACGAAGTCTCACATCTAGGGTTGCCAACTTTCTATGGCACAAAACCGAACCCCCTAGCCCCGCCCCTTCTGTGAGGCCCTGCCCCTGTCCCACCCCTTCCCACAGGCCCCTCCCCCTGCTCACTACATTCCCCCTCCCTCGGTGGCTCGCTCTCCCCCACCCTCACTCACTTTCACTGGGCTGGGGCAGGGGGTTGAGGTGCGGGAGGGGGTGAGGGTCTAAATGGGGGTGTGGGCTCTGGGGTGGGGCCAGAAATGAGGGGTTCAGAGTGCGGGAGGGGGCTCTGGGCTGGGGCAGGGAGTTGGGGTGTGGGAGGATGTGAGGGCTCCGGCTGGGGGTGCTGGTCCTGGGGGCAGGGGCCTGAGGATGAGGGGTTTGGGATGCAGGAGGGGGCTCCAGGCTGGGGGGTGGGGCTGAGGGATTTGGAATGGGGAGGGGGCGGCGGATTGAGGCAGGGGGTTGTGGTACAGGAGGGGATGCAAACTCTGGGGTGGGGCCAGGGATGAGGGGTTCAGGGTGTGGGAGGGGGCTCTGGGCTGGGGGTGCAGGCTCTGGGGTGCAGGAGGGGGCTCTGGGTTTGGGGGGGCTCAGGGCTGGGCCGGGGGGTTGGGGCTCAGGGTTGGGGCAGGGGCTTACCTGGGGCAGCTCCTGGTCAGCAGTGCAGTAGGGCTAAGGCTTGTCCCTGCCTGTCCTGACTCCGTGTTGCGCCCCGGAAGCAGCCAGCAGGTCCGGCTCCTGGGAGGGGGGACAGGAGGCTTCGCAGCACGCGCTGCTCTCACCCACAGGCACCGCCCCCTGCCCAGCTCCCATTGGCCGTGTGCGGAGCTGGTGCTCGGGGTGGGGACAGTGCGCCGAGCCCCGTGGCCCCCCCGCCTAGGAGCCGGACCATCTGGCCGCTTCCAGGGCGCAGTGCGGTGCCCCAGGACAGGTAGGGACGAGCCTTAGCCCTGCTGCACTGCTGACCAGGAGCTGCCCGTGGTAAGCCCATGCCCCAACCCTGAATCCCAATCTCCTGTCTCAGCCCTGAGCCCCTCCAAACCCGGAGCCCCCTCCTGCACCCCAGAGCCTTAGCTCCGCACCACCACCGACCGGGCTTTTAACAGCCTGGTCGGTGGTGCTGACCGGAACTGCCAGGGTCCCTTTTCAACCAGGTATTCTGGTCGACCCCGATCCCCCTACCCACATCCCAGGTGGTAGGCAGGATTCAGCGGGGGCCAGTGGCGGTGGCACTGCCAGGGCAGCACCGAGTCTGGGGGCCGCAGACCCTGCTGGGCCGAGGGCCCAGGTCGCTGGCACTGAAGCAGGGCGGGGGGCTGCCAGGAGGGCAGGAGTCCCAACGGGGGTGACTGTTTAGGATAGCGAGCAATGACAGGAAGGCCCTGCCCAGAATCTGACCTCTTACGGCTACCCCAGCCCACTGGATCCCTGCAGCCTGTCTCTACGCCCCACCCGTCCCCCCGTGGGGCAGGAGAGTGACTGTCCCTTCCCCACTTGGAGACACAGGCTGAGGGGCTGGGTGGAGGAGATGAGCCAGGCAGGCTCGATACCAGCTTCCAGGGCACAGCATTGGTCCTGGCCAATAAAGCCACCCCCATCCCATCCCCCTGCTGTCAGGGCTTCCAGCACCTACCCACATGCTGCTGTGGGTCTGGCGGCCAGGATGGTGGGAGGTTGGCCCGACCGAGAGCCTGTCTGAGCTGGAGAAGGTCGGAGCCAGCGGCTCTAGGTCCCTGCTTGTTACAGGCAACATCCTGGGCTCGGAACCTGTTCTGCTGTGAGCCCCGGCAGGACGAGCCCAGCAGCCCTGGAACAGGAGCCTGCAGCCCGCTCAGAGCCATGGGGAGCACTGGCCAGCGCAGGTCCCCCACCCAGCGAAGTGCGGCTCCGGCCCGGCTGGGAGCTCTGCCAGCATCCCCCGCGTGCCGCGGCCAGGTCTGATCGCACGTCCTGCACGGAACGTGGGCCCCAGCGCCAAACTGCCTCCACCCACATCTGGAGGAGGGTGAGGGAAGACAGGAGTCAAATAGGTCTCCCTGCATGGGGCAGGCAGGGCCTTGGGCTGGGTTCCCCCGTGCTTGGGGCCTAGGGCCAGGGCCTCGTTCCCCAGTGCTTGGGGCCTGGGGTCAGGGCCTGGTCCCCCCGCTTGGGGCCTGGGGCTGGTGTGTGGGGCTGCAGCTGGCCTTTGCGGCTCCCTACACGAGGACCCGGGGCCCTCCCCCTGCCCTCCCCAGCAAGCCGCAATGTGGCAGGGACAGAGCCGCGAAGGTGAGTCCTCCAGGCCTGCCTAGAGGGGCCAGGTGGAGCAGCCAATTGGAGCCCAGCAGAGCCCCCGCCCCACCCCAGGGAGAACCAGAGTTGGGTTCTGGCTGCGCTTGCTGGGCTGGGAGGAGGTCCTGGCACTTTAGCCCTGAGCTCGGGTGACGCGAAGGCGCCAGGGGGAGCGAGGCCCTGGGAGGGGGCAGCAGCGGGTGCAGGGAGCTGTACATGGCTGGGTCCCCAGGCTGGAGCCCGGAGCAGCGGCGAAGTGCCCTAAACCCCGAGAAGGGGACAAGGTTTGTTTGGAAGCCCAAGTGAAGGGCTGAATTTAAAAGTCCGAGCAGGGGCCAATGCCCCTGGTGAGGGCAGGCAGACCATTTCTGGTGGGCTTTGCTCCCCTGGAAGGGATTCGTTTTGACTGTGTGACCTGGCCGGAGGGCAAGTCACAGAGGACCCACCGAGGACAGCAGGCAGTGTGCTGGGGGAGCCGGGGCGAGGACTGCAGTACCGCACCCAGCTGCTAGGAGGTGCTCAAGGGGTGAGTGTCCCTGTTACAGCCAGGTTCCCCCCTCACTGGGCCTGCGGTGAGAGCCGGGTTCCCCCACGGTCGTGGCCCACGTTATGGCCGGGTCCCCCCATGCTCGGGGCTGGGTTTCCCTGTGTTTGGCACCCGGTGTGCTGATCGCAGAAGCCTGCCGTGTATTGGGGTGTATAATGGGGAGTGAGCTCTTGGGAAGGTCTGGCCTTTGGACTCTGCTGGGCTCAGAGAGACGGAAATTCAAGGCAAGGAGACCAGCTCCCGATAACGTGCAGAGGCAGGGAGTGTCCTGCAGCCCTCAGCTCCCAGCTGCATCCTGGCCTGGGGACTCCCGTCCCCTGTCTCTTCAGCCCGAACACTCCCCGGCAGCCCCACACGGGCTCTGGGGGTGAGGTAGGGGCTGAGGACGGCTTGGTGATGTAGCTCCTGTGCGCTCAATGGCAGGTGTTATCCCAAGAACCCCGCAGACTTGTGGCCTTAATTGGGATCCATGTGCCTGGGGTGCTTGGCCCCTGGGCCCAGCTGGCATCCATGGACTGGGACAGATCAGTGACTCCTGTGGGTTGCTGGGAGTCCTTCTAATTCCTTGTCTGGATGGACTGAGGTGACTTGGAGGCCTTGGAGGCTGAGTTGAAATCGCTTTGGATCAAGATGTCCAATGGGTATGGGCCTCCTGTCCCCGTGGGGCTGAGAACATGCTGGGCTGGACCCCTCTGTCCATAGGGGCTCAGGCCAGGCAGGGTCCCCAGTGGGGCCGAGGGCTCTGGTGGCAGCTCTGTCCCAGTCCCATTCGCTCTCTGGGAATTGTGGAGCAAAGCGCCTGGCTATTCAGAGCACGGCAGAAGCCTGTGGCAAGGCCTCAGCTCGCTGCCATTGTGCAGGGAGAATTGGCTGTAATAAGTCATGATCATCCCTGATGACGGACACTTAATGCGCGCCAGTTCTTCTGTCCAAGCGCTCTTACAGCCCAATCACCTTGTCGATAGCAATGGCAGAGGCTGATGGATCCCCGGCCGCCCGCCCGCACGGCCACTCCCAGCATGCCCTGGGCAAGGCCATCGATTTCCCACAACTGCCAAAAGGCGAATATTTGAAGAGTGATAAATAAGGGGGGCTGCCGCGTGTCAGCACCTGGGATTAAAGCAGCAGGGTGAGACTAGCCAATTAAATCCCAATAAAAATGGCTGCAAATTCAATTTTCCCCTCATCCGTATCCATTGTCTGTGCCGAGCGGGAGGGGGCGCGGAACACGGGCTCATCGATTGTTGCTGCCAGGAAGAAATCTCTCTGAATGTAATTAGATTAGAAAATACACAGGGCCTTGCAGGGAGAGCGATTAGCTGAGGGTGTTATCTCCATCAGCAGGGCACTGCCACAAACACTCAGCTGGCGCCGGCTCTGCACCTGCAACTGCCGTCTCCGAGCTGGCACAGCCATGCGGTGCTCACACGCCCCGTGGCCTCTGTGCCCTACAGTGCCCCTGCCAGGACTGGAGTAGCTGGGAGCCACCGCTCCTGCCCAGCTCCCTGCTGCACCTCCTGGCGGGAGAGGACAGGACTGAAGTAACCAGGGGTTCCCTGCACTGCTACAGGCTGGGGACCGACTGGCTAAGCAGCAGTTCTGTAGAAAAGGACCTGGGGTGACAGTGGACAAGAAGCTGGATATGAGTCAGCACTGTGCCCTCATTGCCAAGAAGGCCAATGGCATTTTGGGCTGCATTAGTAGGAGCATTGCGAGCAGATCAAGTGAAGTGATTATTCCCCTCTATTCGGCACTGGTGAGGCCACACCTGGAGTATTGTGTCCAGTTTTGGTCCCCCCACTACAGAAGGGATGTGGACAAATTGGAGAGTGTCCAGCGGAGGGCAACTAAAATGATTAGGGGGCTGGGGCACATGACTTACGAGGAGAGGCTGAGGGAAATGGGCTTGTTTAGTCTGCGGAAGAGAAGAGTGAAGGGGCATTTGATAGCGGCTTTCAACTACCTGAAAGGGGGTTCCAAAGAGGATGGATCTAGACTGTTCTCAGTGGTAGCTGATGACAGAACAAGGAGTAATGGTCTCAAGTTGCAGTGGGGGAGGTATAGGTTCGATATTAGGAAACACTATTTCACTAGGAGGGTGGTGAAACACTGGAATGCGTTACCTAGGGAGGTGGTGGAATCTACTTCCTTAGAGGTTTTTAATGTCAGGCTTGACAAAGCCCCGTCTGGGATGATTTAGTTGGGGTTGGTCCTGCTTTGAGCAGGGGGTTGGACTAGATGACCTCCTGAGGTCCCTTCCAACCCTGATATTCTATGATTCTATGATTCCCCTCACAGCCAGCGCTCCTGCCCTGCTCCCTGCAGCAGTCTGCATTCTACGCCCCGTGGAGCTGGCCCCAGATCCTTTCCAGAAGGGCTCAGATTCTATGCTCTTCTCCTGCCCACTACGGGGAGAGGCTGCGGGAGATCCATTCCTGCCCCTTCTCTACGTTCTGGCTGCTTCTCTTGGTGACTGCAGGGGCTTGCTACAGCCCCCTTCATGGATGGTAGCTGGGCTGCAAAGACATAGATTCATAGGTTTTTAGGCCGGGGTGGCCAACCTGGGGCTCCGGAGCCACATGTGGCTCGTCAGACGTTAATATGCAGCTCCTTGTCTAGGCACCGACGCCAGGGCTGGAGCTACAGGCGCTAACTTTCCAGTGTGCCGGGGGGTGCTCACTGCTCAGCCCCTGGCTCTACCACAGGCCCTGCCCCCACTCCACCCCTTCCCGCCCCCTCCCCTGAGCTGGCCGTGCCCTCGCTTCTCCCCCCTCGCTCCCAGAGCCTCCTGCATGCCATGAAACAGCTGACTGGGAGGTGTGGGGAGTTAGGGGCAGGTGCTGATCTGCGGGGCTGCTGGTGGGTGGGAGGCGCTGGGAGCGGTAGGCGGGGTGGGGGGAGCTGCTGGGGGCTGCTGACGTATTACTGCGGCTCTTTGGCAATGTACATTGGTAAACTCTGGCTCCTTCTCAGGCTCAGGTTGGCCACCCCTGGTCTAGTCTGACCTGTATAGCACAGGCCAGAGAACTGCCCCAAAATAACACCCAGAACAGATGTCAGACAAAAATGCAACCCTGATTTTAAAATTGCCAGTGATGGAGAACCCACCGTGCCCCTTGGTACATTGTTCGAGTGGTTAATTACTCTCACTGGTAAAAATATGCACCTTATTTCCAGTTTAGCTTCAACTTCCAGCCATTGGATCCTGTTATAGATCTTTCTCTGCTAAATTGAAGAACCCATTATTAAATCTGTGTTCCCAATTTAGGTACTTATAGACTGTAATCAGGTCATCTCTTAACCTTCTCTTTGTTAAGCTAAATAGATTGAGCTCTTTGAGTCAATCATTATAAGGTAGGTTTTCTAACCTTTTAATCATTCTTGTGGCTCTTCTCTGAACCCTCCCCAATTTATCAACATCCTTCTTGAATTGTGGGCACCAGAACTGGACACAGGATTCCAGCAGTGGTCGCACCAGTGCCAAAGACAGAGGTAAAATAACCTCTCTATTCTTACTCTATTCCCCAGTTTATGCATCCAAGGATCCCATTAGCCCTTTTGGCCACATCATCATACTGGGAGCTCATGTTCAGCTGATTATCCACCATGACCTTATTTATTTTTCAGAGTCACGGCTTCCCAGGATAGAGTCCCCCGTCCTTTAAGTATCGCTTATATTCTTTTTTCCTCGATGTGTACATTCACATTTAGCTGTATTAAAATGCATATTGTTTGCTTGTTCCCAGTTTACCAAGCGATCCAGATTGCTCTGAATCAGTGACCTATTCTCTTCATTATTGTCCACTCGCCCAATTTTTGAGCCATCTGCAAACTTAATCAGTGATTTTATGTTTCTTCCAAGTCATTGATAAAAATAGGAAATAGTGTCGGAAAGTGTTCCCTCTAATTTTTTACGTCCATGTGCAGAATGAATTTTGTTACATGCACCAATACGGAAGTGAGGTGTGGTGGGGGTTGGGGTCGAGGGGTTCGGAGTGTGAGGGAGCTCGGGGCTGGGGCAGAGGGTTGGAGCTCTGGCTGGGGGTGCGGGCTCAGGGGTGGGCCCAGGGATGAGGGCATTGGGGTGCAGGAGGGGGCTCAGGGCTAGGGCAGAGGGTTGGGGTACAGGGGGGTGCAGGCTCTGGGGTGGGGCCAGGGATGAGGGGTTTGGGGTGCAGGGTGCCCCGGGGCTGCGACAGGGAGTGAGGACTCCCCCCAGCCCTCTCTCGCCGCAGCAGCTCGGGGCTGGGTGAGAGGGGCCTCTCCGTGGCCGTGGCAGTTCCGGCGGGTTGGGGCTGGACTGGGCAGGGGCTCCTCTAACTGGCAGCTGTGGCGGCCCTGGGCTGGGCTGGGGGAGGGGCGCCTCTGCCTGCCTGCGTGGCCCTTGATAGCCTGCTGCGCAGCCGGGTAGCTTACAGGGAACCTAAATGTAGGACCAAGAACCGATCCCTGCGGGCCCCCACTGGAAACACACCCACTCAGTGCTGATTCCCTATTTACAGTTACATGTTGAGACCTATCAGTTAGCCAGTTTATAATGCATTTAATGTGTGCCATGATCATGTTAAATCCTTCTAGTATTTTAATCAAAATGTCATGCAGCACTAAGTCAAACACCTTAGAGAAGTCTGTCTGTATTACCTCAACACTATTGCTGTTATCAATCAAACTTGTACTCTCATCAAAAAAGCTATCAAGTTAGTGTGACAAGATCTAGTTTCCGTAAACCCATTTTGATTTGCATTAATTACATTGTCCTCTTTCAGTTCTTTGTTAACCGAGACCTGTAGCAGCTGCTTCATTGTCTTGCCTGGGACTGATGTCAAGCTGACAGGCTTATAATTACCCCATCACCCCGTTTACCGTTTTTAAAAACTGGCACAATGTGAACTTTCTTCCGCTTTTCTGGAACTTCCCCGGGGCTCCAAGACTTACAGAAAATCAACACTAATGGTCCAGGAAGCTCCTCAGCGAGCTCTTTTAAAACCCTTGGGTGCAAGCTATCTGGCGTGCTGATTTAAACATGTAGTAGCTTTGGTTTAACATCCTCCAGAGATACCAGTGGAATGGAAAGTATTGCAAAGTATAGCACCTCCTGTGAGAGGAGGTGGGGGCTCCCCTCAGACCCCCTCCAGGGCTGTGCAGGCTGGATGGGACAGGAGGTCACTGCTGCGCTCTGGCAGATGGGCACTGAGCCCAGAGACTCTGCAGCCTTTAGCCTCTCCTGAGCACATGGTGCCAGGCTGCATGTACAGCTCAGTCCAGGAACCTCTGCAGAACAGGGCACACAGGCTAAGAAGTGGCTAGAGCAGACAGCCTCTCCTCTCAGCTGGTTTGGTACCCAGTTGAACATTACGTGGGTCAGCCTGATCCATGTCGGAGTCCACATGGACTCGACGAGTTGATATGTTTCAATTAGCCCAGCTGCCGTGGCCCTGAAATCTCCCAGAATGCTCTGCTTCTGGAGCTGAGCCAGGAATTCTGGGGCAGGTAGGCAGAGGACATTGCTACCCAGCCAGGTTTAGAGCAATGCGAGCGTGGACACCTGGCACAACCTATCCTGCCTCTGCCGGTCCAGCCTGGCCGGTGGCACTGGCCCCTTTGCCCTGGGCCCGGCTGGGCTCCAGTGTCCCAGCCAGGCTGGTGCACAGCAGCAGCATTTAGGCAGGCGTCAGGGCTCCTCGGTGATCTTCCTGCCCCTGCGCCCTGCTGTGGAATGGGGTGATGGGCCCGACCCCCTTCCCAGGGGAGGGTGGAGAGGAGCAAGACTCAGGAGGTGGATTCCTGGGGCTCCAGAAAGGCTGAGTGCTGAGTGCCCCTCCTTCCCAGGCGGCACTGCTCAACTCCGTGGGGCTGTCCAGGGGTGGGAGGTGGTGGGCTGGGCTGGAAGGGAGGGGTGCAGACGCAGGGCTCTGGCTCGCTGGGAAGCAGCCCCTCCATGCACCAGCTGCCCTGGTCTCCTCACCCCGTACATGGGGCTGACCTTGCAGCTGTCCGCTCATACATCTTCTGCCTCAGCGCATCCATGCTGCCAGGCCTAGGCTCTCTGTGCCGCGGCCTGAGGATCAGAGCATGCGCTGGGCATTTCGGCTGGAGACTCGGTCGTCGCGATGCCACGCGAGGAGTGCAGCAGCCCCTGGCCATCCTGCGTGCAGCACTGGCCCCTGCTCGCTGAGACGGCACCGAGCCGGTGTCCAGCAACTGCCTCCAGCCCAGCCCCTCCAGCCCGGGGTGTCACAGCGCTGTGTGCATGGCGGCCAGGGACGGGAGGCCGACAACTCTGTGCAGCCATTCCCTGGAGCACTGGCTGATGGGGTGAGAGTGGGCGAGGCCAAGGAGACTGGCCACGACACAACCCTCAGCACCCGCTTCAGGGAGCCCATGGCCCCCTCCCCGGGCAGGGCAGGGTGCCCATGGTCCCCACTGTCTTCCCCCCACCCCGGGCAGGGTGCCTATGGCCCCCACTGCGCACCCACTCCAGGCAGGGCACCGTGCCCGTGATGTTCACTCTCCCCCTCCTTGAGGAGTTCAGCTGCAGAGTAATGAACCTGTCAGGCTGAAGAGCCATTAAGTACAGTCACCATAGAAACAGAAAGGACAGTTCCTTCTGAAGCTGCTTCCCCCCTTCCCCAAGTTACTGGGAGACCCTCCTCCCCCACCCCCCTTATGCCACCCAGGGGAGCTAGGCCCCACCACACACTGGGGAAGTGGGCCCCTCCCCGCACTCCTGAGATGTGGTTGGATTTGGCTTAGTTCCCCTTTCCCCGTAGACCATCCCTGTGGTCCCAGGCTCCCAGGGCTCTGACTGCAGCCACCTGCAGGGGACCAGGAGGTTCTATGCTCATTTCCCAGAGCCAGAAGTGTGTGTACAACTCGGGGTGTGGGTGGGGTCTGAGTGTGGGTGCCCCAGGTGCCCCATGAAGCTCCCGTGCTTGTGAGCTGCTTGACTGGCTTGGCATGCTGGGGCGGGCGCAGAGATCCAGGGCAGAGAATCATAGAATATCAGGGTTGGAAGGGACCTCAGGAGGTCATCTAGTCCAACCCCCTGCTCAAAGCAGGACTGATCCCCAATTAAATCATCCCAGCCAGGCCTTTGTCAAGCCTGACCTTAAAAACCTCTAAGGAAGGAGATTCTACCACCTCCCTAGGTAACGCATTCCAGTGTTTCACCACCCTCCTAGTGAAAAAGTTTTTCCTAATATCCAACCTAAACCTCCCACACTGCAACTTGAGACCATTACTCCTTGTTCTGTCATTTGCTACCACTGAGAACACTCTAGATCCATCCTCTTTGGAACCCCCTTTCAGGTAGTTGAAAGCAGCTATCAAATCCCCCCTCATTCTTCTCTTCCACAGACTAAACAATCCCAGTTACCTCAGCCTCTCCTTATAAGTCACGTGTTCCAGCCCCCTAATCATTTTTGTTGCCCTCCGCTGGATGCTTTCCAATTTTTCCACATCCTTCTTGTAGTGTGGGGCCCAAAACTGGACACAGTACTCCAGATGAGGCCTCACCAATGTCGACTAGAGGGGAACGAACGCGTCCCTCGATCTGCTGGCAATGTCCCTACTTATACATCCCAAAATGCCATTGGCCTTCTTGGCAACAAGGGCACACTGCTGACGCATATCCAGCTTCTCGTCCACTGTTACCCCAGGTCCTTTTCTGCAGAACTGCTGCCTAGCCATTCGGTCCCTAGTCTGTAGCGGTGCATGGGATTCTTCCGTCCTAAGTGCAGGACTCTGCACTTGTCCTTGTTGAACCTCATCAGATTTCTTTTGGCCCAATCCTCTAATTTGTCTCGGTCCCTCTGTATCCTATCCCTACCCTCCAGCGTATCTACCTCTCCTCCCAGTTTAGTGTCATCTGCAAACTTGCTGAGGGAGCAATCCACACCATCCTCCAGATCATTAATGAAGATATTGAACAAAACTGGCCCGAGAACCGACCCTTGGGGCACTCCGCTTGATACCGGCTGCCAATTAGACATAGTGTCATTGATCACTATCCATTGAGCCCGACAATCTAGCCAGCTTTCTACCCACCTTATAGTCCATTCATCCAGCCCATACTTCTTTAACTTGCTGGCAAGAATACTGTGGAAGGCTGTGTCAAAAGCTTTGCTAAAGTCAAGGGATAACACGTCCACTGCTTTCCCCTCATCCACAGAGCCAGTTGTCTCGTCATAGAAGGCAATTACGTTAGTCAGGCACGACTTGCCCTTGGTGAAGGGAGGAATTGGAGGAGGATTTACAGTAACACCTCCGAGGTGGGTTTGCGGGGTCGTCCCCGCATGGCAGGGTCCCTCTGAGAGAGCAGGGCCGTGAAGAGGCAGGGCGTAGCGCACTGCGATCCCCACCCTTGCGGGCTGCTGGGGAGAGGCAGCTGTGCTGGGAAGCAGGCTGGATCTCACGTGGGTCATCATGGCAAGAAGGGGCAGCTCAGCCTGGCTGGATCCCAGCTCAGCCCACCCTGCCGGCTGGCCCCTGCCTCTCAGATCCCAGCAGCAGACAAGATCCAGAAGCTGTGCCCTGAAGTGGCTGAGACATTGGCATGGGCCCCAGGCCCTGGCCACGTGGGGATGCTCTCCCTGGGCAGTGCCTGGTTCGGTCGTCCGCAGCCACATGACACAGCAAGGACCAGGGGGGTCTGGCGGGGAGCAGGACATTCAGCCAAAGGGGCCGATCTCCCGCAAGGGGCAGCTCCCTCCCGTCTGCCCTCAACACTCAGAACGCAGGCTGCGCTGCCTGTTCTCCCCTGGGGGCAGAGATGGGGGGCAGCTAACCTAGGCCGTCACTCCTTGGCTGAATAAGGCCGGGTTTGTGGCTTCTCCTACTTCCTCCCAGTGCTCTCTGTCACGGAGTCCCCGGGCGATGCTCTGGAACTGCTCCCGACGAAGCCAGGCAGGACTCTGGGGCAGTCTCCTTTCTGTGAGCAGCCTGTCTTCAGGGCACACAGCTCACCCGGCTCCACCTTCCTGGGTCTGACCTCGGAGCATTCAGCCTCCTCTGCCCCTCCGTGCGCTTCCCCCAGCGAGTCCGCCCAGGCGGGGTCCTGGGGAAGCCAGAGGGTCCTGCCCCTCAACTCCACAGTCAGACGGGACTCTCAGCCAGCCAGTAAAACAGAAGGTTTATTAGACGACAGGAACATGGTCTAACACAGAGCTTGTAGGTGCAGAGAACCAGACCCCTCAGCTGGGTCCATTTTGGGGGGCAGTGAGCCAGACAACCCCGTCTGCACTTCACTCCATGTCCCCAGCCAGCCCCAAACTGAAACTCCCCCTCCAGTCCCACCTCCTCTGGGCTTTGTCCCTTTCCCGGGCCAGGAGGACACCGGATTCCTTTGTTCTCCAACCCTTTAGCTCTCACCTTGCAGGGGGGAAGGGCCCAGGCCATCAGTGGCCAGGAAACAGGGTGTCGGCCATTCTCTGTGTCCAGACCCCTGCACACACCTGCCCTCTAGGGCTCTGCAACGATCGTACACCCTTATCCCACCCCCTAGATACTTAAGAACTGCATAAGGGAAACTGAGGCACCCCCACACTATTCAGAGCAAACATTAAGAACAGTCCTGCTTCGTCACACTCTCTTTATGACATCAGCCTGTGGCCATGGTAACATTGGTGATGTCACTGCAGTGACCTCATGGTTGGCGTCAGCAGGGCCACGAGGGAGGCGGTGGAGGAGGATGTACAGTGACACCTCCGAGGTGGGTTTGCGGGGTCATCCCCGCGTGCCAGGGTCCCTCCGCAAAGGCAGCGTTTCCCCGGCGTTTCTTGGTGGCAGCACCCGTTGTGCGGCGGGTTCCCCCGACCTGATCTGAGGGCAGACAAGCAGGCCAAGGCCAGGGGAAGGGCAGTGAGTTATCCAGAGACACCCTGGTTGCCTGGAGGCAGCAGGGAGAGGTGGGCCTGCAAAGTGGCCGGGGTGGTGTGAACTCGGGGAGGAAGCACCGCGCACAGGCACCTGCCTGGGAGACTCCCTGGGGCGACGCTGCCAGGGTCTGACACGGGCCCGCGGCCAACAAGGAGCCTTGCAGGGAGGGCCATGGAGCTGACAGTCGATGCAATCGTAGATGGGGAGGCCCAGTGAACCTGCCCGCATTCAGCACGGAGTGGGGGAGGTGTGGGGGGCAGGGCATAGGCGCAGTTTAACTTCTATGGTTGGGGAGGCAGCTCTGGTCAGGCCAATGGGGCCATGCATGGGGGCGGGGGGCAATTCTGCACCTGCCTGAGGCTTGCAGTTTTGGGGGGAGGGCAGCACCCCCTGTGCCCCACAAACTAAACCCATGGGGCAGGGTTTGGTGTTAAAGAGACAGGCCGGGTGGGATGGGAGGACTTTGCAGGATAGAATGGGGCAGGTTTGGCGGTGGGCATGGGGAGGAGAGACGGATCTTAGGGGAACCCTCCCTTTCTCTTGGCTAATTATCTCTGTGCCGTGTCGGCATCTCTCACCCGATCAGATGCACGGCTCGTGGCTGGATTGCCTCACGGGGGCTTTATCTCCCTGGGCTCAGGTGCTGAGTGCGGATGAGAGCAGCGGGAGCTGTCAGTGGGGATGCAGGGAGCAAATTGCAGGATATGGGCGATCTCTGCTGATCGTGTCTGGGTGGGCTCTCTCTAGCCTGCGGCGACTGCAGAGACTTGGCCTCTGTCACAGCCGCTCGCTCGTAGGCCCCGGTGAGCTGACAGGGGCCCCAGGGCCAGTCCTTGGCTTTGCAGGACAGCACCCTCCTGCTTGTGGTGCTAGGTCCCTGTACGGGGAGGGGTGGCTTGCAGGTCCTTTGCCGCCTCCTCCTTAGCCCTGGTGAGAGGTTCCTTCTGGAAGCAACCGTTCAGCCTTTGCTGCCCTGCTGGCAGCCTCCGAGCTGTCCCAGTCCCCCAGGCAGAGCCAGCCTCTCAGGGACGTCTGGGACGAGCCTGAGCCCATGCAGCTAGCAGCCTGCACTGAGCCCCCATGGATTTCCCAGCTCACCTACCTCAGCCACGCAATGGCAGCGTGGGGTGGGACCCGCTGGCAGCCTGGTACCAGGGAAGACTGCAAGGTCTAAGGGAATAAGCCCAGCAGAGAGGCAGGAGGCCTGGCACTGTTGCACGGCACCGTGTGGGGACAGCTTGGACCCTCCGTGGCTCAGTTTCCCAGCTTTACAGATGGTGCTGAGCAGGGCCCAGTGAATCCCATGGGACAGTGCAGTCTGGCCATGGCACAACAAGCCGCCATGATGCACGTGAGCTACCAAAACACGCCCAGTCCCGGTCCCATTGGCCGCGTCCCACAGGTGGCAGAGGCCTCGGCTGGCTGGGCCCCATGCAGCAGGGCAGGCCGGGGAGAGGCAGCTGTTCTGCGGACGCTGGGAAGGAGCTATGTACTGGGCACCGTCCAGACACGTAAAGAGCCCCAGGCCCTGTCCCAATGGCTGCGAAATGGAGGCAGAGCCGCCAGGGTGCTCTGGGTCCTGCAGCAGGCGGGGCCTGGGCTGGTCCCTCCATTCCGATCGCAGCTGGGTTTAGGATTCAGTCTGTAGGTGTCCGAGTGGCGCCAGTCAGCCGGACCTGGGGGTGGCCCGGGGTGGGGGTGGGGGGGAGACGACTTGCCTCCCTCCCAGGTTTTTACACTTGCTCAAAGTTTCCCAGGCAGTGCAGCTGGGGGCGATGGCGCGCCTGCTTTCAAGCCGGGGTCCCATATCAGATCAGACCGGCTGCCGCTGGAACGGTCCGGAGTGCCACCCTGGGTGCAATGTCACTGAAATTGGACCCAGCCGCCCCTCTGTCCAGGGGGAGGGCCAGCCAGGCCACATGGCGCTGCGACCGGGGGCGTCTGTTCCTGTATGGCAGAGTGCAGGGGAGTCTCCCTAGACCTGATTCCTGGCAGTACCGACCCCCGTGCTGTGTGGGTAAGAGAGGCCCGGCCCAAGGGAGACCAGAGATGCCTGCCGAGGGGTCAGGGGAACGAACGGCTCGCTGCTGGGCAGGGACCAGACTTTGCTCCCCCCGAGAAGTACCTGAATCGGTGCCCCGGGAGAGAGGGTGGCGCCTGGGTCTGGTCAGGGACCGCGGTGGTTTGGGGAACCTCGGTACGGCTAATGCCTTGTGGTTGATGGTATGAAGTCGCTAAGCGGACCTTGCTGTGAAAGTTGTTATGTCAGGGATGCCCTCTCTGTCTCTGGGCACCCAGCCCAGGGCCCATGGCGGGTCATTAGAGCCAACAGCTGCCCAGCCAGCGTCCAGCACCTGGGGACAAGGGGTTTGCTGGAGATGGGAGAAGAAATCCCCCCTCCTGTGTGAAGGGAACGGGAGGGTGGAGAGTGGCAGGAGAACAACGGAGGGCCCGGGCAGGTGGTTATGAGAGGGCTCCCGGGATGCTCCGTGTGTGGCCAGGAGAGGGGCAGAGGTTGGACAGGTCAGAGCAGGTCAGCTGCGGGGGGTGGGCAGGCTGCATGTGTCAGAACGCCAGAAGGCATGCGCGGCAGCAGGACCCTGGGTGGCCCCGGGTGACCACGTGCCCAGCTCAGAGTGCTCTGGAGTGGCGAGGAAACTGAGGCAGGGAATGGCGCGTGGGGTTGTGCAGAACTGTGTATTTCTCGGGTGAGTAACGAGAGCCACAGTGGGTTAGAGCCCAGTGCAAAGCATGTGGCTGTGCTACGCCTTTACCCTCCTACGCGCCCCCCTTTGGGTGGACCCGTGGGAGAGAGGGGGTGTGAGCCCCGGGGGAGCCTGGGGGTCGGACGGTTCCAGGGGCCAGGCAGGGGGTGCCCAGAGGCTGCGAGACAGTGGCAGTGCCTGGACTCTGTTCAGCTCCGGGGGCTCAAGCGAACGGGGACTGAATGGCGAAAGAGCCTCCGCTGTTTCCAGACTGGCAGCTCCTTGGGGCAGGGACTGTATCTCCCTGGGACTCCGTGCAGTGTCCGGCCCAGCACAGCCCCATCCTGACCAGCGGTAGGGCACCCCCCGCACCCCCCCCGCCCATGGTGCAGGGCTACAACCCCCCCCTACACACACGCACCCCATGGTGCAGGGCAACCCCCCCCCCCACACACACACGCACCCCATGGTGCAGGGCAACCCCCCCCACGCACCCCATGGTGCAGGGCAACCCCCCCCCCACACACACATGCACCCCATGGTGCAGGGCTACAACCCCCCCCACACACAGACACACGCACCCCATGGTGCAGGGCTACAACCCCCCCCCCCACGCACCCCATGGTGCAGGGCTACAACTCCCCCCCCCCACACGCACCCCATGGTGCAGGGCTACAACTCCCCCCCCCACGCACCCCATGGTGCAGAGCTACAACTCCCCCCCCCACACGCACCCCATGGTGCAGGGCTACAACCCCCCACACACACGCACCCCATGGTGCAGGGCTACAACCCGCCCCCCCCCCACGCACCCCATGGTGCAGGGCTACAACCTGCCCCCCCCCACGCACCCCATGGTGCAGGGCTACAACCCCCCCCCCCCACACCTCTCCCCGGCTACACACTCACACTCGTGGCGCAGAGCTGTGCTATCAGGTGCAGGAACACTAGGCTGGTGGTGTGCCAGTCATTTGACACCCCACTGCTGTGTTTATCCTCTCGATCCCTCCCCCCTGAGGTGCGAGGAGAAGGTGCTAATTAAAAGCAGATTACACTCACATTAAAGCCAGCAGTGCTGGGGATCCCACACAGCGCGGATGAGCTGCAGCGCCCGGGGAATCCTGTTCCCCAGCGAGCCCCGCGGGAACCCGAATGGAGCAGCAGCTGGGGTGCTGGGCCAGCTGTGAGCTCACCGCTCAGAGGAGTGGAGCCGGAGGGCCCCACTGGCCCATGCCGCTAGCCAAGGCCAGGACTGGCCCCTGCAGCCTGGTCACGGGGCTCTGTGTGGCCTAGTGCTGCTGTCCCAGGCAGTGCAGCTCCACCCCTTGCCTGGGGAGACGATCCTGGTGTAACTCTGCTGGGAGACATCACCTCAGCTTCAGCCTAAATCTTCCTCCTCCTCGCTCTGTGCCAGCCCGGTCTGGGCCGCGGTGCCAGCTCTCCCAAATGCAGTGTGTTTGTGGCCCCTGCTGCAGGACGGCTTGTGATGGCACGGAAAGCTGAGGCCGCTCTGTGGCCTGGGGGCGACAGATTTCAGAGGCCACAGCAGAGGACTTGCCCAAAGTGATTTTCAGCAGAGCTGGAAGGAGCCCTGGAGGGGTACCACACCCAGGCCAGGTCTCCTCCGCTTTGCCTCCGTCTTTCAGCAGGAGGAGGTCAGATTCGGAGCTTGTGACTCGAGGAACCGACATTAGCACAGTGTTGTGTCACTCTAGTGCCAGAGCGGTGGTCTCTCGCTGTCACTGCTTTCCGGCTCTGCTCCCAAAGCCAAGAACGCTGCTGCCCAGGGCCCCGTGCTGGTGGGAAGCCGCTGGCGGCATGTGTATTGCCCACATACAGCGTCAGAGCCTGCTCCCCACGCCCCGGTCCTTCCTGGAGCTGAAGCAGGAGGGGGCTGGGCTGTGGATCTGAAGGATGTGGGTGCAGACGCTGCCCCAGGTGGGGGAAGCAAATCCCCAGACCTGTGTGTCGAAAAGTTAGTGTCAGGCCTGGCGTGCTGGTTGGATGCTCTGCTTTGCACCATGGTGTGCGCAGAGGTGGGTTTGGCTGTTGCACCAATACGTGTGTACTGTTGCTCTGGTGAGTGGGAGCTGCCCGTTACAAACCAGGTGTGGCAGCCTAGAGCCAGCGTGAGTGCCAGGCGGGTGACCACACCATCCCAGGAATTCAGCCTTCCACAGCCTGGTTCTTCCAGGCACAACCTCGGGGCTTACAGGGATTGCTGCCCCAGGGTGGCGCTAATGAGCCCCTCTGGTTCCTGCCCAGCCCAGCAGGGGTTAACAGCTGAGCGGTGGTCCCTACAGGTGATGAGTTTGGTGGCCCTAGTTTCCGCATCACAAACTCGCCACCGCTTTCCATTGGACTCTAAGCTCCTGGGGGCAGGGAGTGTCGTGCTCCATGTGGCTATGGGGCCTAGCACGATGCGGCCCCAGTTTCAGCTGGTGCCTCTAGCCTGTGCTCCTGGAGCAGGGTCCGAGGGCATGAGTCAGGAGCAGAGCTGTTTGCCAGAGTGCCGGGGGCAGGAGGCGGGGACCCAAACGCTCCATTCCATCCTTGCAAAAATTGGTCTGGGGGCCAGCGTTGTGGGTTTTGGGGTCTGGTGTCTGATTTTTGAACAGGTGGGGCTGGCACTACCATGTGGGGCGATGTGTGTCCAGGCATGTGCACTAGGCGAGGGGACATGCTGGGTGTCTGGGCTGGCCTGGCGTCACTCTGGCTCCACACCACATGCCGGCGCTGTGGAGTCATGCACAGGACCAGCCACTGATGCCATGGGGCAGATCCTGGCACTGGGGTTGCAGAGCCCTGGGAATAGGACCCTGCAATCTCATGGGTGCAGCGACCAGCACACAATCGCTCCCCCGTGGAGCACGGTCAAGGAGGGGTGGCTGTGGGGGCTTTGCCATCGCAGGGGAAGGTGCCTTTGCCAGGCGCACAGGGGCGGGGGTGCAGTCGCTCTGCCCATGGCAGGACCAGCTGCTGAGGGAGCGAGCGAGTGGTTGTAGCTACCCCTGGGCTGGTGAAGCCCTCTGTGTGTCCCTGCATGATGGTGTCGGTGCAGTGGTGCAGGAAAGAGAACATGCTCCTGAGGTGCCAGCCCCGGGGGCCTGCAGCCCCGAATGACACCAGCTCGCTGGCGCGAGCGCATGCCCACTGCACCCTTTCCTTGGCATGACATTCTGCAGCATGTGGGAGGGAGTGGCTCAGCCCAGCTCCTGCAGGCACCCAGAGAGAGCACGGGGGGCTGAGAGCGTAGGGGAGGGGACCCAGCACAGTCTCCCAGGTGGCGCATCCCTGAGCAGGCAAAGGGCCTGGGCACCTGGGCTAGGGACAGAGCTGCCTGCTGGGCCAGGGCGTGGTTCCATGGGTCATCTGGGTGGGGTCCTGTCTGTCTTGCATCCAGCCACCCTGCTCTCTTGTTTGAGCTTAATGGAGAAGCTGCAGCCAGCCTGGAAATGCTGAGCTTACTGGGGTGTCCCCTACTCTGCCCTGCGCCCCAGTCCAGCACCTGGCAGGAGGCCAGAAATCTCGCTGTGTGGGGTGCGGAGGCTGACGGCATCGGTCCCCCACTTTCTGTGAATATCCAGCAAGGAAGTTGTCCAAGGCTGGGGAGCCCTTACTGGAAAGTCTCTGGCACCCAGGCAGGGACCCACAATCTGCCCTGCAGCCTCTGCCCCCAGGAACGGCATTGGGGCTGCTCAAGTCCCTGTGCTGAGCTTGAATCGGAAAGGGTGAAGGATGGTTGCTGTCACTGAGCGAAAATGATCCCCTTCTCTTATCCTGCCAGGTGCCAGCGAGCCTGGGAAAGGCTCTCGGGCGGTGCTGGCCAGCAGGGCAGCTCCGTGGAGGCCCGGGTGAGGCTGTCCCCCGCAACGTTCTGTCACCGCAAATGTAACTGTTAAAAAACCAACGTGTCTGTTCCCCACCAAGCTGGAGCTCTGTAACTCCCAGCCCTCTGCACCCGCCGTCCTGCTCCCCGCCAGTTCAGGGAGGAGGGGGTGCATGGCTGCTGGGGGCTGGGCTACCTGGAACGCTCGCCCATGCAGACGAGCTCTCTCAGGACAACGCTCTGGGGTGAAGGCGGAATATCTGCAAATGTGCCCCACACCTGTTCCAATGGCTGCATCGGGCGGAGACATGCCCTGCTGGGCCGGCAGGGGACAGTGGGCAGGCTACCCCGGTTCTGCTAGGACAGAGCCTGTTCCTTGTGCTTTCCCTGCACTTGGAGGAAATCTCTCCCTCTGCAATGGCCAAGGTCGCTCAGCCTGGGACATGCCTTCAGTGGGACACGGTCCCTGCCAGGAGGAGCTGCCAGCCCTGGGGGTGGATACAGCCCACTCAGGAGTGCAGGCTCTCCCCTCCACATCCAACTGCAGCTCCCATTGGGGCGTAATAGCACCTGCCAGAACAGCCTGGGCTTGCCTGGGTCGGGGCCAGCTGGCGTCTCCCCTCCTGGTGGGGTGCAGGCTGGGCCTGGCAGCTGCCTGGGTGCAGGGAATGTGGGTGTGACTGGCGCACCCCTGAGAGCAGGAGGTTCCTGGCTACAGGGCTGATCAGTGTCCTACCACACCCGTCTCAGGAAAGGAGCAGAAGAGAAGTCCTCCAAGTCGCCTAGATGGTTATGAGGAAGCAACTGACAAAGTGGGACTGTTCTTAATGTTTCCTCTGAATATGGTGGGGGTGCCTCAGTTTCCCCTATGCAGTTCTTAAGTATCTAGGTGGTGAGATAAGGCGGTCTGGTTGTTGCAGAGCCCTAGAGGGCAGGTGTGTGCAGGGGTCTGGACACAGAGAATGGCCAACGCCCTCTTTCCTGACAACTGATGGCCTGGCCCTTCCCCCTGCAAGGTGAGAGCTAAAGGGTTGGAGAACAAAGGAATCAGGTGCCCTCCTGGCCCGGGAAAGGGACAAAGCCCAGAGGAGGAGGGGCTGGAGAGAATTTTCAGTTTGGGGCTGGCTGGGACATGGAGTGAAGACATGGTTGTCTGGCTCACTGCCCCCCAAAATGGACCCAGCCGAGGGGTCCTGTCCTCTGCACCTGCAAGCTCTGTGTTAGACCATGTTCCTGTCGTCTAATAAACGTTCTGTTTTACTGGCTGGCTGAGAGTCCCGTCTGACTGCGGAGTTGGGGGGCAGGACCCTCTGGCTTCCCCAGGACCCCGCCTGGGCGGACTTGCTGGGGGAAGCGCAGGGAGGGGCAGGGGAGGCTGAATGCTCCGAGGTCAGACCCAGGAAAGTGGAAGCCGGGTGAGCTGTGTGTCCTGCAGACAGGCTGCTCAGAGAGGAGACTTCCCCAGAGTCCTGCCCGGCTTTGTAGGGAGCAATTCCAGAGCATCACCCGGGGACTCCGTGACAGCAACCAGTGAGTGACTCTGACCCTACAGCCTCCATCAGTTGCTGCCTGGAGCTGGAGGAGAGAGAACCATATTCCTGGCTGGCTGAAAGAGCAGCCGGACCCTGGACCTGGAGGGGGCGGATTGTGCCAGCATGGGGCACCATGTGGGTGGGTTACAGATACTGTCCTAACGTGCAGCTGGGGTCTGGTCATGGTATAGGCCCCCATGCAGGCTGCACGGCTGCGTGTGTCCAAGATGCAGGTAGGGAGAGGGGGGTCCGGACAGATCTCTAACCGCGGGTTGTTTTCACTGCTAACTCAGTGTCACTCTAATACCGTTGCTTCCTTAGTTGCCTAGTTACTCAATTCCCCAAATGCAGCAGAGCCAAGCTGCTGCTGCTGATAGGAGCCACTCGTGGGCTCCCTCCTAACGATTATTTGGGATGGAGATGGATGATTACGTTGCTAGGGGGTGTTTCAGCCCACACTGCAGAGAGCTCTTGGCCCAGCGCTGAAATGCAGCTGCCTCGAGCACGGGCTGCAGCGCTTGCCCAGCAAGGGGAATCTCATAGCCAAAATACTACAGGGAAAATGTGGGGGAGGCAGAACCTGAGCTCCCCAATGAGGAACTTACTTTATTATGGTAGCCCCAAGAGTCCTCATCATGCCGGGTGCTGCAGAGACACAGGGACCGAGATCAGGGTCTTGGTGTGCCGGGCTCCACACAGACACACACAGTGACTGACATCGGGGTCTGGTGCGCCGGGCGCTGCATAGACACACAGTGACTGACATCGGGGTCATAGAATCATAGAATATCAGGGTTGGAAGGGACCTCAGGAGGTCATCTAGTCCAACCCCCTGCTCAAAGCAGGACCAATCCCCAACTCAATCATCCCAGCCAGGGCTTTGTCAAGCCTGACCTTAAAAACCTCTAAGGAAGGAGATTCCACCACCTCCCTAGGTAACGCATTCCAGTGTTTCACCACCCTCCTAGTGAAAAAGTTTTTCCTAATATCCAACCTAAACCTCCCCCACTGCAACTTGAGACCATTACTCCTTGTCCTGTCCTCTTCTACCACTGAGAATAGTCTAGAACCATCCTCTCTGGAACCACCTCTCAGGTAGTTGAAAGCAGCTATCAAATCCCCCCTCATTCTTCTCTTCTGCAGACTAAACAATCCCAGTTCCCTCAGCCTCTCCTCATAAGTCATGTGTTCCAGACCCCTAATCATTTTTGTTGCCCTTCGCTGGACTCTCTCCAATTTATCCACGTCCTTCTTGTAGTGTGGGGCCCAAAACTGGACACAGTACTCCAGATGAGGCCTCACCAATGTCGAATAGAGGGGAACGATCACGTCCCTCGATCTGCTCGCTATGCCCCTACTTATACAGTAGGTCTGGTGCGCCGGGCCCTGCATAGACACACGGTGACTGCGATCAGGGTCCTGGTGCGCCGGGCGCTGCATAGACACACGGTGACTGCGATCAGGGTCCTGGTGCACAGGGCACTGCAGAGACACTGTGACAAAGTGGGACTGTCCTTAATGTTTCCTCTGAATACTGTAGGGGTGCCTCAGTTTCCCCTATGCATTTCTTAAGTCTCTAGGTGGTGGGATAAGGGGGTGTAATTGTTGCAGAGCAAAGGGCCAATGTACATAAATGGCCGACACTCTGTCTCCTGGCAACTGATGGCCTGGGCCCTTCCCCGCTGCAAGGTGAGAGCTAAAGGATTGGAGAACAAAGGAATCCGGTGACCTCCTGGCCCGGGAAAGGGACAAAGCCCAGAGGAGGAGGGGCTGGAGAGAGTTTTCAGTTGGGGGCTGGCTGGGGACATGGAGTGAAGGGCAGATGGGGTTGTCTGGCTCACTGCCCCCCAAAATGGACCCAGCTGAGGGGTCCTGTTCTCTGCACCTACAAGCTCTGTGTTAGACCATGTTCCTGTCGTCTACTAAACCTTCTGTGTCACTGGCTGTCTGAGAGTCACGTCTGACTGCGGAGTTGGGGGGCAGGACCCTCTGGCTTCCCCAGGAGCCCTGCCTGAGCAGACTCGCTGGGGGAAGCGCAGGGAGGGGCAGAGGAGGCTGAATGCTCCGAGGTCAGACCCAGGAAAGTGGAAGCCGGGTGAGCTGTGTGTCCTGCAGACAGGCTGCTCCCAGAGAGGAGACTTCCCCAGAGTCCTGCCTGGCTTCGTAGGGAGCAGGTCCAGAGCATCGCCCGGGGACTCCGTGACAGACACACAGTGACCGAGATCAGGGTCTGGGTCAGAGGCGTGCACAGGAATAAAAATTTGGCTGCTTTTGGAGGGGCACTTTCTGTGTCCCCCCACAGCCAGTGGAGCTGGCTCTCCCCCTGCAGCAGGGATTTGAACCCAGGGCTTCTGCAGCCAAACCCCCACAGCCTTACACACAAGCCCATCCTTGCTATGGGCCTGAATATGCCATTCCTGGGCCTCCTCGGGTGCTCTGCAAACACCACAGTGTCTGGTCTGGAAGATGCCTCTAGCCCAGGGGTGGACAAACTTTTTGGCCTGAGGGCCACATCTGGGTATGAAAATTGTATGGCGGGCCATGAATGCTCACGAAATTGGGGTTGGGGCTGGGGGTGCGGGCTCTGGGGTGGGGCCAGAAATGAGGAGTTCAGGGTGCGGGAGGGGTCTCTGGGCTGGGGCAGGGGGTTGGAGTGCAGGGGGAGGTCTCTGGCTGGGGGTCCAGGCTCTGGGAGGGGTCTGGGGATGAGGGGTTTGGGGTGCAGGAGGGTGCTCCGGGCTGGGACCGAGAAGTTTGGAGGGCGGGAGGGGGATAAGGGCAGGGGCGGGGGGTTGGGGAGCGGGAGGGGCTCAGGGGTTCAGGCTCCGGGCAGCACTTACCTCAGGCAGCTCCTGGAAGCAGCGGCATGTCCCCTCTCCGGCTCCTACGTGGAGGTGCGGCCAGGCGACTCTCCGTGCTGCCCTGTCCGCAGGTGCCATTGGCTGCAGTTCCTGGCCAATGGGAGCTGTGGGGGCAGTGCTTGGGGTGGGGCCAGTGCATGGAGCCCCCTGGTTGCCCCCAAACATAGGAGCTGGAGGGGGGACATGCTGCTGCTTCCAGGAGCCGCGCAGAGCCGTGGCACATATGCGCGGAGCAGCCGCTGGCCCTGGTCCCCGGCTGGAGCGGGGGAGCAGGGCAAGCCCCAGACCCTGCTCCCCAGCGGGAGCTCGAGGGCTGGATTAAATTGTCTGGTGGGCCGGATGTGGCCCGTGGGCTGTAGTTTGCCCACCCCTGCTCTAGCCACACATTGCTGCTAACGGTTATGCTGGGGCCACGGGTTCAGTGCTCACCCTGGGGCCGGGTTCTGGTGGTCACCATCTCCGTAAGCCCAGCCCCGCTCTCTGCCACTTGGGAGACCTCAGCCTCCAGTGCTGGGACCCACGCCAGGCAGCCCAGTGGGCTGGGGCTCCGCCAAGCGCTCGGGTCATCCGCTCTGCAGCCTGCTCCCCTTTGTGTGCGTCCGGCATGTCTCCTGAGGGCAGGGGCCGTGCTGCCCTGCGTGGCCGTGCCGTGCCAAGGCCCCACCTGACGGGGAGGTCTCTGGGGGGCAGTGCCACACTAGTGATGCTGCCACCTGGGCCAAGCCCAGCCGGGGGCCAGTCTAGGAAATGCCCTTTTCGCAGCTGGGCTCCTTGCACCCGGCAGCCGCCTGTGCCATGTGGGTGCGTGGGGGGCAGAGGTGCTCGGGGGGGGCTGGCCTGCAGCCAGTCAGTCAGCTGAGCCGCTGGCATAAGCTTGCAGCAGGCTCAGCCCTTCTAATAAGCCATGTTTAGCTTCTGCCTCTCGCAGGGAAAACACTAATTACACAGCGCTAAGTAAAATATTTTATGCTACGCAGCCAGGGGCACACGTGCCGGCGCCTCCGAGGAGCAGCTGTGCCCAGGCAGAGCCCACAGCGCCACGGGGCTCGGGGCAGGATGCAGCGGGGGGAGGGCAGGGATGGAGGAGGACTCGGGCCGACACCAGCGTGAGGCCTGCAGGGCCAGAGCCACCTGCGGACAGCTCTGGAGATGCCGGAGTCACCCTGAGCGCTGAGCAGAGCTGCCAGCAGGGGGCGCTGCCCTGCCGTCCTGCCTAGCTGCCCCCATAGGCCGCGGGGGGTGGGTAGTGCCCGGGCAGGGTGAGCCCTGGGCCCCTCCCCTGCGTCCGGTGCTGCGTTCACCCAGGCAAACGGCACCCCTGGGTCGCTCGTGAGCATTCTGGGTCTGGGCTGCGATCGACTACCTGAGTCTGTTCCCTGATTGGCCAGCCTGGCTGCTGAGCCGATGCTGGCTCACATGGCCACGAGGTGTGGCCCAGGGTGGGAGCCAGCCGTGTCCCTGGGGAGGCGACCCCCAGGCCAATGGAAACCCCACACTCTGCAGGCACCATTGCCAGTGCCAGCCGTGCTCCGGGGGGCTGGGCAGTCCCTCCTGGGAAGGGGTTCGGCCTCTCCTGCCCCATTGTCCCAGAGACGTGGCCCTGGGCCTCTCCCAGGTGCCGGGATGTGCTGTGACGCTCGGGACCACAGGGTGCTAGGCAGGCTCTCCGGCGATTTAAAGGGCTACAGCCCAGATCCTCACTGTCCCTTGGTACTGCTCCCGCACCCCTCCCCACGGTGTCTGATCGCCCCGTGCTCTGGGGTGGCGTTCTCCCCACACCTCCTGGGGCAGGGCAGGGCTGTTGGCCCCCAGGGAGCCTGGCCATCACCCTAGCCTCTTGGAGCGTGTTGCCACCTGGCTTTCAGCGGCTGCCTGAGCAGTGTCCAGCTACTTTAGGCTCCCCAGAGCCACAGGTCACGTCCCTGGGTCAGCCTGAGACCAGCCAAACCCAGCCAGCCTGCCCGGCATACTCCCGGCCCCGCGCTGCCCGCAGTCCCAGGCCTGAGCAGGGGCTGCCTGAGCTGTGACGGGGAAGCCGAGTCGCCAAGGTTTCTCCAGCACGAGCAGCCTGCGAGGCAGGAGCTCCCAGCTGCCAGGCTGTGTGGGTCTCTGCATGGCTCGGGCTGGCTCTGTGCGTCTGTCGGTCTCTGTACGTGTGTGCGCGTGGCTCGGTGCGGCTGCCTGGGCACATCCGTCGGTCTGTGCGGGCGCACACGTCCCCGTGCCTGTCTGCATGCGCAGTGTGTCTCGGCGTGTGCGTGGCGGGGTGCTTACGTAGGTGTGTGCATGTGGCTCCGTGCCGACGTGTGTGCATTTGCACAGACAGGCTGAGCCCTGGGGGAGGGGGATGTGCCTGCGAGCGGCTCAGAACCCTGGGGCGGGGCTGGGGACAGGTGCTGAGCCCGGTAGCCCCCATGGCGGCTATGAAACGGGCAGGAGACGCCAGCCAATGCGTATGCAGCGGATGAAGTTTCCCCTTGGGGCATGATGCTCTCCTGGGCCCCTCCGGCCCCAGGGCTGGCCCCCTGACCCGACGGGGCTGGCATGAAGCCAGGTGGCCAACTGCTCCCCCTTCCCAACCCGCTCCCCAGACCGCACCTTCAAGGGCTTCCTGAGCTGCCCGGCTACAATCCCTCCCAGCCCTTTCTCTGCACTTCCCCGTCTCCTTCCGGAGTGAGAGCTGCCGGCTGCCCAAGACCGCTTGGCATGGAGTCTCCTGCCCACG